>NC_062561.1:239135125-239735125 GCF_022837055.1 Prionailurus viverrinus
ATTTTGCCTTATTTCTTCATTTGCTTGTTTGCTTGTCTGCTTATTATCTTATTACACCAGCTAAGACCCCCAGTGCAATGCCGGGATCCAGTGCAAATCCTTATCGTGCTCCCAACCCTGAAAGGCATTAACTCTTCTCTGGTTAACACTGATGTCCGCTGTGGTGCATGTTGGTGTTCTCCGTCCAATTGAGCGATTTCATTCTGCCCATGGTTTTCTGAACATTCTTAATAAAGGAGTCATAAATTTGTCCATTTTTTTCTCCATCTACTGACATGATTTATCCCCTTTACTCTCTTGACATAGTGAATTACATCGATTTCTCCAAGTTGAGTCAACTCTCAGTTCCCGGGATGAACCCCATTTGTGCATGGTGCTTTACCCTCTGATAGGCTGCGGGACTTGGGTCCCTTACATGCATGAGGACTCTTGTTTCTATGTTGATGAGACATGTTGGCGCTGTGATGCATGCACATCAAACACACAAATACAGAATCTGAGAAAACACCTGTCATAGCCACCGGAGTGGCTAAGTGGAAGAGACTGAGCATGCCAAGTGTTGGCACACGTGTGAAGCAGCCAGCGCCCTCCCGCCTTGCTGAGAGACATGAGACCGTACCGCCAGCCTCGTCCCTGACGACACCGCACATCCGTCCACCCCGCGACCCGGTCACCCCACTTCTTACAATCCATCCTGCTCCTGGACCGCTACAAATACGGGACAGCCTTCGTAGAAACCGCAGCACTGTTTCTAAAAGTGAAAGCTTAAACGACACAAATATCTTTACGAGGGGTCTGGCTGATTGACCGCAATGCATTCCAAGATGAATGCTATGTAGGTACTTTTGAAAAAAATGAGGAAAATCTCTACAAAGTAATTTGTAGTGAGGTCCTTGATTTATTGTTACAAAAAGAGTAGCAGGGTGTTGAATAGTGTGTACAATAGGCTACCTCGTCTCTAAGAAAGAAAGGAAGAGGATTTACTTATTGTCATGAATGCACGCATGTCTTGGCTTACATTTGCAAAAAGAAACGGGGAAGACTTCCTAGAAGCTGACGAAGACGGACTGATGGCGGTGGGGGAGACAAATAAAAGGGAAGGAAAGAGGCAAGACTTTGCTGAGTTCACTGTTCATAACACTGAAACCATGGGAATTATTCTGCAAAAAATGGAATCCAGGGGCACCTGGGTGGCTCAGTCGGTTGAGCGCCCAACTTTGCTCAGGTCACGATCTCACAGTTCGTGAGTTCGAGCCCCGCACTGGGCTCTGTGCTGACAGCTCGGAGCCTGGAGGTGCTTCGGATTCTGTGTCTCTCTGCCCCTCCCCTGCTCATGCTCTGTCTCTCTTTCTCAAAAATATAGAAACATTAAATTTTTTTAAATGGAAGCCAGTCCAAAAAGGGGAAAACCCTAAAATTAAGGTAGATAGAAATACATAAACCTGTATAACATTGATGAGATAATGTAATACGTTCAAGTAATTTTGAACATAGTGCCTTATGCATCCTAAATATGATGTTTTCCAGATACAAAAAAAAATTGCAAGGAAATTTAAAAAACAACTGCACTCAGTGAATTTATTGTTATTAATAATGTCAATGCAATATATTTTGAGATAAATCAAATAAGTGAATATACCATGTTGAAGGAAATAAGACTTTCGATATATGGGGAGAGATATAAATAAAAATATTTTGATGCTAAATACAAATTAGAAATATATGTGCACTTATCTGAAATATAATTGATTATGTGCTTTATTTCAAAATCTATATATAAAAGCTGACCATAAATATTTTTCTCAGAGAGTCATGTAAAACTCTGGCAAAGTCAGAGAGTTCAAAAGAGAACAGATATAGAGACCTGCTCTTCCCCTCGCTCCTTTATCGTATGCACCCGATTCATCACTTGGTACATAGCTTTTTAAAATTACCAAATACACATGACATGGCAAAATGTAGATTCTTCTGATTTCATGCTGCAGATTTCACTCCTCGTGAATAGTTACCTGGCGTTTCCTGTGTATCCTTACAAATCTTTCTGCACACAATAATAGCATTTTGAAAAAAAAAAAAAAACAAATGAAGAAAGAATCCACCAAATTTTGTGACTGATTTGTATCCACTGGTACTGTTACAAATCCTCCCCTCCAGGCCTCCCTGAAATTAAGAGAACAATGCAGAAAGGTCCCCTCTTAGAGTTCCACTTCCTGAGTGTCTGTCTGGTGCTCCTGCAACTTCCCCCCAGAGCCTCAGTGCAGGGACACTGATGTGGCTCCTGGTTCTGTGTCCTGGGAAGGGGGTGGTCTCACCGGGCCCTGGTCGCCCGTGCTCAGAGGGGGCAGCACAAAATATCCCAAGGGCGCCTCCCATTCCCTTGTATGGACACGCCCATTTCCCTCACCTCCCCCAACTCCCCACCCTTGTCCCCACCAAACTGGTGCCCCCTTCTCCGATCTTCTCATTCTAAAACGTTCTATCCATTTTTGATTTAGATTCTATGTGTCGTGCCGTAGGTAGCCTTTGGGATTGGCTCTTGCCCCACAACCTAATTCTCTGGAGATCCATCGGGATTGCCTCGTGGACCCACAGCTCACTGTGTGCACAGCTGAGCAGTAGCTCTACCATTCGGCCTCAGAAGGACATCTGGCTGATTCCAGTTTCTATTACAAATAAGGCTGCTGGGAACATCCGTGTGCAGAGTTGGTGTGAATGCACGTTTCTGTTTCTCTGGGACCAATGCCCAAGAACGCAACTGCCGGACTCTGCGGGAGTTTCAAGTTTAGTTTTGGAAGAAACTGCCCAACTGTTTACCAGAGTGACTGTATCATTCTGTTATGCCCACCAGCAAGGTGTGGACGTGCCCGCTTCTCCAAGTGGTCACCAGCATTTGAGGGTGTCACTCTTCTATTTACCTTTGCCATTCGAGGGGGGTCATGCCTTTCATTGTGGTTTTAATTTGCATTTCCTTGATGACATTGAACATCTGTTCATGTGCCTATTTTCCATCTCTATATCCTTTTTGGTGAAATGTCTTCTTAGATCTTTTGTCCAGATTCCAAATGATGGTCTCCTGTCATTGTTTTCTTTCTTTCTTTGTTTTGCTTTGTTTTAGTGTTCTTTATATATTGTAGATACTAGTCCTTTGTTGGATATGTGTTTTGCAGATAATTCCCTCACTCTGCAGCTCATCTTTGCGTTCTTTTACAAATATCTTTCACAAAAAGAATAATAGTTAAAACTGGAAGTGTCTTTCCCAGAACAAAAATTTTAATTTGGATCAAGTTCAATTAATCAAATTTTCCTTTTCTGCGTATGCCTTTGGTGCCTGGCCTAAGAATTCACTGCCTAGCTCCTAGATCTTAAAGATTTTCTTCTATGTTTTTCTCAAAGTTCTACAATTCCATTTAAGTCAGTGATCCATTTTTAGTTCATTATTGAGCAAGGTGTGAGAGTTGGGCTGACATGTTGTACATGTTGTTGTTTTGCTGGGAATGTCCAGTGACTCCAGCGCCATTTGTGGAAGAGACTAACTTTCCTCCACTGAATTGTTTTTCATTGTCATCAAACAGGTCAGGCTCGTGTGGGTCTGTGTCTGTGCTCTCTATTCTGCTCCGATGATCTACATGTCTGTCCCTCCACCAGCACCACATACTCCGGACTCTGGTAGCCACGTAACGTCTTAAAATAAAATCGACTGATTCCCCCTACTTTGTCCTTCACCAAAATTATTTAAGCAGTACTAATGACCATGTCTTTAAGAATAAATTTGGGAATTGATTTGCCTGTATCCACAAAATTCTTGCTGGAATCAAATTAATTTTTTAAATACTATAACTCTTTCCCACCCTGAATATTTTATGTAAAATATCATCACCGTTCAGTTTGCTCATGTTCAAGTTTCCTTTTCCCAAATGTCAACACGCATTCATTCAGTCAACCCAATTAATTGCTGTGAGCACCTGCTATGTGCTGGGAACAGCACAGGTCATTCCGGATGCAAAACAGAAAACACGTGCCCACTTTGCTCAAGGAATGCAAGTTTGGGGGCTGATGGCTAACTCGGGAATTTTCTTTTTAATGTTTATTTATTTTTGAGAGAGAGAGAGACAGAGTGAGAGTGGGGGAGGGGCAGAGAGAGAGGGAGACACAGAATCCGAAGCCGGCTCCAGGCTCCGAGCTGTCATCGGGGCTCGAACTCACGAACTGTGAGATCATGACCGGAGCAAAGTCGGACGCTCAACCAACTGAGCCATCCAGGTGCCCCTAACTCAGGAATGTTTTAAAAACTCCACGTTATTTTCAATGTGCATATCTATTAGGTCCTAAAGTTTAACACCCAAAATTGATCATGCCGTACATTGGAGAGCCAGGGCTCCTGTCATCTGATCTGCCCCATGACCTGTGGTCCACGACGCTCAGGTGCAGGGGACTGCCCCAGGGGGAAGCAGTGGTGAAATCTGCACAAGTGTCCGGGTCAGTTCTCTGCTCATCTCCCTTGGCTCCTTGCTGTGCCTCTTACAAGTAAAAATGAACAACCAGGAGTGAGCCATTCATCCACCCGTTCATTCATTCATTTATTCAACACTTATTTAGTGTTCATGACTTTCCCAGGCTTGGACTGGGGGGTGGGAGAATGAGGCCAGAGAGCCCGCCTACCCGGACACCAGCAGCTCCCAAGGAGAACGAGGGGGAAGGACTGACGGGGTGAAGCAATCTGTAGAGGCCCGGCCAGGGAGGCAATGTGCCTGCTGGTGGACAGGCCAGTGGGCCAGGGTGCTGCGAGCAGGGAGCCGGGGAGCTGCCAGCCTACAGCTGTGGGCAGAAACGAGTTCCAAAGGGCTTTCGGCCATGTTGGCACAGGGAAGCTTTCGGAAGTGTGGTGGTTCCCAGGCAAGAGTGCCCACCTCCTGGCCAGGCTCTAAACAGGTTGGGGAGCAGAATGACATATGCAGACCACTATGATCGCTGACAGGCCAGGCCAAAGGACCCGGCCTCGCGGCCTCTCCCACTGAGCAAGGGCTCTGAGCAGATTTGTATGTGAAGACCCAGATCCCTCTGGCTGCAGCGGAGAGGAGAGTGAGAGTGCCTTGTTTCTAGAAGGAGCTTGAGGCAAGAAAGGCCGGAGGAGTCTCCTCCAGGAGTGAGGTGGTGTTGAAGGGTCACAGCCTGGCAGAGCAGCACCGTCTGTCTCCCAGGCCCGCCTCTCTTCTCCTTTCCTCGCTAGGCTGTGTGCTGCCCCCAGCCCCTCTCTCTAACCTCGACTGGGATTTCTTAAAGATGTTCCCTGTGACATCAGGGAAGATGCGGGAATGCACTCAGCGTCAAGGCAAGCCTCTCCCCACGGACACTTGCAGTGATCCCTGAACCTTCCCCTTCCCTGGAGGCCTCGGTGCCCATGGTGCCCCCCGCCTAGAGCAGAGCCAGGGGCCAGGCCCACCTCCCACGAGGCGAGGCAGTGACTCTGCAGACCCCAGATGGAAGGCACAGTGATCCTGGGGAGCCTGCTGCCCAAGCAGCCCGTCCCCCTGCCGGGCCTCGGATAATGGCACAAAGACATATACACAGGTGACAAAATCCATTTAAAGGTCTGAACGGCAAACCCAAGACCTAGTTGTTTGTTTTGTTTGTTTTAATTTTTTTTAATGTTTATTTATTTTTGAGAGAGACAGAGCATGAGCAGAGGAGGGGCAGAGAGAGAGGGAGACACAGAATCTGAAGCAGGCTCCAGGCTCTGAGCCGTTGGCACAGAGCCCGACGCGGGGCTTGAACTCACGGACCATGAGATCATGACCTGAGCCAAAGTCGGATGCTTGACGGACTGAGTCACCCAGGCACTTCCTTGTTTTGCTTTTAAATAAAACCCCTAAATTATACTTCTTCTGTAGTATAACACTTTTTAAAATGCTAACTCTTATTTTTTATTTTCATTTTCAACACAAAATATTTCCACACAATAGAAACGTACAGAGTAACATAACTGCATGTGACCATCATTCCAAGTGAATAATCATTCACCTTTCGTGGGACATTTACATCAGATACGCTTTTCAGAATTAAAACATCACCAATAGCGCTGGACCCCTCTCCAAATACCAACCCCCCCCCCCCCACCCTTCACAAGTACTCAGGCGCCCTGCAGGGGAGTGGAGGCCTTCCTTCCCACACTGTGACAGCAGCCTCTGGGACAGCCCCCCACCCGTCTGTAAATAGCACAGAATATTGTCATCCGTAAAACTCCACCCTTTGCATCATCTTGCCCGAATCCTTTTCCTTTCGGAGGATTTTCTCACTCAGCTTTGTACCTTCAGGACTTACACACTTTGACCCAAGGGGCACTACCTTCATGCACATTCACCCCTGGGGGCCACTGTGTTCCATGAAATATGCCCCACGTTTTGTATCCAGGCCTGCGCTGACTGCGGTCCGGGGGTCCCCAGTTTGTACTTGGCAAACAACGCTGCGGGCGGTGCTTGGCCACCCCTCCCTGCCTCCACTGGCCTGCTCTCTGTGGTGGACCAGGAAGCGGGGGGTTGCAGACCAGAGAAGTGGGTGTCTGCTGACCTCCCACGTGCTGCCAAACAGCTCCCTAGTTTCCTCTCAGCAATTTCAGCTAGCACTGCAGTGAGAGGCATTCCCTGTGCCTGCACCCTAGTCTGGTGGCCTCCAGTGGACGGAAAGTCGCACCTGGGGCACTTTCTGATTTCCCATCACTAGGGAGTTGGGGCATCCTTGAGCCTTTTCAGACCTGCTCTCCGCACAGTCTGTTCCTATCGCGGGTCCATTTTCCCACCAAATGGCTCGTCTTCACTCTCGGACTCCGAGGATTCTTTCTGATTCTGCACAGCATGGCTTGTCCTATCTGCAAAGCTCCCAGGGTCCTCCCCCTGGCGGGGGTCGGCCATTTCTGTGCTGCCCAACTGAAGTTTTTATGATGACTGTTTTGGTGCAATTTGTCAAATGGCTTCCGCATGCTCCCCAGTTTTTCAAAAGAAAAACAAAACAAATCAAAAACAAAAAGGAAACAAAACCCTCCTGCCCTCCCTACCTAAGCAATCCCAGGTGTGCCACAGCCTCCGGGAGAGCTTGGTAGGGGCCGGGCTGGCCTGTGCGCCTGCCCTGTGCCCCCGAGTCGGCGGTCTGGGCGAGCTGTTTTGGGGTACACACGGCCGACGAGGAGTTAGCCCGAGGCGATGCAACACGGCCCCAGACAGGCGCTAAAGCAGCCGTCAGACGGCTGAAGAGAAGCCTCCTTCGCCAGCGTATTCCTGCGAGCGGGGGTCCTACCTGCTCCTGCGCCCGCGGGCTCCGCTCGGTCCGCGCCGCCGGCCCCCGGAGGTGCGCCCCCCGCTCGAGCGGCGACGGCCAGGCCGGGGTTGGGGGGGGGAGCGGGGGGCGCTGCCGCGGGGCAGGGAGGGGGGCAGCTGAGTTGTCCCGAACACTGTTTGCCTTGCAGAAACACTTAAAAAAAAAAAAAAAAGCCGAAACGCGAACCAGGAGCACAACGAAGCCAGACCCCGGCCCGACCGCCGCTCTGTCCGCGCAGGAGCGGGGAGACCCTCCCGGAGGCGCGCGGGCGCGCGTCCGCGTGCGCGCGCGGGGGAGAGGCCAGGGGGGCGGGGGGGGGGGCTCGCCCACCTGCCTCCCGCGCGGATCGCTGACCCACGCGGGCCGCTCCCGAAGCGGGTCTCCGGGAACGGAATTCGGGCCCAGGGGCTGCGCGCCGGAGGCGGGGGAAGCGGCGGCAGAGGAGCTGGGAGGACGCGGACGGGGGGAGGCGGGGGGCGGGCAGGGACAGAGGCCGCCGGACGCGCGGAAGTGGGGACGCGTCGGAGGCGGGCGCCGCGGGGGGGACGCACACTTGGCTGCCCGCTCGAAGGCACCGGGGTCTGCCGTCGCTACGCTCGAGTCAGCAACCGGTAACCAAACACCGGTGCCTGGGGAGCCAGAGAGGTGCCCTCGGTGCTGGGGTCCCGACCCCACGGGCTGCCCCCCGGCCTCTGGGGGCTGCGCCCTCGGGTCTCCTCCCGCGAGGCCGCAGGCAGCTCCAGGCCAGGGGCGAGGGGACCCCCCAACCCCCCACCCCCGCCTGCCAGGGTTCTCCCGCGCGCTCGCTCTGCGGGGACAGGTCTCACCGGAACCGTGTTTGAGAACCTCCGAAGAGCGCCGCATCTGCAGCCCCGTCGGACGAGCCCGGAGGTACCCGCGCCGGAGAGAGATTGGCGTCTCGTTGGGACTTGCTCTTCGCGCAGTTCACGGCGGCCAGCGCTGCTTTGCGAGAAACAGAGGGAGACGGAAACAAAGGAAGTTGCAGATGCGAACTTCGTGACCCCCGACTCCTTCTGGCTGCGTTTGCTGCAGGGCCCCAGGAAGTCGTGGGCCAGCAGCGACCCGGGATTCGGAACACGCTGGGCAGGTGCCCTGACGCGCCCACGCCCATGTGGCGAAAGTCACAGCCCTGGGGGGAAATGTGTACGTTCACCTTAATCGACCCCCCCCCCCATTACACGTTCCATTTTGTAAGTGTTGCCACCAACCCCACAAACTGCGCCCATTACCCGGCAGTGAGGCAGAGTGAAGCAAGTTCGTGCGCGGCTTCGGTTCATCGAAACGCCCGGCCTAGTTTTCCTTCTTCCCCAAGTTAAAGCGACGCGGGCAGAGGTAGGCCGGGCCGGGGCGAGAGCGCCCACCGCCGTTCAGTGGCCGGGGACTGCGCCGGGGCCACCGCTGCAGGGACCAGGCCGCAGCCGCGGGCCACAGCGCCCCCTCGCCGCCCGCGCGCACGACTCCCGGGCCCGCGCCGCTCCCCGGCCTCCCCGCGCCCCGCCCGAGAGCCCTGGGCCGACCGAGGCTGCGAGGCGGCCCGGCCGGCGCCGCCAGCTCCTTCCGAGAGACCCTCGGGCGCAAGCCCGGCTCCAGGCCTTTCTCTGCGCTCGGCCTCGCAGGACGCCCCGGCTCCTTGAAACGTTCGTGTCCACGCCGACTCGCTCGAAAGGCACCGGCGGCTGTGGGGACAAGACACAGAAATGCGACGGTGTTAACTTCTTTTCATCCGCGCGCGGAGGGGAGGAGAGGGAAACCGAGCCCGAAACCGCGCGCCGCCTACGTGACGGTTACGAGCCATCGCGCTGTCACCGCAGCTGGCCGGGGCTGCCGCGCGGGCCTCGCCTCCGTCTGCCGCTCCGGCTCGGACGCCACGAAAACAGCCGCGGCCAGGCGCCCGGACACCCCTCGCCCGCCACCAAAGCGCCCGGGTCCCCGCCCTGCTGCACGGGCGGCCTTGGGGCCCGGGGCCGGCGGCTCGCTCCCCGCGCGGCCTGCGCTCTCCGCGGTCACCGGGGACGGAGTTCGCCACCCTCGCGGGCGGCCGCGTGCCGAGCCACCGCGTCGGGCCTCCTCGCTTGCAGCCTGTTTTTCCCACTGACTTGTTTTAAAAGAAGAGCCAGCCAACTTTAATCCAAGACAAGGAAAGTGACTTAAAAAAAAAAAAAATCCGGGAGCTTTAACGTGAAACGAAGTTTATATATTCCAGGAACAATGCGGAGCCTAAGTTTTAATGTCTCTGCGTAGGCATGTTAATTTGCTACAGTCACTACCAATAAAAGCGGCAAGCACTGCGATTCGACTGTTTAATAGTGCAAGGTAGACGGTTTTTATTAGTAGCAGGCAGCAGTATGGAGAATTTGGATTTCAGTGGAGGGGTGTAATTGCTGGGGGAAATACGCGGGAGGAAGAGGCTGTCTTCAGAATCAGCAGCTCGCGCGAAAGAGACGAAGAGGAGACAGCCGTGGTGGAGACGCGCCCTGGGCGGCGGGAGCCCCTCCAAAGCCACGTGGCCTTGTCTGCTTATATACTTAATTGATGTCAAAATCGAGTGTATCCGGAGCATACGCTCCTGTTCCAAACTGGGGATGTTTTTGTAATAATTCGCTGTTTTCTTTTCTGCCCCTGGCAGAGATCAGGCCCAAGGGGGGTGGAGGGAGAGGGAGGGAGGGCGAGGGGACGAGCCCCAAATGCTAATGAAACACAGCAGGAACTGGCCTTTGGAAATGGAAACATTGCAGGCCAGTCATCCTTGGTGATAAACATTAGACCTGATTTTTTTTCACTTAAACTATCTAATTGGGAGCGAACCCCCGAAGCCTGCAATCTGATCCGTTGGCTGTTACATTTGTCATCCCACCTGGGTGACTCTCTTTCGAGGCCTCTACCTCCCAGAATCCCCTCTCCGGAAGACCAAAAACATCCCAGACCCCGACGCTGGTATGCTCCGAGGACTGCTGGAGCACCAACCCCCCCCCCCCTCCGTTTTCTCTTTCCTTTTCCACACTTCAATAATTGGTGTAAAGTCTGCCCTACACTGAGTTAGGACGGCCCACGTGGGGCGGCAGCGTGGTGGGAACCAGGGGGCTGGGTCCTCCAAGTGGCCCAGTGTGTGGGAAGCCCCGATGTGGAGGTTGAAGCCAGGAGGCTGGATTTTAGGAAGAGGGGGAGCACTGGGGAGACAGGAGCCAGAAGACTGGTGGCGGCTGGAGGCAACAGGCACCTACTAGGAGCCACAAGCCTGCAGGCCACTGAGGATGGGTTCTTCTCAAGCCCGACACCTGGGTTTGGGACGGGCTCCCCTGGACCTAGGGAAAGACAAACGCAGCTTAACTATGTCTTCAAAGTTCTGCTGGCCAACAGGACTGGGCTGCAGCCTAGCCCGGGGTCTGCCCCCGCAGGACCTTAACAGAACTCGGCAGCCGGGCTGCCAGGGTAGAGTGCAGGGAAGCGTGGGGGCGAGAGGGCTGCAGGCCGAGCCCTCACCTGCAGGGATTCGACCTTACAGGAAACCTTTCCGAGGCGGCCTCTGGGGAAGAGGCACCTGTTGGATGGGCGTCTGCCCAGGACCCCACACACGGATACCCGGTGGACCTCCTGAGCACCCCCTCCCCCAGCACCCTCCTGCCCCTGGTGGGGGAGGGGTGGAAGAGAGGCAATGGAGTGAAGGGTTTTCTGGGGCTGGGGTCCCAGGGCCCGCCGCTAAGCATCTCCCCTCCGGGCCCCCAGAGGCACGTCCCGAGCCGCCAGTTACCTGGCCTACCTCTGCCGCTGCCTGCGTTCCTGCCAGAGGCCTGGCTCCTTCTCCTTCCTCCCCAAGTGACAGCAAGGCTTCGCGTCGTGCCAGAGGCGGTCTGTCCGGTGACAGTCATTCTCTAGAATGCTTTATGACACACGTCCGACGGAGGAGTCAACTTATTAAAATAAAATCAAATAAAACTCTCGGGGGAGGGGTGGCATCTTCGCGGGTGGGACACGGGCGGCGTGTGTCTAAACCTTCCCCAAAGCGGAAAGTCCTCACGCCCAGAGCCCCGGGTCTCCGCTGTGGACTTCGGGGCAGCAAGCTCACCTCTGGGCCCTCCTGGCAGTCCGCGAGGAAGGCGCCCGGGATCCGGGTCCCGCAGGGACACGCGGGACGGCGCGGGGCAGGCGACCGGACCCGAGGCCACGCGGGGCGCCTTCCACGGCGAGGCAGAGGGGACCCGGGAAGGTGGAGGTGAGAGCCGCGCACGCCACCCCCAGGAGGACCCGGGCCGCCGGCGCTGCCACCCCGCCCTCCCTTCGGCCCGAGGCTCCCGGCCGGAGCCTGGGGACACGCGCGCGGTCACCTGGGCCGGCCTCTTCGTAGCGCAGAGCGGGGCGCGGGCCGTGCGTCCCCCAAGTGGACCAGACCCGCCTGCGTGCGGACGGCCTCCGCTCAGTCCCCGCGGGCCGAACGGGGAGGGGGGGGAGGCAGTGGCTGCGGGGGCTGGGGGTGAACGAGGAAGGTGACGGGGGCGGCGGCGGGGAGCAGGCCGGCGGAGGAGGGGGGGGCGGCGGGAGTACGGTCGAGTGGGAGGGGGCGCGCGCCGGGGCTCGGGGCTCGGCCGGGCCGGGCTGCGGGGCCGCGGGCCGCGGGCTGGGGCTGCGCGGGAGGCGACTGCGCCACAAAAGCCTGCGCGTCCCTCCCTCCTTCTCCCCCGCCCTCCCGCCGCCTCCTCCTCCTCCTCCTCCTCCTCCTCCTCCTCCTCCGCCCTCCCCTCCCCGCCCCTCCCCCGGCCGCGGCCCGGCAGCGGGAGCGGGCGGAGCGGGCGGAGCAGGGGAGGGGGCGGGCGCCCGAATATGCAGATGAGCGCGTGACGGACAGCTCCGCGTTCCAATGTCCCTCGGAAACTCGAGCGCTCCTTCCTCAACTCCTCACTCCCGACTCCAGACTCCCCCAAACCCCGACCGCCGGCCTGGCGCGCGGCTGCGCCCACCGGCTCCGCGCCGCTGCCGCCGCCGCCCCGCCGCTCCCCCGGCCCGCGGGCCTCGCAGGCTAGTGCGCGGGCCGGCCCGCCTCGGCCCGCGGCCCCCGCGCCCGCCGCCGCGCCGCGCCCCGGCCGGGCGTGGATGGAGGGCGCCGCGCGCCCTGCCCGCTGCTCGGCGTGACGCGGGCCCGGCGCCCCGCGCCCACCATGTCCTATCCGCAGGGCTACCTGTACCAGGCGCCCGGCTCGCTGGCGCTCTACTCGTGCCCGGCGTACGGCGCGTCGGCGCTGGCGGCGCCGCGCAGCGAGGAGCTGGCCCGCTCGGCGTCGGGCTCGGCGTTCAGCCCTTACCCGGGCTCCGCGGCCTTCACGGCGCAGGCGGCCTCCGGCTTCGGCAGCCCGCTGCAGTACTCGGCCGACGCCGCCGCCGCCGCCGCCGGCTTCCCGTCCTACATGGTAACCGCGCGCGGGCGAGTGCCGGGGGGTGGGGGTGGGGGCGCGATCGGGACGCGAGGGCGCGGGGAGGGTGTGCCGTGGGCGGGGGCTCCGGGGTCTCGGACCCGGGCCGTTCGCGCCGCTGGCGGGCCCGGCCGGCCCGGCGACGTTACTCAGGCCGGGGGTCCGTGCAGCTTCTCCCCTGGCTCCCGGGGTGACGTTCCCAAAGAGCCCGAAAAGTGCGACCCCGCTGCTGGGGTCGGGAATCCGTCCCGGGTGGTCCTCGCTTCGCGCGCCAAAGCCTGGCGAGGGGTCCGGAGCGGGCCGGGGGCGCGCTCCCTTTGGCTCGGGGAGCGGGTCTCGGCTCCGCTGGGGCCTCCGCGGCGACCGCGGAGCGCGTGGGGGTTACTTGTGGGGCTTGGGGTCACCGGGTTGGGGGAGCGGGAGGAGCGGCGGGAGGCGGCTCCGGGACCCCTCCTGGTGCGCCACGATCTCGGCCTTTATCTGTCCCACAGGCCGAGCTTTCGAAAAGCGGTGTGGGCGGGCGTGTGGCAGCCCCGGTCGCCGCGCCCGTCCCCTGCGTGCCGCGGCCAGCTACTGCTCCCCCGACCGGGGGTCGGCCCGCGCGCCTCTGGTTCCGCAGCTGGGCCCGGCCCGGGTGCTGCTGACGCCCGTTTCGGGCGAGCGAGGCCGTTACGGGGGGAGCCGGGGTGGGGGGGGGGGGGGTGTCGCCGCAGCCCGCCCTCGGTGGGATTCCAGGGCAGCGGCCCTGTCGCCGGGGCCTTGGCGGAGGCTGCAAATGTCTCGAATTTAAACGTTAAAGGCTGAATTAAAATGCTAATTACCGCGTATTTGAAGAATTCGAAACGGTGACTGGCTTCTGAGTTGCAAATTGGATTTGCCGAGCTTTAGAGCGGTGAATAGCCGAGCGGGGGCTCTGGGGTGGTTTTTTAACCATATAAGGACGGGGAAGGGGGAGAAGGGGGAGCCAGCCAGAGAAATTTAGATATCAAGAAAGTACCTGCGGGCCTGTGTCTGTGCACGTCCGCGTGCATCCGTGCCCGCAGCTCAGGGACAACGGGGGGAAGTTGTGGCGTCTTAGCAAAGTGAAATAGTTCAAAAATTCGAGGTTAGAACTGCAGCGTTTTCGTGGTCAACAGCCTGTCTTGCGTTATGCGCTGCGGGCTTTTTTTATTTCCCCCCCCCCTGCTCTTTTGCTGCCGGGAAATGAGGCTCCAGCGCGGTCCTGACCCTGGGAACGGCAGCGTCGGGAGGGCGGATGCGGGCCAGGTCCCCGCGCACCCCATTCACCAGGCTCTTGTTGGTTCCAGGGCGCGCCCTACGACGCGCACACGACCGGGGTGGCGGGCGCCATCAGCTACCACCCGTACGGCAGCGCGGCCTACCCTTACCAGCTCAACGACCCCGCGTACCGCAAGAACGCCACGCGGGACGCCACGGCCACGCTCAAGGCCTGGCTGAACGAGCACCGCAAGAACCCGTACCCCACCAAGGGCGAGAAGATCATGCTGGCCATCATCACCAAGATGACCCTCACGCAGGTGTCCACCTGGTTCGCCAACGCGCGCCGGCGCCTCAAGAAGGAGAACAAGATGACGTGGGCCCCGAGGAACAAAAGCGAGGACGAGGACGAGGAGGAGGGCGACGCGGCGAGGAGCAAGGGGGAGAGTCCAGACAAGGCGCAGGAGGGCACCGAGACCTCGGCCGAGGACGAAGGTGAGCGGCGCCGCGGCTGGCGCGAGGCCGCGGGGAGCTTTCTCCCCAGGCGGGCGCAGAGCCGAGGGCCGGGGAGACGCCGCGCGCCGCCACCCAGGATCGCGTGGGGCCGGTCGAGTCCTCGCGCGCTTCCCGGGGGAGGCCCTGCTGCCCCCCCCCCCCGCCCCGGGGTCGTGGCCGGGGTGGGGGATCACGTGGGGGGCGCGGGGAGGGGGGTGGGGGTGCTGTCCCTGCGCACCACAGCCGTGCCCGCGCCCCTGCAGGGATCAGCCTGCACGTCGACTCGCTCACGGATCACTCGTGCTCGGCCGAGTCGGACGGGGAGAAGCTGTCTTGTCGGGCGGTGGACCCCCTGTGCGAGTCGGGCTCGGAGCACAAAGATAAGTACGAAGACCTGGAGGACGACGACGACGACGAGGACGACGAGGACGACGGCGAGCGGGACCTGGCGCCGCCCAAGCCCGTGACCTCGTCGCCGCTCACCGGCGTGGAGGCGCCGCTGCTGAGCCCCCCGCCCGAGGCCGCGCCCCGCGGTGGCGGCGGCGGCGGCGGCGGCGGCGGCGGCAAGATGCCCCTGGGCAGCCGGACGTCGCCGGGCGCGCCGCAGCCCGCCAGCAAGCCCAAGCTGTGGTCTCTGGCCGAGATCGCCACGTCGGACCTCAAGCAGCCGAGCCTGGGCCCGGGCTGCGCGCCGCCGGGGCTGCCCGCGGCCGCCGCGCCCGCCTCGACCGGGGCGCCTCCGGGCGGCTCCCCGTACCCCGCCTCGCCGCTGCTCGGCCGCCACCTCTACTACACGTCGCCCTTCTACGGCAACTACACAAACTACGGGAACTTGAACGCGGCGCTGCAGGGCCAGGGGCTCCTGCGGTACAACTCTGCGGCCGCCGCCCCCGGAGAGGCGCTGCACTCGGCGCCCAAGGCGGCCAGCGACGCGGGCAAGGCGGGCGCGCACCCGCTGGAGCCCCACTACCGGCCCCCGGGCGGCGGCTACGAGCCCAAGAAAGGTAGGCTGCCTGCGGTGCGCGGGTCCCCGGGGAGCCAGCACCCCCCAGAAAGCCGGGCGAGGGGCCGGGGCGACCCTGGGGCGCGGCGGGGGGAGCCTTTGTTGTTGAAGGGAGGGCAGGGAGTAGGCGGAAAGCCGGGCTCCACCAGCAGTCGTGGGGAGTGGGGGGGGGGGCGTGTACCACGGGGTTGTGGGGGGGGAGGGAAGGGCCGAGCGCCCCTGGCCTTGCAGGAAGGCTTGCCCCTAATTGTCTCGGTTTTACTTAGCTTACCGTTGTTATTACTGTTAGTATTATTATCCTGATTGATTCGTTTCGGCAAAAGACCGATTGTCACCAAATGCAAATTGCAGTTTGCCTTCCCCTTGGTTGGGCTTAAGCTGCAGAGTGTTCTGGGTTCCCGGAGCCTCAACTGACTCTTCGCTCCCGCCTTTGCCTGCAAGGAAACAAACCGTCCTAGCAACTCTGAGAGCCGCCCGTTCTTCCAAATAGACAGCGAGAATCTCGGCCCCTTCTGCTGGCCTTTCCCGGGTGCCTCCATTGCTCATAATTCAGGCTGGAGTTGTTAAGACCTGTGGAAGGAACTCAAGGGGGCAGGAAGAGAAAACGGGAAGAGGAAACATGCCCCCAGTCTGTCTCCAACAGTGGGGAGAGGGGGAAGACAGTTCCCCCAAAGTGTTTTGTGCGTTCGGGGAGCGAGTGTGCATGGGTGTGCGGGCTGGTGGGTGTGCAGCTGTCTGTGAGACAGATGGCTCTGGGGTCAGGTTCTGACTAACTGCCCCCTCCCCTGACAGATGCCAGTGAGGGCTGCACCGTGGTCGGTGGGGGCGTCCAGCCCTACCTATAGAAGCCCCAGCTCAGCAATGCAAGTAAGTGGGGACCCTGATGTCACCTCCCACGCCCCCCCCCCCAGCCTCCCTCCACCAAGTGAGCTGTAAACTTGCTTAATGTATGTTTGCTGCCTCCGGTCCTGGAGTCTGAGGACAGAGCACTGCAGCGTTCTTCGGTCTTTTGGTTTTGTTTTGTTTTGTTTTTCCTTTAAGTGGGAACCTAGCTGGTCTCTCTAGAGTCCCCCCTTTTCCACTCCAGTTCTGCTTTGAAGAATCACTCCTTTCACTGGAATATGTATGTGGCACCAGTGCTGTTGTCTTCTCTTTGGAAAATAGATTACCCTAAAATTTGGGTATCTGTATGCAGTTGGGGACCGTTTTTACTGCACTGCACACATAAATAGACACTGGCGCTGATGAGCTGGTGGTGCAGAGCGTGGGGCATCAGAGCTTTTAGAGGTGGTGTTTGCACAGTAAGCCCGAAGAGAAGTGAGCCGCACTGGCCGTTTATCAGGCCTGGCCCCCATGTCCAGACGGACTAGATAGGACCCTGCAGTTCGCCTGGCTCACAGCAGCATCTCGGAAAAATACCTACTTTACAACTAGGCAAAATTACTAATCACAGATCTCGAAGATGTTGGGAGAGAGGCAGAATCATTTCAGGTCGACTCATTTTTGTAATGTGATAACGTTGATGTGGAACTGAAGGATTTGGGATGATTTGGTTTTTTCCTTGGTCCACAGGTAGGTGTCACAATTGCTTTGGAAAAAAAAAAAAAGTCAGCAGGCCGTTCTCTCTCCCCAAGTTCATAAATATACAGATAGAAAAAAACCATCTCTAAATCCGGACCGCATCTTGCCCCACTGTAAACGAGGAGCCACAGACTCTGACAGAACAGACCTTTGTTGGACATAACGTGAATTTGTTGGCATAGTATAGCTTCCCCCGATGTACGTGTGACTTTTGAAAACAATCTTTTTTCTCAGGATATCTTGAATTGATCACTTCATTGCCACGGTATATATTCTATAGGTGTGATAGGATTTACTGTAAAATTTATTTGTAAAAGATGTACACAGTAGAAATAAAACGTGATTGAAGAACTTGAGTACTTAAGAAGTGGAAACAAATTTGATATTTATTTTTATAATGATATAAAGCTTCTAGTAATTTATGCAAGTTGTATTGCAATGGAATCTAAACTTTTTGTAAATAAATTCTGCCTGGTTTTTATTTGAACATTGCTGGTTATACAATCTTTGTTGGTTGTTTAACAAGAATTCTCTACTAATTTATATCTTAAATTGTAAATAAAAACAGACTAGTCTACAACAATATGGTGTTTGGGGCTCATTTTTCCTAGGAGAGTGATTTGGGTAGGGAGCCCCAGTTCGTAGCAGCCCCTCCTCGCCCCCCCCCCCCAGGTGATATGACCTCAGGCATTTTAATGAAAATGTGTAAAATAATCTCTCCCTTCTCCTGCTCAAAAAAAAAAAAAAAAAAAAAGGAGAGGGTGGAGGAGAAAGGCAGATGAAAAAGAAATACACAGCAGGCCAATAATGTACAGCTTTAGAATATTTATATGCACATGTATTGCAAGAAAATTAAGATTTTTGTGCTCTGAATATGCAAATTACTTGTTAACCTACATTTTTTTTTTTTAACTTGGCAAAATTAAATGACCTGCCGTACTTTCGCATCAGGATCCATTTTATATTTATTTCCACGCTGGCTTATTGAACCTCCTCAGGAACGTAAGCCTGAGAATTGCGATAAAAGCCTGCAGTGCAGAGTCACTCCTCCGACCATAAATTACTGATGGAAGTAATTGTTTATTTTAAAGCCCAAATTACCCAAATTGGCATAGATTATTCGGATTTATTGAATGACTCCGTAGCTCTCCTTTTCATATAACTCACATTGAACGCAAGGCGAAAATCTGGGAGGAGAGATTTATTTTCCTTTCAGCGGCTCTTACCCTTACCCTGGGGGGAAAGAAAAGTGTAAACGACCTTAGACTGCGGCCTGGGCTGCTCACTCTCTAATTATAGGACAAGTCCAGAATTTGTAGGCAAGTAGCGTATTCCCTTTGACGGGTATCATAAAAGCAGCAAACCTGTCACCTTAATTTTCAGCAAAATTATATGGATATCCATATAATATAATTTCAGAAAAGAAATGAACAATCATTTGTTTCCTTTCCAAAGATAAATTGAGTGAATATAACTTACGGTTATAAAACAAGAATAATAGCTTCTTAGATTGCCCTTTAATCAATCATACACTTATCTTTCAAGAGGTTCATCTATTTTATTCCATGATTAATAATGCTACAGCATGAGCCCATTATTGGATCCCAGCGGGGGACGTCCCGGATGCTTTTAGCTGCTTTGGAATGGTCAGTTGGGGTTCATTATGGGCTGATATTGAACAATTTATAAAATCTTGTCTAAACATCTGCCAGCGACGATAGGCCGATGTGTCTGCGGATGGGAAATTGCTGGACCAGTTGATATTGACAAACGGATCTCTCTCCAGTGGCTTTTTGTGCAGTAGAAATTAGCAGCCTCTTGCTGGGGTCTTGTTAGAAAGGGTATTTGAAAGTAATCTTGGATACTTGAGGCGAAGCCGGGGGCTGTTCACTGGACACCCAGCCAGGCCAGTGGGGAGGGGCACCTGCGGTTTTCTCCCCAGAAGAGGAACAGATCAGGGTTTTGGTTTTCTGCTCCTCCTTGGGCATTCTGTTGGTTTTGAGCATGTAGGCATTCGGAGGTTGGACAGAAAGCGAACCCTTCGTGTAGAGAGCTGTTTTTTGTTTTTTTGTTTCTTTCCCTCCGTCCTGCCTCCCCGAGTAAGAGAGACCTGGAGTTGTTTGGGCTGAGCTCTTTCTTGGTGACAGGGGAGATTTTTCACATGGGAAACCTTGCCACTCTGTGGCAGTGCGTCTGGAAGAAAAATGTGAGGTCTGCAGACGTAAAAGGGAGCCGTGAGCTCTTTGCTTATTTTTGTTTCTGACATGAAGCCTTCATAGAATTTCCATGAAGATAATGATGTTTCCCCTCCTGATAGCATTTTCGATTGCAACATGAAGGCATAGGACTGGCTGGCTTTTATTAATTTTCGCCGCATTTCCTAAACCATCAGGGAACAGCGTGCACGTGGCAGCACTATCTGTTCTAGGTAATATTAGAATTTGAGCATTTTTAAGACTTCTCTGAGAAGCACGAAAGTTAATGACGTTTAACAAATCAAACACGGGAAGACCAGGCAGGCCATGAAGAGACAGCAGTGAAAGCACTCTGTCTCTTCCGGAAGTCTCAAGTAGGCCAGTGGGAAACCCAAAGGAGAATTGATGTCCGTGCCTAGGTTCAGAAGATGAGGCCTGATGGAAGCTTCCCCCTCTTTGGAACAGAAGGTGGTTTGACCTGCACGCGGGGTGGGTTCTCTGCGCCCGCCCACACGCGCCCGGCAGGACCCGGTCTCCGGACAACTGCCCCTTTCGACTGCTGGGAACCCAAAGCAGCTCCGGAGATTAGCTCAGCCAGACGAGTCTTCTTTGATGTTTCTGTGCCCAGCAAATTATCAAAGATTTCCATAACTTACTCACCCTGCCTCCCGACCTGAATTTCTTTCTGGAGAACTTGATTTTTCAATGCGGGCTAAGAACTTAAAACCTGCAGGTGTTTAGAGGGGGCTTTTGTAACGAAATGCAGAGTGATTTATGAGGTCTTCTCCGTGAAGATCTTTAGGGCAGATGAAGGAGGCAGGAGAGCGAGGGAGGCGGGAGGGAGGGGAGCAAGGGAGGAGGGGGAGGAGGCGGAGAGACAGACGCGGAGCCCGACCCTTCGCGGGGGAAGGAAGTCGCCGTGGGGTCCGATTCCCCTTTGGGCGGTAGAACCTGGTGAGCCAAAGCCGGCGCCGGCCGCGACGGGCGGCGGCAGCCAGCGCCGGCGGGGAGCGGGGCGCACGGGGCCGTCGGGCCGGGCGCTGCGGCCGCGGGTCCCGGCGCTCCCGGGGCTCTCGGCGCGGCCCTCCGCGGCCCGGGCTGGGCGATCGGAATCGGCGCTTTCATCCCCGGCGGGGCCCGCGGGCCGGGCGCTGCCGAGATCCCCGCGAGCGCTGGCCCGGCGGCCGCGGCCTCCCGCGCCCCGCAAATGTCAACATTTGTTCCCAATAAAAGAGTCATTGTTTCTGCAGAGCCGCGCAGCGACTGCCTTTGAAACTTGAAAAGAACTTCGTCCACCTTTGTCGGACGCGAGGCGACAGGGCGGGAGCGCGGAGGGGACGGGCCGGTGGGCGGTGGAGGGGGGCGCGGCTGCCCGGACACCTGCGGGCGCGCGCGGGGGGCGGCCGGGGGCGGAGAACCGCGCGCCCTCCCGCCCGCGCGCGCTTCGGGGTCGCGGAAAATCGCCCCGAACTGGTTGCTCCGCCGGCGGGGAGTGAAAGGGGGCCGCGTGTTTGTCAACGTCGCGCAGTAAACGCGCCCCACACGGCCGCTGCTGGTGTCGGGTGAGCGACATCAGTGAGAAAAACTCACTGCGAACCAACGTATTGCGTCGGGGGCGACCCTTTCCGATCGAAAGGACACCCCGAATTATTAGAAAGTTTCCTCCAAATAACCCTATGCAGTGATTATGGGACAGATGGGTTTTTTTTTTTTCTGAGTGCAAATTGGAAATCTCAAAGAAAAAAAAAACCCATTTATTTTAACCCCAAATTAAGGATATACGTAGATCTGCACAGCTTTCACAACAATAACATTTCAAACATTTAAAAAGTGTGTTAACCCACGAGGCAATCTTGGGAACAAAACACAACAGTCTGTGATATGTGGATATTATGATTAACATCATTTGAATTTCTACAAATCGCAAAGGGGACACGTCCCTTTGATGTATTTTCAAACCTTTATGTAAGTGACAAATCCCTACAGATATTTTAAAGGCTTATTATGAGGAGGAGTAATCTATGACAATATAATTTTCCAGTTGCTGGAAATCACTTTCCGTCGGCGGGAATGGAAGCACGCGCCAGCCTTCCCCTCTGCTTTGGCGGGAGCTGCATGAGACCACTATTTGGTGATGTGCCCAGGGGCCTCGGTCTGGGCAGGCAAAGGAGAAAACGCTCGTGTTGGGGTGCAGACCCCCATTCGCTGGGCTGCTAACCTTTCACCCGAATCTCCTGCAAACAGAGGGATGTAGACTCACCCCCACCTCCGCCCTCCACCCTCCACGCAGAGAACAGGCTTGTGTTCTCTCCACGGAGGGCAAAGCGTTCTCTCTCTTTCCGAGAAAGATAAAAATTGAAGATGTTATTAAGGACTACTCTGGCCATCTAATAAAAAGGGAGTGAGTTATGAAATCTCTGTCCTCTGTTCCTCCGAGCTCCCAGGTAGAAGGAAAGAGGAAAAATGGTTTTTGTTTGTTTGTTTAAGTCTGGCCCCGAGATCACAAGGGAGAGCCTTCTAAAATAAGGTGCCCAGTGCTACTTTGTTCCGCATGGACCTGAGCACAAATTAGGTCTAATGTTCTGAAGGAAGCAGCACACCCTGAGGTCTGGGGCTGCCTGCAGATGGGAGCAGAGTGGGTCTTTACAGGAAATGCCCAGAGGGCAGGTAGGAAGCATTGCACAGCACTGGCATTTTTGTGGGGAGATAAATTGACAATTTATTGTGTGTAACTCCTGATCAATTATTAATCCTTAGTGTCAACAACAGGGTTATAATTACCTTCGGTTATTTAAAGGAGTATTTTTTTTTCCCACTCCTCTGATCCATAATTAGTTAATGCTCTTGAACAAGGATCCGCAGAAGAGCCGGGCTTCCTTTTTGGTGGCTTTGGGGGGAAACAGCCACAGTCACCTTCCCGCTCTCAGAAGCCCCCTCCCAACCTCCATTCCCTCAGTGGGCACCTCCCCCCCCCCCCAGGCTGTAAGTAATGATTCCAGATGAAAATGGGGGGAATAATAAACAAATAGAGCGCAGCTGGAATTAATAAGTCTGGTCTGATCAAAGTTAGTGGCAGTGGGACAGCTAGCAGCTACCAGGGTCTGAGGCCCAGAAAGGTGCCCAAGCTCTCGCCTCTTCTCCAAGATCTAGAGAAAGGGCAGGGCGAACGTTTTAACCCCTGGCACCTTCTAAGCGGGGAGAGGGGCTGGGCGAGGACCCCTGTTCCTAGGCGGGGAGAATTCCCCCCGGAAAGGGGCCGACCTGGCTTGGGGCTTGAAGGGAGCCTCGCTCTAGCACCCGCTCCACCCCGGGGCAGGGGTGCGGGGTGGTCCTGGGCGGCTAGAGGCTGGGCCATGGGTTAGCTGGTCAGAGGGGCACGAGCAGGTGGCCTGGGTTAGCGGCAGCGGCCGACGACCGGTGCCGGAGGAGCTCGCAGGGGACAGGCAGCGTCTGCCGGGGAAGCTGTTCCACAGCGCCCACGGAGGACCTCAGTTGTCCCCGCTGTCGCCCTCGCCGCGGCCCTGAGTGCGGGTGCTCCAGCTGGAGGTGCCAACTGCGTTCCCCCCAGGACCCCAAGCTCCTGCCTGTGGGCACAGCCCCTCCAGGGTCGTCCGAGCACACGCGCATTGGGCTGGCACAGGTAGGAGCGTTTCCTCGGGGCACTGTTTCCGTAGGAGCTCTCCAGACGCCTAAGCCGTCTTTCGGCCGACACCCCACACCCATTTCTGCCCCGCGGTCCTCCGGTGCAGCGCCGCCACGCGTGAGCCTCATTGGTCACATCGAGGCCCCAAAAGGCAGGCCCCCCCCCCCCCCGCCCCCGACCTGTAGAGCCACGCAGGTCAAGGGCCCGTGGAGAGGCGGTGGCAGGCCTGGGGCCGCGCCTGCGCCGGACTGCCTGGCCAGAGCCTCCTCGGGGTCTTGGCCGGGAGCCCGCGGCGGTGGGGCGCGGGGGACATCCTGGAAGTGGGGCGCTGGCGGGACCGGAGGAGGGTGAGCTGGCACTCTGGGACCTCCGGTGGCCCCACGCCGCACGCGACTGTGGTCTGAGGACCCAGCGTCCAGCTGCCTGCCCTGTCCCCCCACTTTTGGCCCCATCCGTTTGGGGTCATGGGTAACTGGCCCTCGAGCCTCCTTAGGGCAGGCCGCAGCCAGGAGCCCTGGGCGGTGGACCAGCCTGCGGCAACGCACGACGGCTGCTGGTTCCGGGGAGGCCACCCACTCCCACCGATGAAGGCTGGCCTCTTCCTCTCCGCCCTCCAGCCCTGCTCTGGACCCCCTTCCGTGACTGGCTCGGGTCCCCGTCCCCTTCCCCACCTCCCCTCGGGAAGCGCGGCTCCGAGGTGAGGGGTGTGACTGGAGACCCTGCGCTCAGAGCTGCCGCGCCTTCTGGCGTCCCCCTCTGTCCCTTTCCCGCACGGGAACCGCGTGTCCGGCGGCAGGAGGGCTGGAGGGCCACGCCCCGAAGCTGCTGAGAGCCAGGACCCCGCACCTGCCACGGCCTGTGTTGCGCGCCGGGTGGTCCTCCGAGTGGCGCGCGAAGGGACCCCGCGCTGCGCCCCGCACGCCCTTCCCTCCCTTCCCCAGGCAGGTGGCACCCCCAGGGACCGCTGCAGACGAGGGAGGGTCGCGGCACTCGAGGGGGCGGCTGGCCTCTCAGCTACCACTCGCCGCAGACCAGTGGCCTGCGAAACCTCCGCTTCTCCTTTTTTGGAAATTTGACAGACCCAGGCAGGGTTTACAGGCCCAGCAGAGCAAATGCAGCTCCCTCCACCTACTGCCAGACTCCATCCCCGCGCAACTCCCGAAGAACCAGCTGGTGGGCTGCCTGGAGGGGGTGAGGAGCCCTTGAGGAGGCGGCGCAGCCCGAGGCCCAACGGGGGCGCCCTGGAGCGGGCCCGGTCGCCTGGTTTCCGTAGTGCTACAGCCTCGCAGAACCGCCCGCAGAACGCGTTGCGTGTGTGTGTTGGAGGGGGGGCCTCCAACCCAGCTTCCCCCACCCCTTCCTTTCCGACCTCTTGAGGCAGCTCCGACTTAGAGTCTCGGAGCTGCTCGCTCGAGGGAGTGGCTCGAAACCTTCCGGCCTCCTGCAGGCTGGGGGACGGTCCTGAGGCCGAGGTGGGGGCGGGGCAGGGCGCTGGGGGGAGGGGCTGAGAGGTGAGGGTCGGATCTGGGGAGGTGGTGCCCTACCTGACCTTTGGGGGTCAAGGCCTCGTGCATCTGGGGGATGTCCTGGCCCCAAAGCGACCTCAGCTCAGTCCTTCCCGCCATTCACACCCCCCGGGGGAAGGGGGATAACTGCACCCTGGAGGTCTGCACAGCCCCAGACCAGGAAATGCTGGTCGGCTGGTATGGGATAGGCCAGCCAAGGCCCAGAGACCCCCCACCCCTGGGCCCAGGTGCAGGGGGGCACGGGGTGCAGATCAGGTTCCCCGAGGTCGGTGCCCAGCCCTGACGTTAGTTTATTTAAATAGGAGGCCCAGACCAGCTCCAGGTTTATTCTTCCCGACTCTCAAGCAGTGGAAAAACAATTTGTTTTGTAATGATTATATGATCCTCAGCCCCTCAAATAAAGGTGCCCTTGGTGGTCATGGGCCCAGATATAAACAGGAGTTACCGACAGGGCCCAGGCTTTGGGAACCTGCTTCGGGCAGGGCCTGATTGGGGTGGGGGGAGGGGGAGGTTGAGCCCACGCCCCGAAGGGAGAGAGTGTGTTGACCATTTCTGTGGGGCTGGACTTTTTAAGGCTGTGCCTTCAGAAAGATAAAGCCGGCCTGCCAGGAGGCAGCCCCACAAATGAGTTCTATTGTAAACACTGTACTGGGACCTCACCGTGGGAAGTAGAAGCAAAGAACGTATTCAGGTGCACACCCCTCCTCTCCGGCCCTTTCCGGTGCAGACGAGGCACGGAGAGCAGGAAGCAGGCGTACTCCGGGGAGTAGGGAGGGAAGGGATGTGTGACTGTCCGGCCAGGGGGGCACTTTTGGCCTGACTCTTTGGGCGGGGGGAGGGGAAGCCTCCGGCAGAAAACTTCTCAGGTGGAATGGGAAGCAGGTTGGCCGTCCATCACCTCCGCGGAAAGGCTGCCGGGGCACCTTTACCTGAGCACTGGCGGCTTCAGGGGGGCGTGCCGGGGGCAGGTGCTGGCTGCGACAGTGGCGTCATCCCTTGCAGTGTATTCTGCAGGAGACAGAGTGCGAGCTCTGTCTGGGGCGGGTGGCCTCCCTCTGGCTCTGGCTGGCCCCGCAGGGGTGCATGCACTCGGAGGGGGCTGCTGTGGGTCTGGGAACCCCAGAGGAGACAATGCAGGATGGCGGCCTCCATACTGCCCCAGGGGCGGGGGCAGCCCTCATGACTGTCCCTGTGTGGCTCTTTGAGTGGCTCAAATGGCCCTTCCCCCAAAGCCCGCCTCCTCCAACCGGGAGGCTCTGCAAGGGGGCTCCTTGTTGCCCCCGGGCTGGCCCCCGCGTTGCCACCCACCTGCCCTAGCGGGTCACTACCAGACCCCACCCCAGCCGGAGGCCCAGTGACGTCCACGGATCCGGGGGACAGACGAGGCCCACACTGTAGGTCTGAATACTGAACGTTTGTAAATCGGGCTTGTGAACTGCTCAAGACAATGGGCTTTACCCTTCTATCTGGGGAAATACACCTTCAAATACCAAAGTCACAAATGTGTGTGAGCATGATTTGCACGGAGGTTATGGACCTCATGGGGAGGACCGAGGTCACGGTCACTGTGCCGGGCCAGACGCTCTGTTCTGCGGGGCGGCCACCTGTGGATTTGTGGTAAAATAAACTCACAAACTGTGTATTTTTATTCCGCTGATCATTTTCTTGTCTTGGGCCGAATTACCCCTCGTAGCAAACAAGATTTTCACATAATTTGTGTCCTACTGACAATACGTGATCTAAAAATTAACAAGTTGATGTATCGGGGTGCCTGGGTGGCCCAGTCAGTTAAGAGTCCGGCTCTCGACTTCCGCCCAGCTCATGATCTCGAGGTTCCAGTCTGTAAGCCCCGGTCGGGCTCAGCGAGGGGCATGAAGCCTGCTTGGGATCCTCTCTCTCCCTCTCTCTCTGCCCCTCCCCCACTCATGCCAGCTCTCTCTCAAAATAAATAAACTTAAAAAACATAAATAAAACGTGGTGTTCCAAGCATACATCTCGATATATTTTCAACAGAAACTGTACAGAAAACCAGATGCAAGAAGTAAAAATGACCAACTTCGTTTTGTTTTCCAAAAAAAAATTATTTTCTTCTAAAATACTCAAAGCTATCTCTTGACATTTAAAGGCAAAATACACATTATAATTTGTAAATATCCAACATTTAAATAAAAAACCTAAAAAAATACAGCTGCACTGTTTTAATGTTTGAAATGTGATCCCTGATGGGGAATCTCTGAGGTTGAGGGCCCTGTGGGGGAGGGGAGAGTGTTTGGGGGTGGGGGGGGGGGCTCTGGGCAGACCCTCAGCTCTCCCTGCTTCCCTGGGCCCATCAGAGGGCAGGCCTGGACTCAACTTGCTGAGCCTCCTTGTCCCCTTCTGCCCAGGGAAGCCACCTGCTTCCCAAGGTGTGTGGGGAGGGAGAGGTCGGGGGGCAAGGCTGGGCAGGTGCTTTCATCTGAACCAGGGGCTGGACGGCAGTGGGCAGTGGGCAACAGGAGCTTCAGATGGTGTGAGGGGCAGAGGAGACCCCAGCAGACCCTCACAGGGGGAAGGCGGGTAGAGAAGGGCGGGACAGACAGCGCTGCTAACTTCACGCGCAGGAAGCTGGACCCGTCACCGCTTTCGTCACAGGGAAAGTTCCAGCACTTTTAAGGTTGCGGAAACATTGCCCAGCGAAGGCACAGGGTTCCCACGTGCCCTCTGCTCATCGCTCGGCTTCCGCTGCTGTTTGCATCTTGGTTCCCGGTGGTATTCGTGGCACGGCCTGATTGTATATCCGCACTTCATCATTAACTGAAGTCCGGGGTGTACGTGAGGGCTCACTCCGTGTGTTGCACGTTCTGCGGGTTTGACAAAAGCACAGTGTCACGAGATCCGATTCTATGGAGACTTCTTCCTGACCTGAGAGGTGTCCCTTCGAATTTTGTGAGAAATAATAGATACAGTCAATAAATGAGTACAATACAGATAGAATACAATGAACACATGAATGTATATAAACACTCAACGTGAATACATAAATATACATAAATAACAGAGTTGCTAGATACAATTCAAGACATCCAGTTACATTTGACTTATATATATATGTATATAAACAATGGATACTTCGGCACTATAAGTGTGAAGAATGTCCCATGTGGTAGTGGGACTAAAATGTTGTTGCTTTTCCGTCCTTTGTACTTTGCATGTAACTTTTCATTTTATTTTATTTTGTTTTGTTTTATTTTATTTATTTGCTGAACCTGACAATATTACTTTTGATGAGACACATTAAAAAATATTTGTCCAGTGACACTTTTTAAAAAATTTTTTAATGTTTTTATTTTTAGAGAGAGCAGACAGAGAGAGAGAGAGAGAGAGAGAGAGAGCGTGAGTGGGGGAGGGGCAGACAGAGAGGGAGACACGGAATCCGAAGCAGGCTCCAGGGTCCGAGCTGTCAGCACAGAGCCCGATGCTGGGCTTGAACTCATGAACCATGAGACCATGACCTGAGCCTCGTCACTTAAGGACGGAGCCCCCCCCCCCCCCAGGCGCCCCCCAGTGACACTTCTTTTAAGCCGTGTTTTGCAAGGGAGGAGCCGGAGGGAGGGATCCAAGTGGAGTCCATACACCCACATTTGCTGAGTAGGTGCACGGAGCTGGAGGGGTCAGGTGGCTCTCGTTCAAGCCAGAACCACCTTCTGGTAAGATAGGAAGCAGGGGGCTGTGTCTCTCAACACAATCCGCCAACAATCCGTTGGACCTCCCCTTTGCTCTGGCCTGCTCTCACCCCTTCCCTTCTCTCTTTTCTGCCATGAAAATCTATTCTCAAATCACATACCCTTCCCATAAGTAAATACTGCTGTTTAAAAACGGTCACTTTAATTCAGCATAAAATTACTAACGGTCACCATGTCCACGGTGTCTATGTTCCACGTGAAGTGGCTTCATATCTTACAGTCCTTAAGCAGAATGGCATTGGAGTCATCTGGAGAGAGAGAGTCAGGGTCCGTCGGTTTAGCATGGACACAGGCATTGGTATTTTTTAAGTTTATTTATTTATTTTGAGAAAGAGAGAGAGAGAGAGAGGGAAAATGAATCCCATGTAGGCTCTGCTCTGTCAGCCCCGATGTGGGGCTCAGTCTCACAAACCATGAGATCATGGCCTGAGCCGAGATCAAGAGTCAGAGGCTTAAACGACTGAGCCGCCCAGGCCCGACTATTGGTATTTGTTTAAAACGGTGATGGCCTGAGGTTAAGAAAATGAGCAAATAAGAAATAAAATACCCTTGGTGGAAATTCAGGCAGCGTTCGGACGGCAGACCCCGGGTGGGGTGGGACAGAGCTGCGTAGCACGTGTGAAATGACTTCGGGGGTGGATCTGACGTGTGGGGCCCTGCACCCTCTGGAAAGAACCGGGAGTTTCCACAGACCCCTGAAGTCCTGCAAACATAGCTGTCCCAAGGCGATGGGGGCTGGGTAGCCTTGCTTGGCCGTCAGTGGGTGGTCAGAAAGCTCTCCAGTTTCCATCAGAGGCAGGTTAAGTGTCTGCATGTTATAGGTAGTAATCCCCAGTTTTGGAAGCTGGCCTTAGCCCTGACTCGGCCGTGGGCCCACAGACCAGCCTCCATCGCACTCCGCAGGAAGGAGGGGCGTTGGCATCCAACCTTGGGCCCGGCCTACGTCTGCAGACTGTTTGATTTACAAGGTTGCGCCTCCTGGCTTCCGTGAGCACCGACATTCAGACGTTCACGAAAGCAACCGGCCAGGGATTTGCTGGATTTGCACTGACCTGAAATCTACACGGTGGATATGTGGGGGCCCCCAGTGTCTGCAGCCGGGGAAGGCAAGAAACGATAGGATGTATCAAAGCCAGACCTCCAGTCTCCAGGCGTTTCCGGAGATGGGGAGCCCCGCTCCGGGCACACGCCTGCTCAAGCCGCATCCAGACCGGTGCCCTTTGGATCGCCAGGCTGTTGGTGGGGGATCGGAGTCCCTTTCAAGTTCCCACTTTTCAAATCAACTGTAACTGAAAGCCGGAGATGGTTTTCAATAACGTCTTGTTGGATTTCATTGTGTTGCTCTACGGTCCCACCGATGAATCTCGATGTGTTATCAATAAGCCCATTCAAATTCACCATAAGCCTGCAGGGGACGTGGAGTCTCCTGCCGGCTCCGGAGGCTGTCGATCCCTGTGCACCCGCGAGTGTTTGTCTCCATCCCACGGAACTCGGGTCTTCGTCTGTGGACTTCTGTCTGCCCGCACTGGCCAGAGCAAGCCGCCTGTGTCCGGCACTCGGCACCGTTCCCCGCTCTGTGTTGTACGTCTGCGGATAGACATCAGAGGTTTTCAAAAAGAACGTGCCTTTCTCTGAGCAGAGAGAACGGAAGACACGTGATGATTGAAAAAGCGAAGCCCCATGGTCTGCCTCGTCTGCCCTGCTTCCGGGCTCCTCTCTTCTGCTCACCACCGCCTTCTCTGTGGCCCTTAATCTCCCCTCTGCCCGCAACGGCATCCCCACACTGGATCCCTGCCTCAGGCCCCCTTCTCGCCGCGCCCTTCCGCACCAACCTCCAAAATATCTTAAGTAGATCGCAGACCTCAACTCGCCTGGTCCAGGCCTTCGCCGACAGGACCTGGGGCTCACCGGCCTTCCACACGGTCCCCCACCGCTTCCCTTGCCTGTTCACGTTGGCAAACACATCTTTGTGCTGGTGCTCCCCACGGACGGCCAGCTGCAGGGATCCCGTGCAGACAGCTGTCTGCTGGGGCCTTGTGTAGACCGTTAGCTGCAAGAAGTTTGTGTAGACAGTCAGCTGCAGGGGGCTGTATGGACAGGGGCCTCCATGGACAGAATCCCGTTCACCCTCTTCAACGAGTTAGGACCCTGTTCGCGGAGTGCAGTCTGACTTATATGCGGACGGTTAGGACTTATTTTAAGTTTGTGCCCTCATCAAACACTTGTTAGGTGATCGTGATGCCTTGAAAAGCCGCAGACGGGTTAAAAGATGTGTGTGGTGTGGAGCAGGAGGGGGTTTCATCAGGGAGGGGAGAGGGTCTCTGCACAGGTGGATCTCGTGCAGCCGCTTGCTGGCAGCTTGTGACCCTGTCACCTCGTCCTCGCTCTTGGCTGTGCAGGAAGTGAGCGAAATGGTACCTTCGCATGTTTGCTTAACGGAAGCTTCCGGTAAACGTCTCTGCAAGACGGGCGGAACCCTTTTTAGGTACAGACGCCCCGGGAACTCAAGTTAGGCTAACAAGTTTACTTTCTGTGTCACCGAGCTCTTCACTGCCACCGAGTAAGCGATGGCTTCTTAGCAGTGACGTCGGCTCCGTTCATAATTCTGTTTGCAAGTACATTCTGTACAGGCAGACCCGACTTGATGCACCTTTCATAAACGGACGTTTTGTGGCGACGCGGTGCGGAGCGGGTCTCTGGGCCCCTTTCCTCCCACAGCATCTGCTCACTCTGTGTCTCTGTGTCACATTTAGGTGAGTTTTGCAATATTTGAATGACGGAAACTTGGTTGGCCTTCTATCTGTCTCGGTGATTGTGCTCAGAGGTCTTTGACATTGCTGTTGTAATCGTTTGGGGTCCATGGTCCGCCTGGTGTCCTCACATCCGGTGTCTCATTTAAACCTTGGGTCTCCCTGGGTCCATGTGACTCTCCTCACGTGTTGTGCCGGAGGGGCTGAAGCTCTAGGTGATTTCGGGACCCAGAGCGAATTGTAGGGGTGGGAGCTGCCAGCATCGACTTCGCGATTCCTCCGTGTGCCTTCTGTGGACTCCCTCACGCAAACCTCCCTGCAGCGCAACCTGAGAGCCACGGTCATCGTCTCCCTTCCACGTGAGAAGACTTGTTGCAAGTTCCGGGGACTTGTACTCTGCCCAAAATAACCCAGGCCAAGGAATGTGCTCTGGACCCCACACTGGGTCCCTCCATGGCCGTGGCCAGTCTCCCTGGCCCCGTCTCCACCCAGACCCTGCTCCTCCAGGCCGACTCATCCTTCCCTGCACCCCATGCCATCCTCACCCGTCCCCGGCTGTCCCTGCTGCAAAGTGGCTTCTGTGCACATGAAGGCCACGAGCAAAAGTGCAGCCAAGGGTCGTGAGGACGCCCACAGACGCCCCCCAGCACCTGAGACCTGTGTGCACACACAGCAAGCTCCAGTGAACACAGACTCGGCCTTCCATGCAACACAGCGTTTCTCTGCAGCGGTGGGGGACGGCCGTGGACGCCCGGCCACGTCACTTGCTGTCTGTTCTACGGCACGTCCCTGAAAAGGGCTTCAGCATCTGCAGAAACCCATGAACAGCCTGTCCTATCCCAAACCACGGCCTTGCAAAATGGCTGTCTCAGCTCTCGGCCGGCCTCTGTCTCCTTCAGGGCTGCCTACAGGCACAGGGGCACTTCTGGGTCCAAGCCCATGACCTGCCTGGGCTCACCCCTGGGCCTCTTTCCGAGACCCCTCCTTTTCTGCCCATACATCTATATCTATATCTGTATCTGTATGCCCCTCTCCCGTGGAGGTTAAGTTTCCCAGAGTAAGTCAAGCACGGAGCTGAGGCTTGTGCAAACATCCTCTAACGTACTTTCTTCTAAGGAGCCAAGTGCCAGCTTCTAGCTGACTCACAGACCCCCGAGGACATGGCCGGGCTTGCTGCGTTATGCAGAACCGAGGGCACAGCTACAGAAGCGCATCCCGTCTATCAAATCCTTCTTTTTGAGCTCTCTTGATTTACACATTAGGCGAGGTCGCTTCACCCTTCATAATCACACACAGCATCTTTGCCTGTGTGTCTGGTGCACACACACACACACACACACACACACACACACCCCGAGGTCCCGAATACCACGACGCTGTCTTAGTTGTACTCCGAGCCTCATCCCCTCTGAGTTCCGCTTCGCCCGCACAATCTGATTTTGGGGCAGGAGCCTTACTTCGTGTGGATTAACAACCCTTACGAAGATGTATCAAGGTGACCACGTATTTCGGGAATATTGGGGACTGTCACTCATCACCAGTCAGCGAGGCTCTGGACGGCACCTGCTGCCTGGACAGAATGGCCAGGTCCGTGTGGAGTTCGCCTTTCCTTTTCGCTAGGCTCTCCCCGTCCCGTATACCTGGAGCTGGGCAGGAAGTGTGCAAAGGCCAAGTTTCAAGGGACACACATGTCCAGGTTTGGATACAGATGAGTATATTAGGTCTGGGATGAAGTGTGAAGGCTTGAGGGTCAATGGGCGAGCTGGTTCTGGCTCGATGCTGAGCACCGTGAAGGGTCCTTCTCAAGCGCGTCCTCCTGTTGATGTGCCCACCCCCTGTCCTCTTCTTGTGTGACCTCGTCGTCCTGCTCGCTGGCCTCTCCGGGGGGTCCTCACCGAGCCGGCCCCTCGCTGGCCCCTCGTGGTATCCCTTGGCCTCCATGGATCCCCGTGGTGGCCAGTGGGTGGGTGCGAGTGGACGTTCCCGCAGGGAGTCCCAGGAAGGACCGTCCACGGACCAGCTGCGTGGCCCCTCTCTTGGCATAGTGACACCCAGGTGCATTCTCAAGGAGTAATTGTTACGTGTTTTGAAATCCACGTTTATGTTTATTGAGTATTATAAGCAATCCACATACATCTACTGAGTATCTTGTGACCCGAGAAGGTGTGGGCAGAGCACAACGTGTGTGGTGTCGGGCCGCCTGCCTTCCAGCTCCAGCAGGCCGCTTCCTGACCCTCCCCGACCTTACCTGTGTCAGGTGCGCAAGCAGAGCCTCGAGCAAGCCCTTCCCGAGGATGTGTCCACACAGAAGCTCCTTAATTCGGCTCCTTTTTTGGATCAGCTGCTGGACGATTCTACGGAACTTAAAAGATACCAGACAGCGTACAAATTAATTTATTATCTGGAAGGACCGTGTGTTTTCACCACAGACTCCTAACTGCAAAGTGAGCATCGTGGTAACAAAAGGAAGATTATTTTCTTTCAAAAAGGTTATGTTTAAATCGGAGCCCACACGAGGCAGACAGGAATCAAGAGATTTTTACAATACCGTGGAAAATCATTTAATAGATTATTCAATTTCTTGAACATCATTAACTATCGAGCTACTTACAGAATTTTTTTATTAGAGGAATAAGTTAGAACGGTTCCTAAACCTTCTAGGCCACCAGTGGCCGTTGTGAGCACCGTCCGCGAAGGTGATTTCAAACCTGAAAAGGAAATTTTGGAAAGGACAACGATGTGGCCTCCAGCAGAGGCGGTATGTTCCCCTGAGGGCGGGAAGGAAGGAGGAGAGAGACTGAGAAAGACCTCATAACGCTCACAGGAAATTGGCTGCATTGGTTTAGGACTCTGGTTGGTAGAACGCAGCGGCACAGAGTTTGCTCCTCTGTGCAAGGTGGGTCCCTGAGCTTCTGTGCTCCTGTTTTGGGCAGGACGTGTCCCGAATTCGTGCAGGCGTGGGCTCACGGAAGATGCTATGTGCAGAGGGTCTGCAACGTACGACAGGACCTCGGCGTGTTAGATTTAGTCGGATTGTGTGTTTGTGTCTCTTTCTGTGTGTTTCCTGTAAGAGGACGCCTGGGGTTTCTGACCCCGAAACCCTTATCCAAACGGCTCTCGGGACTTCGCAGATACCCCCTTAGTACGCACCACTGGCTGGGAGATTCAGGAAAGCAGAAGGCGACATCGTCTGTGTGCTCCAGAAGGCATACCAGAGACAGCATGGTTTCTCCAGCGTCCCCCGTGGCTGTCATGGAGCTGGGGGGACCCAGAGACGACGTGGTTTCTCCGGGGTCCCCCGTGGCTGTCACGGAGCTGGGGGGACCCAGAGACGACGTGGTTTCTCCGGGGTCCCCGTGGCTGTCACGGAGCTGGGGGGACCCAGAGACGACGTGGTTTCTCCGGGGTCCCCCGTGGCTGTCACGGAGCTGGGGGGACCCCAGAGATGACATGGTTTCTCCGGTGTCCCCCGTGGCTGTCACAGAGCTGGGGAGACCTAGAGACCACGTGGTTTCTCCGGGGTCCCCGTGGCTGTCACGGAGCTGGGGGGACCCAGAGACGACGTGGTTTCTCTGGGGTCCCCCGTGGCTGTCACGGAGCTGGGGGGACCCAGAGACGACGTGGTTTCTCCGGGGTCCCCGTGGCTGTCACGGAGCTGGGGGGACCCAGAGACGACGTGGTTTCTCTGGGGTCCACCGTGGCTGTCACGAAGCTGGGGGGACCCCAGAGATGACATGGTTTCTCCGATGTCCCCCGTGGCTGTCACAGAGCTGGGGAGACCTAGAGACCACGTGGTTTCTCTGGAGTCCCCCGTGGCTGTCACGGAGCTGGGGGGACCCCAGAGATGACATGGTTTCTCCGGTGTCCCCCGTGGCTGTCACAGAGCTGGGGAGACCTAGAGACCACGTGGTTTCTGCGGGGTCCCCGTGGCTGTCACGGAGCTGGGGGGACCCAGAGACGACGTGGTTTCTCTGGGGTCCCCCGTGGCTGTCACGGAGCTGGGGGGACCCAGAGACGACGTGGTTTCTCCGGGGTCCCCCGTGGCTGTCACGGAGCTGGGGGGACCCCAGAGATGACATGGTTTCTCCGGTGTCCCCCGTGGCTGTCACAGAGCTGGGGAGACCTAGAGACCACGTGGTTTCTCTGGGGTCCCCCGTGGCTGTCACGGAGCTGGGGAGACCCAGAGACCACGTGGTTTCTCCGGGGTCCCCGTGGCTGTCACGGAGCTGGGGGGACCCAGAGACGACGTGGTTTCTCCGGGGTCCCCGTGGCTGTCACGGAGCTGGGGGGACCCAGAGACGACGTGGTTTCTCTGGGGTCCCCGTGGCTGTCACGGAGCTGGGGGGACCCCAGAGATGACATGGTTTCTCCGGGGTCCCCCGTGGCTGTCACGGAGCTGGGGGGACCCCAGAGATGACATGGTTTCTCCGGTGTCCCCCGTGGCTGTCACAGAGCTGGGGAGACCCAGAGACCACGTGGTTTTTCTGGGGTCCCCCGTGGCTGTCACGGAGCTGGGGAGAAGTGCATTGCCCAGACCACAGTCCAGAGTGAAGGATAGAGTGGCAGGATATACTGCACTCTCTGAACCCAGATCCCAGGTTTTCTTCTTTAAGAATAATCCCCCCCTCCCCATTTTTTCAGATTGAAGCATCTCATGATGCTGTTTGGGGGGAAAAAAGTCAAAAGTGATTAAGGTGATGACCTGCCATCTCTCAAACGCTCGCTGGCTTTGAGCCGTGCTAGAGAGAGGAGAGCTTCACATGTGGACAAACTATCTCTGCTGCACTTGGGAGTCATGAAATATATTGAAAGACATTTAAAAATACCTTTGCCTGGATCGTGGGATGATGGCAGCTGGGTAAGGAAGAGTTTAGTATGCTTCCAGTGAAAGTTCTTTATTGGAAAAGCTGACAGGTGCTCCATTTGTATGAGAAAAACCAGCCATTGTTATCCTAACCCCTCAGAATGCTTAACACCCTGCTTGTCAGAAGCATATAGATCATGGTTCTGTTTGAGCAGTATTGTTCAAAATTTCTATTAATAATTCCTCACAAGCACTTCACCAGTGACTAAAATGACCTTGGATTTTACAAATGGAAGATGTTCCCAGCCACATCCAGGGGTGAGAAGTAGGCAGGCGGCCCCGATGGGCTCCTACCCTTTTGCATCATTTGCGTGCCTTTTCTTAGGCAGTTTTCAGTTCAAAGTCTTATTTTAATTTCCCTTGGGGATGCCATTTCATGGGTGTGAGCTTAGACTAAAAAAAAAAAAACTTCCTGTTTTTTTTTTTTTTTTTTTTTCTTTCCCCCCACTCTGACCTCATGGAAACATAGAGCTAATGAGGCCGGGGTTGTACGTTTGGTTTGACTCTTGGGGTGAGCTGAGCACAGGTGACTCCTCTCAACTCAGAGGTCTAGGTGACCTCGCAGGATTTGCAGACAGTTCAGAGGGCCCAGGATCCTGCCGACTCTCCTCTGTGGGTGAGGGGCTGCCCTGCTGGTGGGGAGGTGAGTGTGGACGGTCGAACCCACCTCAGGAACACAGAACTCCCCACGGGACTCTACTGTGTGGCCTTGACCTTGCCCACGTCAGCCTGTCCCCTAATTCAGCTCTCGTTGTTACACTCTTCCGAGGGCTAGGTCCGGCAACTTGACCCACACACGTTTTCCATTTAATCCACAGGACGAGACTGGGGAAGGAGAATCAATGCGACCTCTTCTAGATCTAAGAGTTTGTGATCTCAAGGATCTCTGGGTTGAGTTGGGGTCTTTTTGTACTTAGCAAGAGCTCCTTGAACCAAGGGCGTCTCATACGAAGTTCACTGATACTTATTTGGTTGGTTAGGTTTAAATCACTTAAAAGCCCAAGCCATGGGTTCAATTCCATAATGACTCAGTCCGTAGTGGTGGTTAGAAACTGCCTTAGAAATACAGCCCAGTGTCTCTTGGAAACATGCTTCTTGATACAAGACAGAGCGTGGCTTCAGGAAGTCAAGTACCCGCCCCGTGAAGAAAGGACTACATGGACAGAAACTTCTCACCGTGGAGCGTGGTGACAGGTTCAAGACTACGTAAACATTGCGAGACGCTCTGAGTATCGTAGCTTTATTTTCAAGGTGGGGGTTGGGGTCCACAGCGGGTCATAAGATCAATGAGCAGTTTCCTTGGAGCAAAATAGAATAGAAAAGGTAGTCGGGTAGAGACAAAGGCCTTTTGTACTTGTTCAGATGTGTGTGCACGTGTGCGTAGATGCAAAAGTCCCACTCTTGCGGAGGATTGAGGTTGAGACTGAGAGCCCCCAGTGTCGTCCGTAAGCAGTAGGTTGTTCACGCTTCTCTGAAAGGTGGTTAGAATCTTAGATTCATTCTGAGAGGGACGCTTGGCTTGTGCGGGGCTTGTGCAGAGACCAGCACGACCCTGGCCGTTCCCCATTTCTGCCCCGGGACAGGAGGCAGAGGCAGTGCCTGACTGTCGGTGAAGCCGGTGAAGTTAGTGCAGCGGCAGTCAGGTGAGGGAACCCGGGCCGCCGTGACCAGCTGCCAGCTTTGGAAGCATCGGGTGCGTGTAAACTGGGGTCTTTTTTTTTTTTTTAATGTTTATTTATTTTCAGGAGAGCACAAGCCGGGGAGGAGCAGGGAGAGAGGGAGACACAGACTCCGAAGCAGGCTCCAGGCCTTGAGCTGGCAGCACAGAGCCGGACTCGGGGCTCGAACTCACAGACCGCGAGATCATGACCTGAGCCGAAGTCGGACGGTTAACCTACTGAGCCACCCAGGCGCCCTCAACACTTTTTTTTTTTTAACATTCATTTATTTTTGAGAAAGAAACAGAGTGCGAGAGGGGGAGGGGCAGAGAGAGAGGGAGACACAGAATCCAAAGCCGGCTCCAGGCTCTGAGCCGTCAGCACAGAGCCTGACGCGGGACTCGAACTCACCCACTGTGAGATCATGACCTGAGCTGAGTTCCGACGCTTAACTGGCTGAACCCCCCAGGCGCCCCTGTAAACTGCATTCTTAAGTTGCTGATGATAACCAGTGACGGTCAGTCTTGTCATAGATACAGGGTAGCCCGTGCCCAAACCGGGGAGGGGGGGGCAGCAGGGCCCGGAGAGGCTTTCCAGGTGCCCTTGTGGCAGTGCTTGCTTCTGGAAGCTTCCAAGCTTCCCGTTTTCTTCCCTGAGCACCCTGTGGGCTCACTCTGTAGTTGGGCCAGCCACGTGGCATGCCACAGACGCCACGAAGGAGACTGTTTTGCAAATCCTTGGCAAAGTGTGCGGACAACAGAAATCCCCACGAATACATAACCCAAACCTGTGAGTCGGGCCTAACAAACATTCTCAAAACACACGGAGAGAAAAGAGAACGCCAGCAAGGACCACGTGATCCAAACCCTAATGTCCAAGTATGAGCCCCCCCCCCCACCCCCCACCAGGGCCCTAGGCTGGACGCACAGACTCACCTGTCCTTCTGGGCAGCCTTCCTTCCAGGAAACTCACCGAGAAATATTAGTCTCACTCCACTTAATCACTGAATGCGAGCAAGGAAGCATCGCCTTCATTGAAGGCACTCAGGAGTTCTGGCAGCTTTTCGCTGCTACGAGGCTGAAGAGGGTCGCGGGGACTGTCTCGGGGACACAGCTCTCCCGCAGGATCGCCTCTCCGTCATTTCCTTCCCGAACTGGAATCCCCGGGGCCTGTGACGCATGGGCTTAGCCCGCGTCTGCTGCGTCGCCCCCGCAGCGAGGGCTCTGGACCCTGGTCCTCACCCCAGCTCAGTCCCGGTTTATCAGATACATCGCCCCCCACGCCCCAGCCCGTGGGGCCTGTGGCCTCAGGATGGCTGCAGGGAGAAGCCTTGGCCAGCGTGCCAGGCACGCGCATAACCCCGTGCCCGGTGCCCGCCACATGCTGCGTCAGTCTTTCCTGTCACCCTGGCTGAGAGAATGAAGGCCCCTCAGAAAATGCTCCACGGCCTTATGCCCACGTCGCAATTATCCTGAAACCCCGGATCCCTGGCGGTGAGCACAGAGTGGATGCACCCGAGGTTCTCCTTTATTTACACCAGGAAGTGGACCATTCACACGCGTGCTTGAGGCCGGTGTCACCACTGGATCTGTGGACGCAGGGTGGCCAGGAGGCCGTGGGGAGGGGGATTCTGCTCACTCGCGGAGAGACCTGTCCCAGAACAATAGGGCGTGAGGTTTCTTTGCCCACAGAGGTGCCCCTTGTTTTCTGTGGGTGAATTCCCCCTTACCCTACTCTCATATTCAGACCGGTCAGCGTCCCGGGAGGAATTACAGTGGTATCACAATGGGTAACCCGCGGGATGGGTACTCGGTGCCCTGCTGGCTTAGGAGCAGGAACCGCAGGGAACAGGGTGGAGGGGACCATACGGGGCTCGGGTTACAGCGTATCGTGTTCAGGACCCGTCGCTGACTGTGCCCCCCGGGGAGTGTGGCTTCTGGACGGCATGAGCCCAGCTTCTGAGCCTCGTCAAGACCCTGGAGCCCGGTGCTGGTGCCTTCCCGGGCCCCCTGTGCTCCGGCAGAGGGCAGGACAGCTCTGCCGTGGGTCTGTCCTCCACTCTGCACAGAGGGAGCCACGTGCCCTTGTGTTCAGGGTCCACTTGTCCTTCACGTTTCAGGGAGGGACGGGGTGAGGGGAGGCAGACAGCAAGGTGGCCACAAACGGGCTGGTCGCCGCGGCACCTCATCACTGGACACTCACGGCCAGCTGTGCGGACGGCTGGGCCAGGCCACGTGTCCAGCCCCGGGGCCAGCCCGTGGGCGTGGGATTCTTCCCGTGTGCTGCTATGCCCACCTCGTGGGTTACCCTGGAGCTGGCACAGGACGGACAGAGCGCATGCACGGGGGACGGACGGCCATGCAGGGTCCAGAGAGGCAGGACAACGTGTGCTCAGCCTCCCGCCCTTGTCCCCGGAGTCCGCTGCCCATGGCTCCCCAGCCACAGGCAGGGATGACACGGGATCGCTCACGGTTGCATTCCCAACGGCAAAGTCAGGATTTCCCACCGCCAGGAGCACGACGAATCCGAGGGGCCGTGACCCCGAACGTGGGGAGAAGTAACTAATAAGGTGAATGGCTTATCTTTTTTCCTGAATGACACAGACCATTGTGAGCATCCGATCTTCTGGCCAAGGAGTTTTTTGGCGTCAGAAAAATTCACAGAATGTTGTTGCTGGGGGATTTAAGAGGGAGCTGAGCCCCAGGCAGTGGGGATGCGGGCTGGGTCTTGGCATGCCCCTGGGGTTCTGCGCAGGACAGAGAGTTCCCTTGCCGGACGCGCAGAAAGCAGTTCTATCTAAGTGCTGGGCCACCAAACGGTTCCTCCTTCAGGTCTGCGCAGAAGGGATGTGTTTTGTACCTGGCTGGAATCTGGCTGGGTTTTGTTTGTTTCAACTGAGTATCTTTTTTCTGTTTTTAATGTCTGTTTATTTATTTTGAGAGAGAGAGAGAGAGGGAGAGAGAAAACCCCAAGCAGGCCCTGCACGGAGCCCCACGTGGGGCTCGAACCCAGAAACTGTGAGATCAGGACTTAGGCCGAAACCAAGAGTCTGGTGCTTAAATGACTGAGCCCCCCAGGTGCCCTCTGAGTATCTTCACAACGGGAACTGCCAGTCCTGTGGAAGATCTATGGGGGCTCGTCAGTGGCCCTGACGTAGGGCCTCCGCACCGGAGCGAGGTCTGCCCTCCAGCACCTCGACACAGACGGGCTCAGCGCCAGGGGCAGGGAGCTCCTCCGTGCCGTGCATGACTCAGGGGAGGCCGCATGGGAAGTCCTTTGACACTTGTTGGGCTCGATGACACTCTAGCAGCCGACTCAGCGCTGACTCATCACGGCATCCTTCACTCAGTTCACTTATTTGCAATTTGGCAAAAGTTGGAAAGTATAATGGCTTCTATTTTTAAGTGTGCAGGCAGGAATATTCTATGCAGAACTGTTAAGTCCTGGCGTCTCTCTCTAGCCTTTGGAGACTGGGAGAATTCAAAAAGAGAAAGGAAAGTTTGTAATTCATGTGTGTACTGGGATTCTGATGAGGAGAAAAACTAAATATTCTTTTAAATATGTATTTTTTGAATTTGCAAACGATATGGAAATATATATAATCACACAGTAACTTTATTCTAAGCTAATCATGTGGAAGGTTTGTGAAATGCAATCCTGTAGGCAAGCGATTACATCACGAAGTTATCGTCACCTCTGAGTCTACGTGGGGACTGTAGAGCCAAGAATCAGATAGAATCCTTTCCGGGACTGTTTTCCTGATTTCCATTTGTCATGACTGCTGATCTTTGCTTTTATTTAATGTCTATTTATTTATTTTGAGAGGGGGGGAGGGAGGGAGGGAGAGAGAGAGAGAGAGAGAATGAGCTGGGAAGGGGCAGAGAAAGGGAGACAGAGAGACTCCCAAGCAGCTCAGAACCTGACATGGGGCTGAATCTCACAAACCGTGAGATCATGACCGGAGCGGAAATCAAGAGCCGGACGCCTGACTGAGCTGCCCAGGCGCCCCCCCGCCGCCCTCCCCCAGACCCTTGTTTTTTGTCTGTGAGTGACTGACTTCGTGTGGAAATTAAACATCTTTCTATACTGATTCTTCCCTCCTCCTCCACATTAAAAAAATGATTTAGTTTGGATTGATTGAAAAATACCCTTGAAAAAAAAATTCTAAACATGTATAAAAAAATAATGGCACAATCAAAATTAGCACTTGGCATGGGCACTACTTGGACCCGCCTGGAAGCTGGCCAAGGCGGAGCGGGCGTGACAACTGACAGCAGGCTTTATGGCCACCGCGTCTGCCACGTCCATCCTGGACACGTAATGGTAACGGGTGATGCGAACTGTGATAATGACCACGGAGATTTATTTGCAGAATAAGTTATTATTTCTCAGGAGCCGGACAGCAAGTATTAACACGTGAGCTGCTGTCCGCGGGCTCTCCACAAGAAAGGTCGACCTTTTGGGGCCCGAGAGGCCGTCCTGAGACACAGGATTAAGGGGGTGCGGGGGCCGGGGGGGCATCAGCCCGACTCTGAGGCCCCGATGTGTGGCCAGACTGGCTCCTGTGCTGTTACAGGGTGGAGTACCTTCTGCGGAGGGTGGTGGCCCACATCGGCGGCAGCCTCCTTCCCTCTCTTTCTTAATTCCTTCTTTCTGTGCACGTTCACCGTACATTTACTTCCCCAGAAACCTTCCGCAGCTCAGGCGTGGCCACATGACCCAGTTCAAGTCCACGAAGCAAAAATGGGAAATCGCTGTGGGGTGTGTGGTGGGCGGGAGGAGAGGGATTCTGAGAAAGGTTCACTTCCCTGATTATAATCCAAAGGAAACCAAAGGCCTCTGTCTTGTTTTCCTGCTCTGTCCCTTCCTCTCTGCAGACAGCCGTGGGCGGAGGCTCTGCTGCCCCGGGGCGTGGGGGTTGTAATGTCAGGTGGACAAGTCCAAGGACGCAGAGGGAGGGTGAGAAACGGGACGGCGCAGAGAACGTGGCCCTCGGCCCGTGCGCGTGCGGGCCTTCCCCACTGAGAGCTCGCCCGGCTCATCGTCGTGAACTCCCCTTATGGGGCATCAGAAGCGGTCCTAAGTGACCTAAGAGGACACCCAGAGACAGGACCGGCCGCGGACCCCTGCCAATGTCCAAGGGGCATTCATGGCAACCAGAGGAGAACACCCGCGTCCCCTCCAGCGCGTGACGGCAGCATGGCCGCGGGCCGCACCTCATCGCAGGTTCTCCAGCAAATACTTCTGACCGAATGAGTGAACCGGTTCGTCACCGCGTTCCTATTGTCTCTGGAAACATCTCTATTTGAAGTCCATGACCAGCCTCACGCGGGAGGAATCCTGTCCTTGGCCAAGGCCAACGCGTTTCACGGGAAGACGGGCTGGGGAGTCACAGGTGTGAGGACGTGGGGATATTTGGACGTCCATCTCCCGTCGCTCGGATCGTCACCTCTGCCCCGACAGTTCAGCGCGTTGGGGACTGTCCTCACTCCCCGCCTCGCGGTGGGGAGGACGCGAGAGAGCAAGGGCCCTTCTCCCTCCCACGTGGTAGCTTTTCGGTACAAGCCTGGCAGGGGCCGTTCAGTGGTGCCGACGTGGGGCTTCACCGTCTCTCGAAGATCGGCTTCCTCAGCCGCCGCTTGGGCTGCTGGCGGCCAGGCGTGGGAGGTGGGAGGGTGGCGACCTGCTCCGAGGTGTCTCCAGCCACCCCCGGGTCCGCCCGGACTCTGGGGGAATAAGAGGCTTTGGAGCAGGTGCGCCTTCCTCATTCTGTTCCAGTCTCTCCTCTTCGGCCCTGAAGCGTCTGCCTGTGGGGATCCACACTCGTCCCCCGCCCCGGCCCAAGACTCCGTCCCTCCTGCTCAAGCAGCCGCTGTCTGTCTGACCTCTGACTTGCCCCCTGACCCCAGGAGCCCATCCCGGCGCCCAGGAGGCTGCGGCCAGCTCCTTCAGCCCTTCCCGGACACGTGACGGCAGGCCCACCCCAAACCTCTGCCTCCCACTGTATCGCGTCCGGCTCTCAGGCCACAGTCTCTGCCCTGCACCCACCGGGCTCTGGCCTTTGGCATTTCCAAGGAAGCCTTTGGGGGGCAAGCAATCCTTCCCTTTCTCAAGGGCGCGGCTCTTGCGGCTGAAGCCCGGCTCCCGGATCCAGCAGGCTCCGTTTCGTAACAAGGTTGTTTGGCAAGTGACAGCTGGGCACTGGCTTCTTGCTTCCAGGTCCATCTGTCCCCACCCCGAGGCCGTGGCCGCCTCGACTTGGGAGATAATTCACAGGCACCAAAACTACTGTGGGCTAAAGAAAATAACAATACATTGGAAGTGTTTCACAAAATGTCACCCCAGCGCACGAGCTCTTGTAAATCCCCAGGAAAGACAAGAGACTGGGAAGCCGGGTCCTCAACTCTAGGAAGCAGATACTAAGAGAATTGTAAGCACTTAGATGGCAACACGGAGATCCAGAGGCTGGAGGGCTGAGCACGCGGACAAGGACCATTTCTCAGTATTGATGACAATATACGTCTCTATATAAAATAATCTCCCCATATGTCAATATATATCACTAATAATCTCTATGTAATATCAACATGTACGTATCACTAATAATCTCTAGGAAGCCCTGTGGCTCTTTTTGTCACGAGCCCTGTAAAGTCTGGAGCCCAGGGTCCCCCGGCAACCGGACAAAAGGCTGTGTGATGTTTCTTAGAATGACTGCAGAGACTGATGACTGTGCTCAATCAATCAATCAATCATTTCGTCCATTCATACGACACCTATGTCCCAAGCACCGAGTTCTTTGTAAGGCACTGGCCCTCTGTGCCCGAGGACTAAGTGGGAAAACCAAGGTGAAATGTTCCTGAGGATCCACATCAAACACGAATCCGTTAAAATGACTAATTGTTAATTCTAAACCAGGAGGTATTTTGAAGAGTGGTCTAAGGAAGCTATCGGATTTCATAGTAGAAAGCAGAGAGACCCTGCAGAAATGTTTTCAGAGTTCAAGACTTAAACCCTTTAAAATCATTTTTAAAGATAAAATTTTATTTTATGGAAATGCTAAGCCATGTTACTACAAACCCAGTTCAACCGACTGCATATAAAACTCCATCACCTTGCCTCAAGGTAAGAAAATAAAGTTTACTGCTATTGAATCATACTAAAATATTCATCTGTCAGGACTTTGTCAACCATGGTTTTGATGGCATTTAAATTGAATTTAATATAAATTTAAAAGCATCTCCATTTGATGTGATGAATAAAATGGGGCCACCATCAACTTCAATTTTAATACCTTAAACGTAGGCATTTCCAGCTGCCTTGGTGCAACTATACTCGGCACTTACTCGTTATAATATATGTTTTTAAACATTTTGTTATTTTAAATTTGCAAATAATACAGAAGCCAGAGGTGGAATCCCAACTTGGATATCGCGGCCCCGAATAGGTTCTAGAAGCCAGTGCCAAGCCGTCCCAGCTCGGGGGGCCTCCCGTTGGCGCCTGTGGACGAGAGGACCCTGGCTGGGCCGCGGGGTCTGCTGGCAGGAGGGATGCCCCCGCGCACCCCTCCTCCGGGGACCCCAGCCGTGCACGGTCCGCAGGATCGCGCTGTCCTTCATCAGCCTGACGCTCTCTTTCCTCCGTTCTGCTCCCGGAAAACACTGACCATTGTCAGCCGTGGAAGTCACTTCTGGGGGGATGAGCCCCTTCCGAGTGCGAGGCGTTCGTTGTGGCCCGGGGGTCTGGTGTGTGTGTGTGTGTCTCCTGCCAGGAGAGGGTGGTGCTCGGGGGAGAAGGAGGAAGACGTCGCGGGGCGCGCTGGGTCAGGTGCGCTGAGGGGAGAGGCAGGCGCCCCTCCAGGTCAGGGAGCTTTTGCGTGGACTCCGAGCTCCGAGTCCCGGCTCATCGCTGGCTAACCTCAGCCCTGGGCGTGAGTAGGCCTCCCTCCACTGTGACATCCCAGAGGCAGGGGGCTCCCTGAAGACGCACAGAGAGGTCTCCTGGCCCCCAGGGTCCCAGAGGAGGTCTGACTAGTCTCCCAAAGACAACCACGGCCAGGACCACACCTCTCTGTGGATCAGTGCCAGGTGCGGTGCCCGTGGCGGGGTGGGCGCTGAAGTTCCGGCCACCGGCCTTGGTGAGCTGCACGCCCAGTGGCCAGGCGGCTGTGTGCAGAGAGGCTCTAGAAACCCCTTTCCAGGGACTGGCCTGCCCGGTAGGAGAGAGCCAAGCTGGGAGGGAGGCAGGGAGGCGACCGTCAGCCCTGGACGTCAGACGGTGCCGGTCACAGGCACAAACGCCTGGTCTGGGTCCAAATGGGCCCGACTGGGGAAGACGGGCCTTTTCAGGAGGGGCTACAGCACAGTGGGAGAGAGCGGGTACGTTCCTTCAAATGTCACTCCTGTCCTGAGGTTCGGGGGGTGCAGGCTGCAGGGTGCTGGGGGACACAGAGCCTCCACTGTGAGCCTCGGGAGCTCGGGGCCGGCCGGGCAGCCCTTGTCGCTGTCCCTCTGGCCCAGCGGCTCCGTGAGGATGCCATGTCCTTGTGAGTGGGTAGGGGGCGGGTGTCTTGCCCTCCAGGAAGGCAGGCAGGCCCCGGCACGGCTGGGACCAGGCTGGGTGAGGGTTGGAGCCCGACCAAATCAGAGGGCCAACCAAAGGGACACCTGGGTGGCTCAGTCACTTAAACATCAGACATCGGCTCAGGTCGTGATCTCACAGAAGGGCCAAACGGGGATGGTTGATTCTAAAGGGGAGGGGACGCTTCTGGACCTGGAGGGCCCAGCGTAACCCCTCAGACCCTGTTTTCCCCCAGCAGGCAGGGGACTGAGGCCCAAACCCCTGCAGCCGGCTGACTGGGCCAACCTCAGTGGGGGCCAGCCTCCCAGCCCCCACGGCCGTGCCCCCGCCAGCTCTGCGCCCCCCACCCCACGTGCACCAGGCTCCCAGATACCCTCTGCCCTGCCCAGCCCTCACCCTGGGATTGGGGGGTGAGGACTGGGATGTCCCGTCACTGTTTTTCAGGGACAGTATTTATTTTCGTCCCATCTGCCTATTTTCATTTTAGAATACGTTTTATTTTCTCACGAGATAAAGCCTTATTTTACTTACTGGAAGATGTAGTGTCGACTTAGCTTCATGTTTCTACAGAATTGCTTTGGGATTTTCATGTCCGCCTACGGAAGTCCCCATCTGTGGGTGTGTAAACTGGTTCCCAAAGCCTCGTGCGTGACAATGCGTCCTGAGCCGGGGTCCTCGTGGTTCGAACGTCCTCCCACGTGGGGTCCCACACAGCTCCCGGTGGGCACCCCACCTGGCCTCTCTCTGCACCGGTGGCCCAGGCCGGGGACCTGCACGCCCGCGGGCTGCAGACCTGAGTAGGTGGGAGCGAGAGAGCAGAGTCCCGATCCCTTCCGAGGGGGCAGCTCAGAGGCGTCCAGCCTCCGCCCGAGGCCACACGTCCTCTCCCACCACGTCAGTCCCTGGGTACATGGTGGCCTCTGGTCCCAGGGACCCGTTTTGCTCTGGGTCCACACTTGTCACCGTGCACTCCACCCCGTTTCCAGGCCTGGGGATTCTCCTCACTTGCTTTCCTGGGCAGCTCTGCATTTAAAATTCAGTGATCTCGGGGCGCCTGGGGGGCTCAGTCTGCAAGTGGCGACTCTGGCTCAGGTAACGATCTCCCCGTCTGTGGGTTTGGGCCCTGCGTCGGGCTCTGTGCTGACAGCTGGGAGCCTGGAACCTGCTTCGGTTTCTGTGTCTCCCTCTCTCTCTGCTCCTCCCCTGCTCACTCTCTCTCTCTGTCTCCCTGTCCCAAAAATAAATAAAAAAAAATTAATAAAAAAATATTCACTGATCTTCACCTGACACATCCATGTGTTTGGAGTGGCAGGGGAAGATCCAACACTTACCCTATCTTCTGACTCGACTTTGGAATCTAAGCAAGTTATTTAAATAAATAAAAATCGCCTTCAGGGACATGTAGGCAAATCTGTAATGAATACACAAAAATCAGTTGCCTTCCTAGGTACCACCAAAAGACCCCTCAGAAGATACGAGGAAAGAGAAAATCTTGCTCAAAACACCTAAGATAACTGAGGACGTGACATTCTTGCGAATAAACCTGATAAGCCATTGCAAAATCCATGTGGGGAACCTTTCGGACGCATTTGAAAGCCTGCCAGGGAGGCCTGAGCCGAGGAGGAAGGGAGGTTGGCAGCCTCACCCCAGGTACCACGGGAGTTTGGCCCAGACCCGATGCACAGGCCAGCAAGTGTCTGTCACAGCCTTGCATTCGATCGTAAGGTTCCCGTGGACGGGTAACGTGCCGGAATAGCGAGGAAGTCCCCGAAAGACACGAGCAAGGAGGGAAGGGGGCAGCAGGGCCCATGAGGTAGGCGAGCGAGTCATAAAGTGTCTGCGGCTGAGCAGTTCCGGGGCACGGCTGGACAGACGGACCGGGCAGGTGCAGGGAACGTGCACTTTGCTTACAATAAAGGCAGCATCTCGTCAAGGCCAAAGCAAGTGACGTGAAGGAGACTGAGAAACCATTTGGAAATACGTAAAAGTGGACCCTTATCTTACTCTAAACAGCAGCAAACAAACAGACCACGAAATACCCAATGGGCTGGGGGTCTATACGAAAAGAAATCAAAGCGAGGTCTCCAGCAGGCCAGAAGGACACCTTCCAGCTGTGACCCAAATAAAGGTGCAATTAAACCAAGAAAAAGTAATGGCATCCACGGCATGCGGATCTTCGCACGGCTGCCCTCACCCCCGAGACCCGTGGCCGAAAGCGAGGGCAAACCGCAAAGCTGCCCTTCTTCCAGTTTAAGGGCCAACAACCTACCTCATAGGACGTTTCACACACCCACGGAGAACGAAGGCCCAGACACAGGACAGGAAAACGGGCAAAGGCCCGGAAAACACATTTCCCTGGGACACACGTGCGAGCTCGCGGTAACGTTCCGCGTGGCCGTCTGGGCAGAGTTGCAACCCCGTGGTGGGGAGCTGGACAACACGTGGCACAGCTACCCTCTAGAAGTTTCGCTGAGCTCCACAAACAGGAGGAAGCGCAAGCACAGGACGGTGGCTGCTACGGGAGGACGCGAGAGTCCCCCGCGGCGGTGGGTGGAGCCGTGGCCTCTACAAGGCTGTCCACGTCCTGACCCCCAGGGCCTGTGAAGGGGACCCTGGGTGGGAGAAAGGGCCTTTGCTGATGTAACTGAGGTCATGAGGGGCTTACCCCGGGTGACCCGGGGGGCCCTAAACCCGCGATAGGCATGCTCTAGGAGTGAGGCCGCGGGAGATCAGACAGACAGATGGGGAAGACACGGAGGAAAAGCTCCCGTGAAGACAGAGGCAGAGGTGGGAGAGATGCGGCCGCAGCTCGGGGTGCCTGGGGCCACAAAGGCTGGAAGGGGCAGGAAGCGGGAAGGGCCTTCCCTCGAGCCCTCGAGGGCAGCGAGGGCCCGCCGACACCTGGATTTCAGACTCTGGCCGCCAGAGGCGGGGACAACACATTTGTGCTGCTGAAGGCCAGATGGCTGCGGGGCTTTGTCATGCGGTCACAGCGACTGAGCAAGGAGAGAGCCACCTGTCCCAGAGAAGGTGCTAATGAACCGGTGCGCCCACCCAGTTTTTGATGCGGGGCGTCTGGGATCTGCCTTACGTCACTTGGTAGCCGGTCACCTGTCACAGACAGACGGCGAGTTAGGAACGTAAACCTGTCCTCTTACTTTGGGGGATGAAGCCCAGGAGGGATGCGGGAAGCACCGGGATGGACAGAGTCCCTGGGATGGACGGCATGGCTGGGTGAAGGTGGAGGGAGAAAGGACCGAACAGGGAAGCTGCTCTCTCAGCAGGTGTAGCTTGGGGACCGAGCGCCTTCCCTGGGGAGCACGCTTCAGCGTAGAGAATGCACGCAGCCGATTAGTTTATTCTTCGTAAGGGACGGTGTAAGCGCACACACAGGGAGGACGACAGGAGCCTAGACGAAGAATTCTCAGGTCCTCATAGGAAAAAGCAGGGCCCCCGAAAGAGAAGCGTCGTCAGAAGTGATGTTTCAGAAAGATTTCTTCCCAAGTGCTTCGGGTATTCCAGGCAGAAATCCCGCTGGCTGGGGTGAGATGCAGTGAGAGCTACTGTTCTGTCACCGGGCACAGAGGACAGGCCTGTCCCAAGCTCACGGCAAGAGCACGTCCATCCACACCATGGGGAGCACTCACAGTTTGGCCCTGTCCACCCGGATGGTTGTCTGTGCGGGACGTCGGCAGAAACCCACTGTCGTGGAGCCTTTATGTGCCCCACTCCCCATCCAAGATTTTTCTCCAGCGGCTCCGCGTGCCTCCCTTAAAAGGCCCTGAACCTCCGAGGGAGCCAGCTGCTCTGAGGCTGGCGGGAGGCCTGACTGGTGGGACCGACCGTGTCCCCTGCCAGCCTGACTCCTGGCGGGAAGGAGAGCTGGCTCCATGGAGGCAGTGAGACCTAAGGACAGGTTCGTGAAGGCTGCTGGGAAAACTCACCGGCTGTGACACAGAGCCACTTTCTGCCCCGAGGGCATGGCTAGGGAGGAAGCATGCAATGCTGGACACTGGCAGCCCTCACGTGACCATGAGGCCTTCCAGCCTGGGCCAGTGCTGGCTCCCCGCGTCACAGAGTGAGGGACAGAGCACTTCTGGGACAGTCCTGCCACATCTAACTTCCTCCACGTCTGCACCCGACTCATGGTTCCCTGCTCTTCCTGTCTGTTGGAATCGGGCCTCCTATTACTGTAGCTGAAAGCTTCCCGTGGACAGACACATGCCAGGCAGCCACACGGAGCTCGGACAGCAAAGCACTTGGTTGACTTTTGAAAAAAAAAAAAAAAAAAAAAAAGTCTACACCTGAGGACGCCCAGGAAGCCTGGAAGCTGAGCAAAGCAGGTTGGGACAGCCCGGCCAGACTTGGGCGGGTGTGAGAATAAACCCTGGGTAAACCCCAGCCACGTCAGAGAGGCAGATCCAAACCGGAATGAAATGCAGACCCTGATTCTTTAAAAGGAGGGTCCTTTATATTTCGACCCTCAAATTTTATCAAAGAAAAAAAAAAACTACAAGCTTGGAAGGCAGCAAAAGCTACTAAAATTATATCTTGTGTGAAAGGATTAAAATTATTTTTATTTTTGGGGCGCTTGGGTGGCTCACTGGGGTAAGCGTCCGACTTCGGCTCAGGTCATGATCTCACAGCTTGTGCATTCGAGCCCCGCGTCGGGGTCTGGGCTGACGGCTCGGAGCCTGGAGCCTGCTTCGGATTCCGGGTCTCCCTCTCTCTCTGCCCCTCCCCTGCTCATGCTCTGTCTCTCTGTCTCAAAAATAAATAAAAACATTAAAAAATCTTTTCAAATGATTTTTAGTTTTGACTTTAATGAAAATATGAAGGAACACATTTCTAACGCAGGGTAATCATGACGAGAATGGAAAGATAAATGTGTCCTCCAGGTTCCCGGGAGAGACCACGTGAAAAAGCAGGACCCAGGCAGCAAGAGACAAGAAACATCAGGATTTTCTTCAAAGACCAAAACAGCTGGAAGAAAGCCACGCACATATACGTATTTTTAAATAAGAGGCGGTAAAAGGCACAGGGCATGAAATCACGTAAACCATAGACTTCATTTTATTAAAAATGTACGTGCAGGAAAAACACTGAAATACAGCATCTGCAACATTAATGGGCCAGTCAAATTAGGCAGGTGATTCACTGCCGTTTTCAGGTTGTCGATCAAGAGTGGGTACGTTTCTAACCGCAAACTGAGCCTGAACTTAACTAACGCTGAATACGTGCAGATCTAGTTTGTTCATTGTCTGTTTATTTACGTGTTATTCATATGTATCCGGTAATTACATATCCAGTCACAAAAACTGGGGGAAGGCCCTTTGGCTGGCTGTGTGCTTGTAATCATTTCCAGAGCCGTGCAGTTTGCTGGTGACTTGGACTAGGTCTTGGACAGCGGTGTCCCTGAGTGGTGACGGGTCCCCGCCGGCATACCACGCTGTGCTCGGAGCACTGGGCATCTCCAGCACGCCCCGGGCCGTTGCAGAGAACCGGCATGTGACATGGCCCGGGCCTCAGAGTCTTGGGCTTCTGCCAGGGCTGCCAGCGGACCTGGGCCTGGGAGGGGGCAGGGGCGCCCCACGCTCACGCAGTCACTCGGCAAACACTCTCCAAGCAGCCGCCCCGGGGGTGAACGTTGCAGTGCGCACACTGGGCGACTGTCCCACGGGCTCTCCTCGCTCCAGGCTTCTGGGCAGCACAAGCGGGTCACCGGGAGTGTCCACAGGCACGGTGTCTCCATGTGTGCAAACTGAACCGGTTTTCCGGGAGAAAACGTGCCCTTTGCTCTGAGCCTGACGGTGAGCGTCTGGGTGAGAAGGGGCTCCCCAGCCTTCCAGCGAGGTCATCGGGCCTGGCAGGTGCACGTCGGGCTCACCGGTGCCAGGGACAGCCGCGGCGGGCGTGGGGACCTGAGGCCGAAGCACGGGGGTAGCAGAGGGAGGGCCGAGTGTCCTGATGCACCTCCCCCTCTGCTTGTCATCCCTCCCAGGGGGGTCCTCACACACATGAGTAAATGGCATTGCCTCCAATGTGATATGTTGGTGACTCTCGTCCTTAGCGTGCAGCTGTATCCCCTGTGGTTCTGTGTTGTCCTTGAACACCTGGAGGGGCCTGTTCAGCTGGGGGGGGGGCACACGGAGGTGGGGACGCTCTCTTCTAGTTGAGAGAAGCAGATGGACTAGGAGCATGGCCCAGAGCGACAGGGACACGGGGTCAGCAGTGGTCGCTTCTCGTCAGCGTGGAGGGTGACTGGGCGGAGGAAGGTCGGGTGCGGCTGGACCGGGTCAGGGCCCAGGAGCTCGCCAGTCGGAGCGCGAGCCTGGCCGCCCATCCCCTGTGACGGATCATGTCCATGCCACCACGGCATTTTCTCACATGCTCTCTACCCTGCCTTGTCTTTCTTTACACGGCAGAAAGGTGCATTTTCTGAGACTGGGATCCGAACTCTGCTCTGAATCCCCCTTCCACAGCCGCGCCCGTCAAGGGCCCCCAGAAGCGCCTCAGAGGCCCCTGCGAGCAGCCGATGTGCACATTGGACCCGAGACCCTCCCGGGAGAAGTGGGGCGTGTGCTTATGACCCGGTCCTCCGGTGAGGTGTCCTCTTTGGGTGAGGTGGCTGTCCCCTGTGTGCCGTCCCCTGTTCTGGCCTGAGGCAGGCTGGAGACAGCCATGCTGGGCCCCCCCCCCCCCCCGCCCGTGGGAGGATGCTCATTTCCTGTGGGGCTCCTTCAAGGGCTCAGTCCTGCCCCGGGATGTCTGAGCTGGTGAACAGGAAGACTGGCCCCCAAGCAGGGTCTCCACCATTGGATTGACAGATGCAAACTCATGTTGCTTCCATGCTGTCCAAATCTAAGCTTTTAAGAGAAGAAGTTTCACGTTTGGTCACCCACAAGGCTCGGTGTACTTTACGCCCGGCCCACGTGGCCCCTGCCCCGTTTAGCTGCCCGTGTGACCCCAGGACTCGGCCACCCAGAAGAAGTAGGTCATGGACAGCGACTCCCATCAGTGATGAACATCGTGGCCCAGATCGTGGCCCGGACGTGACACGTGCTCCTCCCGTAGCCTGTCTAATAGGAACCCTTTCCTGCTGGTGTGACGACGCATTTCCGACGTGCTCGACGGGAAGGTGCAGAACCCCCCCAACGGGGCAAGGAAACTTCCGGAGAGCCTCCCGTGTTTGGCATGAACGGGTTGAGACCCTTCTTAACACATTTCACTTGTGATCTTTTAAAGCTGTCAGACCAGAATGATTTTCAGTCACTTTGCTCTGGATTGGATTTAAAATCATGTCCCAAAGGTAGCAGATTAATAGATTAAAAAGGCGAAGTATTAATCTAGTGCATCGTCCTGTCTCCTTACCCGTGAGATACAGTATACCTGTCACACGGCTGTGGCACTTCCTCGATGAGGCGTCAACGGGCTCAGAGCCGGCTTCTGAGACACGCGGCCTCTGGCCGTGTGGGACCCGCAGGCCCCTGGTGTGACCGGACGTCGGGGGAGAGGCGTGTCCGACATCCCTGTCGACCCACCGGCTTCAAAACTGGTTCTTTGGTCAGTGCTGTGACCCGCTGTGTTGATCTTCTCTACTGTCTTGTAAGAAGTAAATAGAGTTCTTCATCGTCTCATGCCTGATTCCCAAGGAGAGCAGAGGGAGGTGTTAAAGACCTCATTCCCGCCGACACTTTGCCTTTAAAGATTTGTGGTAAAAATGAGAGTCTGGATTAACAGCAGCCTGAAACCTGTAAACCCGGCTGAGCGCTGGCCGGGGCCGCGCGGGGAGAGGAATTTGCGAATTCCGGGCTGTGTCCCCGGGAGGCCGAGGTTTTTACCTCCTCCTGCGTTTTGCAGTTTGGTGGCCAATTTCTGGAGCCCAAGTGGGAGTTCTGCACCAGAGCAGAAACGGGCAGAATTTGCCTCCTCCCCCAGTTGAGACAAAACTCATCCCATCGGACAAGCACTCGTGTGCGGGCTAGACGGGTCCCCTCCGTGCGTCCACACTGCAGCACCCCGGGCCCGGTGCCTTGCAGGGCGCCTACGTGCACACTCCCGCACAGAGCACACGCCCTCCGCGCACACCCGCCTGGGTCCCCTGCCATGTGAGTAAACCATCTTAGCCCAGATCCCACACCCCCGGCCCCCTTTCCCCAGAGCCAGGCACACAGCAGGTGCATAATAAGAGCTCCACGCACAGAGGCACGTTTGGGTGAATCTACGCCCTACCTACCTAGGGTCCGCTGGCTCATTCGGGAACAAACTTCATACGCCACAGAGGAACACTTGGGCAACTCACGTGGATTTTTCTAGAACATTTTCTGGGCTTGCTTTATAGAAAGCGTGCAAGACTTTGTACTTCAGACACTACCTTCAGAGGAATGCCTCCTTATGCGAGATGACTAGAGGGCGAGACCCCCACGGCCAACGCTGCCTTTGTACTGAGAACAAGCACCCACCACGAAAAATCCACGTAAGAGTTTGACTTCTGAAGCTCAGGCAACTCCGAGGCGTGTTTTCCTCTCCTGAAAATTCAGAAACAAAAAATCCTTCCAGGGGCCCCTCAGCGGCCGCGCCCCCTAAATCATGAGGATGTCTGAAGTCTTGTGTCACAGGGGCCATATTTTCTATGGTGTTCTTTCAAAGTGTGTTCCTGGAAAAGTACTTTGGGAGGCAGAATCTGAAAGCCTTAGAAATTATTATTATTTTCCTTTTCCCAGGAAGCAATGGGGCAGAACGGCGCTGGAGGCCGCGAGCCAAGTGTGGTCCCTGCAGGGCCCCCGGCGTCTTGTCTGAAGGCTCCCACAGCTGGGTCCTAGCACGAGGGTTCCGCGTGTGTCACACGTGAAATCCTGTGACGCGGTTGTCCGTGTGATGGGTAAGGTATGAGGAGGACGCGGGCCGGCGAGGCCGGCCGGGCTCCCCGAGACTCTGGGACACACAGGACGCCGGGGAGGGGGCCAGGCACGGGGGCCGGACCCTCCCCCGGCGAGCCCGGCTGCCAGGACACAGGGCCGCGGCGGGTGTCGGAGGGCGGCGTCCCTCGGGACTTTTGGTGCCGGGAGAGGCGATTGCCTGCGAGGCCATCTGGGCTCCACCTGCCGTCCCACTGGCCCCTTCAGAGATTCATGCTGCTCTCTCGTCACCACTGCCTGCGGAAGCTGGGCGCTCGCCTTCCAGACACGATCGTGCTGTGAGTGCAAACACGTGACTTCCTTAGGGCCACGCGTCTCTGCCGTGGTGCTGACTGTGACAGCGAATGTTGCTGTGTGAGCTGCTGGACGCGTGACCCCGAAGCGTCAGATGGCCTCGCTCCACTGCTTCCCAGCCGCTGTGGCCCCCGGGGCCACCACTATGAGAGGGGCGACAGCCACCCCCCAGGGTGACGGCCGAGAAGGAACGGGCGGACGTCCCCTGGGACACGGTGCCTGGGGAAGAGGCCCCGGCCGACGCTGGCCGAGGCGGTCATTTGGGAAGGTGGGGACGGCCCAGAGGCGCACGTGGGGCAGGCACGCTGCACCTGACGCACGTCCGGGGACAGTGAAGCCTGCTCCTGTGCCCTTGACGGCCATGAGGTCACGCTGTACGGGAGACCTGCTCTCCTTCCTCTCAAAAGTGCGTTTTCCAGACCCAGTCACCCTGCAGTTAAAGCTGGAGCGTTTGCCGCTCGCCTGGGCACTTGACCGTCGGACTTAGGGTCTTCCTCGTCCCGAGGGAGCTCCCCCGTCCGGTCACTGCCCCCTTCTCATGCCCAGCCCGACCGAAGCCTGTAGGTCGGACCCTCCCCCCCAAGGTGACGGTGCTCCGGGGGGGCCGTTGGGAGGTGACGGGTCTTGGGACAGGTGGGATCGGCACCCACAGAGCTTCCTGTGCGGGAGGACCCAGCAAGGGGAGGGCTACCGTGTGCAACACCAGAACCCACCCTGCGGGCACCTGGATGTTGGACTCTCGGCCTCCAGACCCCTGTGTGAAAATTCCTGCTGTTCGTAGGCCCCCCGGTCTGTGGAGCGTTGGTAGGACAGTCTAGACTGATACGACCGTCAGGCTCTGAGGTTCCAGGTGGATGTGTGCCCTCGGGGTCGGGGGGGGGGCACTGAGCGGCCCCCTACACGAGGATTCCACTGAGGGTGCCTTAGCCAGGGGTCAGAAGGATCACAGGCACGTGACCCCGCACGGGCCCTGGCACATCGGGGAGGCGTCCTCTTCCGCTCTGACACGTGTCCCCAAGCGGAGCAGGGCGGAGCGACGAGGTTTGTTCCACTTTCTGTCAACACGTTCACTGGTTTCTGACAGACCCACCCACATCGTCAGAAGAAATTTCTCGTGCGTAGGCTTCCGGCACATTTTGGGGCAGACTTTAGTTTGCATTTTTGCCTTGGGAATTTGAAACTCTCTGAGAATCCCCTGAGCAAAGGGGCTCATTTTAGATGGGGAGCCACTGCTCTGAAAACCCTGGTCCCCGCAGAACAAAGCGTTCTGGCATGAGGAAGCCTCGCGCGACCTCGTTGCACGTATCTCGGAGGGCCGGGGGCTTGACCTGGGCCTCCCCTGCGCCTCGGCTTGCGCTCGTCTACAGTGTGAACCGATAAAAACAGACTCCCCGTGGTAGCGGGGGCGCTGGATAAACGCTGTGCTGAAACCCCAGAGGGGAGGTTCGCCCGGAGCCCGCGTGAGAGCCACGCCGATCTGGAAGAGGCCCAGCCGCGGTGAGCCCGTGGCGACCCCCAGCTCTGTCCCAGGGCGGCCGGGTCCCCCCGCCCCGTTCTGAAGCCAGCCCCATCGGCAAGTGGCGGGCCCCCCGGGGCACCCTGCAGTCCTCCTGTGAATAGTTTCAGGGAAGGACGCGATTTGCCAAGAACATCCAGGACTCTGGCTGCCTCGCCTTTGAAGACTTTGGGAAATTCAGACAGCATGTGACGTCCAGTGCCATAATTTATACTTCGGAAGATACCGATGTGGGGAAATGTAATTCTGGCTAATTTATTGGCAATGGTTGGACTCTTCTCCCCGTGGCACATCTGAAGATGATTTCCCTCCACGATCTGTTCCGGGGTTTCCTGGTTATCAAGGCCCCAGCACATCTGCCTGCCGCATGAGCTCGGGGGAGCGCCCGCCTGCCCCCAGGCCAGTCTCCCGCCCCCCCCCCCCCGCCCCCCTCGCCCTGGAACGGCCTTGTCCTCTGCCCGCCGCCAGAACGGACGGATTTCATACGCAGAAGGGTGGGGGTGGTGAAAACACTGTTCCTTCCGCAAGATCGTTCCGTTTATCCTTGCTGCGTTTCGATCTCATTTGCCAATGCGGTGGGATCAGTGATGGGGCATGTGGGTAACGATGTTGGGTTAATATCCGGCCATTCTTCAGAGAGCCCCCGGTCGCACCGTTCACAGCCTAAAGACCGTCGGATTTGGCCAAACTCACTGTCCAGAGGGGGTTGCTGTCCCAGGCTGTGTGCACGTTGCCCAGGGGTCCCTCGCGAAGCAGGATGCGCCTCCCCTGACAATGGCCCGTCTGACCCTCCTCAGAATCCGTGGCCAGGGGGTCACCCCTCACTGCCCTCACTCAGTGCCGGCATGCTTCCTTGTCAGCATCACTGATGATCGGGTTTGGAGGCCAGTTCTAGAAGCTCAGAGGGTCTGGCCAGGCAGGTGACACGCCTACCCAAACCAGAGAGGCATGTGAGTGATTAGTAACATGGAAGTAACAGGGCTCTGCCTGGCTTCCAGTTTCCACGCAAGAGGCAAAGGAAGTGTGTGAGAAGAAAAAAACGGCTCTTATCACGCAAGAGGCAAACAGAAAAAACAAAAGCTAAAACTGGTGAAAAAACCCCACCTGGACAGGTGCTCCCGTGAGAGTGGAAACTCAGTGTCTCTGGTCCAGGCTGCTGTGACTGCCGTCCCCAGCCGGTGTCCAGGGCTCCCAGCAGGTGACATCAGCAGGTGCATGGGGATGGGCAGACTGAGCTTGTCTCCAGGGGGGTAGGGTCCTCCTAGCTTTCGCAGTTGACATCGGGACTTCAGTCCCACACGGACTCCCGGGAACCCTCTGACTGCAACCAAGATGAGCCTGTGGGGATGAGGTCAAGGTGCTCGGTGTGGGATGTCCAGGTCTGTCCCCATGAGTGTGGGGCTGTGGTGTGCCTCCCGTCTCACATCCCCATCTGTCCCCTTGGGAAGACTCCAGGCCACCGGGCAATGCCACTGGTCACCTGTGGCTCCAGGCTGCTTCCATTCCCACGGACAGAGGAGATCTGAACATCACAGCTGCTCAGAGTCTTGGGTGGGGCTGTTCCCTCTTTGTGCGCTGTCTGCCTTGTGGGCAAACAGAAAGCTTTTTGTATCATTGTTAGATTCACTCTTCGTGGTGATTCTGCAAGATGGGCAGGCAGCCGGGGGCACTGGCCCCAATGGTCGGCAGTGAATGTGCAGCAGAGATCATTCCCTGCAGACGTGACTCCACATTCCTGCCATGTGAGTCTGCACAAGACTTGGCCCAGCAACTTGTAAAGAAGGAAAGACAGAGCCAACGACTGAGAGGGAATGTTACTGTTCACAGCCCTTGATTCCATCAAGTCACATGGGAACAGAAGGAACAGGGCAAAGGGACAAACCCACACACACAAGGTCACGGGGCTGGCTGTCGAGGTCGGGGCCGCGTGGGTTGCTGCCTGGCCCTTATCTCCCAGCCTTGACAGCTTCCACAGAATCTCGGGAGAGGCAGACGGAAGGACAGAAGGAAAGAAAGAAGGAAACACAGGGAGAGGAACGAGGGATGGCAGGAGGGGAGAACCTCCTGGAAATGAGAGAACGGGTTTTGTCAAAGGCACAGGCTTCATTCCAACATAGATGGCCTCTCCCTGCTGCTGACTGAGTGCCACAGCACTGAGCTCCTGCAGAGGTGGGAGATCAGAGACCATGTCTAGTTCCTGGAAGCAAAGGTCAGGAGCATCATGTGAGGACTGTGGGATCAGGGATCAGTGTCAAGACTGTGGGATCGGGGATCAGTACCAGGACTGCAGGATCGGGGATCAGTGCCAGGACTGCAGGATGAGGGATCAGCACCAGGACTGTGCAATCAAGAATCAGCACCAGGACTGTGGGATTGGGGATCAGCACCAGGACTGGAGGATCGGGGATCAGTGCCAGGACTTTGGGATCAGGCATCAGCACCAGGACTATGGGATCAAGGATCAGCACCAGGACTGCGGGATCAGGGATCAGTGCCAGGACTAAGGGATCAGGGATCAGCACCAGGACTGGAGGATCAGGCATCAGCACCAGGACTTTGGGATCAGGCATCAGCACCAGGACTATGGGATCAAGGATCAGCACCAGGACTGTGGGATTGGGGATCAGCACCAGGACTGGAGGATCAGGGATCAGTGCCAGGACTTTGGGATCAGGCATCAGCACCAGGACTATGGGATCAGGGATCAGCACCAGGACTGTGGGATCGGGGATCAGTGCCAGGACTAAGGGATCAGGGATCAGCACCAGGACTGTGGGATTGGGGATCAGTGCCAGGACTGCAGGATCAGGGATCAGTGCCAGGACTAAGGGATCAGGCATCAGCACCAGGACTATGGGATCAGGGATCAGCACCAGGACTGTGGGATTGGGGATCAGTGCCAGGACTGCAGGATCAGGGATCAGTGCCAGGACTAAGGGATCAGGCATCAGCACCAGGACTAAGGGATCGGGGATCAGCACCAGGACTGTGGGATCGGGGATCAGTGCCAGGATTGCAGGATCAGGGATCAGTGCCAGGACTAAGGGATCAGGCATCAGCACCAGGACTAAGGGATCGGGGATCAGCACCAGGACTGTGGGATCGGGGATCAGTGCCAGGACTGCAGGATCAGGGATCAGCGCCAGGACTATCAGGGATCAGCACAGTGAGTCACTGCGGGTGGTGGACACTCCTGAGGGGCGGCCTCTCAGTCTCTGATGCACTCTGTCCCAGCACTGGCACAGCTGGTTTCTCACACAGAGGGACTAAGCTCTGGGTGACCAGCGCATGGCCCTGCCGTGGGCTGCTCAGGGGCTGGGTGGGACAGACGGGAGCCACTGACACCGAGGCTCACCTTCCCTCCTGGTGCGGCCACCTGCTGCTTGCCCCCCAGACTGCTTGTCTCTGCCGTCTCCTACACGTGGCCCCAGGGCTGCCCCTGCACGTGGCTCGTGTGTCAGCATGCACTTCAACTTGTCTGTGCAGTTGTCCAGTGTCCAGTCCCCAGGGCAACGCCGGGGGCCCTGGGCTGCTTCGTGGGGCACTGTGTCCTCATATGACTTTTTGTATTCATCTTCTAGAACTTCTATAATAGAGTCTCACGGGTTTGGGGGCCTCCAACAGCAGAACTTTATTCTCTCACACCTGGAGGCCAAGAGTCCAAAATCGAGGTGTTGGCACAACCACACTCCCTGGGGAGACTCTACGGGGGGGACCCCTCTTTGCCTCTTCCAGCGGCCGTTGTTCCCTGGCTGGTGCCTGACCTTGGAGATTCCTTTTCCCTCATGTCTGCGCCGGGATCGCAGACCAGGGTGATTTGCCCTCTTCAAGGTGCTTCGTGCCATGGTGGCCTGTGGGCCACAGAGCCTCATATGCGATGGCACAGGGTCCACACTGACTGTGCCAATGAACCAGGGAAACCTGACAATTTCCTGTGGACCAGCTTCAGAAATCAAAACCATCCTTTCTGCTGTATTCGTGGCCAAAAGAGGCAAATGCTCCTCCAGATTTCAGAGGGTCATAGACTCTGTATCTGAATGGGAGGACTGTTGAAGAAATTCGTGGCCGCTTTTCTTAAAAAGACTAAAACAGTCTACTCTCTGGTCGCAAGTTATTTACATTCTGTTCCTGTGCAGACTCGTTCGAGACCATTCTCAATCATGCTGGCAACAGGATCAGGGTCCGCGTGAGGATGAGGTTTCTGTGGGTGGCTCTTCTCAATCTGGAGCCTGGGTACAAAGGGGCCAATCTCTGCTTTCCGTAAGAAATGAACTGAGTTTGTAACTGAATACTCTTCTCGGTCTATTTCCTGATGTCAAAGGTAGCTCCAAAATACTCTTTTCAATTGTGGGCTGTGTCTATATTATGTCAGTCTGAGTTGATATCATTCCCTTAAAAACATTGTGGGTTTCCCCTGTATCATCTCACGTTTATTCCATTAGCCAAAAGCCACACCCACAAACACTTCAAGACAAATCCTCCTCTTGAGCATAAAGTGGGAAAACAACCAGAAACATTTTAGACACCCTATTGTTTAACACACAGGCTTGTGACCTGACATTCTTGAAAGACTTGCTGGCTCGAGAGGGTCTATAAAGCGCTGCTTTAAATCTTCTTCTGGAGAGGCTGAAAATGGGTCATAGTTTATTCTCAAAGCCAGCAAGCCCTGCCTATTTATATATCTTTTTCTAAATGCTGCTTGAAGACGGAGTAATTCCATCTCTAACTCATCATCCTTTAACCATACCTTATAATATTCAGCTGAAAAAAAATTGGTGATTTTAGCATTCCGCCTAAAAATGTCCTTCAACGAACCCACCTCCTTATTGCCTACATTTGCTATTTGCTCCACTATTTCAGGCAACATTTTGCTAAAATTTCCATCACTAAAGAGCAAAGGTCTGCATTCCTCAGATAATATTGCCTTCGCCTTTTACTGGGTTTTCGCTGAGAGACACCTGCTGTTACAACTGCCTGGCTTCTGCTAACAGCCTCCTCAGGCCTCTCTAGTTCCCTCCAAACCCAAACTGACACAGTGTATTTTAGGTTTTTATTATGGCAGCACCCTCCCCCCCCCCCCCCCCCCCCCCCCCGTCCCAGATTCCACACACTGTTGATGCCAGAAGAGAATTCCGAAAACATAGCGACCGGTCTAAACCATTTTATTTTGCTAATATATTCGGGGAATCAGGAGTTTAAACAGGACACAGAGGAGACAGTGTGCCTCTGATCTTCAATGTCTGGGACCTTCAGTTCCAACTGGCCCCATAGGAAGGGAGGACAAAATGATCTGAAGCCGAATTTAGCAAAGCTGTCTGGGCCCGGAACCGTCAGCCAGAATGCTTTTGTGCGGCTGGCCTTCTCGGGCCTGCCGGGTTCTCCGATTCCAGGGCTCAAAAGAGCCGATAAGCTGCATTGTGTGCTTTCAACGAGCCTTAGATGGCATAGAATGTGCCTCTGTTCCTCCGTGAGGGCTGAAGGAGACACTAGCCACCCGAGATTTAAGAGGAGGGGACTGCATCCCCCACCTCAAAGGGAGGAACAACAAAGACTTCTGTGGCTGCTTTTTCTTTCCCTTCGGAGCTGCCCGGCGCATTCTGCCAAATTTAGACCGGCCACACCAATCCAAATAGTGAAACTGCCAGAGAGTCGAGGGCAGAAATTACTTTCTATTCAGTCGTTAATGGAATTCATCCCTCCATCCGTCCATCCGTCCGTCCACCCATCCGGCCACCCACCCACGTACACGTGGGCTTATCCAACATCTGAGTCCCCGCTGTGCAGCTCCCACGACAGGCCGCACAGAGCCGGGCCCCCTGAGACCCTGGCCACCCCTTTGCGTCCCCACTGGCTCTGCTCTGTCTCAGGAGACCCTCCTGCTCCAAGGGGACTGTGAGATCCTCTTCGGGGCCTCTTCCGTAAAAGCTTCCCACCTGTCGTCCACCAGCGACTAGGAAGTTCTCGCTAAGATGCACGATGGGCTACGCTTTCTCTGGTTCACAATGTTTCAGGGTCTAGCGGCTTCCTGCCCTGGAGGGTCCCCCAAAGCCCCGGCGACTTGGGCTTACCCCTCTGCCCGGTCTCGGGATCTCAGCCACTCCTTCCTCTAGCTCCGGGCCTGATGCACAGGCTCCTCCGGGTTTCGAGGGCCCCCCTCACCCTCTCCCTCTCTCCCTCCCCTCCTGCTCCCACCTCCCACCATAAACGCCTCTCCCCTTTGGAGCCATTTTTCACTCCCAGGGTAGGCCCGGGGGTGTCCCACGCAGGCGTTTTCCTGTGCCCGTGTCCAAGTCCGTGGCCGCGGCTGGACTCCACCGAGGGCGGGTCAACGTGCCAGGCCTCGCGCCAAGCAGCGCGCAGTCAGCGTCTGTCCGACTGTTTCAGGAAGGGCTCCTTCACATGACTGTGGTCCCTTCAGTGCAGGGGAGCCTGCGGGCTGAGGGGGAGGGGCCCGCCCCTGGGGGCCCCACGTTGGTTCCCCGCCTTGTCCTGACCTTGGAGGAGGTCGCCCGCCCCGCCGGGCATGGGGAGGACACGGGATCAAAGTGCCGAGCGCTGTGCAGGGGCCGCTGGGAACCCAAGTTCTTTACCCACGTGCTCTGCGGGAGGCAGGCTCTTAGGGCTCAGTGGAGTAAGGCTCGGAGGCGTGAGGCGGGAGAGACGGCGGGGGTGGCTGGCCTGCGGCCTGCAGGAGCACCGACTGTTGGTCAATGTCACGGGAACGGGATCCGTGCTCGCCGGTCACAGCTTGCCACGGAGGGACTCAGGCGTCGCACCGCGTGTCCACAGCCAAGGAACGCTACGCGGGGGCAGGGGGGCTGCGCGTGAGCCTGTCCCGTGACAGGGACCAGCGTAACCTTACAAGTCTGCTGGGAACGCGTGTGGCCACTCTTCCCAGGGCCGAAGGGACCCGCGTGAACTCAGGCTTTGAGTCCAGGTGGTGACCCAGCCCTGAGTCAGGTGTTCTTGTCCCCCGTTGGCATGTGGGGAAACTGAGTCCAGGGAGGGCAGGCCACGTGACGAGTCTCACATCCAGCCAAGGACGCAGTCCAAATGGGCACCCAGTTCTGACGCCCCGCAGCCTACGCGAGGTGCCTGGACAGGGGGTGCCAAGGGTGGTCGGTCTGAAGGTCATCGTGGGAATGGACGCTTTTGCACCCCGAGGGGGAAGGTCAGAGTCGCCGTCCCGGGCAGGGCCCCTCCCCCGCCTCCTCCCGGAGCTGGAGTTCGTCCCGGTGACACAGAGTCTGCAAGCAGGAGCCCCCATCCAGCCGGAGCTCACCCGCCCCCCCGAAGCCGAGTCTTCCCCGGCCGGGCAGGAGGGCAGGGGGACCCTCTCCAGCGCGGACGGAGCCTCCTGCCTGCTGCTCGGCACGGCACCGGCTGGCGGCTTCGACAGGTGTGCCTTTGTCCTTGCTGCTGACTGCGCCCCCCCGGATCCTCGCGGGGGGGCGCCTCCCCACCGCGGCTGCGGGTTCCGTGCACCGGTGTGAACCTGTGCTTCCTTGGAGCCGTTTCTCCTCGACGAGCTTGGTGGGGGGCGGGGGGTCTTGTCAAGGTGGGGTGACCCTTCACAGAGGGAGCTTTGCTGTCCCCGCCCCGCTGGCTATTACGGCACCAGATGTATTTAATTATCACCACGCAGGCTGAACACCCAGCCTCGCCGTTTCCCCTGTAGCAAGATGATGTGTGCGTGTGTGTGAAAAAACGTAAACAGATTGTATAACAAAGTGTTCTCTAGCTGTCAGCAAGAGCTTTGAAAATAAAACACTTCCCTCCCAACTCACAATTGGCTGGCAGTCGGCACATAATGAATAATCGCTCCGGGGACCCGCGGAAAGATGTGTGGGAAAACTTTAATTAAAAGCTTGTCAGTACAATTTTACCTGGGTGACATCACCCGCGTGAAATGCCGCTGCGGGCTTTGTTGTCTGTGGGATCGCGGGGCACACTCTTGTTTGCTGACAGCAAACAATTGAGAAAGGCCTTTAAGGGCTGGCGGTGGGTGGACGGGAGTGGGAGGCAGCCGCTGGGCTCGGTGAGACCCCGTCGCGTGTGGGGGTCCGGTTGGGCAGCTGCAGCTGCGGGTCCGCGGCGAGGCGGGGGCAGGGCCAGGCCCGGCGGTGGGGGGTGGGGGGTCCAGCGGGGCTCCCGGGCTTTCGGCGGGGGGGTCCCGGCCGGGGGCCCTGGGGGTGCCCAGGCACCGCGTTCACCCTGGAGGCGCCCCCGAGCCCTCCCGCCAGAGCAGACGGGGCAGGCGGCCAGCGTGGGCAGGGCGAGCGGTGTCCCCGGTGGGCAGGCTGGCCGGCCCCCTCCCTGGACGAAGCTGGACTGGAGAAGACGTGCCCGGTTGGAGCCTGAGCTTCCGGATTTTCCAGAAAGCAAAATGGAAGCAGGGAACGTGGGGGGTTTTCTGTCCTTCCAAATGCACCTCGCTAAACGCTTCCTCTCGCCAAACCAGTCATTTGCAGCTGCGCCTCAACTGAGGACGCCCACTCCTGCCTCACCTCTGTGTGAGTCATCAGAACGAACACCCGACCCTCCTTGGCCTTCTCGGGAGACTTTGGAGGTTACAAAGAGAAATTGAGTTTTGACCCGCGCAAAGACTTGCGGGTTCCCGAGGACCGACCGAGTCAGCGCTCGGGAGGTGGGAGGTTTGGGACTTGGCAAAGGATCCCACGTTCCAGCTGTTCCCCCCTCTAATTTGTTACGAGCCTCGTTCCTAATATTAACGCATTAATTGCAAGTGAAAGCAATTAAATACTAATGAATCCATTTTCTGAACAATGCCTTTCTTTTATCTATAAACCGTTTACATACGATATTTTGGTAGCAATTAAATATCACAATACAGCCCAGCGCTTTCCGAACCGTGTTCGGACAGGTGAACAGGCGCTGGCTACTTGTCGCTATCACCTGAGACGGTTGAGCAGCAGGGCGGAGAGGGGGTGCCGCCAGGGCTGACCCACGGGCAGGCACGGGCTGCAGGGGGCGTAGGGAGCAGGTGCACTCCGGGGTCCCGCCGCACCCGTCCTGTGGCCCTGACCGTGGTGGACCACATCCCTCTTGCAGGCGGGAAGGCGAGCACAGCCTGAGCTCCCCAGCGGGAGGAGCCAAGTGGACTCCAGTGGAGAAGCCGGACAGCCGCCAGGAAGGCCCCAGCCCCTCGCTCCCAGAGGAGGTATTCGGGGGCAACTTCCTCACGTCAGAGGTGGCTGTTCCGGCCCAGGCAGGTGTCTGCCGGGGGTGGGCAAACTCATCTGGGGCAAAGACGGGCGCGGGTTTCATTATGAGCGGATTGAACCCCACTCGTTCATTTGCGAGCTCATCAACGGCAGCCCAGCTCTCTAATCCTGGGGAGGCTCCCAGGCCGACGGGTGACCTTTTAAAGGAGCCTCGTGTCCCACGGCTGCTACGAGGACAGGGTGCATTCTAGGCCTCAGCTCAAGAAGGGACAGGGCCCCGTTCTTCCAGCGGAAATCCCAGACACTGAGGTTGTGGGGGACGCCGTGGCCGCGGGAAGGCGGTGCCCAGAGAGCCGTCCCCGCCGGGCCATCCGAGTTCAGACTGAGGGCCGTTCTCTGTCGGCGGGGCTGCTGCCTGGGGCCCAGGCGCAGCTCGCCGAGCACAGAGAGGGTCTTTGTAAGCTGGTCTGATGGTGTTCTTTGGCATTTCCCTGGTAACGAACCCATCCATGAATGTCTCCAGGAGCCTGGGCTGCGCCCCTCCCCCTCACGTCCTAGTCCCTCCCTCCTTTTGCCTCATTGTTTCCCACACTGAACCCCATTTCCGAACTGGGGGGGGGGCTGCTGCAGGGCCCTCATCATCCTCTGCAGAGAGACCTACATGCATTTCTGGGTCTCTTTTCTGCTCACCCTCCTTTCTCCATAGCTTCTGTTTCTTCGCCAACGTTGCTGTCGTCGTTGGCAAGGACACTTCTGAGATCCTGCACCTCCTGAGTGAGGGGGCGCCCGCTTCCCACCTGCAGGAGGGCCAAGCATGCCTTTTCCCTCCCTTCCAACCTCTCTGGCTGAGGGGGTGCAAGTAAGGATGTGGGTGTTCTCAGGAACCCCTTTGCAGAGGCCTTTTCAGAAATACCATAGTTCGGGGAGTAAAACAGCGATTTCTCTAAGGACATCGTTTTCAGAGACTTGCTAAAGTCACAAATACTTGTAGGTGAGGTCGAGTGTTCCAACACAGATTATTGCTTCCAGAAAAACTTACTGGGTCCCCACTCGCCGCTCTCCCCGCTGCTGTTGTTCTGCCGGGGAGACGGGGTTTAGTGTCGGGCGGGGACGGACGTGGGACTCGGGAGGAAGCGGGAAGGTCTGGGTCGCCAGCGTGCTTCAGAGACCGACCGTGGGGCCGCCCAGACTCGCCCTGCTGACGGACTCAGCACTTGCGGTGTCTTTTACTCAGGAGGCCACGTTAATCCAGGGATCCCCCACCCGGCTCGAGAGGAGTCGGTCTGCTAAACCCGAGCGCGCACATCACAGCTATCCCACGACCCGAACCTGCGGATCTGATTCGTGGCTTTCTCTGCAAAGTCGGGTACCGTTCCCCAGCATTAGCGATTGCTCTGGACTCTGTGTTGACATGACATGCGATAATCCTGGCTCCCGTGTCTTCTCCTAGCTTGTTGATACAAATGTCTGTCTTTTGCTTTTCTGTTGTTGGCTTAGTGTGGTTTTACATGAGTCATTATGTATTGTTACCCACAGATAACTTGCTTTAAAAACGCTCCTTTGAGAATTATTCATACTACTTTACAGAAGAGGCCTCGCAATTAAAACCATCGAGTATTTGTCCAGGAGGAGATGGAAGGATTAATGGAGTGAAGTTCCTTGTCCGAGGAAGGCTGACATACAGAGGGCATCTCCACATTACAAAGGCGGCCTCCACACTGACCAGGAGACAAGGGCGTGTTTCCGGTGTGCAGGCCCTCCTGGCCAGCCGTTTGGAAAGAAGGAACGTCTTATGTGAAAAGCTCATCTAAAACAATACGAATATGTGTCTTACCTGAAAATGAATTTAAGGTGCGCAAAGTATTCAAATATGAGAAATGAAGCCATGAAGGTCAGGAAGAAAATTCAGTGCATTTTTGTTACATCGGTCTGGTGTGGAGAAGGACTTCCAAACACGGATCGCGATTATTCTGAAAAAAGAACGAAAAGTTTGACTCATTCACATGTAGAGTCTACCTAAGACAAATAAAAACGAAAATAAAGTAAGAAGATGATGGAATGGGAGAAAGAAACATTTTTTTACAAAGAAGGGAGCGCCACAAATCGGGAAGGGGGGGGGCCACACGCAAACGGAAGGAAGCCGAGGTCCAGGCACAGACGCGGCTCAACTCTGGCTCAGCGCACGCGCCCTGCCCACCTGCCCAAAGTGCCCAACGTTGCAGACGATGGGAAATCGAGAATAAGATGTCCGTGTTTAAGCTGGCAAACATCTAACTTTTGTCAGGTGGGTCAGGGGCGCTCTCCCACACCCCGTGTCGTGTCCGGTGCTGCTTGAGGAAGTTAACAAAATGTATTTAAATTCAAGGTGTAACAAGGTCGTTAAGAGAATGATTTCCGCTTTCCCCTGTGTCGCTGCTGTCTGATTATTACAACCTGCTTTTCCTGATTATTGGTGATAAATACATAGCACTTTCCTAACAAGAAGAATAGCGATTTGGACATTAAATATTCTTCCTCACATGTACACATTTTTCTGAAGCTTATTTATTTTATTTTGAGAAAGAGACACAGAGGGAAAAAGAGAGAGGGAGAAGGAGAATCCCAAGCAGGCTCCAAGCTATCAGCGCAGAGCCCGACATGGGGCTCGAACTCACCAACCATGAGATCATGACCTGAACCAAAATCAAGTCAGATGCTCAACTGCCTAGCCACCCAGACGCCCCTGGGCATCTTTTAAGCTCTAAACATTCCAAATCAAATTTTCAAAGTAAAAGTTATTCTTGAGTTAAACCCCACCTCGGTCCTGAAACAAAGTGGGCTGGCTTCTGGTCGAGACACAGAAGTCTTGGTGCCTTTGGACGGGCAGACGGGACAGTGTGGAGCAGGAGGGGCCGGAGCGTGTCAACTTGCCTGGCACACCCCTCTCCCCTCGCCACCGGCTACTTTGAAAACGAGAAGAAAAGAAGACTGGTTATATAACGAATGCGTCCACGAGTTAACAAACTTAGGGACCCTTGATGCTGTTGCCCTGGTCAGACTTCTCATAAAGGGGCACAGGACAGAAGACGAACAGCCTCCCTTTCCCCGTGACCCACGGAGGACGAGCCCTTCCCACCGAGAAGTATGGAGGTTTCATCACTGCCTGGGATCCCGCCCGACCCCTCCCAGTGGTCGCTGAGGCCTGGGGGCGCCTCTCCTTGGGGGACCATGGTTTTCTGAGCAGAGGTTGGATCTCTGGCACCTTCCATAAGTTTCAGAGTCTGTAGCGGCCTTGGGCTGACAGGGCAGCCCAGCATCACTCCTTGTTGGCGCCCTGATCCTCGGGACTTCTTTGATGACGGGACTTGGGGATACAAAGTATGAGCCTAAGCTTCTAAGTCTCCCACTCTTTAATTTTTTTAAAAAAAGTATTTACTTATTTTTGAGAGAGAGAGAGAGCGAGCGAGTGCACAGGCAGGGGAGGAGACACAGAATCCGAAGCAGGCTCCAGGCTCCGAGCTGTCAACACAGAGCCCGACATGGGGCCCGAACTCACGAACCGCGAGATCATGACCTGAGCCGAAGTCAGACGCTCAACCGACTGAGCCACCCAGGCGCCCCTGAAGTCTCCCATTCTGTTTAGCTTTTCATGGTTAACCCATCACTTCTTTCTTTTAAGCCCTAACCCCTCAGAGGGCACACAGACAGAATTCGGATTCGCTATGAGAGAATTCGGCATACGTGAGGCGCTCTGTTGCAGGGCTCGTGAACCCTAGTGCACACCCCCTGGGCGTGCCGAGAGCCTGTGCGGGGCAGAGCATAAAGCGTTGTCAGGAAGTGGGGCCCCGGGGTTTGGAAGCTGTCGATCCCGCTCTTGGTTTTGTAGGGGTGGGATCCCACCACCGGCTTCGCGTCTGCCCACCGTGGCTGCTGTCACGGGCAGGTTGTTTTCAGCACAGCCGGTGCCTCTTCCGTGGTGGGGTTGATTGGCTTTCTGAGATGCTCTGATGTTACCCATCCCATGAGACTTGTGCCTCTCTGGCTGGACACTACTTAGTTTGCATCCTTTCCGGCCAGGGCTGCCCTACCTGAAGTGTGGCGTCTGTAAACAAATGTGCATGATGTCGTGTGCATGGTTTCGCTCAGAATTAAGAGCGAGGCATTCCTTTTGCAAGATGTCTTCATCTGTTTGAAACAATGTATCAAAAATTTGCCCTGGTTCTGGAGGCTTTCTCCAAATCCATGGTTTCTCATCACTAGGTGCTCTACAACTGTGTCTGGAACAAAGACGCGGACCTGCCCGGGACAGAGGGGCGGTGGCCAGGGACAGCGACCCAGTTCACGAAGTCTGACCGACTGCATGAGGTGGGAGTTGGCCTCAGCATCGCCCCTTCCACTGACCAGGCTTCCCCCCGTCTCCCCTGCCCCTCTCGGCATCACCGTCCTGACGCCAACCTCTTGCGCCAGAGTTGAAGTCGTTTTCCGTGACAGTGGATTGGAACTTGTGAATTTCCAAGAACTGGTAATGAAAATAAATGTATGTTAGGCTGGACGAAAGGGTGCCAGCTCTTACTTGAACGAAAAAAGACAATAAAAGTCAACAAAACCAAAACGCATCTACTCTTAGATACTATCACCAGCTTTCATGAAGGAAAGGCATTTTAACACCCGAACTATAGAAAGTTGAAACTCACAATAAAGAAACACGCTTTCCAAGCACAGTGGGTTGGCAGCTTGATAACCCGCATACACTACATTTTTCTAGTTTTTTCTATCCGCTCGCAGACCGCTGGAACTTCCGCGGCTGAGTGGTAGTTGGGAGCCACCACCCCAGCGCGTGCTTCCCTGCGTCTGTGTCCTATCGCTTCCTTAGCTATCAGTGGAAGGAAGCCAGGTGATTATTTTGTCTCAAGGCAGGAATAATTTACAAATCTTCCCAAATATACTTCTGTCCATTGGAAATGGATTAAACATAAACAGGTAACAGAGTTGCTTCCAGAAGAATCGCCTCATTCATCAACTTTTACTCCAGCTGTTGGCCAACTTGCGCATTAAGCCAAATCTCATTCCTAAAGACTGCTTTGATCTCCTCTGCCTGCCATCCTGAGAATCTCATGTAATGTGAGCTGTGTTCTGTGGTAATTTCGTGATGTGGAGTCAGCTGAGGAATCCATTGGCTTTGGATTTCGTAATGTATGCACACCGCTGGCTTTGTGCAACACAGAGCATTTCAAATAGGCAGACTTTCATTTCTTTGTCTGAATTTGTTTTGGCCGAGAACACTGTGTCACTGCTCGGGCCCGCCAGCGACACAGGATCGGAGCTTATTATTTAAGGATCGGAGCTTAAGACAAAACAAACACAGAGACACCGAAGCGGACGAGGCTGCACCTTCGCAAGAACACGCAGATCAAACGATCAGCTTGTTAAAACTTTGCTCATTTCGGTGTTCTCAGATTGAACTATGCAAATCATCATCGAGGAAGCGTGGAACTGAATGATTGTCTTGATGAGCCCAAGACGTCAAGACAATCCAGCTCGAGAGAACAGGTGTAAACAGGGCGGTTCTGTTCCGCAGCAATTGAAGCACGAGAGCACGGGGCTCCTTGGGTTCCAGCCTAATACACAGAGTTTTCAGGGTGATCAGACCGCTGTTTATCCAGGCACACCTAATGTCTAGGGTAGTCTGCCTGCCAGGGCTCTGAGCTGTCGGCTGAGTAAATGAATGACTTTCTCGCTCCTCTTCAGGTTACTGAAGAGCTTTGTCTGTGACAAAGGGAGCCAATCACCAGCTCAAAGGTGGCACAGTGTCAAAATCACCTTTGGGTTTAGGAGCCTTTCCATCCACAGATCTGGCTGGTCACGTAATCCTGCAGATGGTAATGGTGGGCGATGCTGGCTGGAGTCTTTGCAGCAGACAGGACGGGAGAGGAGGAGCGTGGCTCACGTCCAGCCTCATCAGAAGAGCGGAGGGGGTCGGTGCCCCAGGTGCACAGGGATGATCGGTAGCATATTTGAGTCGTACCAGGAAAGTCAGAAGGTTGTTGCTTGCATAGTGACCAGACTAGAATTACATTTATAAGTGAACGTTTCCTCTCTTCAAGATGACAGTGGGGGAGCCATTTAACTCCAAGCCCATTTTAACTTGTGGTACGGAACGTTCAGAGTCGTCAGTCTACGTTGTAGTATGGTCTTCTGTGACAGTAAATACGCTTGGCTGAAGGTAGAATCACCACGAGGAACTAGCCCGAAATCTCGTAACACCTCGCAGGCGAAGAAAATGTAAACACAAAATCCAATAACCAATAAAGCAATGCTATTTATTTGGAGTCTCCAAATAGAATATGTTTATAAATAAAGAAACTGATTGTTTTTGAGATTTTTTAAATGTGGTTGGTAACAAGGACACTTGGATGGCTCAGTCTGCTAAGCATCTGACTCTTGATTTCGGCTCAGGTCATGATTTCATGGTTCATGAGACCTAGCCCTGCATTGGGCTCCATGCTGACAGCACAGAGCCTGCTTAGGATTCCGTCTCTCCCCCTCTCTCTGCCCTTCCCTGCTCACTCTATCTCTCTCTCTCTCAAAAAATAAATAAACTAAAAAATAAAATAAAATAAAATGTGGTTGGTAAGATAATTCCAAAAGGATTTTTTTTTAAGTTCTGACATTTTATTTAAAAAAAAAATTTTTTTTTCAACGTTTATTTATTTTGGGGACAGAGAGAGACAGAGCATGAACGGGGGAGGGGCAGAGAGAGAGGGAGACAGAATCGGAAACAGGCTCCAGGCTCCGAGCCATCAGCCCAGAGCCCGACGCGGGGCTCAAACTCACGGACCGCGAGATCGTGACCTGGCTGAAGTCGGACGCTTAACCGACTGCGCCACCCAGGCGCCCCTAAGTTCATGTATCTTTAAATACACATGTAGTGTCTCCTAGAGGGTAAGACCCATATCCTGTTCTCTTTTGTATTCCTGGTAGATGGATGGACAGATGGATGGATTCCTCCATTGCACAGGACGTTAGCTGGATGATAGCCAAGACCCACTCTAATTTTTTTTTTAATTTTTTTAACGTTTATTTATTTTTGGGACAGAGAGAGACAGAGCATGAACGGGGGAGGGGCAGAGAGAGAGGGAGACACAGAATCGGAAACAGGCTCCAGGCTCCGAGCCATCAGCCCAGAGCCCGACGCGGGGCTCGAACTCACGGGCCGCAAGATCGTGACCTGGCTGAAGTCGGGCACTTAACCGACTGCGCCACCCAGGCGCCCCAAGTTCTGACATTTTAAAAACATGCTTGCATGTTTGGGGTAAGCATATACTAAAACTAACACTTGTGTTGTTGAACACAACAAGACATTAGGTGTCATGCTAAGTGTTTTCTATGCATAATGTCATTTAATTTCCGTAGAGACTTTTTATCTCAACCCATGGTTTCTTTTGAAGGACAATTATCTTAAAAACATAATAAATTTCCTTGTGCACCAAAGGACACTGTCAACAGAGTAAAAAAGGCAACCTTCAGGATGGGAGGAAATATTTACAAATCGCATATCTGGTAAGGAGTTCATACCCAGAATACATAAAGAACTCCGACAACCAAGCAACAAAGAAAACAAAAACCCTGATTTAAAAATGGGCAAAGAACTTGAACAGACGTTTCTCCAAAGAAGATATACAAGTGGCCAAGAAGCACATGAAAAAAAAATGTTCAAGATCAATAATCATTAGGGGAATGTAAGTCATAACGTTGATGGCATACCACTTCATACCCATGAGTCTGACTACTACTGAGAAAAGAAAAAAAGAAAACAGAAAACAGGTGCTGGTGAGAATGTGCAAAAACCAGAACTCTTGTGCACTATTGGTGGGAATGTAAATGGTGCGGCCACTCTGGAAAACAGTGTGGCAGTCGTTAAAAAATGTTTATTTTTTTTAATTTTTCTTAATATGAAATGTATTGTCAAATTGGTTTCCATACAACACCCAGTGCTCCTCCCAACAGGTGCCCTCCTCCATGCCCATCGCCCACCCTCCCTTTCCTCCCCCCCCCCCCATCAACCCTCAGTTTGTTCTCAGTTTTTAAGAGTCTCTTGTGGTTTGGCTCCCTCCCATATAATCCAGTAATTCCATCTCTGGGTGTATCTCCAAAAGCACTGAAAGCAGGGACCAGAACAGATATTTGTACGTCCATGTTGATAGCCACAAAGCCAAAAGGTGGAAGCGGCTGGAGCGTCCACAAACAGATAAACGGATAAACAAGACGTGTTATGTACATACGAGGGGATATTATTCCTGCTGAAAAAGAAAGGACATTCTGGCACATGCTCCATGTAGGTGAACCTCGAGGACATCACGCCGAGTCGAACAAGCCAGGCACGGAAGGGAAAATACCGTATGACTCCCCCTGCACCAGGTGCCCAGCGTAGGCAGATTCATATGGACAGAAAGCGGGATGGCGAGCAGCAGTGGCTGCTGGGGGCCGGGATGGGGAGTCAGTGCTTACTGAGGACCCAGGTTCGGTTTGGGAAGCTAGAGCAGTTCAGGGTGGGGAGGGTGATCGTTCACACAGGGAAATGTTTGCGATGCCTCCGACCTGGGCACCTAAATGTGGTTGAAATGGCAAAGGTTCCATTAGATAGATTCTAACAACAGTCAAAAACCAAAGGCAAGAAATGCAAAACACAACGAATTTCTTGCCTATTTGCCTCCAGTCGGCTCTAGGTGCCAATTTCCCAGGTGTCCTCGGGCTTGCTGTGTGTCTTCACTCCTTTGCCCCCTGCCGGTCTCTCTGGCCCTCGATCTCTGCACTGAGTCAGGCCCCGGTGGCTTTGGTGGAGGAGCCACACCTCTAGTCTTGTCCCCAAGGCATCCTGTGAGATATCAGAAGTTTTAGCAAAGGGCTTGACGGCTACGTCTTTGATGAGAGCAGATGGTAGCCCTTCCAGCTCTGAAAGCACCCTTGTCGTCTCTTCCGAGCTCAGATCTTTCTTGTAGTATCACGTCAAGCACAGCCAACAAACACCAGCACCTGCCGCTAACCTACCATCACCCTGTGTCTCCAGTCTATGGCGAATATTGTATGCCGCCCACGTCATCCGAGGTGAGAAGCCTTCCAAAATTCTCACCGCTTCGTAAGACGGATCTGCCCCTTCTGGGCCCCAGTACCAGTGTCCTCGATGGTTGACGCCCATCCTCTAAACCAATGCCACCTCATATTTTAGAGTTTTTGCTATGACAGCACCTCACCTCTGGTACCAGTTCTGGTATCATTTATGATGATCTAAATTACTTTTTTTGGTGACAAACCATCCTAAAATGTCAGTAGTTTAAAACCACAGATTTATTTCTTATCATAATCTTTCAAGGACTTATAATGTGACAGAAAAGCCATCATCCTGAATGTTGCTATCAGCCGAGGGTCCATCATAGCCCCTAGAGCTGCCTGTGTTCCTTCTCAGGTTTCACGTGGACCCTCCCAGCCACGGTGACTCATGGCTCTCCCACACTTCAACCCCCCCCCGCCCCCAATTTCCTTTCTGCCACTTCATTCCCGCCTCTAGCCAGAGAACGTTCTCCACTTCCAGCTTTCATGTGATGAGACTGGGCTTACCCGGAAAGCCCAGGATGATTCCAGGTTAACGGAATCCACAAAGTCTCTTTTGCCATCTACCCTAACGTACTCACAGGTTCCAGAGAGTTTGGGCGTGGGCATCTCTGGGGAGCATTATTTGATGGACCATACCGTCACCGATTTGAAGCGGAAACAAAACAAACCAAACTCCAACTTGTGTAACCCGTGTCCTTGCCTACCTGGCCTCCATGACAACTGACACGTCCTCAGACCATCGTCTCTGACATTGATCCCCAGGCAGATTCAGCCTCCTGCCTGGGGTACAGGTGGTTATCACCAAGGGAACTGCACGGTCGAGTGGAAGGAGCCGAGTTTTGGAACTTTGTCCCTACGAGGGAGCTGATCCCTGTGGTTGTTAGTTCACTCGTTTGTAAAAGAGATTGCAAAATTTTTGTGTCACCGAAACCCTCGCTCGACGCGTTTCTTACTTGGAAGCTCATCGTGCCCGCGCCTGGGGACAGCTGCGCTGGGTGAGGCCATGGCAGGTGGGAAGCCACCTGGGGGCCTCGTCCGTGTGGTCCCCATGCCTCAACCAGCACCGCCTCGCGCGAGGGGCCTCCGAGGGGAGCTTCGTCTGCCCTGGGCCCTCTCCGGACCTTTCTAGCGTGCATCGTGCGATCCAGGGAACGTGTAACTTTAAGGGCTCCTGTTTATAAAGAATCACGGCCTGAAAGTGCATGCTCTTTGTGTTCTGAAGGATTCTTCGGCTCGCTCAAGGACGGAGGCTGACACTGAATCAGGAGTTTCAGCAGAGCCTCACTCCACATCCTCTAGATGAGATTTTTGTCCCTTTTTGAATCAGCCTCTGGGTTTCCCTTCCAGCTCCAGGAGCGGCGATTACTCAACGCACAGAGTGCTGCCTTCCTGATAGATATCTCTGCCGACGTGGTTTGATCGGGTTCATTTGTACAGCTCGGGGAGCTGTCCCGATCTTCCCCGGCTTCTGGTGGCCTGCTTGCAGGCTAACACCTGCCGGGACCTGCCTGCCGCCAGGGCACCTCGGGACAGCAGCCCTCGCATCCGTTCTGTCTCCAACCGCGTGAAAGGCAGAAACCAAGGGCTCACGACGGTCCGCAAGCACAGATTTTTTTAAAAAAACCCTTACAAGAAGGAAATGTATTTATTTGCCAACCATGTGAGTTTCAAATTGCAAATACGGCAAACCGTCAGCACAAGTTGAGGGATGCATTTCACACCCTACAGGACTGCGTTTGACATCTTTTCTGAAGGTTAGTTTTGGGGTTCCCATGGGGACATAACCCCATCTCCACGAAGAGAGATGACACCTTCAGAAAATCGAGGCGGGAAAACTTGGGCTACATCGCGGTGATGTTTTCACAGGTTAGGAGAGGAGCAGATTCAGCTCGGATGACGGCACTCGCCGTGTGACCCGACCCATGCAGACTCTGTCCACCGGCTTCGGGGGTTTTAGGTGAGCGGTAGGTGGGTGGCTGGGCGGGTGGGCAGCGACACGCAGGATCCAGGTCTCTCCACACCTGGCCGCTGGTGTGAGGTCGCCCGGGTCGTGCTCACAGGTGGCAGGGTTGGCCGCGCAGAGTTACCCTGCATTGTTCAGGACACTGTGGCCCCGGTGGCCTTCCCCGCTGAGCACAGACAGTGCTCTCTCTCTGCTGAGCGGCTCTCCCGTGGCCTCCCCAGGCCTCCTTGCGTTTGGGGGAGTCCTCTGACGGAGACGGCAGCCTCTCAAAACTGGGGAAGCGAGAGACGGCTCCCGGTCCCCAGCAAGATGTCCGGCCCCTCATTCCATACGCGCATGTCACCGTGCTGGGGACTTCTGGGCGGGCCCGCAGCTAAGGTCACAGCGGACCCGACGGCTGGACGCCTCGTGCAGAGAGTTGGGGAAGGAATTAGAAACAGTGCTTTCGAACCACCCTAAACGGAGGTGAACTACACAAGTATGTCTGCCCCTGGAAGCACTCCCGAGTTCATCGGCGGGCTCTAGACTTCTCACATGTTAACTGCCAGGCCAGTGACCCTGGGGGACTGCAAGCAAGCAGCTGTGGCTTCGTGTCACTCTTTACTAAAGTTCTGGCTTGAGCAGCCAGCGTTTTCCTTGGCTTCGATCTTGTCAAATTGCGCTAATCTTTCGGCTGGGCAAATGGTATCAAAATAGGCTCCTGTCATCTTCCCTTCTGTATCTGAGTGAGGAGTGTTTGGGGACATCTCTGTACCCACCCAAGGTCTTGGCTTCTCGATAAAGGGATGAAAACAGGGGCTTTATGGTGGAGAAGATCTCGTCAGTGGCGTCGAGCACACAGCAGGGCCGGGACCAGCTGTTAGTCCGAATAAACATTAACACAAAGGACAGCCAATGGTAGTTAAGTTCACGCTTCACGAGGTTGCCTTTGCTGTGGCAGGACTGTGTCCAGTCTGTGCGTGTAGGTCACTGTCTCGACTGTTTTTCCAGGCTTCCCTGACTGTGACCAGGGCACAGACAACAGTCTCTTTGGAAAAGTCCTTACTGCCACCCAGTTATGACGTGGGGGACCCTTGGATACTGGGGATCTCGTTAGTTCCTAGTGGGCTATCATCAATGTGACATCATCACAAATCAGTGCCACAGAAGGGAGAGATGCATAGCAATGAAGTCACCCCCAAACACGGGTTGTCCCTCAGCTCTTTGCCGTCAGGGATTTCTTTGCAATACGGAACCCAGGTTCCTGTGATTTAAACTTAAAAACTGCGTGTTTAATAGATCATAATTGCCATATTCCAAAATCTCTTGAAAAACAGAAATTGCAGGACAGGGTTTGCACCGCGCCTAGCCCGCTAGACTCTGGAAGGCCTGATGGCAAGGTGGCCTCGGCTGGTGTCTGTGGACGTGGATTTAGGGAGCACCTCATCACCTAACCGATAAGAGGGGTCCCTGTGCCCAGACTGCGTGTACAGACTGTGGGTTTACGCTGAGTCCTGCCTTCCTGCCGGGAGTCTGGGGTTTCGGCACCGGTGGCCAGAGGGTGCCCCGTAACATCCCTGGGCCTGGGTCTCTAGGGAGCTTCCCTGGGGGCAGCGTTGACCCTGTTGGCCTGACCCCTTGCTGGGGAAGTAAGCGTGTCCTCCGATGCCCTAGCGGAGGGCCCTGGAAGCTGGTGCCTGGTCTGCCCTGGACTCCGCACCCCGTGCCCTTCCCTCGCTGACCTGCAGGTGTCCTTTTGCTGCATTACATCGTGTTGCTGAGGGAGACGACACGCCGAGTCCTGGGAGTCCTCCCAGGGAGCTGCTGACCCTGGTGGTGGTCTTGGGGACCCCGGAACTGCGTCCTTTGAACTTGCGTCTTCACTCACACCCTCCCCTCCCCTCCTATTCGCCCACCAGCTTCTCAGTGACTGTTTTCTCATGAAATCTATAAACGGGGACCTTGGGGCTTAAGGAGGCCGATAGCAGGAACCCAGAAGTGAAAGTTTAGAGGAGCCAGAGATGGAACCGAACATCCACAGCGGTGGTTGGGGCACACGCTAGAGTCACTCGGGGGACACAGAGCAGACCCTGTCTGGTGGGGGGTGCGTGGCCCTCTGCACATGCCGTGACACTCTATGGGAACTTTGTGGGACGTCACTTCACGGGATGAGTGTGTGGGACCGCCATGGTGCTGCCGGCACGTTTCCCACCTGCTGGACAACAGGCTCCGCTCGGGCATGGACCGGAGTCGCCCCGAGTCAGGAATCATCAGGGATGCCCGTGGAGAAGCGGGTGTAGACCATTGAGAAGAAGAGGGCAGGCCTGGGAGTCGGCACCTCCAGGATCGCCTCGGCATCCAGTGTAGGAGATCCACAGACCGCCTTCGAGCAGGAAGGGGCTGGAAGTAACCTTGAGGGAGCACCCTGGTTTCTAGAACTTTCCCGTCTCTAAGACTTCGGTCGTGCTACCCAAGTTCTTCCGATCTGTGTGGGAGTTTGAGCAGCATTGTGGGGAAGGGGGATTCGCTCGCGTCACGAGGACAAACTATGGAGGAGCATCTCTCAGCACTGGCATCAGCCCCCAAAGGGACACGGCTTTACTCAGTTTGCATGTGCCTGGGAAGGCGGAGGGGTGACCATGGTCACTGGTTGACGGGGTCTACCAGGACCACAAGATCTTCTTCCCTTGGGGGAGAGGCCACATCCTGTCTTCTTGTGCCCATTCCAAGCATCAACCTTCAGCACGTGCTGTTGAATGAGCTAGCCATCTTGGCATTTCAGGCATCTTTATATTGCTTTGACCATGATCTCTTGAAAAACAAAGGCAATGAAATATAAAGTAGCACATTTCCATTTCTTATTTACTTGCTTGCCAGATAAAGCGTTCTTTTGGGAAATGCTGAGATACCACTGCTGGTGAAAGTAATGGATGAAGTCCTTTGGATCCCTGGAAATGGGTCTAAAGATGGGCAGTATTTAGGAAAAATGGCAGTAACTTTGCATCGTTCTCTCATCCACTCTGGAAGCGGTTATTGAGAACCTACTATGTTCCAGACAACGTCACCGTAGATGTGAGAGCCCAAGACGCTGGGACAAGAATGTCAGGGGCAGGGGAACTCGGCTATTCTGAGAAGCTCTGAGGGGGTTTCACGTGGGCTTGCCCAAAGGGCTTCAGTGCAGGCTGGAGCTCTGTGCGGAAGGCCCTAGAAGGCAGGGGTGAGGGGCAGAACCTGGGACAGGCAGGTGCATGGTGAGAGGGGTCTGGAGGCCACCTCCCAGGTTTGTCCCTGCAGCCTCCCCCTCGGACACCTTTGTCCCGCACAAGGTGGGAAGCCACAAGGGTACAGGGGGTGGAGGATGGGTCACATAGAGTGGAGGCATGGTGCCCTGTGAAGGTCGAGGGGGTGGGGGAGGGTGAACTTCAGACTCCCGAGCAGGGCCTGGTGTAGCTACTGGGCTCTCGTGTTCTGCTTCTCTCTGAGTGCCCCGTGATTTTACGTGGTAAGTAGCCACTGGTGTGGGAAGGTCATGGTCTAAACTAGTGTGGCCAACCTCGGATGCTACTGCTGTTTTCCCATATTGTGGACATGACCTTCTAACCACATTAATAATGAAATGTGAATCTGTTCCTCAGCAGTGACATACTAATTGTTCTCCACCAATGGCGTCTAGGGGACACAAATGTCACAACGATACTCTTAAGAGGAAACACAACCTTCAAAAGACACCACCGCTGAGAAAAACAAAAGCATCAGCCACCATTTCCCTAGAGGGGTGGGCAACCCAACATTTGTGGGGCAGACATCTTGGTGCCTCGAGATAAGATGAAGTCAAAATTTTAACATGAAAGCAGAGTTTGGTTCCTTGTGATTCCATAATTGCCTCACGTGGCCCATGTGAACGGGACTCCCTGGGGTGTGCGGTTCAGCAGGTGCAGAGGCCCTGCAAGGGAGGTGTGCAGGTGAGACCATGCAGGGGAGGCCAGGGGGAGGTGAGGCTGGAGTCACAGCTACTTGTCTGGTCCCAAGCGCAGGTGGAGAATTCATTTTCTGCCTTTCTTGATTCAGATGGGCATGTTTTGGGGCCTGGCAGACTACCTTTTACAGAACTTTGCCAAGATTTATAGTCTCTGAAGCTGTATATTGATAGATGGATTAAATAAAATATTATACAAGATAAGAGACTCTTAAAAACTGAGAACAAACTGAGGGTTGATGGGGGGTGGGAGGGAGGGGAGGGGGGGTGATGGGTATTGAGGAGGGCACCTTTTGGGATGAGCACTGGGTGTTGTATGGAAACCAATTTGACAATAAATTTCATATATTGAAAAAATAAATAAATAAGTATTTTAAAAAATTTAAAAAAATATTATACAAGAATGGTATTAATTAAATAAAAAAGAAATTCTATTTTTTCTTCTCGTAGAACCTGAAGAATCAGTTCTACAATGTTAGGAAAGACAGTTTACAAGAATCCACAACCTTTGAGGGTTAAAATGGAAGGAAAGAGTTATTTTCCTCACCTAAGGACCAGAGGCTTTGTTAATCAGTGTCTATTTTATGTTTACTATTTGGCCATGGTCGGTCTAGGACTGTCTTCTGTGATTACTTTCTGATGACCAGCAATTAGGAAGTACCATTTCTACAGGGTGTGTTGCCACATTTGGGGGATTATCTCCACTCTGATACACAGAAGATACTATCTTGCTGGGATTTTCACAGGACTGTGAGTGAAGTTGAGAAGATTTTGTCTTTGCCTCTTTTTCTATGAGGTCTTCATTCTTCACAATTCTTCATTTCTGCAGCATCACCTCCTTGGCCTACACTAAAATGGCAATGATTTCTTCTCTCAGTTTGTCATTTGTCCTTTGAGTTTCCTTATGGTGATTCGATTTCTACACAAACATTTTTATTTTTTTAAAAGAAAATTTTTATTATTACGTTTCTTTATTTTTGAGAGGCAGAGAGAGACAGAACATGAGCGGGGGAGGGGCAGGGAGAGAGGAAGACAGAGAATCAGAAGCAGGCTCCAGGCTCCGAGCTGTCATCACAGAGCCCGACGCGGGGCTCAAACTCACGAACCGTCAGATCAGGAGCTGAGCTGAAGTCGGACGCTCAACCGACTGACCCACCCAGGCACCCCTTGCCACAAACATTTTAAAAATTTTGTCATCAAATCTGTTGACACTTTATTGCTTTTGGATTTGGAGCCCTAATGATCTCCACTCCCATTCTAGAATCAAACCAACCCATGATTTTACATTGTTGTCTAATATTTCTGGTTTTATCTTTCAAATTAAAATCTTTACTACGCCTGGCGTTCTTTCTGGTGTATGGTGTGAGGTATGGATCGAACTTTGTCTTTGCCCAAATGATGAGCCCAATGTCATTTCTGAAAAACACTCTTTCTTTAAGACAGTGACTTGAGAGACCAACTTTACCAATTACCAGATTTTCGTTTGCAGTTTATTTTGCTCCTGGACTTTTGATTCCGATTTTATGGACTAAGAATCCCCACAATAGGCTCTAACATAATAAAATGCAGAAGTGCTCCTTAGCCCATCAGGCTTCTAAGAATTAGAATTCCTGAATTTGAAGAGTTACCAGCGTTAGTGGGTTCCTTTGGGTTGATGCTGGGGAGAAAGCTGTGAAAGCGAGTAGCTACTCCTCTAGGTGATAGGACTGTGGGGTGGACACATTAGCTGCTGTCCTTTAGCTCATCCAACACTGTGACATTTTCTAACTCTTGCTGTGAAGCGGCTTTTTAATTTGCTTGTCAGGACTGAATTATACACATGTATATGTATTTCTCCCTATAAAAGGCAAACACTATTAACTCTCACTCACTGCAGACACAGCAAACGATTGCAGATGAGGGAACAGTTGTAAAAACAGAGAAAAGGTACAGCCACTGAAATTATTACCTTGAATCCAAGTCACAGACTGGAATCTGTCTTCTCCTAATCGAGGGAGGTGTTTGCACGGGACGGGGGAGCTCCAGTTGTGCAGGGAACACTCTCCTGGCGAGGGGAAACCCATCTGCTGGCTGGAGGACAGAGGCCCCTGCAAACTCGAGTGGAGCGGGGCGCCTCCCCCGGGAAACTGGGATTTATCTTCTTCCCGCTGGATGGGGATAGAGGCTTGCGGGGCAGCGGGAGCTTGCGTCTCCCCAGAATGAGATTCCCACACAACTGCTGTGGCTTCTAGGGAAATACATCTCTTTGCTCAAGCTACAAAGAGCATAACCCATGCCTCCAAATGCCTGGAAACAAGTCAAATTTTACTGAAAAGAAAATATATTTGAAAACGCATCTTTATGAAAATTAAAGCTCCTCGGAAGTGAAACCGAAAAGAAGATTTTCTGACACTGACAAGTCTTTCTTCCTCTTACGAAAGCAAACAGTTCTCAAATATTAGGATCTGTGTTTGGTCTATATCTTTAAGTATCTTTTATAATCACCCTCTTCTTGGGATTTCCTGAACACAGTGGGGGCCGGGGAACCCCCACCCAACTTTTGAAGGAAGTAAAATTTAGGCATTTAAGAAAACCAGGGCGCCTGCGTGGCTCAGTCGGTTAAGCGGCCGACTTCGGCTCAGGTCGTGATCTCACGGTTCCTGAGTTCGAGCCCCACATCAGGCCCTGTGCTGAGAGCTCCGAGCCCGGAGTCTGCTTCGGATTCTGGGTCTCCCTCTCTCTCCGCCCCTCCCCTGCTCTCGTTCTGTCTCTCTCTCAAAAATAAATATTTGAAAAAATAAAATAAAAATAAAATAGAAATAACATTTGGTAATTTGCCCTCAAAGAAAACATAAGAAACCCATAGAAGTATACGGTACCAATAAAGAGTCTATAAACTCAAAAGACAATCGTTTTCTTTTTCTCGGGCAGAGGGGCGTTTAGAACTTTATCATGTTGACAACTTCAACAGCTTCAGCCAAACGAAGCTTCTGGGAGCTTGCGGTTCTGGGAGACGCCCCCGGGGCCCCGCTCTGAGTCACCTTCTCCTCCCCGGCTCCTTTACGGCCATCTCAGCATCTTTTCCAGATGTGCTGTTCTCTCCAGGTCAAGCCCGATTTAGCACGAGGCATATAATGTTGACTATTAGCCACAGTAGAAAAGTTCTTCACATAAAAATTATTGACCTTCTTCTCCTGGGCCCTCTCTCTCTTGCTGGCTCTTTAATTCGAGTGAGATACAAAAACACTGTGAAACTTACCACTGGTTTTTGTTTTTAAATCTCTGTAAGCAAAGTGAAACACTCTTTCTGGGATTTGCACAATGTGGTGAGTCCGTGGCAAGCTTGGCCTTTTTTTATCTACTGAGAAGGTGCTGCTTGCAGAAGCAGGGGCAATGCACGTGTATCCAAAGGGATGTTCTTTGAATATTTAATCCAACCGAAGTGGAATGTTTTTGCAATGATCGTAAGTTTAAGGACTTCTTAGCCCACAAGCATAGTTAAACATTTCTTATATTCCGTGATCGTTGGTGCCAAAGAACTTCAATAACAAAAGAGGCTGAGTCGTTTTCCGCAAAGCTGTATTTTCCTCCAGTTCATGACTCGAAGATGTGGCAAAATTTGCTCACCTGTCCACCTGCTGTAATCTGCACACCCCAAGTTAAGGGCACAGGGCCTCGGGGGTGGGGGCCATCCACATGAAGCGTCAGGCTCACAGCCTGCCTACCTGGCCTTCCGGGGCCCAGCCCAAACACGCGGTGGTTTCTGGGGCAGCCCGGGAATGCTAGAGCCTTGGGTTTCCTTTTCCAACGGGGGTGGGATTGGCCACGCTTATCAACAACTTCTGGTCACCCGCCAAGGAGAAGAAGTTTATGCGTGCCTAGACCATTAAAAAAAAAATGTTCAGAGGGTCTGACTTTGTTAGCAAGGCCAAATGATCTGTTTTTAATGTAAATATTTTGGCTCCGTTGAAAGTTAGCAAATCAAGGATTCTGCTATTCCTTCATTCTAGCTACTTTTGGATGATGGTTTGAAATACGCGTGCTAGAACAGGTCTGCACAACCGTGGCCGGTCGCAGGGCCCCTCTGGGGCTTGGTGTCGTTTGGGCCGCTGTGTGAGGCTGACAGGTCTGTGGCGAGATGCGGTGATGGGTGGAGGTGGGCAGCCCAGGAGAGGGCCTTCCGCACGGCGAGGTGGCCAGACTATGAGACCCAGTCCGCCTCAGGAGGGGAGAGTGGGGGACAGAGAGGGAGAGACACACATCTGTTGACTGACTGGCAGTTACCACTCACGCTGCTTTCGTCTTGGCTTCCCTGGTTAGGATGCGCGGGGGGTGTCAGGAGGGCTGAGGCTGTGCACAAACCTGCAACCACACCCGGATGCGGGGCTCAGGGTCAGGAATCGGCCAGGGCCAACCGAGAGGCGCTGCTGGGCCCAGAGTCTGCAGTGCAGGCCTCGACCCGGGTGGGAGGGCAGGGGTGCGGCCGTGCCCTGGGCTCCGGGCTCCGGGGCCCCAACAAAACAAATCCTTGGCTGTTCAGGGGATTTGAACACCCCACCGCCCCTCCTTCTGTGGAACACCAGACCGAATCGCCCTTTATCACGACGTCTCGTGAACAGTCCCAGGCTTCCCCGTGAGGCCCCGCTTTCCTCAGTGAGGAACGTTTCATAAGTGGTTTAGGCTTCGGATCCTTGCAAATTACGGCTCATTTGAATTTCAGGACTTAATGGGATCATGTTGCTTTAAGTATACTTGTATTTAAAAACAGCAAACGACTCCGCTCACGGCAGCGACACAGTCTTGCTTTAAATTAACTTTATTAAATTCAAGAGAAAGGGAGTCTGTCTGAGGAAGATAGCCAAGAACGGGCGTGGCGGCCAGCCGGTCTGGAGCAGCGTGGGGTCGGGACAGGCCTGCGCCCCTGCCCTGTGGTGGCTCCACGTGCGAGCCCGGGGCCCAGGGCCAGAGGGGAGACCCGCGGGCCTGGTGTTGGCGACTCAGGCGGTGCGCAGGGGCCCAGACACCCCCCTTCCTCTTGGAGGAGAGCTGGGCCGGGGTCCTCTCCTGGCGCTGGTACCGTGGGCTCATCGCCTCCCACTGCCAAACACAGACACTTCTAGAAAACGGACTGAGGTACAAGCAGCCTCAAAACCAGCTTGTGCTTAACTCACAGGCAAACCCTTTTCACAAGCGACCCCCTCGAGTGAAAACGGGTCCTTCAAGGCTGGGACGAGCCCCATCGCCACCCCAGAGGGCTCCCTTCTGCCTCCCTTGTGAAGTCACTTCAGCACGTGGACTTCTTTCCCGGAGGAGGCCCCGTTTGCCAAGTCCCCTTACTGGTGGGCGCCACGGTCACTCTGTCAGGAGACTGAAGGACTGTGTCCGCTCCCTGCAGGCTGCAAGCTCCTGGCTGGGGCGGCTGGGCCCTCGAGTTGCCCGGAAGTGACCTGAAAACCTCGGGAGGCCCCTCGTGGGACTTCCAGTTCTGTCCCCCAAACCCGAGCCTGTTGGTGAATCGTTCCAAACACCTGCTGATTTTGAGAAGATGGCCAGTGTGAGTATCCACACGGCACCGTTCCCAAAACGAGAGGGACAAGAAGACAAGATTGATTCGTCTCTTAAGAAAAAGTCAAAACTTCTGAACACCATTCTCAGGAGCAGGTGCTCTGCATGACAAGAGGGGACACGGAGGGAGAGAAGCACTTGATGCTTTGATAACTCAGCACCGAGGGCCCCGGCGGCAGGGAAGGGAAGGGGGGCGCCTGACCTGATGATCTTCACCCCCGACTAGGGGCGCCTCCCGTGCCAGGGACCCGGCCGAGAGACGATGGAGAGCCCTCTCCCTGGGGCTGCACTAGGGGGGGACACCAGGATCTGGGGCCCCCCCTGCTCACACAGGCAATGGTTTGCTCCTTATTTACAAACGATAAAACACGAAGGCAATTGGACTTGAACGGTGAATGAGATCTGACATGGCTGATTTCTGCCCATTGTTGCTTTGGGATTTATTTATATTGGTGTTATTTATAGATGCCGAATACATATCATCAAAGACACTGTGGTTTTAATCATTTTTGTGGAAGTCTGAATGTCACACATAATACTATTTTCATGAGAAAAAAATCCCCAAGCAAATGCAGTTAAAACCAGGTTACGGAATATAAAGGAGAAAACGAAAACGCTATCCTTACTTTTTTATTTATTTTTATTTATTTTATTTTTTCTGGGGCTCCAGACTCCTTCAAGCTCGGGCCAATATCATGGGCATTAGCACAATGGCCTTTACCCAAGCAAATGCTAATTTTTCAATGATGGCAAAAATTAGAGAAACTCCGCGAGTTCCATATTTTCTTCCTGTGAAACCGATGAAAATGTAAATGGGCTGTGCGCTTTCGTGTGGAAATTCTCTCCAGCTTTATCGCTCCTCCCCCACCCTCGCCCTGGAATCCAATTACGTTACGGGCCGGGTGCAGGGCCCAGGGCGGTGCGGGGCGAGCAGAGGGGAGGCCGTGGGTTAAAGTCTTCTCACAGCTCCCAGGACCCACCCTGGGAAAGCTTCCCTTTCCTTTTACATCTCGCAAAAAAGAATTATTGGCCTTAAAATTGCAACCGGACGGGTCCCTTGGCCATTTGGGAGCTAACTTGGGATGAGCCAAAATGAAAGGTCCTGAGAGTAAATCGTGGCCCCTCCGGGGGCCTTATGTAATAGACGTGCATTTTTAGGAGCGCTGTTTGCGCTGGATTTGATCTTGGTGCCACGTGGAAGACTCCACCGAATTTCGGGCACCCGGAGCTCTGTGTCTTGGCCCACTCGTTTCCAGGGCCTTCCAGCGGGAGGGCCTTCCAGCGGGAGGCCCTCAGAGCCCCCGTCTGTGCGCAAGAGACCCCACCTGCGGCCGGGCCCCCCCCTTCCAGGAGGCCGTGTTTACGCGATCTTTATCTCGAGGTACTATTGCGGAACCTTGGGGTAGCGCTCCCCTTGCAAAACAGCACCTGGGAAAGCTGCTTCCCCAAACCTGTTTCGCCTTTTTCCTCCCCTCCCTCTGGTGACGGGTTGGGATTTACAGGTTTTCGAACTGTTGCAGCACCTGGGCTGATGTTATCGAGGCTCGAGAAATGCCTTGGAGGAGGGGTTAGAGCCACTTCATTAAGCAGGAACTCTACCCTCAGAGCAAACGGAGTGTTTCGACTAACGACATTGCAGGGAACAGTTAATTCTGACGAGGCAGTCCTTGGACGAGGCTCAGATGGTTGGGGAGGAGCCGGCCTCCCGGCTGCCCACCACCCCCCCTCCCCGCCAGTCCGGGCCAGGAGGGGACCGCGAGGCCCGAGGCCCACCAGCGCCGCCCCCCAGGGAAGAGGGAGGCCGTGGACCGCACCCACCCGTGCAAACCACTCAGACTGCTGGGAGACCGTTCACCCTTTCAGGTCCGGGGCGAGGGGTCTTCCCGGTGAATACTCTGGGACGACAGATCCGATCGAAGCAGCCGTCCTGGTCGGGCCGGTGGCCCCCGGGGCTGCTGTGCCTGTCTCTCATCACACCGCGCCCCCGACGCCCCGTCATTAGCCCCGGTCCTGGGGAGGCCGCACACTGCGCACCGTGAGGCAGTTTGCTGCTGGAAAGATGTAATCTCGGGTCCCGGTTTGTAAGGTGCTCGGGGACTGGGGAGTGGCCTGTGTCTTCTTTGACTCTGAGCTGTCAGCTATCGCTCAGGCTCCAGATAGCCATCAGACTGTGCCGAATGGGCTGCCTTTTTTCCCTTGTCTTTTCTTTTTTTTTTTTTTTTTTTGTTTGCATCATTACGATATGGCTATGACGATGAGAAGCCATGCCCGAGGAAGGCTGCTGACTTGGGCATCTGGTGTGGTGACAGTGACCATGAGCACAGCAGGGAGCGAGCGCCTGGCTCCGTCCGGTGCTTGGGGTGGGGGTGGGGGGCGGGGGGCACGGGGTGGGGTCGCGGAGCGCAACAGCTGATCGCCAGCGGCTTCAAAGTAGGACCTTATTGTCACTCACATGAAAGAACATCTTTTTACAGGCTGTTTCAAAGAATTTTCCATAATTATAACAAGTAGAAAATCAAGGAAGCAGAGGGACATGGAATTTTAGTCAGTAAATCAGTGCATCTTTTCTCTCCCATCTGTCTGCCATGTGAGTTGTTTCCTGGGCAGAATCCCTCTCGCCAGCCCCCCCAGGGAAGGCAGCTTGGTCACAGCGGAGGTGAGGGTCTCAGGTGATGCTACGGGAGCCTCGAAGGAGCAGATGGAGAGCCCAGGAGGAGGCCGCAGGACGGCCCAGCCCTGCCCGAGAGAACCCCCCCCTTCACTTTCACTGACCCCCACGGCACAAGAACGTAATGTCCCCTCCAGGGCTGTCGGGGCCTTAGATAAGAAGTTCTAGAACAGTGGGTGAGAGTCATTAAATTCTCCTCTCTTCCCACTGGAAATTTTACAAACTATCCCCAAGGGCCCCGCAATACGTGAGCCAAAACCAAGCAAATTTAGATTCAGCTTTTATTTGTAGACGGTCACGTCAGATTTCAGACGCTTTGGAATAACTTCCCATAAAACATACGAGATAACAATGAAATAACTTAATTTGCATCGAAAGGTTAACTGTAAGCCACTGATGGTCAACGAACATCACACCTGTTGAGCGTGGATGGGACGACGCCTCCGCCCTCCCCCCTCCCTCCGCGACACCCCACTCCCCTGCCAGCCCTTCGGGAGGGAGGGGAGGCACACCTAAAGGGGGGCAGGCCGCGGAAACGCCCCGGATCGCTCTCTCCTGCTTCGTGCGGGAAACCAGGCAGGCAAGCTGAGGCCCATTGGGGTCGGGCTCCATCTCTCTCCCTCTGCCTCAGGTTGTACCTGAGCACACGTGCCACTGCTCCGGACTTGTACCTGGGTCCACCCGGGCCACTGGCAGGTGGCCGTTGCCATCGTGTCCGCTCTGACCCTAAGGAGTGAGGGAGCTGCCCTCACAGACCCGGAGAAGGGGCCACACCCGCCAGGGCTCTGCACACGCACCTGCCCACACTCCAAGCTCTCGCTGGCCACGCATCCCGGCTCCTCGGTGGGTATGGGGGCCCTGCTTCCAGCTCTGAGCTCCTCGTGGCCGGCAGACCGGCCTCTTCTTGGCTTGTCTGCCCGCGGGGCATCTGTTCTGCGCTCAGGTCCTGCCTCCAGTGCGAGGGCTGAACAACACACCCTCCCGTTTGAAGGGCATCGGACGGAGACCGGGGCAGCCGGCCGGGTGGTCCCCACGCCAGGACGGGGCGCCCCACCCAGGGGAAGGTCTGCTCGGCTGCCAGGACCTGAAGCCCAACACGCAGGGCCGGGGACCAGAGCACCGTGACCCCATGAGAGGTTCGGGGCACTTTCCACCTTTTTTAGGCAAATTAAATGAGCAGGCGACAAGAAGGAAGTCAGTCCCTGAACACTTCCTGCTGTGGCCTCTACCCAGAGTCCAGCGCCGGGAGAAGCAAACACAATTACTGACAACAATGTGAAAACACCAACCGGGAGGCTAATCTCTTGTTGAACCGACTTAAACTTTGAGGCACGGACGGTGGAGAAGCACGTTTCTGGCGACTTTCTAATGTCTCTTCTCTGTAAAACCGGTCCTCGAACGACGCGTCCGCCTGAGCGTGATGATTAAGACGTGGAAAGTGCGTCCCGGAACGGCCCCGCCGTCTGGGCGTGGAACAGCAGGACGCTTGCGGTTCCTCCACCGGCCTGTGTCTTTCCGTGGCCTTGCCGGGGGGCTGGAGGAAGTCCCCTGGCTCCGGGAAATAAGCCACAGCTTGTTAAGGGAGCGTGGGGACACTTCTCAGAGGCGGGGGGGGGGGGGGGCCAAAGCGCGCAAACGTTCCTGCACATCGCGTGGGGGGGGACAAGAACTAAAGCTCTTTATCTTAAATTGACGTGAACAGAAAAAGATGAGCTTCAAAAAGGAAATGAGTCAGACAGAGGCTCCGGGGTTGGGAACGTTCCCAGCAGCCAACTGGGGTGATAATGACCCCGGGAAAGCCGGTAATGCGTGGGTTGCGGCTGGCACGGACTCGGCCAATGGATTCCGAAAGGTCTTCTTTGCGTAGATTCGCACCCTCTGAATTCTGCCTCGATGAAACATCCTCCCAGGCCCCGAATCCAAACAGGTCTATTGACGCTCCGGGCCTTGGGTGGCGTTTGCTCCCGGTGACGGGTGGGCCTGCGCCTCTGACATCTTGGAAGTAGGCGCACAATTCTTATTTTCGTAGACACTCTCAAAGGGGGTGTTACCACGAATCAGACTGTCCGCGTGATTCCTAGCTGGCTCACGACCCTCCTGGGCCTCCTTTCACCCCGTCTACACTCGATCACATCAGACCTTGGCTGATCTCGGGATGGAGGTCCCAGACCCCCTCACGCGCTTCCAGACGGCGCTCGGCACCGGCCCTCGGCCTCGGAGCCGCCGGGCGTCCAGGCACCGCCTTCCAACTTCTTTCCCAGACAGGACCTTTCTAGAATGCATCTTCCGATGTACCTTCTATCTAACTCCTTTTAAAAAATTTTTTCTTTAATGTTTATTTATTTTTGAGAGAGGAGAGAGAGAGAGAGAGCAAGCAGGGGAGGGGCAGAGAGGGAGGGAGACACAGAATCAGAAGCAGGCTCCAGGCTCCAAGAGGTCAGCGTGGAGCCAGATGCGGGGCTCGAACTCACACACCGCGAGATCATGACCTGAGCCGAAGCCAGACGTTCAACCGACCGAGCCACCCAGGCGCCCCTGCCTAATTCCTCTTTTAAAGCCCCGTTGAAAGGCATTTCTTCACCCGGTCCAGAAAATTGGAGCAAAGCCCTACTCAGGGTTGCTGTCCTCTTTCGGCTGCTTTTGCAGAAGCAGAGTTTTTGCTTAAGGAGTGATCACCTCTGAGGGAAAAGTCGTCAATCTTGTGGTTTAAACTATTAAAAAAGAGAGGAGACAAGCCCTCTCCATTTTCTACAGACTCACAAAAGGTGGTTTTCTTCTTTTAAAAATCACCTCGTGTGACCGAAAAGGCCTCGAGGCTCCGGTGAAAGGCAGAGGTCATCTCCGAAACAATAAAGCAATTAATTCCGCGGAGCTTCCTGGTTCTCAGTGATGCAATTAGCCCTGGAAGCCAGAAATCTGCCCCTACAGAGCGAGGCCCTGGTGGGTTGCCTCGGCCTGAAAATACCCTTCTGTCTTCTTCCCGCCCCCACGGGGCAAAACCGTTGTGAGAAGCGACAGCCCGCACTGTGGGGTCGGCCTGTTGTCAGCCTCTCCGTTCAGGTGTGCTTTTACTTCGTGTGCTAGAAACACGCTCTGCAATTTCCGCCCCAGAACAGATCGGTTTGTCCCTACACAGATTTGAACACAATGTGGACCTAATTACATCGCGTGAAAGCAACAACCCCTCCAAATAAAACCTTGTTAATCTGATATCGCAACTAACTAGCAGGGTAACAGATTTCGACTGCACAGCACTTAAATCCTGCAATTAAAGTCCTAGAGTGTCTAAAGTTGTGCTTAGAAAAGCCCCTCACATGAAGGGCGGGGCAGCCACGGAGCAGGTTCCTGCTCGAGGAGCCAGGTTTCCGAACGCAACTTTTGGAAAATCGTGATTTGCACAAGTCTCTCTCACCAAACTTTATATTTAGTACATTACAAGGACATGGTTAGGTGCCTAAAGCCATAGGTTACTATCAAGCAGCACTCAAAAAAATTACGATATGTTTAATTTTTTTTAAAAAGCAGAGTAAGATAGACACTCTGTTTTGGAAACGAGCATCTATTACCTTATGCCTTTTGCTGATGGTGCAAACGTTCTCCCACATTCTTTCCCACTCGTGACTGTTTTATCTCCCACATTTATCTCTTTCTGACAAGCGACTTAATTCTGCCAAGCCGTGTGACTTGGTTGCTCTCGTAACCATCGAACTCTTTGCCGGGAAACACTGTATGTCTCCTTAGGGACACGTGGGGGACCCCGCTTCTGTGCCCCACTCGGTCAGGTAAGTACCGGGGACTCGCGCTGGTCTGAAATCTGAGTGGAAGTGACGTGCGGTGCTCCCAGGAGGACACGGGGAGGGCTTCCGTGCGATATGTCACGTCCTGCCCTACTGGCCCCCGAGGGAGCTCATGTTGTGACAGAGCCGCCGTCATCCTGGGTCACTGACCCCCACTGACCGCCACCCCATGGACGCGCACTTGTAAGGTGAATCGGGTTCTTTAATCACCGAAGGTTTTAGGGCCGAGCGCTGCAATTACCCTCCCCCCACCCCCCACAGCCTCCTAGACTGTTCGCTTGGTGTAATTACTGGTGTGCATTTCGCAATCCGGCTGCCTCATCAGCAAGCTTCAGAAAGCCGTGCTGAAACCTCTTTGTATTTCTGCTGAAAATAGCCCTCAAGTCTCTACTATGTCAAGTCCACGGTGTAGCGGCACAATCATTTCTTCGCGTTTCTCTCGGGACCCGTCGGAGCCAAGGCTCGGGTGCAAATGCCCACCCGCCACTTGCGGGGGGCCGCATTCCGTGGGGACTCGGACGGATGGGTCCGCCTTCGGCGCAGACAAGGAGGGCGCTGCCACGGTGGCCGCAGGATTCGTGGAACCCTGGTGGCCGGCCCACCGTGGGAGGACCAGCCCTCACGCTCAAAGGGACATATTTTGCACACTTAGAAGAAACCTCGTCATAGGCTGGTCATAAAATTAAGGAGAAGCCAACGAGAGTTAGTATTTGAACAATGATTTCATGGTAAGTTCATCCTTTGATCCCAGGGACCAATACCCACTCGTTTTCAACGACCTCGAGTAAAATTGCCGAGGCTCATCAGAGTTGGTCGGAAAGACAGGGCAGACTTTGTTGGTTAGGGGCCGTTGTTATCTGTGTCTTGAACGAAAGCCCACAGCCCCGGCGTCGACTCGGAACTACCCCAGAGGCAGGCATCGCAGGCTGCTTGTTTGGTTAGACACAGGTGGAGGGTGGAGGGGGCCCTTCCGGTCTGCTGACGGAGCCCCACGAGGACTCAAGCTCAGGGTCTAGCACTCAGGGCCACCGGTCTTAGGAAAAGAGCTTTTATTTTTTTTTTATATATTTTTTTTTTTTTAATTTTTTTTTTCAACGTTTATTTATTTTTGGGACAGAGAGAGACAGAGCATGAACGGGGGAGGGGCAGAGAGAGAGGGAGACACAGAATCGGAAACAGGCTCCAGGCACCGAGCCATCAGCCCAGAGCCTGACGCGGGGCTCGAACTCCCGGACCGCGAGATCGTGACCTGGCTGAAGTCGGACGCTTAACCGACTGTGCCACCCAGGCGCCCCGGAAAAGAGCTTTTAATGTCTGGGAAGGGAAAACAGAATGAAATAAACGCATCAAGCAATTGCTTTGATTCCTCACCGATACCTTCTTTCTCCTGCTGGATGAGAAGAAAGAGCCGGGAGGCTGGTGAGCAGGAGCACATGGGCGTCAGCAGGAATCAGGTCCCATCCTTGGGAGGACTTTCACGGGACATTCACAGCCCATGATGAGGTGGCAGCCAAAGGATGTCCAAGTGCAGATGGCCCGAAGCACACTGTGGTCTCTTCGGGAAGTGGTTAGGATTTTGGAAAATAATTCAGTGTGGGTTATGAAGAATCACACAGAAAAGTCTTGGGAAAAGACCAAGGTTAAATGAGACCGATTCACCCTGTCCTAACTTGCCATCAGAATGTTACAGAAGACACAGAAAATGAAGCAAACTCATACCAACTCTTGGAGACCCTCCAAGTAAAAACAATCTGAGCATCTTGCTGCTTTTCCGTCTCCATTTACACTAAATACATCACTCCGAAAGAAAATCAGAAGGGACCGTGCCCCTCGTTCGTCATCTAATTTAGGCCAAGAGACCCAGGGAAGTTACTGGGCACAAAACTGATTAGGCTGGCCTTTTCCACTAGACCCAAATTCCATCTTGTCTGCCGTCCCTCCCACTCAACCTCAGCCCACCCGGTGGTGCTAACACTATGCCTTAAAGAACAGCCACACAGGAGGCAGGAGGATGGGGCGGAGGGCTGAGGGGGTGGGATGCCCTGTAAAGATTAGGTTTGGATAAATCTCCTTGGATTTTGGGATGCATGGCCACAAGGGAAAGACAGCATAGAATATTGTGTTACAGAAGTCAGAAAAAACATGTCAGGTTCCTCTTAACATTCTTAAAGAAATTTAAGAATGAGTGTTCTTTAAGGAAATGCAGAGATTAGAAGAACAGGACTACGCTCGAAGCCACTAAGGATACTTAAGGTTGGCCTTCAAAGAAGCAGCTGAGTTAAAAATGATAAAATCTTGGTAGGCAACATATCTACTGCGTTTGATAAAAAACCAGAACAAATTTTACCCCATGAGACATTCAATCATTGTTCCAAAAGACAGACCTGAGAATGTCTGTAAGAAGGCAGAGAAATGGCCCAGGAGAATAAAAAAATAAAGAAAAAAGAACATACTATATTCTCAGAACAGTGTCCAACCTAAGAGTCTGAGCTTTCTTAAGGAAGAAATTTAAGAAATTAAGTGGACACGAAGAGCACCATGAAAGAAACTGTCTGAAATGAAGAGAGAAGGTCACACAGACTAAGTGGCTTTAAGGGTTCCAGGCAGAACGACAAAAGCAGCCATGGAGAATCATCCACACCCAGAAAGACTCCAGGGATGTGTTTCGAAGCCCAAAGATTTGTGGCCCCGGGGCCGCAAGCTTTCATGGGAACGAAACGGAGAGGGTGAGTTAGCTGTGGACTCCCCTTGTGTCGCCCCGGCTGGTGGAAAATGGCGAAGCTGCCTGATACAACGGGAAAACTGGCTGCTATTCCAAATCTCCCTCCCATACACACCGCCCTTCACGTTGGAAAATGCTCTAAGTGAAAAGCCTTCAAGAAGCGCACCACCTTCGTACGAAGAAAATACTAGAAGGTGCTCATAGCCATCAGACACAGAAGTCACACTCGAAGTCAAGAAGATGAAGGTCGTGCTCCAGAATAACACCGACAGAGCCCGAAATCACAGAGATTGGAGATGACTGAGGTCCATTCGTCTCAAAAACCAAGCGTCCATTGTGTGTTGCAAAGAATTTCAAGGAAAATATTGTTTTTGGTCTTTATGTTTGCTCACTGGCTGGTTTACGTGTTGCTGATAGTTTTGTTTTGCTGGATTTTAATTTTGAAGATTTAATGTAGTTTTTCTAAGCTACTAGTCAGAAGAGGAAGAGACATTTGACCAATTTTGTGCTTAGGCGGCAAGCTGAGCGATATGGCCCAGGTAATTATTATCTGGGAATGGCTTTACCAAATTGCAGTTTTGTTTCTCCGTGCGCTAAAAATGTATCTGAAAAGCTGAATCTATCATCTATCCATCTATCTTTTTAGTATGCTGTTAATATGTTTTAATAGTTGGTCCCAAATGTGCCTATTTAAATGGTATTTACAAGTATATTTTAGAGCAAGAAATGTATAAAGGATTAACCAGTGGTGATATTTGCTGAGTCCTACTCAATAAAACAACACATGTATCATGTTCGAGGAGAGCCCTGCAGGCAGCAATAAAGACCCTGCTACCTTGCCTAGCTTTCTAGCAAATCATCAGATAACTATGCATTGATCTATCGATTGATTATCCGTGATGCATTATTGTGGGTATGATGTATTTTTAAAAGTTTATTTATTTATTTTTGAGAGAGAGAGAGAAAGAGAGAGAGCACAAGCAAGGGAGGGTCACAGAGAGAGGGAGACACAGAATCCGAAGCAGGCTCCAGGCTCCGAGCTGTCAGCACAGAGCCCGACGCGGGGCTGGAATCCACGAACCGTGAGACCATGACCTGAGCCGAAGTCAGACGCTTCACTGACTGAACCCCCGCCAGGGGCCCCCATAAACTTTCCTAAAAAAAAGCAAAGCATATGGGATAGCATCACAACGGGAAACACAAACATGCTTTCTTCGCAATTTGATAAACCAAATCGAGCAGTGGTTCTCAACTTCGCCGTTGCCTCAGTCTCTTCCCACCTACACACATTCTCACACTGCAGGCATATGGTATATCTGTTGACATGTTGTAGGTATAGCCGCATTATACCCATAAAAAGACTAGAAGTATTTTGCTCCCTAAAAACCGGCTTCTACCCCCCTTTGGGGCAATAGCACGCCCATCAATGCAGAAATAGATTTTTTAAATAAATCAAATATAGGAATATGCACAACACAGTTGGTGAAGGTCCTCTACGGAGACATTAGAAACGATAGACCTCCAGGGGTGGCGTGCACAGTGGCTGAAGGGACACCATCCTCAGTTACGGGACCCTGTGCACCTGCGGAGGACAGCGCATGCACGGGGAAACAGGGAGCGCGGCCGAAGGGCGGGGCGTGCAGGCTCAGAGCTCCCCGAGCCTCTCCTCCTGGAAGGCCTCTGTGGTTAACGCGCTGGAGAAACTAGCTTAAAGGAAATGAAACTGGTCACCAAGGACGACTCTACTCTTTAATGTGCTACTTTGCTCATGAAGCAGAGAGATGTTCTAACCCCACCCAAGTCCCACCCGAGGAGCCACGAGCCTGGGACTCTAGCGGTATCTCGACCTCCGCTTCTCTCTTCCTCCTTGTTCTTTCTTTCTCAACCAGATGTCAAAACTAGGAACATTAGAAGTCAAAAGGCAGCACTTAAAGAAATCACCCCTGAGGCTGTTGGCCTCTGTCATCTCCGTCCTCCAGAGCCCGTATGGAACGCTGTCCCATGCCGTGTCCGCCACGTGTCCCTGCAGCAGACCCTGAGCCTGGAGTGGCCGGCGGGGCCTCTGCCCTTCCCAGGAGGCCCATCCAGGAGCGTGCCGGTGACCGCGCAGGGGCCTCGGTGCCGGAAGAATCCCACGGAGGGATCACCCGAGTGAGCGAGCTTATCCTGATCCTGAAAGCCGTCTCGTGGATTTGTCTACGCCACACACCCACACCATGGGTGTCACATGTTCCACATGTGATGTGAGGGGTGGAATGCAGCTCTGTCCAGACTGAGAGCTCGTTCTAGGATCTCCCATCTCGCTGTCTTTCGGAGCAAATGGTGCCATCGCCTTGCGGCGCGACGGTCATCTGGCGTCGGGGACAGCTCTGGGAGTCCATGCTGACCTGCCTTATGTCACCGCGGCCGCGGCGGCCGCCAGCCACCCCCCGCCGCTGGGAATCAGAACGGATGGCATGCAGGGGACAGCAAAGGCACGGCCACCTGCACTGCTGGCTCTTCCCCAACTGTGGCCACTCACGACAAAAGTCTGGGTAGGCTCCGGATCCGGGGGCCCTTCTTGAAAGAGCCCCTTCACCCCAGGAGGCGGGAGGGCACATGGGACGTTCCCAGCAATTCCCTCCAACAGGATCACCCCGGGGATGGTCTCTGCCGTGTGAATGTCTGTGGATCTGAGCTCGAGGGAGGCCCTTCTGTGCGGATCCCAGGCCAATGTCCCTTCGGTTCGTTGGGGTTCAGACCCCGGATGGAGCGTGAAAATCAAGTCAGATGCGTCTGACGCTTGGTGATACCTCTTCCAGACGCTCTATGGACCCCTGGAGGAAGCGGAGGGGGTGGGTTCAAGGGGGCGGCACAGGCGTGTCTCACGGGACCTCTGCGGTGTCCCCGTCTCCCCGTGGGATCCACGAGGAAGGGCTTTTTGTGGGCCCCGCGGTTCTGTGTCAGGTGGGTCCAGAAGCTGTCTCTACAGCCCACGTGAGTGTTCCTTGGTCTATGCGGGCGGCCATTTCAAGCCCGCTTGAACAGACGTGCGTGTGGTTGACAAACCCGAGATTTGTGAAGGATGCGCGTATGTGTCCTCTGGGGCGTGCACCTTTCTGGCACCGCTCGGCCCTCTGCCCACATTGCATGCGATTCCACCCTTGGCTTTAAAGGCAGAGAGCAAAGCATCTGCTAAAGTCCCTGGAATTATCATCCAAAGATCAACTTTTCTTTGCCTTAAAAACAAGCCCGTTTCCTAAAGAAAGGGGGTTTGTGCGTTTCCGTGGAGGTGAACCGAGTCAGCCGGAGACCTCTTTCCCAAGGAGCGGCCGCGACGGGTTTCCAAGGTGGCGAGGGGCATCTGGCGCTCATGGCCCCGGAAGCCGGGCATCTCACCGCCAGGTCGGTTCCTCGGGAGCGTCTTGCTCGCACATCCTTAAAACGCGATCCGGCCCCCAAATCGGGGCACTCGCGGGGGGAGCCCCTCACAGCCTGCGTCCCACGTGATGGATGTGGACGCAGAGCCGGAGGGACAGGTGTCAGGACGTTCCGATCCCGCGGCGCGAGCCGTAAGGCCATCGTGGGGAAGGTGGTGGCACTCCTCCCGGAAACTCGGGAGGAACTTTGGGGAGCTTCTCCCCGCACCCCGCGCCTCCCGCCTGCCTCCTCCGCGGCCACGTCTCTGCCATCACTCACTGCCCACCGGGCCGGGCAGAACCCCACCACTTTGCAGGTGGGGCGACTGCTGCCCGTGGCAGAGACGGCTGACATATTTATTAGCTTGTCAAAGCCTCCCCTGTTTATGGAAGCCTCACCCGGCTAAACAAAACAGTCTGCTTCCCATTGGCTCATCGAGAGGCCCCCGTCGAGAGCCTCAGCAAAGCGCTTGATGAGGCATAAAATGATGATTAATTAATTTACTGCTCAGTTCATCCTCACACGGCGCGGCTGATGACTCTCCCAGCGGTCAGCCCTCGCTCGGCGGCGCGGGCCCAGCCTGCCTTTGCTTTGACCCGAGCTCGGGGCTCTCGGAGGCTCCGGACAGGGAAGGAGGCGGAGGGAGCGAGTCTCAGGGCCCCAGGAGGTGGGCGGGGGCCGCAGAGAGGCCTGGGCTCCGGAACAGGGTGGGCATCCTGGAGGGGTCTCTGTGCTCTCTGGTGTCCGGGGGCCCTGAGCCCCATCCTCACGGGACGGCCAGCTTGCACCCCCATGGCCTGCGGGAGACGGAGGCCGTGGCCGCCCAGAGCTGGCTCCAGGGTGGCCGGGGTGCCCCCTGCCCCGGGGGCGGGGGGCCGGTCTGCCTTCACATCCGATCTGAGTGCGAGGAGATGCCCTCCTGGCCTCTTCAGTGTCACCAGCCTGAGATCGAGCCCAGACTCACTGCTCCGAACAGGTCAGTGCTGAAGTTCAGGGGAGGAGACGCTTGAGGGAAAGGAATGTCCTTCTTTCCTTCTCAGTTTAACGTCACGCGGTGCCCAAGTGGTTCTATTTGTTGGGTTTTAAGAGTTTAGAAAGTGTAACTTCTTCTAAAGCTGACAAGTGTCTCAAACGGGAAGTCTTGGTGACACACGCACTTTTCACAGGCCTTAAAGAGCAGGTGTATGGACGGAACCCGTTTGTACGGAGAAATGACAGACAGACGAGCTCGTGCTCCTAAGGGACTCCGACGGTAACTACGCCGATGAGGGATCGCCTTGTCTCCCAGCACACCGTCCTCACAGGGCCCATCTTATGACCCAAGGGACACCCGGCCCCACGTCAGGTGACCGCCTCCCGGTGGAGGGACATGTTCTGGAGAGCAGGTGGGAGCTCGGGGGTGGCAGGAGCCCCGCGGTGTCCCTTCCATCTGAAACGCCACGGCAGACGGGCTGGTGGCACAGGTGGGGCCCGAACCCCCACGGGCGGCCAGAGAACCACAGAGACCCTTCAGGACGACCGTGTGTGCCCTGTCCCCGACCCTCCACAGCTGAGTGGCAAAGAGACCACAGGCTGTGGCCGAGCTGGAGCTGGAGGACCCAGTCCTTCACCATGCTGGTCTCTCCAGGACACCTGAGCCGGGGTGGCTGGTCCTCAGGGCACGACGAGGGAGACCGACGTTGCCTGCCTGAGTCAGGTCGCTGGCAACGGGGACCAGAACAGCTGAAGGTGCATCACTGATGTGCAGGAGACCCACGTGGACAGACGACTGTTGGGGCCTCCGTGTCTGGAACGACGCCCTGATGGAGCACGGCCTCGCACAGCCTGGGGTCGCCTACGGGCCACTCACTCCAAAGGGCAGAGAGCAGGGGACAGCACCTACAGGGGGTCATGCCGGAAGGTCTTTGCCTGTAGGTGGGGACCATCTTAACCTGAGGTGGCCTCGGGTGTGGAACGAGCTGGCGAGTCTTATGAAAGGGTCCTCATCCTGTGGGGGTCTCCTCAGCATGGGGTTTGTGCGTTCCATCACAACAGTCGGATGTGACAGGTGCAAAGCCCTTCAGACTCTGTTCATTTCACCAGGCCTCAAACTCGGCGGGACAGAACGTTACATCAAAGAGACACCTGCTTCGTTCCTCCCGGAAAGGGGAGTGCACGTTCCTTGGGAAAGGTATGGTCTGTGACCCTCTTAACTAAGGTGTTACTAGTAAGTGGAGGGACGTCTGTGGAGCACCAACGGGGGGACATCGCAGACTCCCTGTGCTGTCCCGCAGAGCGGGACAGGATGAGTTCGGGGCAGGGGTGGACAGTTCATGGGAGCTCGGTGGCCACAGGGAGCGTCTGCCCGGAGGGAGATGGGGACAGAGCCAGCAGGAGGGGCCGCCGAGAGTAGACTGTGAGTTGGGTTCGTGGGGACCTCCCAGCACAGGGCGGTGGGTGGGCGGGTGTCCAGAGGCCATGCCTGGGGTTGATGCTACGGACAATGGGGCGTCATGGAGGCTGGGGGTCAGGGCACAGTTAACCAGAGCACGGGGGTTGGGGTGCGGGGCGCCGTGTCAGAGGCACAGGTGGCAGGCCGGGCCGGCCCCGAGGGCCAGGATGTCACCTTCTGGGGGAAAGCCCAGCAGCAGGAGGTAGACGGCCGTGGAGGCATCCACGCCTCGCCAGCCAGGCCAGGGGAGCCGATGCGTGCGGGTGAGGGGCGTCCGGGGAAGGAGCCCCAACAGCAGGCTCTGCTCCCGCCCACGCAGGGTCCCAGGGTGGCCGGCAGGTGGCCAGTCGCTGGACCTCAGTGGTGCCCTCACTCGCGGCCCGTGAGTGGGGAGCTGTGTGTGCCGGGCTCTGCTGGGGACACACGGGGGCCTGTGTGCCCGGGGCGCGCTCCCGCGGGGGAGCCCTCGTCTCCTGGGTTAGGAGCCCGGGCTGCCCTTCAGGCCGATTTGGTGGCAGTTATATGGGACTGAGAGCAGCTGCTGCGAACGTGATGGTCGGTGCCCGGCTCCTGCCACCAGTGGAAGACGTCCAAGGACGTGTCCCCAGGAGGCGGGAGGGCGACTCTGCCCTGGGCTGTCCGTCCCTAACCGCTTGTCTCCCTTCTCAGCCCCGCCCCCGCGGTCCCATTCGGAGGGTCACTTCTGCGTCGCTAGGGTTTTAAAGCACCAGTTCTGTGAGGTCGTGAGAGTGAGAAGCTGGACAGGCATAGTTTGGATTCCTGAACATGTTTTTTTCTTTAAAAAAAAAATTAGACACTGTATTTTGCCAGACCTAACCATGGGCCGGTTTAAAATCGGAACTTGATTTCTAGAGAGTGGCTAAATGTGGCTGAGTGCTTCCTAAGACCAATTAGGACCTCATCCCGGAAAGACGGTCTGTGCTAATGGGGCTCTCCCGCTCCTGCTACAGTAAGTAAGGCGGGCCTCCCTCGCACGTGGCGCCGTAACCCCATCTGGCTCGCACCGTTTTCTAAGAATTTCTTTCTCCTACTGACTGTCAGCCATGTGCCCAGGACATTCCACTAATGAGTGCCGCGTTTCCTCCTGTGCGTAAATAATTCAGCTCCAGAATCAGTTGATCAAAACTTCCAGGACAGAGAAATTGGGGCAGAATAGAGATTGCTCTCCTTGTTCCAGAATTTACAAACTATCTTGTAATGTAACGTCATAGGAAAAAGTTAGGAAAGGTGCAGTCGACAAAGAGCCGGTGGGCGTGCCGGGCCCAGGCGCAGGGGCCCCTGTGGTCTCCCTGAAGCCACCAAGGGCAACCGTGTGGGGACCTGCCCCGCCCCCATCCCAGCTGGGGAAGGTCACAGGTGCGTTTTCTCTCAAATACTGGGAGGCTGCAGGGGGAAGAGGGGAAGGAAGAAAATTGAAATGATAAAGCCATGGAGGGTGAGAGGTGTAGGTGGACAGGAAGAGACGGGAGCTCTGAGCACAGGGTGACCAGCCTCCTGGGGACTGACGGTGCCTCCGGCCCACAGCAGGTGCGGTCTGTGGCTCACGGGGGCCGCCCCCAGATCATAACCGCTCCTCAAGGAACCTGGGGGCCTCTCGTCCTCCACGGGTTTGATCCTAATAAAGTAAGCACGTTTGTATTGTACTGGTCTGGCTTTTCATGAACTCTGAGAACCCACTAATGAGTGAAATTTAAAGTTTTTTTTCCAGGAACTTGCACTAAGTCAACAAAAGAATACGAGAAACAACCATCTGTGTATTTTGTGAACAAATGAAGGATCGATTGGTCATAAATGAGAATAATCGCATACGCTCTGTCTCTGCCTCTTGGAGGAGTTCTGCTTTTCCCGTGAGCGGGTCCAAGGGTGGTAAGACCTGTTCGTTATTGCGGCAGAAAGGGAAACAAATAAAATGTTTATTTTTCCCTTGTGATTTCAAAGCATCTTAGTAGGAGAATTCTTTTTATGTTTTATGTTTTTTTTTGAGAGAGAGAGAGAGAGAGAGAGAGAGCCAGCACAAGCAGGGCAGGGGCAGAGAGAGAGGGAGACACAGAATCGGAAGCAGGCTCCAGCCTCTGAGCTGTCAGCACAGAGCCTGACGTGGGGCTCGAACTCACAAACCATCAGATCATGAGCTGAGCCACCCAGGCGCCCCAAGAAGTTTTTCCCTAAAAATAGTCTTTGAACTACAATAATGGGGACAGTATTTCATTTAAAGAAAACTAACCGAGTTTGCACAACAGAGACCAGAAAGCAAAACAGTGATTGAATTCGAACCGATGGTGATTTCTCCTCCGTGACTGGTTCGGTCCTCCTGGCCACGCTGACACGCGGTCACGACAGAGCCCCTGGTCACATTTCACAGATACAGAAACGCAGACCCCGAGAGATCCAGGCTGCGGTCACATGGCATCCGGGGCCCCCACAAGTGTCCCGCGTTTCCTCATGCCACCGGTGCAGGAGATCCGCAGCCCCTCCCCCAACTCCCCTCCCCTCCCCCTCCCCACGGGGCCGCGGGGGGAGCCCAGGGGACGCACCAGGCGTCTGCCAGCCCCATGGCCAACGCTGGACGGCGGGCTTGCGCCCTAACTGGCTGTGGAAGCAGCTGGCTTCTGTATTTTCCATCCGACACGATGTGGCTTCTGCTTCTGCTGAGAGGCTCCTGCCACAGAGGTGGGGCCGGTGGGGGGCAGGGGTTTGTACACGGGGTCGCACTGGACAGAGACTCACTTGCATTGATGCAGACCTGCTGCCCCAGCTAAAACACAAAAAGAAGCCTTATTGCATGACCAAAGCCAGTAAAAGCAGAACACAAAGCGGTCGGCTTAAGTCTGAGGAGGACGGGAAGACCATGCCTTGGGTTGACAGAAGCCGGGATCACCTGGGCGACCAAGTTTCTAGATGGTTCTGTCTTGAGATACGGGCTGTTCATTGTGTCAGGCAACATCCACTTAGAAACGTGCTGGGACGCTTCGTCAATGCCCAGCCTCTGCGGATACGCATTTGAAGCCAATATCCCTCCTGTGGAATGGATTTTAAAGGAACGTCTACCCCAGTGGGGTTGGGTCTCCCTCCACTTAAACTCGACGGGGTTTCTTTGAACTCACTGCACAGACACGCACATGAGTGACGGGCTCTGTTACTGTAGACGCCGTAGGAAGCGGAGCTCCGGACCAGGGGATTGGACGTCCCAAGTCCCTGGAACAGTCCTAATCCCACCCGAAGCGGGGCCGAGGGACGTCTGTCAGCACCCGGGGTACCTCTGCATCTGCAGCCAGGTGCCCCTCCCCTCTGCCACTTCTCCTGTGACAGTGAGCTCACGGGCTCACCGGCCCCCGTGAGACCCGTTACTTTTGGAACCCTCTTCCTGCATCTTGGGGCCGCCCTCGGGCCTATCCCCAGAACCCCCTCGGGGGCAGTGGATGCCACCCTGCGCCTGAGTCCCTGTCGCCCTGTTCTCTGCGTTGACCGGGCCTGGCCTCCTGTCACGCGCTGCTCACAGGGCCCCGGGGGCAGCCCCGGCTGAAAACTCCATCCTGCGGAGGAAAGGCTGCTGCGGAGAAGAGAAAGCTTAGGCCCAGGACCCCACGGCAGGCGGGGAGCGGCAGGTCTGGGCTTGAAACTCAGGCGTCTGACCCGGTGCCCGTGTTTTTCCAGCAGGACTTTGTGTCTCACGCCCCACAGCGCCCGGCCCCACGCAGGCAGGACAGACACGCCGATGCCGTTCCAGGCGCCGGTGCTGTTCCGGGCACCGTCTCCTCCCTGGTCACGGTGGTGGCTCCCCTTGGGACGCCGCTGTGCTCACTTGTGGGGAGGGAGGGGACAGAGAGCAGGAGGCTCCTTTGCTGATTTAGCGTCAGCACTTGTCTGGGGTGCTCCACACCTGAGTAGGAGCACGTCAACCCCCGGCTACAGAGGGGGAAACCGAGGCCGAGGGAGCTGCCTGCCTGTGTGGGGGCAATTGGGCGTGCTTCCGTTCCTCCCTCAGAAGGGGCTTTCATGGGAACACGGACCCTGTCCGCGCGCGGCTCCAGCCGGCGGCTCTCCTTGCTGCGTGGAGATGAACCCCACCCCGCGCGGTCGGCCCGGGATCCACGTCCCTCATCCCCACAGCCCGGCGGCTCCTCCTCTGGGCAGCTGGCGAGCGGACCGTGGCGGCCGGGCCCTCCGGGCTCCCTCTGGGGCTCTGCCAAGCCCCCTGCTCGCACCAGGCGACTCTCCGCTCGGGGATCTGCTTGTCCTTTTGGAGGTGGGTGCATCACTGTGAGTCACGGTTTGCTCAAGGTCAACGTCGGCAGCCTCACGGGCTTGTGCTTTAAATGTCCGCCACAAGACGTGCAGCCAGCCGGCCGGGAAGTCCCAGGAGAGGGGGTCCCCGGGGAAGTAAGATCATCGCAAACCGGGCTCTCGAGAGGTCACGTAGGGGACCCACCGCTTTGGATCTCCAGCCAGCCTGTCTTCCCGACCGAGGAGGGACATCGGGGACAGGAGCCAATAACCGGCCAGGGAGGGAGGACGTGGGCTCGTCCAGGGGTCGGTCCCGCCTCTGGGAACCAAGAGCAAAAGAACACCTGCAAGGAAGGCAGACCCCCGGTTTGGACGCTGACCTGCCGGGTGTGGGGTCCCCACAGCCTGAACGGGAGCAGCTGTGGTAGCATTTTCGGGAAGAAGAACACAGGAGACCTTCGCGTGCTTCGCAGGCTCCCCGGCGTGGAGGCCGCGTCACCCTCTGCAGGTGCCGCACGTCGGAAAAGCTACAGCCCAGGAGAGGATGCCACACACATCGGATGACTCGGGACTCAGACTCGGGGACAGGCAGGCGGGCTGTGGCTCCTGACCCAGCCCTCCGGCGAGCCATCGCTTTCTCAGCCTGGTCGCACCCGGCCGTGCACGTCAGGCCCCAGGTTCACATTGGGGGACGTCACGGAGGTCACGTGGAACCGGTCGGGGCGGGAAAATTTACTCCCTAGGCGCGGAGAGCCTTTGTGTCCGGGCTGTTCAGGCCGCACCTGTCTGCTACTGTCCGTCACTGGTGGGTGTGCTGTCTGCACAAGGGACCAGCCCGCGGGGAGGGAGGGCATGGTGTCACACGGGCCAAGGGCACGGCACACGGTCCACGCCTGATAAACAGGCATGGGGGCCGCTCGGTCTTGCTTCCAGGCGCCGTGCTGGGCCGGCTCCTGTGCTCGGTTCGCCCCGATGGACCCCTTCCGCTGCACCAAGAAAGCCAAGCATGAGGCAGGTGTCGCGTCCAAGGAAAGCAGACCTCCCCGCGCGATTCACTTCCAAGGTGAATTTTGCAGGACTTGTGGAGGCAAAAATAAAACCCAGCGAGAAGTGGCAGAGACGGAGGGAATGAGCCTCAGCTGAGTCAGAGGCACAAGGGCCCAACTCCTGCCCGGTTTCCAGGAGGCTTCGGGAGCAGGTGCCCTGGCCTCCCTCCCGCCCGCCTCCACCGTTCCACAGGTGTCTGGGCCACCACAGAGGCTCAGATGTCCCCGAAGAGCGCTTTCCCTTTGCCCTGGCACACGGAGGACTCGAGCAGACACAGGCACCGCGGGGAAGGAGATCAAGGCACGCTCTCTACAAACCTGACTGTGGGCTCCGCTTTCCAGAAGGGTTATGTCCTTGTGGAGCAGGCCCAGAAGCACCCGAGCGCCGTGTGCTTGTGACGGGGCTGCGGCCGGCACGTCCTCGGCATCCTGCTTGGGGACAGCCACCGGGGGCGAGGGCGGGGTCCTCTTGGCCACCAGCCCTGCACGTTTGTGGCCCGTGCAAAGGGTGTTTGATAACAAGTCTTCGGCACTTTTCTGCAGCACTTGTTTGTGTTCGAATTCTGACCCAGTGTGGTGTTTTTTGTAAGTAATGAACACAGTTCAGGCAGGAAACTCCACCGAGCAGAGACTGCGGCTCACGGAGCAGATTAACAGGCACAGGAAACAGGGGGACGTCCCCTCCGCCTGCCTCTCCGTCCCCTGTGGCAACTGAAAATTGCCCCTTCCGCTCTGTAAGGGCCGCTGGAGTTCCCTCAACGGCCCCACACGCAAGCCCTGCTGTCTGCTTCTTCTCCTGTGGTACCTCGGCCAGGGGGCCACCCCGGACCCTCCAATGAGGCCAGGCGGTTCGGCTTGCGGGCATTTTTGTGAGCCCTCGCTGAGAAGAATCAGACATCAGTACACGAAATCCGAGATCATTCGAAGACCCCCCATTCCGTCTCTTCGTTCTCCCGCCGTCGGGCCCTGCTGGTGGAAGCGATTCTGCTAACGTGGAGTCAGCCGAGGCCAGAGGGAGATGGCCGGGCAGGGTGGCCGTGCCCCGGAGACAGGCCTGCCCTCCCTGGGGCTTCCCGTCCTGTGGATTCTGAGGCCGGGTCCGCACCAGTGCCCGAAGCAAGGAGCCTGGTTGGCAGACCCTTGGGTAAGGCTCTGCTTGTCACGGTGACGCTGTGCAGTTTGCTGGCTTAAGGCTTGGTGCCATGAAGGATTCGTGGCAGGAAACGGTGCTCTGACTGTCCACTGGGGGACAGCGTGTCTACTGGGGAGGGAGGTGTCCTGGCTTTGCTTCTCGGGACCCCTGCTGGGTCCAAACCGGGCCGAATTGAGGAATCTCCTGATGTTTCCTCTTCCACCGGCTCCCCAGCTCTCCTGACCGGCACCTGTTGCTGTCGGGGCTGCTGTCTGACCTCCCTGCTGCTCCTTGGGTTTTATTCCACATTCACCAAGAATCAGCCATGATTTTCCCTCAGCCTCTTCGTACCCATTATCCCCATTACTAAATGATACAGCTCGATTTAGCATCAACTAACTCAATGCTCATTACCGATACACTTACAATACAAAATATTAACATCAGTTGAGAGAGCGTTACTTTTTTCCTAGGAAACCGAAGTTGCATGCTTTGCAAAGACTTCATGAGAGCATCACGTAAACGTTCAAAGTCAAAAGACTTTACAAAATGCAGAGGAATTGCACTTGGTCATACACTTAGATGGCTCTGCGGGTATCTTAAGGAATCGCTAGACTTTACGAAATCATGGCGGCTGATTCCTGCCAAGGAGGAAAGTCTCATCCAAAGAACAGTCTTCGACCTTGTATCAAGATAAGCGATTGAGTGAAGATTTAAATTTGTAAATGTTTGAGGCGCGTTCCTACGTATCCTTTACAATTGACTTATTTTTATTAGTGAGGCAATTCGACAGCCCCCCTGGGTGGAGTACGAGGCTGCCGCTGTATTTGGGACGCCCCTGGTGAACTTGGGGTGGTTTGTCCGTGCAGCGCCAGCCCCCCTCACTCCCGGGCAGAGCGCCCTCCAGGCCGGAGGCCAGGCACGTCTTGACCTATTACATCATCGTCGTTTTCCTAGTAATTAAATGTGCATTCTTCACAATGAAAGGTTACAGACATCAAGAGCTTCCTGGCAGCATAACTGACAGGGGTTTGTGGAGAAGATCCATGTACACGCGTAACCAGCATGCCACCGTGTTCGGAGACAACACAACGATGACAGACGCAAAGAACAAATGTTAAAGGTAGCCATTTTCCAATATTGTTTGAAAAGTACGTATCTAATTAGAGACGAATCTGTTTAAACTCACCAGTAAAATAAGCTGATGAAAGAAAGAAGAAAAAAAAAAAAACTAGGTCAGTTGGAAATCTGTGTAAGTTGGGTCCCTAATGGGACGATCGTTAAAAATAATTTCAATTATTCACGTCTGAATGACTTTTGCATAAAGCTTTTAAATAACGCGAAGTCTGCCGCGAAAAGTGTAAATGAAAGATTGGTCGAGTTCATCTCTGACATATTATCTGAGCTTGTACGTTGTGGAAAGGAGCCCAGTAGAATGTTAAATTCCACATAAAATATTCTGGTTTCCTCTGGTTTATTTTAGGGCTGTGGTGTCATTTATGATTACATTTTATGAGAAGATCATTACAAGCAGAACTGCTTTTCTAAGCTCGAGAAAGGTAATCCACACGCCAAGATTAGTGCATTTGGGGACATTAATAAGCTCAATTCTCTCCAACCTGATGGATTTGTAACTTTGCCTGCAGTGTAGACGTGAGGCAGTTCAGTTTGCAATGTTCTCTGCAGAACCCGCGCATGCCGCAGACGTCCTTCCACCCGATGGGAGGGGCCGGGTCCGCCTGGGCTCACGTGCGTGAGGTTTCCAGCTCTGTAAGGAATATTGGCGTCCTGTGTATTGACTCCTATGAAGCGCTAAGTGCCCTGCAAATAGCGTAAATGTGGGGCCAGAAACGTGTGTCTTTTGCCTCAATCGCCAGTGACAAGGGGTCAAGGGGGCAAAATAGAAATGTAGAAATTGTCAAAGAGAAAAGGGTGAAATGGAAAAAGTAAATGGTCCTGAAAGTGAATGTCAAAGTTCCAAGTACATTAGCGGAGTAATCACCATTATCCACCTTCTTAAAGTTTGGGCTCGGGAAGGTCGAAATTTCTGGGGGGTTATCCAACGGGGATGAAACCGCAGCCTCTAAGAAACATCCACACTCCCCACGTTGGCTGCAGTGTCACTGTCAGCAGCCATGGTGTGGAAGCAGCCCACGTGGCCCCGGGGCCCGAATGGATGAAGAGGTCGTGGTCGCACATGCGACGGGAGGTGACTCAGTCACGGAAGGAGGACATCGTGTCATTTGTGACAACGTGGCTGGACGTCGAGCGCGTTACACTGAAATAAGTCAGACACAAAGAGGCCGTATGATCTCTCTCGTAGGTGGGCTCTAACAATTTTTGAACTCTTAGAAATGGAAAAGAGCGATGCCTGCCGGAGGCAGAGAGTGGGGGCTCGGGAAATGGGTGCACGCGGTCCAAATGTAGATGCTTCCAGTCTCTAAAATACGTAAGCTACGGGGAGTGAGTACGTCCGTGATACTGTATCGTATATTTGAAAGATGCGAAGAAAGGAGGTTTTCAAAGCTCTCGCTCCGCAGACACACGCACAAATGCTGACTTTTTATTCTGCTGTGTTAACTAACCTTACTGTGATCGCCATTTTACAATAGGCACCTATATCAAATCACTACGTTGTATACCTTAAACTTACACAATGTCATACGTCAGTATATTTTAATAAAACTGGAAAAAAATTGGGCTACGGACGTACCTCGTTTCCAAAGAAGGAGAATTTTGCTCCCAGGCAAAGAGATGAACTTCTCGATTGGGCTCCTGAATTCTGCTAATTAGCTCGGAAAAGAAGCTTGTTTCCCAACGTTCGGTGAAATGCTTGACGTGCAAATACTTGTTCTGGGCCTCGTGGGGGTCCCGTGGGCAAATGAGGGTGTGGTCTCTGCCTCGGACCGCGGTCCCCGGGAATGACGGGGCACCACACCCTCCGGTGACCACGTAATTGTGGTGACGTCCTCCTACGTAAGAATAGTGAGCATTTTGTCATCCTGAAGTGTAACCATGTAGTAGAGGAGATCAGTGCTGAATTTGTTTTCCGAACTTATTCTGATGGATACAAATAAAGCCAAACTGACTGTTAAGTAGTCTCGGTCAGTGATTCTCCAACAGCACAGACTATTTATTAGGAGTGACAGGTGCGAGGAAGCAGAGGCTGCTGCCTGAGTGTCCACGACGGGCGGGCGGGCAGCGGACGCGGGGAGGCCCCCGCACCCAGCAGGGATTCGAACGCTCCCCGTGCACACTGCGATGCAGACGTGCACCTTCTTCTTGGTTAGCCATACCCCCCGGGAGTTTTTCCCTGACATTTTTTTTTTTCCTGGCTGTTTTCCCCCCTTCTTGCTTCTTTTGCTTAATTTTTCCCCCTGCTGCAGATTTGCACTTGTCCCTATCAAGCTGCACATTACCTTGGAGCAGTATTTGTTGTGGCGGTGTATTCGAATCACTTAAACTCTTAATCTGTCTTTAAGCACCTCTGTCAGCTGCTCTGTTCCATTTTTTTTTAATGTTTATTTATTTTTGAGAGAGAAAGGCACGGAGCGCGAGCAGGGGAGGGGTGGAGAGAGGGAGGCACAGAATCGGAAGCAGGCTCCAGGCTCCGAGCTGTCAGCGCAGAGCCCGACCGTGGGGCTCGAACTCACGGGCCGCGAGATCATGACCTGAGCCGAAGTCGGACGCTTAACCGACTGAGCCACCCAGGCGCCCCTGCTGGGTGTTTGTTTCATTTTAAACAAACTCTGTATTTAATTAAAGCATCTCCAAGTTTTTGCCCAAGTCAATGGAGAAAATCCCTGAGTGGAAAGCTCTCCGAAATGCCCCTCTGAGTTTCCCTGGTCCTTGCCCCTTGGTCAGACCATCGTGATGGAAGAGATGTAATTATTACTTTTATCTTATAGGTAGCAGTGAAGTTAAGCCGTTTCTAAGAACATGGCGACAGTGGAACCAGAAATTTTTGAACTCCAGGAGAGACCCGGTTCTCGCTTCCGCCCCCCCGTGGGTTCTCATGCCGCCCGTCTGCTCTGACTCAACACGAGCACAAGGCCACCCTTCCTGTGTGCCGGGCACCGTTCTGGGCACAGGGGATTCAGTGGTGAGCTGGGACATGCGTGGTCACTGTCCTCGTGGGGTTACAGTTGGGACGAGGCACAGGCACTTATCAGATCATCACACAGACATGTGGAAAATCGCTGTGGTGACTAAGGTGGCCAAGAAGAGGCACAGGCCCTGTGAGTCCCGAACAGAAGGGGCCGGCGAATGCTTTCTTGGCAGAGTGGGCTGGACCTGACATTTACAGGAGCTTCTTGCTCAGGGGGAGAGACAGGCCACCAGCCAGAAGCAGCAGCTTGTGCAAAGGCCCCGTGGCAAGACGGGTCATAGCAAGTAAGAGGAAGCATTTGGAGATTCAGTTAAGGACAGAGCACTCAAGATGCTCCTGACCTTGATGAGGGATTTTCCTTTGTCTTGAGACCCTTGGAAAGCCGTGGAGGGGACGTGAGGGAGGGGGTCAGGCGGAGCAGCAGCAGAGAGGGTGGGGCGGCCCAGTGCACACACCAGGGGATTTCAGGGCAGTTGGACAAGCATGGCGATGAGACGAGATGGAGGCCAGGGAGGAGGAACTCAACGCGTCTTGGTGAGGAAAACAGTGCGGGAGGGGGGCAGGGGAGGCACAGACACCCTGGCTTCTGGCTGGGGCAGCGTCTTCGCCCACACCTGCAGCTCCGCAAGGCTGAGGAGGGGCTCCGAGCCCGGCTGCGGGACGGGATGCACCTCTGGGCTCAGAGAAGGCCCGCCAAGGCGACGTGCCTGCTGTACGCGTGGAGAGAAGGCTGGGCTGCAGACCTAAATGCAAACGGGCGGTCTGCATATCTGCGAAAATGAAGTCCCGACTCTAGGGGAGACTTAGAAACGTCTAGAAAGGGACGAGCTGAGGCCTGGGAACAGACTGTGAGCAATCGCTACTCGCTTGCTAGAAAAATCCAGACTGGCTAAGGGATGGGCAGAAAAGCAGGAGGAGATCTCGGAAAGCGTCTGGGTCATCGAAGCCGAGGGAAGAGAGAGGGTGTTTCGAGAAGAAAGGGACGTGCTCCAAGCTGACCGCTGTGGCTACGGAGGGACCCAGACAGGTGAGGAAAGCCCCGAGCCTGTCTCTTGTGGAGAAAGGCCCCCACAGGCAGAGCGGGGAGCTCGAAGGACGAGACAAAAGTGTGGAGGACTCGAGAGGTTTGTCTGTGAATGTGAAGAATATGGTGGAGGCAGGTAGGGCCCAGGGAGGGTTTCGTGTTTTGGTTTTTGTTTCTGCCTCGAAGAAGGACACGGCCATGTTCTAAGCCACCAGAGAGGAGCCAGAGGGGCGAGAGAAGGGACAGCCCCTTGGGCAGGGGTCCTGAAGACAGAGGACCAAGCTCCATGGTGTGAGGGCAAGGGCTGGTCTGGGGCAGGAGGAGGCACCTCGGTCACCCCGGCCGGACCCCGGTATCGCTCCGGGCAGTGTCCTACCCCGCCCTTCCCCCGCATACCACCCTGGGAACCTCGACTTCCCTGGAGGCTCTATTCATGTCCGCACACTGAGGGCATCCGCACCCCTGTCTCTGGCTCCTCCTTGAACTCGACATAACGGTCTGTTACTGCCAAGGGGGTGGCTCCAACTGCCTTGCGTCACTGCGAACTCCCCGTGGCACGCCGGAACCGTCGCCCTCCCCCCGATCTTCAACTTTCCCGGTGGTCCCGGCGTCCTGAATGGTGGCCCGGCTGCCCCACCCGTATCCCTGGGAGCCCTGCTGCTTCTTCCTCTCCCCTACTCCCGGTGAGTTCCCACGATTCTGCTTCTCAGATATTTTGCAACTTCAACCACTGCTCCGCGCCCGCATCCCTCCACCTCCTGAAGACGCCGTCTTCACTCACCCGGAGAACTGTAGTAGCATCCTAAATGGTTTCCCCATCCCTGGTGCTACCCGTGACTCGGCGGCTCCTAATTCTCCGCGGTCAGGTTTCCTGCCAAACCTTCAGGAAGGGGCTCGAAGGAAACCAGAAGTCTGCTCTCAAGTTACCTGATGTGAAGGCTCTTCTGATGTTTCCTGACAGTGGGGAGGCTCCCTGAGCCTTCACCCTCCTTTACTTGTTCATCTTGTCATTCCCCACGACACCTGCACGTGTGTGGCACATAGCAGGGGCCCCAAACCCATCATTGTGAAGTTTCACGTTCGCTTCTCGCCAGATCCTACTGGTGGTGGGGGGGCCACAGGCAGGCCAAGGGCCCCTAGTGGACAGAGGGCTGTTCACATAAGGAGGGGGCTGAGTGTGCAGACCTGACTGGGAAGCAGCAGAAATCCCCTGAAAACAGCGCCCAGACCTCTCCAAGCTGGGAAGACCAAGTTTTGGAGACATCTGGTATCAGCTAGATGCCTGGGGCCAGACACCTCCGTCACCCAGCGAGACTTTGGCCAGGGGCGTTCTTTGTGATTACTTGTGAGGGCCGTGCAGATTTAGCTAGAGAAAAAGACACACGTGGGAATCGTTGTGTGCCCAGACCCTGGAGGGAAAGGCAAGGTCTAAGGTGATCCCTGGTCTGTGGTGTGCTGAGTGGACGGTGAAGCAGGGACGTTCCAGAAGGGGGGCGTGCTTGGAGGGAGCACTGTGATTTGGTTTTGGACATGTGGAGGGTAACGTGCTAAGGGGCAAGGTCAGTGAGCAGCGAGGTGTGCGTGTCTAGAGCTTGAGGGTAGTAGGAGACGCCACCAGTGATACACATCTGGAATTTACTGGGGAGGCAGACTGCAAGGAGCACACGTGTGTGCAGTGGTTGACTCCTATGAATACTCGCTCAACCTTCGCTTCGGACTTCTTGCAGGTTTGTCCGGAGAGGAGTAATTTGCTCTGCTATGGCAAGAAGTATGCAGTGTTTGGTGATAGGTCAAGTGATGGAAGGGGGCGATAAGAGCATCTGATAAGACTTTGTAGCTCACTAATTACTAGTTGTGTTTCCAAGAAATCATGAGTGTCATCTATCTGCCCACACAACGTATAGATCCCTATTGAAAGACAAATGGGGGCATTAGGAGAATCTGCTTACTGTCCCTCTCCAGAGCAGCTTGATAAAATCCAGCAGAGAAGATTTAGGAAGGAAAACGGTCGTCCTTCTCTCCAGAGGTGACTCACAGCTCGCTGCTGCTCGGTTTCAGTCCACATCTGGTCCCATTTGGGAAAGTTTGGTCAAGGCCTTCACCTATCGCATATGCCCTGAAGAGGGTGGGAAACTCAGCCTTCACATTTTGACAACAATCGTTTTTTAGAAACAATGATTTTGTCTGATGAAGAACACACAGGAATGTTGGCCTCTTTCTTTCAAATTGCCAGTGCAGCTACTAAGCCTTTTTGTGTGCCCTTTATTTTTCCAAGAGTTCTCAGTTGCTTCTGGCATTGGATTGTTGGCAGCGCAACTTACAGTACACAGGCTACTTCAGGTTAATTTACTCAGTTGAGGTGGATCGGGTGGCCCCTTGTTAGGACATCCGTGGCTTGCAGCCAGAGGGAGGCAGGGGACCTGTCTAAACATGCAGTTATGCTCAGTGGCCTTACGTATTTAATTGAGCTGATTTTTTCCACTTTGGAGGCTTTTGTTCTTCTTTTAAAATGTTGACTCCTTAGAGCAACATAGCTAACGTTTTCTGTCAATTTTACCTCAGCAGTGATGGAGAGGGGATGCTTGCATTGGCTGAGCCAATTTTCTAGATCTTTGTAATCTCTGTACATCTCTGAGCCTCACACATATGAGATAGTGTATACAGAAGGAGCTGGGCAGTTGTATCTGTAAGCCGTGCACCCCAGGACTTACCTCCTGAGAGTCTCCCAGACACTCCCGTCCAGATAACATGTTGCTCTAATCTGACCACAGGTGAGTCTACTGACAAAGCACTGACTATTGCACATAAATTGTTAAAGAAGTTTGAAAATATTAAGATTCTTTTTCAATATACTTTATCACGTGTATTCTTCAGAACGTTTCAGATCAGTGGAAAACAAGGCCACCGTTTTTAACCATGGTGAGAATTATTTATTCCGAATTTCTGCCATCTACCTTCCAGCCAGGTTGTTAGGTCAGGCTGCCCCCAAACACGGTCTGAGAACTTGCACGGGGTGAGTAGTAAGAAATAACTCCCAGGTGTGGGGGCAGCAAAAAGGAAGCTGTACGAGGGTGCATCCCGATACTCCCAGCCTTGGCCCCATCCGCATGCAGGGTCTGGAGTGGAAGCCACCCCCAGGCCCCTTCCAGCTTAGACCCGGGTTCTACGGGGGTCCAGCTTCCCTCTGCTTCCTCAGACAGCCACTGTCTCAAGGCTGCCCTGGAGGGGAGGAGTGGACATTTCCAGGCATTTCTGGCTTTTGCTATTTGTACAAAGTGGCTTTACTGGCCAATAGTCCAATAACACTTTCCAAGGAAAGTCCTCCAAAGAGAATTTCAGGAGCTGACAGTTGAAGGGAATAGGGGCCAGGATGACCTGAGCACCTGCTACTCTCTCAAGAAAGCTTTTGAAAGAAATGGATGAGAGAGTGAATAGCCTTTTAACACAGTCAGGATTATTTTCGGGGAAGTTTAGCAAGTACTCTGCAGTTTCTCAAAACTCATTTCATTAAGGGCTCAGATATAACCACGGGAAAGCCATTAATTTACATTGTTGATACACCTTAGTTGATAAATGGACATTCCCCCTGCTATCGAAGATGTTTTTGTGATTTTGCTAAGAAGATGATAAATGTTTCTCTAAAACTTTTCAAAATGAGCTTGACTATGTCATACTCATAAATAAACATAATTTGTGGGTTTTGACACGAATATATAAAGGTACATGTGGGAAAATACACAACCATGTTAAAAAAGAGGTCAATATATTGTCATATTTTTGGTATAGCCCAACTCAGTAGAAGTTGGAAACTTTACAGCAACATTTCCCTCAAAGCAAATTGCTTTTGGTTTATCGTAATTGTTTTTGTGGTGGAAGGAAGGTCACAGCAGGTGAAAGAATGGGGCCAAATTCATGTGAGCAATTTATTCCCCCAAATCAAGTGTGCCTCACGTGGCATCCCGGAGACGTGAGTCATCTGTCATCAGTGTATCTGGGGAAGAAGACACGGGACCATGGAAAGTCCAGGAGCGCTGCCTCGGCCACATGTCTCTCATGGAGCCCCTCTCGTCCCCGGCCGTGACTGGCTGCCTTCAATACAATACCTTTCCTTTCCTTTAGTCTCTGAAGAAATGAAAATTCCTTCCAGCATTTAATTAATTTGATTAGTTTCTTTTACAGAAAGAGAGAGTGCAAGCAGGAGAGATGGGGAGGGCCAGAAAGAGAGAGAGAGAGAGAGAATCCCAAGCAGGCTCTATATGTTCAGTGTGGAGCCCAACGTAGGGCTCGATCCCACCACCGTGGGATCACGACCTGAGCCAAAATTAAGAGTCAGACGCTCAACCGACCGAGCCATCCAGGTGCCCCCCCCCCCCCAGCATTTTAAAAGGAAAACAATTGCTTTAAGATTCCACAATCTCCTTCAACCCTATAACCTTCTGTCTTTCAGATTTTGCCTAAAAAGTACGTTATGTTCACATTTTAGAAATGGTTTTCTTAATGTTCTCTGAAGTTACGGTCATAAAAATATAAAGATTAGGTGGGTCATCGTCCTAAAGGAAAGATTTCAATGTTGCGTTTTAACATACAGCAAATGCGTTTGTCATTAACTACCTTAAATCCTTGTATGGAAACGAGTGGTAGAAATGAACACCGTGCAGAACTAGAAACTCGCGCACTGACTTTTCGCGGTTTCCTGCACCTTGCGTGCAGCCCAGCTGGCAGCCGCGGCTCGCCCTCCCCCCGGCCCTCCCCCCTCCCCCTCCTGGCTTGTGTTCCCGGGTCGCCGCAGCTTCCCCCGACCCGCCTTGCCTCGCGGGTGGTGCCGGTGCCACCCCAGCACCGGGCGGGAGTCCCAGCGCTGGCACTGAAGGCGGCCAGCAACCCTGCAGCTCATAACAGGACGTCTTTGTGGCGCTGAGTGTTTAGGAGCGCACGGGAAATGTCACGAAAGTTGACCAGATGGGTGAATGGCATTTCTAGACACGATGCAGGGGGATCAGCAAAGCGTCCCGGGTTCTCACTGCGGTAACAAAGCGGTCCACGGGGCACAGGAAACATTCACTCACTCACTGGCTCTCCTTCTGCAGGCTGAGACGGAGTGGGTAAGTCACGGGCTCGTAGGCCGCAATCCGGGGAGGCTTACGCGGTAGCTCAGAGCACCACGGACGAGCAGCTGGCCTCGGTGGCCACGGACACAGAGTCTGGAGCCATGCTGCTCAGGGTCCGCTCCCAAGAGGCCGCAGGACCGTGGACAAGGCAGCAGCCTCTCCCTGCCTCGGTTTCCCCACTGTGGAAAGGGGCTAATGGTGGTTGTTATGGGGATCAGAGGAGCCAGATCAGGTGCCAAGAACAGGGCCCGTCACAGAGTGGGCTCGGCGGAGCTGGTCAGTGAATCCTCTGCCGGCTGTGCAGAAATCCCGGATGTTCCCCGGAGGGGGAAAGATACAGGGCAAGACGCGGTCTGTGCCCTTGCAGATGCCGCCCATGGCTCAGCGAGAGCCCCCAGACGTCTCAGGAGGCTGGTTCTTTCCTCAGATGCGAGTCTCACTGGAAAGATCCGAGGCGAAGCAAGTCCCGAACGTCACATTTAGTCGGGCCTTCGTGAGTCGCGGCCACACTCCCCGAAACGCCCTGGCTGTCATTATTATTCGCTTTCAGTAGGTCTAGGAAGGGAAAAGGGAGAAACGATCTTCAGAAAAAGTCTTTACAGATAAAAGGACAAGTTCTAGGATAAGCGTGAGCTGTTGCATCGAACAGCAGAGACGGGGTCATAGGATCCTGGAGCTGTGACCCCCACGCGGATGGTCTTGTCGGGGCAGCAGATGGCATGTCTGCCCCCCACCCAGCACCCCCTTGGCTGCGTGTGGCAGGGAGGGAGCAGGCAGAGACCCTGCGTCTCGTCAGCTTGGAGGGACAATGAGTTGGTGACGGAAGGTTGTCACACGGAAGACACGCCAAGCGTCCTTCGTTAGCATGGGAAAGGCCAGAGGCGGCGAATCATAGGGAGGCGCACTCCCACATCGCCCTTTAGAAAACGCATTTTTTCAGGGCGCCTGGGTGGCCCAGTCGGTTCAGACTCCAAATCTTGATCTCGGCTCAGGTCACGCTCTCACAGCTCGTGGGCTCGAGCCCAGCATCAGGCACTCTCAGAGAGGAGCCTGCTTGGGACTCTCTCCCTCTCCCTCTCTCTCTGCCCCTCCCCCAGTGGCGCTGTCTCTCAAAATAAATAAATAAACTTTAAAAAAGGTGATTCTAAACCATACACTTTCCTTTTATTTTAATGGAGACGGAAAAATTCATGCAAATCTACACTTGTTTACATGATTGCATGTCATGATAATACATGTTAATGCCTCCAAGGGATGTAAACTATTTATAAACATTTTGATCTCTGTAGTGCTGTTTACCAATGCGATAAAATAAAACGTTAGCGTCACAGAGGCAATATTTTGGTGCGGAGCTAAAGAGAACGAACCCCGTTCGGATGCTGATAACTCGTCATGATGTAGACCAAGGCCCAGACTGGCCTGAGTTGACACAACTTGGGTCCCGGCCGGCTGTGTAGTCGTGGGCAAGCTGCTGGCTTCCTGGTCGCCTCATCCGCGGCCCTGACCCAATATGCCACCCCCACCGTGTGATTCCTGAAGATTCCTCCCCTTCACAGCCTCGGCCGGACTTCCGTTGGAGAGCTCACGTCACTTTGTAAACCTTTTCCTTTCACCTCTACACATTTAAAAAACAGTCAACACCAGGAGTGAATGGGACCTCAATGACTTGGTTAGGCTACTGAAAATTGTTTTCATTTGGCAAGCTAAAATTCAGAGAAGAATCAAAGTTTGTAAATTCGCAAGGAGTGAAGGAATCCGTACTTAAAAGCTTAAAATGCTTGTTGAGTAATTTCCTCCCTGAGAGACTCACTTTCACAGGAAATCAGGTGGTCTTGGAAACGCAGAGACTGTAATGTGCTGCGGGAGGGCAAGAAATTTCCCTAAATATCAGCTGTATCTGTGTAACCACAGAGTCACCGCTGAACACGACAGGTGCCCCTGCTGACGATAAGGTCCCAGGGAGTCTAGAAGCATGGGTTCGTCTTCAATGGTTCAGAGCTCAGTGGGATTTTTCTCACGGTTTTTCGTGTGTTTTTGCGCGTGGGGCTGAAGTAAACACGGAATTTGTTGGATAGAGTGCTTAAGAGGATCCAGAGGAATCCAGAAGTTGTAGTTAACTTGGAATTGCAGAAGATCTAACACAGGACAGACATCACTCAGCCCACACATGTTATGGGGATAAATCCTTCATTCACAGAAGTGTGAGTCCAAAGATTTCTGGTATTTTTTTAAAACTTTTTTTAATGTTTATTTATTTTTGAAGGAGAGAGAGACAGAGTGTGAGTGGGGGAGGGGCAGAGAGAGAGGGAGACACAGAATCCAAAACAGGCTCCAGGCTCTCAGCCGTCAGCACAGAGCCCGATGCGGGGCTCGAACTCACCAACCACGAGATCATGCCCTGAGCCGAAGTCGGACGCTTAACCGACTGAGTCACCCAGGCGCCCCTAAAGATTTCTGGCATTGACATTAGTTGGTAGAGAAGCAACACCGTGACCTAAAAGGTGAGGGTGCCCCTGGGGAGCTGGGCTCCAGACCCGGGCTCTAGCCTGAGCTGTGTTCCTTCTGGACCCTGCACCCCCAGAGCTGGGTTCTGACCGGTACTGTTGAGAGACGTGGCTGGCTATTTCTCAGCGGTTCTCTTGAGCAACCCGGCTTACTCAGCAGTTCCTTACTGATCACCTCCTGTGCAGCAGGACAGGGGGCACACAGCGGTAGATGGCACGGCTCTGGTCCGGCTCACTTGAATGTGACACCCAGTCACCAGCAGCCCCGTGGGCTCACGAGGATGCTTCTCAGCCACCACGGCCAAGTCACAACGAGAGGGGCCTTTACACGCATGACGTTTCTACCGTTGTTTTCTGGTTTTAAGGGAGATGATCCCATGTTTTTCTAGTCATCCATGTCAAGAGTGGGTAGAGCACACAGTGTGCACTTCTGAGCGGGACGGCACATCCAGTTGGTTTCGATTTTTCCGTCAGTTCTTCGGAATATACTTTAGAAGATGTTGGTATTGCAGAATTATTACGTTTTTAGCACTTTGTATCGATGGCATTATTCAAGACAACCGGCATATTTCTCTATTTTATATACGATGTGAGAATTGTTAGCCCTCTGTCCATCCCGCCAGGTTTATAACTAATTTCTGGTCAATTTCCTTAATGCCTCCTCTCTTTGCTGAGCTGCCGTCATCATGAAATTTCTCCGTACCTTGACTCCAGGGACGTCTCTGAGGGGTTTTCAGGGCTGGGTGCGTGTGTGGCATTTGGGACTGTGCGTCCATTTACCCAAACGCCTGTTTGGGTCTGAACAGACTCTTTGGGACTACTTTTTAGCCCCCAAATTGAAGGCTTTGCTGTATTTCCTTCTGGCATTCAGGTTAGAGATATAAAGTCTGAGCGAGGGAAGGTCGATGTTGTCCATCAGAAAAGAACAGTGTGGGGGGAGCCTGGGGGGCTCAGTCGGTGGAGCATCCGACTTCGGCTCAGGTCATGATCTTGCGGTTTGTGGGTTCGAGCCCCACATCGGGCTCTGTGCTGACAGCTCAGAGCCCGGAGCCTGCTTCGGATTCTGTGTCTCCCTCTCTCTCTGCCCCTAACATACTCACATTCTGTCTCTGTCTCTCCTTCAAAAATAAACATTAAAATTTTTTTTTAAAAAAAGAAAAGGAGAGTGTGCACTGTCTTATTTTTCTTTCTGGGAAAATTGTAGCAGTGCCCCACCTCCCTTATTCTCGAAAAGGGATTATCGGGGAATAAGCAACGGAGCTCTCTATTCCTGGGTCGGTAACTGCAATGATCTTACAATCTGCACGCTTTGGGCTTCTGTTCACGATGAGGGTGGTTTTGTTTGTTTTTTCTCTCCTGGTTGTTTCTACTGTCTGTCCTCTTCTCTCTTCTTTGTTGGGTCAGTTGGGGACATATTGGCCACATATAACTGACAACACATCTAAACGAGGCTTAAGAAACAGGGTTTTGTGTGTGTCCCACGGCAGGTGTAGGGTGGTGGCTTGGGTGCTCTAGTAATGACTTTACCTCCAGGCACAAGGAACACAGTGCCCAGAGAACCCACCCCTGCCCTCTTCCCTTGGGTGCCTCCCCTTGTGTGAGAGGCTGCACGCACACGGCCCAGGAGTTCCTGCTCAGAAAGTTCTGAGCCACTTCAGTAGCCCGTGTGGGCTCTCCCGGGTCTCCTCTGCTCCCGAGCTGGCCACGCTGGTGCACAGGGTGCTCGAGGGATGGCTGTTGGATAGACCACATCTCAAGCTCGGAGGTGCAAGCTGGCATAGTCTTGTGTGTGTGGACGGACCCACAGGGTGACAGGGGGGCAGAACGGGCTGTGAGCCATGCCAGGGCCCCAGGGAGCCACCAGGCTCTGCCACAGCCTTCTAAACTTGAACCTGAACTTCCCATCGGTTACAGGGGTGTGTTGGTCAGGGCAGGAGGATAAACTTGTCTCATTTGTTTTCGAGCGCGTTGGCTCAGTTGGTAACCTCGCATATTTAGACACGAGGTCTGGAGAGTGTGTTGTGCTAGGCGGGCTCGTTCTGGCTGGGCAGGAACCGAGAGTTCCCTTCTTCGGCGTTCTGCGAACCATCGGCTGCTGGAGATGGGCCAGGAGCATTTACACCAGAGAAACTGGCAGGCGGCAGAAATCAGGCGTTCTCCCGGACAGCCGTCGTTACACGCACGGTGGCACAGCATGGCCCCAGTGCCCCCATTCAGACTGTCCCTCCAGCTGTGAGTCCAGCGCTGGCCTGCCAGGTGCCCCACTACCCTGGCCTTGCCCTCACCTTGGAGTCACAGCAGGGCTACTGCAACCTCTTCCGGGCAAGGAGAGCACAGTGTCACCCTGGACCCCCAGCCTCCCTGTGGACCTCCACCTTTGTTTCATTGCCGTGCGACATGTCCGACATGTCCGCGTCAGCCGCGGGGGGCGCTCCGAGCTCCAGCCTTGATCTGTCCCCCCTGGCATGTGAGAAGGGGCTTAGGAGGCGAGAGGAATGGGCTGGGTCACACGTGGTCACCGGATGCAAGGACGTCCCTTCTCTTCCCACTCATGTGGATTTGGGGGAGAGTGGCTCCAAGAACTGAGTGGAAATGGAAGGGAACCAGCAGCATCCGTCGTGTGTCCACTGTCCCTCCTGAGAAGGACATGCAGGGATGTCCTTCTTGAGAACATGCAGGGATGGCACAGGGCTCAAGGGGACACGTGTCTCTGCAGAGGCTGCCTCTGGGTGCTTTTCCACCTCCTGCTTCCAGTCGGTGGCAAAGTCCCAGCGCGCCCAGGTCGTCCCGGAGCTTCGAGCTACGTTCCACAGTTCATAATAAGAAGTTTATAGCCTTGTGACTTTCATTAAATGTGTATTCAAGTTAGTGAGCATACAGTGTCGTCTTGATGGCAGGAGAACACCTGGTGAATCATCACTTACATACGACACCCAGTGCTCATCCCAACAGGTGCCCTCCTCGACGCCCATCCCCTCCCTCCTCCCCTCCAGCAACCCTCAGTCTGTTCTCTGTATCTAAGAATTTCTTATGGTTTGCCTCCTTCTTTGTTTTTATCTTATTTCTCCTTCCTTCCCCTATGTTCATCTGCTGAGTTCCTCAGATTCCACATCTGAGTGAGATCGTATGATATTTGTCTTTCACTGACTGATTTATTTCACTTAGCACAATACCCTCCAGTTCCATCCACGTTGGTGCAAATGGCAAGATTTCATTGTTTTCATCACTGAGCAGTATTTTATTGTATATATAAACCACATCTTCTTTATCCATTCATCAGTCTTTGGACATTTGGGCTCTTTTCACAATTTGGCTACTGTGGATAGTGCTGCCACAAACACCGGGCCGCATGGCCCCCTTCGTATCAACACTCCTGGTTCCTTTGGATAAATTCCTAGTAGTGCAATTGCTGGGTCGTAGGGTAGCTGTATTTTCAACTTTTTGAGGAAGCTCCGTTCTGTTTTCCAGAGCAGCTGCACCCGTTTGCATTCCCACCAAAAGTTTATAACTTTATAACTTGGTCTCTGTTACTAGCAATAAAAACTATTTTGCTTAACCATTTTTTAATGAAGTAGATTTTGATTGTCTTTTTATAGAATAATTTAACTCATAAATACCTGAAATTTGTCTAAAATTGCTTTATTGAGTTAACATTTTTCACTCTATCCTAAAGAAGGAAGCATAAAAAATAACTAAAAGCATCATACAGAATCATAAAAGCAAGATGAGGATTCGCTACCTCTGAAAAAAATTGTCAAATTCCCAGGACTTTCCAGGAGTGCCTTGAAATATTTTGTTAGGAACATCAGTGTACCGGAAAAATAGAGGAAAACTATACATTTTCCGTATTTAAGACTAAGACTGGGAGGGAAATTGAGAGAACATCATCTCTGCCTCTGGGCAAGACTGTCCAGAATCCTGAAATGCGGTGCTTGATAGACGCACTGACATCATGCCCCATGGCCCACTCGTAGGGTTACAAGGCAGAGTTTCCATATTTAGGAAGACTGACATCTCGTCTAGGTTTGCAATAACGTATCCCGACCTAACCCCGTGATGGTTCTACCGCTAAAAAGCCGCGTGGCACACTTTCCAATCGCCATACGTTAAAATTAATGGTTGTCTTTTGAGGGAATCCTGGGTGGGTTCTTCAGATAGCAATGTCGCTCCGGCCAGGGGCTGTCGGGGATGTGGAAGGTGGGACCCTGGTGGCACTCCACAATTTATGTCTTGGGCTCCCGGAGTAAGATTACTCCAGTAATCTGGGAAAGATGATCGGTCTGGAAGACAAACGAGGGGGAGAACTTTGATCAGTGACGTGGTCTAATAAGGAAGAGCCTGCCCAATCAGGATAACTCTGTGTGGGCTGGCATATTTCTACAAGTCAATCCTGAGGGCAGACTCTAAAAAATACTGTGTTGGAAGGACCAGTAGATAAAATTCTTGTGCTGCTTAATTATAGCCTGTGATATAGTTAGAGGGAGCTGGATATGTACCAATGATAAGTTAGACAAAAAGAATAGAAGAAACAGCCCAAGTTTCAGCTTTTAGGAGAGTCCTAAATAGACGAACAAAACCAATCTCTGACGCACTGTCGTAATCGTTTCGGTGAGGAAGGGACTTGCGTATCAGTTTGCGACGGGCCTCCCTCACCCCTCAGTGTGGACAAGCCCAAACCTACCACTTCCAGCAAATGCCTTAACTACAGACATGCTGGTGTTACCGGGGACGAAGAGTGTGTTGGCCACGCTCCATACTTGAATTCCACGTGGGCCTGTGTGCTTCATTTCAGGCTGGCTGTGCAGGCACTTTTTGTTTTGTTTTGTTTAATATCCTAAACAAAGAGGTATAGATAGGTGTACATAAAGAGTGGGTGGTCTTAAATTCACCGAGGTAGAAATTTAACATGGGTTCCAAGGAGATGAACTTCTTCCAAAGCAGAAGGCTTTCCAAATAACTTACGTCAGGGGAGAGAGTATAATTACCTAATTATGCAATGCAAGTCACTTTGTTTTCAGAGAGGAAACCAGAAGCACAAAGACTTTTTTATGTGGAACAGAGTATGATGGGGCAGAAGATGAATGTGTGTATTACACTGTTGGTGTTTGCAACCCATGTTTCCTTGGAGAGGCCAACCCCAAAGGCATGGACCTGGTTGGACAAATTTCAAAAGGGCTTGGGTATTCATTGCGGCAGATTCAACTTGGCCACTGATCCCTTGCCCACCGCCCACTGAAAGGTGGCATCGAACCCCCTCCCCTGGATCACAGGCTGTCTCAGTGTCTGCTTTGACCAACAGAATGTAGCAGAAGTCACTTGACCTGGAAGCTTCCACCTTCTGTGTTTTGGTACGTTTCTGAGGAAGGCTCAAACCATCACAGAATAGGCTGAGACTGCCTTCCCGGAGACACCATGTGTAAAATCCTGGGTGACAGTCCCAGCCAGGTCCAGCTGTGCAACCATGCCCACTGAGATAGGAGGTTTGTGAGGGAAGTTCTCTTGGGCCTTCCAGACCAGCCGGTCTGCCGGGTGAACACCACCGGGTCACCTTAACACGATATGGAACAGAAACACAGCCCAGCTGAGCCCTGCCCAGTGTCCTGACCATGACACTATGCCATACAATAAATTGGTTGTTGGGAGCTGTTCAACGCGGAGTCATTTCTTACATAGCAGCACACCCCTGGAATACTCATCAAACAGGCCACTTTCAGGATTTTAGTTACTTCTCTGCGTTTAGCATGGTATTTCTTGTGCTCTATTTTATAAACGTGAACATGACGAGTCAGGACCCTTAGACGTACCCTCCTCTGTGTACAGATGATATGCAAGGTCATCCTGAAAATTACAGAGTGCTGTTTGTATGATGTTTTAGCACCTTTGTGATCTTGGGGAAAATCGTGAAGTTCTTTTCAGTTGATTCGTGTGTACAGGGGAGATGAGTAATTTCTACCCACAGGGTTGCTGGAGGGATCACGTGGGATAAGGTTTGCAAAATGCCTGGCATCTTAAAAAGCCAAATATTTGGGGAAAGAAATGTTATAGAAAGTATTTCTCTAGGGATTCTTTCCCAATATCAATAATGACACTACTTACATAGTGGATGCTTTAATTTTTGTTAATAATAAAGTTTTGGATTATTATGTAGTATTTTTTCAAGCATTTATATAAATAAGAAGCCCATTTTCAACGTTTATTTATTTTTGGGGGGACAGAGAGAGACAGAGCATGAACGGGGGCGGGGCAGAGAGAGAGGGAGACACAGAATCGGAAACAGGCTCCGGGCTCCGAGCCGTCAGCCCAGAGCCCGACGCGGGGCTCGAACTCACAGACCGCGAGATCGCGACCTGGCTGAAGTCGGACGCTCAACCGACTGCGCCACCCAGGCGCCCCAAGAAGCCCATTTTTATTAACACTTTTCAAAACCTTCAGCAGGGTTCATGTCATATTGCTACTCACATTAATATCAGTGAAGATCATATAATAAATAATAGAAGAAAGATGTCAATGCCCAGGTCATTTATGTGCTCCCTCATTGAGTCAATTAGATTTTACATACAAAAAAATGACAATTTATTGCAATCATTTAGAAGTCTCTATATGATTACCAGATAACCATAGAGTAAAGGATCACTCTACTTGAAAAAGGTTGTAAAAAAAAAATATTTGGGCATCAGAATTGTTATGGGTTCCTTCATTTGTGTCCTTTGTACCGAGACTTGACTCAAGTGTAGAGCAGGACGTGACTTCAGGCACACCTGCCTTCCTCAAGTAAGAATGTGGAGGCTCAGGAAGGCGATCTCTGGTTTAAGAGCAGGGCTGGCAGAGCACATTCACCCTCTCCGAGAACTCTGTGTCGAACCAGTGAGAGATAGAAGAGGGAAAGACCATGAAGAAGATTCTGGAAGGAAAAAAAAAAAGCAGGAGGAAAGCACTAAACAGCTGTGTCCTGCAGACCATTTCGGGAGGCAGTAGGTCATCAGCCAGGGCACCACCAGAGACGGGATCAGGGAGGGGCTTGGTGGGGCGGGAACGTGCCTTTCTCCAAGGAGGAATGTCTGACTACCAGGAAGAGAAGAGGGCAGCGTGGGCACGAGAGGACATGCAGGAAGGAGAGACGGGGTCAGTCTCTTCGAGAAGGTTGACCATGAAGGGAAGGAGGCGGGTAGATGCTTTTACTGGGTTGAGGGAGGTCTGGCATGTTTATTGGCCCAAGTAAAAGGCTGGAAGGAAGATGGGCGTGGTAAGGAGGCAGGTGGGTGACAGTGAACTCATGGGAAGGGGCAGGGCCTCTGGGGGGCTTGCCAGAAGGCCAACAGGGCTGTCGGCTCCTCGGAGCTGCCATGTCACATCATCTCCTGGGGTTCCTCGGTGAGGGGGCGCCCAGTTCTCCCTCAACTCCAGCCTGCACGACCCAGAGATCCCACCAAACCATCCCTTTGATGAGACGTTCTTCCTCCTTCACCTGTGGAACTGACAACACGCAGAAAGTTCCCTTAGAAGATAGGACCGCATTGCTGTCGGGCTCCTCTGTGTTTCCTAGGAAGGCAAGACTTAGGAGAAGACGCTCTACATCTCATCACCTTACTGTGTGTTCTTCCTTCTCTCATCACCTTACTGTGTTCTTCCTTCTCCAGACACCTGTACTAAAAGGTCAAGGTCATACAAAACAGGTAGGTACCATGGTCCCTTCTCTCCATGACTTTCCCCCCTTTGACAGAGAAGCAACACTTTTGCACAATAAGCATTCAGTAGGACATGGGGATGTATGATTGTGGCCAGGCAGGATGGAGTAAGGGGTACGATCTGCAGAACCCCAGAGAGGGGGCCAGGACAGGGGTGGACACAGTGGGGCAGGGGCCCTGGACAGTCGAGATTGGAGGCTGTCCCCTGCCTCATTGTAGTCTCTGTCCCTGGATTGCTGGGTGACCAGGACAATCAAGAATCTCTACTGTTTGGTTGTCTTACGGGCAAAATGAAATTAGGCCAGAACCCCCAGATAGGTTAGTTTCTAAGATTGTTTCTACCTTAGGAATTCTGTAAAGTCACAAGGATTTGAACAATTAGTCGGTAATCAGTTTCACAGCAAGTCAATGTTTTATTAAATTTCATGTTTCATTTTGAGATTTAAAGACGCTGAATCCTCCCCCAAATAAAGAAATTTTATAACATTTTTAAAATTAAGTAAAAATAAAGTAACACTGAACCCGTGCGATACTGGTGCTGTCGTCGTGCGTTATACAATCTGATCATGTTTGCTTGAAGTCTTTGATGAGTTGTAATAAACCTGAAGGATATTTATCGAGCCACATACTAGGGACTAGACACTGTCCTAAGTGCTTTTTGTATGTTGGCCGATTTAACCCTCAAGACAAATCTTTAATTGGGCGCGGGCATTTTGACACAGGCGGAGACGCCTAAATCATTTTCCCAGGGACATACGGTGAGACCCAGAGAGCCGGGCTCAGGCATCTTTGTCGCCGTACAAGGTACGTTTTACCTCAGGATTTCATCCTTCTTCAATGACTTCTGAATTTGATTCTTAGATTTGTAAATCTGTGTCTTGTGGTCGTAGGTTAGTTGGAACGTATCATCAGTCAATTATTTTATTTTTTCAGTTTTTACTTAAATTCCAGTTAGTTGACTTACAGTGTAACATTAGTTTCAGCTGTACGGTGTAGAGGTTCAGCACCCCCCTCAGCCACCGCCCCTCTGGTGCCCATCAGTGTGTTCTCTGTAGTTAAGAGTCTGTTTCCGGTCTGCCCCCCTCTCTCTCTTTTTTCCCTTGCTCGTTTGTTTTGTGTCCTAAACCATAAACTCAGCGTCATGCAAGTCAGAGGTGAGCTTTAATCGGTGAAAATAGCGTGCTGTTTAATCGGTGAAAACAATTTGCTGTGAAACTGATTACCGACTAATTGTTAAAATCCTTGTGACTTTACAGAATTCCTAAGGTAGAAACAATCTTAGAAACTAACCTATCTGGGGGTTCTGGCCTAATTTCATTTTGCCCGTAAGACAACCAAAGAGTAGAGATTCTTGATCTCTAACAGCCTTAGACAGTCTTAGAAAGAGCTCTCATTGACGAAATTAGTTGTGTCAAGAGGCAGATTGACTGAATCATTTGAGAGGTGTTCCCCACCTTGCATACACATGGCTTAAGAATCTAGAAGATTCTACCCGAACTTACAACTTGGCTGCAATGAGGTTTGACTCCTAACCCTCCTCTGTCCAGCCTTGAGTTGTGTTTCTGGTTGGCTGGGCGATGGTCTTAGGGTTCTCCAGAGGAACAGAACCAGTAGGATCTGTCTGTCCATCTGTCTATCTGTATATCATCTATCTCCATTAACTGTCACTGAGAGAGAGAGAGAGAGAGTGGGAGAGAGATTTTAAGCAATCAGCTCACACTTGTGGGGACTGACACGTCCGAAATGCTCAGGGCAGGCCGGTGGGCTGGAAGCCCAGGGAAGGACTGATACTGAAGTCTCGAGCCTGGAACGTGAAGGCCGAAGTTCAGTCTGTGTTGCAGTCCTGAGAACCGCTTCTCCTTGGACCTCAATCCTCGTTCGTGAGTCCTCCACCGATTGGATGAGGCCCACCCACTTTCTAGGAGGTCTTCTCTTTGAATCCAAGCTTACTGGCTTAAAAGTTAATCACATCGGAAAAGCACCCTCCCACCACCTGGCTGGCATGTGACCAAACAACAGGGCACACAGTCTGCCCAAGCCGACCCGTAAAATTAATCCTCACGGTGATGGTGTTTCCTCGTTTGCTCGGGACAGCCCTGGTTCGCACAGACTGTCGGTGTAATTATTACTGGCACCCAGCACTCTCCTGAAGTGTTGCAGTTCAAAGCACAGACTCATCCCACTTCAAGGGAAGTGCCTGGGACTCTATCAAGCCTACAGAACAGGTTATAGGGACTTTTATACCTGCTTGGCCATAAAGCTGTGCTTAATGGGTTTCATAGGTGTAGCCTAATTGAGCCTAATATTTGCTTTCATTATAACGACATTATGAGGTTAGGAGAATTAGTTAACCTTCACCCTCCTAAAGTTTTCTACAGCTGTTCTGAGAAGTTACAGCCATGGTTGCTCTTTTACTGGTGGAGCCCAGGGTCCCTGGATCTGAGGCTGGCCCCTGGCTGACCTCTGAGCTGGCTTCGGGGGAGGGGGCAGTGGCTGGCCTTGGGAGTGGCGTGGAAGGGTGCCTTCCTTCCGGAACTCAAGTCTCGCTCCGTGGTCCTCCTCAGTCCGAGTCCCTTCACAGGACCTCGTTTCTCCAAGTCAGGTTCACAAGCTCTCTGAATCATGATACACTGGGGACTCGCTAAAAACGCCCAACTCAGATCCGACCCATCAGAATGGGGAGGGCAGCCGGCCTTCAGGATGACCCCCCAGGGCCCAGCCTCCTGGGTCCACGCCCTTGTCCCCCTCCCACGTGGGAGCAAGATGTGGCCAGCAGAAGGTGCAAGAGTGACAGCACATCACTTCTGAGGCTGGTCACCAGGGCCCCGGGCTCCGCCTTGCTCTCTTGGACCACTGGCTCTCAGGACGGCCGGCCACCACGTCTAGAGGGCCCCCAGGCAGCCCCGGGGACAGGCCTCCCACCAACACCCACTCGAGGAGCCGCCTCGGAAGTGGATCTCGCAGTCCTGGTCGAGACCGCAGGGAGGCGGCCCCGCGGGTGGACGGACCCCAGCTGGCGAGAGCCTTGAACCGGGACCACGTAGCTGTTCTCAGACTCAGACCCTCAGCAGCTGTAAAACCGTAGACGTCTGTGTTTCAAGCTGCTCAGCGTGGGGCCGGTGTGCCACTCAGGGGTCGGCAACAAGTGCCCGGCGAGATGCCGTCACAGGAGGGTCTCAGGCCCCCACCAGGGAGCCCTCACCACAGGTGCATCACGCAGGCCCCCGGGATGGGCAGTGAGACGCCGCCGCACAACTGAGGCTGTGGGAACCTGTGGGGCCTGCTCTCCACCCATCGGACGGAGCTTCTAACAGGGAAAGTGGCCCGTCACCCACTGTTCCAACAACCTCGGTGGTTCCCACCTCGATCATCCCTTTTGTGATCCCATCCCTGCTGGACCAGCCCCACACGACCCATGCCAGGCCCCTCCGCGACTTCGTTTCCCCCCCCCCCGCCCCTCCCCTCCACTCTCCTCCCCTCCTCTCCCCTTCCCCTCACTGTTCCTTCCCTCTCCCCTCCCCCTCCCCTCTCCCTCCTCTCCTTTCCCCCTCCCCTCACTGTTTCCCCCCTCCCCCTCCCTCTCCACCCACTCCCTTCCCTGCCTACCTCACCTGCACACTCCAGCTCCCACGCAGCCCTGACCCAGTTGCGTTCACTTGTCTGTTTATTGTCTGTCGCCCCCCTGGCGTGTCAGCACCGGGAAGGTGAGGGCCCGCTCCGCCTGGCTCGTTGCTGTCTTCCCGCCATCTCGACACGCACCTGACACTTGGCTGTGCCCCAACCAGTGTTTGTTGAACACGTGGAAAAAACACCCGCCTGGAGAATTCACCTTTCACAGCTAAGCCCCAGCGTTTACCATTTCCAGCCTACTTTTTTTTTTTTCCGTGAATTTCCCAGTCTGTGTCATTTTCACAGGCTGATTAATTAAAATCGAGACTATGACAACATATAATTATATTTCAATTAAAATGCTTAAAGTGGAGACTCAGCTTGGGGCTCCCCTCTTCACGATGCTTTGTACCTCTGCACCTGGGTGCTCTCCCGTGGGTCGGATCCCTCCCAGCCCTGGGGACACCTGAGGGACTTAGTCACACCGTGCCTTCCCCCACACACCGTCCAGCCTTTCTGGGCCAGGTAAACATCTCGTGTCTCCAGCACCGGGGGCATCAAACTTTGCCCGAGGGCCACACCTGGCCCACCACCGGCCGCAGTAGCGTGGCGTTCATCAGAGCACGTCCGCGTGTCCACACACTGCCCGCTTTCAGGCCACAATGCCAGAGCTGGGCAGGAGCCACAGGGATGACAGGGGCCGAGAGACCCTAACGATGTCTATTTGGTTCTTGACGTAAGGTTTGCCGATCTCTGGTCTAGCACACAGGAGACACTGAGTGGCACTCAAGTCTCGAAAGGGACAGACGTGTAACTTGAGGAACACTGTCACGAGTAAGTCAGTATCAGTAGGAAAGTTAAATGGATACGACTCGGCCATTTTCTGAGTCCCCCCGAAACCGGCTCTTTGAAAATTCCACGATATGAAGAAGTGGGTCACATACAGAGTGTCCTGTTCTGTGGCATCCCTATCACAGAGCCCAGGCCTGGAAATTCCAGCATTTTCTATGCAATGCAGCTAATGCGTGCTAACTCTCTGCCCTAAGTGTTCTAAAACTAGACACATTAACAGTAGCTTAGGAAGTTTCGAATAAACGGTTGTGACGGCTTTTGATGTGAAATATAGTCCGTGATTAATGGATCCTTTAACATTAATGATTTTATCCCGGCCATATTACTTTAATTTGCCTTTAAAATCGATGAGCAACCTTCGAAGTTTCCACTTAGGGGTGATTTCTACTTGGCACCAAGATGAGATGTATGGATTTAATATCCCACAGAAAACGCTGGATTTCCACGGGTCTTAAGAACAAAAGTCAGCAACTCCTTGTGCATTTCTGGACCCTCTCTGATGGTAGCCAATGTCTACACGGGGCACATATCAGGCTTGAGCCTTCCCAAAGCACAGGGTCTTTTTACTGTACAAATGACTTCTCCAGTGGTGTTCAGAGTGCTTAGGTGGGGTATAATCATTTATACAGAGTTGAAACTGAACAGGAGCAAATGAATATCAAAGGCATGGCCATTAAAAATCATTAAAAACCATTAATTATGACCCTCGTCATTCCCAGGATTCTCCAGGCTTGGGAAGCCGAAGGCATCCCTGTGGGCGGTGAAGACTCTGGCAGCCTCCCCAGGCGCAGAGGCAGAGCAAGGGTTTCCCTGGGAGGGAGCGTCCACGCCTTCCGGGGTCTGACAGTCTTCGTGAAACCTAGCTGGTGAGCTGAAAAGTCCTCTCTTCCCTTCCACAGGACACCAGATCCATCGAACGGAATGTATCACTTCCTTTCATTTACACTTTGTCCCCCGCAACGCTGTGGGCCGGTGGGGGCTCTTCCCATTTGTGCACCTTTGTCCTATGAAAATGCACAGTAAGAGAATCGTATCGGTGCCGATCCTGAGAGACCCCCACACGTGGACCCTGACAACCTTTTCCCTTACGTCTTTTAACGGAGAGATTTAAAAACACGCACTGGGGTAAAATTTTAAGGTTCGATCATGATAAAGAGCGTTCAACCATGATAAAGAGGTTCAACCATGATAAAGGATTGCGTATTCTCCACATATGTTGGGTGAATTCTGAGCTCCTTGGAAAGCATTTGCAGGCATTATGAAGAGGCTGAAAGGGACACATGTTAGCTAGGGAACGGAAATTAATAATCACTCACTGGGAACACTATATTAAGGATGAGAAAACAGTATGTCTTCTAAGTGTTTCAGGTGTGTTTCCTTCTTCCACAGACCGTTCACATTCCAGCCACATCTTCTCCAAATGAACACAACTGCACTGTCTGATGTAGGACTGTACGTGCTTTCAAAGCTGCTAAGGAATACGATCATTGTTGTGTAAATTAATCACCACACTTGACCATCAAGTCGAACCTTCCCACATACCTGGACAACTTTTTATTTTCTTCGTTTTATAAATGTAGTTTAAAAATTGTTTTTAGTCTTCATTTTTTTTTGAGAGAGAGAGAGAGACAGAGTGCGAGCAGGGGAGGGGCAGAGAGAGAGGGAGACACAGAATCCGAAGCAGACTCCAGGTTCCGAGCTGTCAGCATAGAGCCCGACACGGGGCTCGAGCTCACGGACCTTGAGATCACGACCTGAGCCGAAGTCTGACATTTTGCTGACTGAGCCACCCAAGCACCCCTATAAATGTAGTTTTGATGTGATATTGGGTGAAGAAAACTTTCAAGCCTAAATGGTAAATGGTACATTACAGGTTTTGGAAACTGGACAAACAGGGAAGTTTAATGTATTTTGAATGCTTTCATTCAAATATAGATTTTATACACACACACACACACACACATATACATACATATGCATATATATGTGTATATATACATACTTATACATATGCATGTATATACATACATATACATATGCATATATATACATACATATACACATGCATATATATACATACATATACATATGCATATATACATACATATACATATATATGTATATGTATGATATACATATATATGTATATGTATGTGTATATATATGTATATATATGTACACACATGCACACAATAGAAAGGCTAAAGGATCCAGAGGTGACCAGAGCATACAGTGAGTGGTCTCACATGTGCCACAAAAGCTGTTATTCCTTATCCACTTCAAAGTGGCCCCAAATCCTGTATTTTGCACTAAGTTTCTCCAATGTTTCATAAAGGGAATGTGTGGGCTTTTGTATCTTCTCAAGTGATTTACACAGTAGACCCTTGAGCAACTCAGAGGTTAGGGGTGCCGACCCCCTGCGCAATCAAAAAATCTGTGCCTGACTTTTGACTCCCCCCCTGCAAAACTCAACTACCAATAGCTTACTGTTGACTGGAAGCCTATCGATAACATAAAGTCTATTAATACATATTTGGTGTGTTTATAGTATTATATACTATATTCTTACAATAAAGTCAGTTAGAGGAAAGCAAATGTTATTAAGAAAATTATAAGGCAGAGAAAATACATTCACAGTCCTGTACTGTATTTACTGAAAAAACTCTTTGTCTTAAACTCTTTGTTTAAGAGAAACTGCACAGTTCAAACCCTTGTTCTCTGAGGGTCAACCGTATTTGAACAGGCTACGTTAATGTTGAAAAAGAATACCTTTAACCTATTCTCAATTTATTCAGATCTTTCCACTCAGAGATCAATCTCTGTAATGGTTTAGCCTTCACATCCTCTCTACAATACAGAACTGCATTTCGATCAAGTGTTCTGTGAGGATTTTGATTAGAAGTTCCCCATGCAGTGCACTCAGGTGAAGGCATTCCAGCAGAAACATAAACTCAATTTGAAAATTGCCGTCTACATATGTTTTTATACAGAATGCATTTCCCTTCATGTAAGCAATTCTGTCTAGCAGTTGACTGGTCGCGTGTTGACAAATGGCCAATACTACCTGAGATATAAGAATTCAAGGATACTAGTGAAAACAGACAGATAGACAAACAGTACAACGTAAAGTTTAGAGAGGCCCCCAGCCTGAATGCCTAAAATCAGAAGCACATTTCCTGCAAGTTGCACATGTTAGCATCTCGGAATAACATAGTTCACAGCATGAACTGGGACGATGTATAGATGCGTGTGTGTGTGTGTGTGTGTGTTTTATTTCTGCACAATTTCATTAAAAACATTTTGCAGAAATAATGCAAAATGATTTCTCATGGTAAAATATTTAGACAGTAACAAAGAAGAAAACATTGAAATCACAGACCTGTGTTTCCAATTTAAAAAGCCAGAAAAAGAAGTGCAAATTCACTGTAGTTCAAGTAGAAGGAAAATGAATAGTAGAACAGAAGTCAATGAAATAGAAAACAGAAAAGCGATAGAGAAAATTAACAAAATCCAAAGTTAGTTCATTGAAAATATTAATATGAGGTATAATCTCCTGGAAAGATTCATGAATGACTGGACAGGACTACCTACCCTAAAGACATTTGAAATCTAAATGATATGCAATAGCCTTTAAATATTCTTAGGATATATATACATAGGTGTCCCCACTCACCTGGTAATCGATTTTACAACGTAGGAGAAATGGATTAATTCAAAGGAAACCACAACTTAGAAAAACTTACACATGAAGAGATAGAAAATATGAATAGTCCTACAGCCATTAGAAACTTAATTTGCAATAAAAATCTTTCCCACAAAGGACACTCCATATTATGCCATTGGTAAATTTTATCAAAGATTTAGAGAAGAAAGAGTGGAAATAGTACCAATTTTATGCAAACACTTTCAGGAGGTACAGAAAAGGGACACATTCCCCAACTCATTTGGTAAAGCGAACAGTTCCCTAGCAACAAAATCTGAGAAGGATTTTGCAAAAATAAAGAAGCCACCTTTATGACAACACTAGGCACAAATATTCTGTAAAGGATTGGCAAATTGAGTCCAGCAGTGTATGTGATGCTTTGGTAGGTTTTATCCCAGAAAAGCAAAGTTGATTAACATCTGACAATCAGTCACTAAAGCTCATCAACTCATAGGGAATGATCTGCCTACTTCTTAAGTCCATGGCACTTACAGCTACTAGTGAAACAGTGGCTCCTCTTTTCAGCGAATAATATACTAATATATACTAATCCAGACTATTAGCAAGTTGGTTTAATGAAAAGAATCTATGGAGAAAATTTGTCTGTGTGGATAAAATGTAAAGTACATACTTAACACAGTAGATTCTAAAATATCTGCATATATAGGTTTCAAAGATTTTGGTTTCATCAACTCTACAATGGAGTTTCTTCTGAATGTGAATTTGCCTACGTGACTTCCTTGTTTTGTGTGTCCACGTGAGTTTTAAGCCGACCCCTTCGTGTGTGTAATTCAATAATCCCAGTTCTTCCTGATTTCTCCAATCCAGAGAGGACCGTGACAGTCTGAAGAGGGAAGAATGCCTAGTCCTGATCTACCCTTCTGCAGGTTACTCAGAATAAGACAATTTTCGTGATGGAGTTGCTAAGATAATGTCAATGTCTTCTTAAATTAGACATAAAACACTCCTTTTGCCATAATTGTCTAGCAACTCCAAAATATTTAATAAACTATAATTTGATCTTGTTTTTAAAAAATGTTTATTTATTTATTGGGGGGGGGGGACAGAGATAGAGGGAGAGAGAGAATCCCAAGCAGGCTCTGTCCTGTCAGCATAGAGCCTGATGTGGGGCTCAAACTCACAAACCATGAGGTCTTGACCTGAGCTAAAATCAAGAGTCAGATGCTTAACTGACTCAGCCACCCAGAAGCCCCTAAACTCGAATTTTAAAGTATAGAAACAAAGCCTTTTAGTGTATTTATATAATATAGCTAATCAATAAACAAGTGCTTTTAAGAACTATTATTTATTTCATCTCCGATATTCTCTGTGTAATATAGAGGGTGTGTGTGTGTGTGTGTGTGTGTGTGTGTGTGTGTCTGTGTGTCTGTGTGCATGTGCCCTCTTATGTAAACAAAGAAATTAATGTGTGTAAGCCTAATGAAAATATCTGCTTTTAATGGAGGGCTGATGCCAGAACGCACATCTGAGCCTGTGGAGCGGGCAGGTATTCGCAGAGCTCCAAGGTGTATAAGGCCAGACACAGCCCTATCTATTTGGTAAAGTCATATTTAATACTCTTACTTAAGCCATAGTAGCCTTTAGCTGTCCACTCCAGGACAGGGTCAGAGAAGCAGAGCAGGAGTAGGTTAGATGTGGAAAGCTGGAAGATGGAATGCAGAATATCCAAACCAAGTGGTAAGGTCAGTTTGGATCCATATCAGGCCATGAAGATTTGCCGGATTCCTTACTGGGGAGGGGGACTGTGGCAAATGAGAGCAGGGGACAAGACATCTAATGTGAGGGCGACCCTCAGCTGGCCCAGGAGAATCATGTTTAGGGATATTTTATGATGGTATGGTCTCTGCCCATGAGCATGACCCCCAGTCTTGAGAGCACAGCAGGGAGGGGGCTACAGAGTTGGTAGGTGGGGACAGCGATTATCCAGTAGGATAATCCAGCTGTCCGGCAAAGGCTGAGAGTGTGTGTATGTCTTAAAATGAATTATTCATGTACCAGTAAAGACTCTTAGTATGAAAAGGAAGCCCTCTTTGGTAACATTTATACATTTCCATCCATGCGTTGGAAATACAACACAGACTTACATAGAAAAAAAAATCATCGGTTCGGTATTAAGTTCATAAATTTCCTCATTTGATATGTAGGAAATAACAGTCCCTTTTTCTAGATATGGCAACGTAAGCCCAGATGTCCAACATCCCTCTTTCAAAAGCCAACAGTGATAATCAAAGGAAGCTAAAAATAGATTCAGTGCAGGAATCTGGGAAAGGGTATCATTAGAATGCCAGAAGGTTTAACGAGTTTCTTGGATATAGAGCACAGATGGGGCTCGATGAAAAGAAGCCATGAGACTCACATGTCCCGTCACGGAACAGCCTCCCGCTTCTTGGCAATGCTCCCAATACTCTCTGAAATGAGTGTGTTAGAACTGGACGCAAAAGAAGAACCCCTCTATCTGGACCCCACATCTCCTTTCGGGGACGGATCAGTAGAATTCAGCAGTAGCAGTGCCAGGAGTTCGTAGAGAGAGAGGCACCGCCATGCAGAAACCTCAGTACAGCTCACCCTCTCCTGCCTGAAAACTCCCCCCGAGACGCTGAGGCCCTGACAGCCTGGAGGCCGCTCTCCTGACCCAGCGGGGTCGCTCTCAAACAAAAGACAGCAAAACTCTGCATCAGTGGACTTAGCCCCAAGAAATCTAGAGTAGAGGCGTCACTGAACATAAAACTAGCAGGAGAACACCGGGCCCTGGAACAGAGGTTTCAGGAAACACGGGGGGACAATACCAGAAAGGCAAATGAGGTGGGATCCCTCCCGGCCTCCGGGACTTTCCCGTGGGCATGGCATCCCTCAGCAGGGGACCTGAACTCACCGCTCAGCGTTTCAGCATAGAATGAAGTTCTTTCTAGCAGCATCAGGGAACCTGTATAGAAAATAAATTGTAAGCATGCATACTGAGACCTGCTTCTATTTAAGCAGGAAAATGCAGGAAAACCAATATAGAATGTGGAAAAACATTCTACTTTGTAAAATAAACATATGTATACATATATTATATATATACATATAATATATATGCATATATATGCATATATCTAATATTAAATATATACATATATATATATGTATAAGGCTAAAAAGGAGGGAGAAATTCTTCTGGAAAAAATACTAAATGCAACTTATGTGCATTCAGAATCTGTGTTTGTACTCCCCCTGAATGTGAAGAAAATAGAAACTTTGAACTAGCGCATTAATAACAAGAGATGAAGGTAAGGGAATGTGGTGGGGTTCAGGAGGAGGAGGGAAAATAATACCTCAGGGTGATTACAATGTATAAAGAGCAGGAAGATTCAGAATCAGTAACCAACACTGACTGATTCAGACTTACCGAAGAAAAACTCAAGGGGCGCCGGGTGGCTCAGTCGGTTCAGCATCCGACTCTCGACTTCAGCTCAGGTCATGATCTCGCGGTTCGTGTGTTTGAGCCCCACGTCAGGCTCTGTGCTGGCGGTGCAGATCCTGCTTGGGATTCTGTCTCCCTCTCTCTCTGTCCCTCCTCTGCTGCTCTCTCTTTCTCTCAAATAAAAACAAAACAAAAAAAAACCCTCAAGAAATGTTTCCCAAAAGCAGATGTATAGGACAGGGAGACAAAGGTCTTCAAAGGGAAAAAGAGAAGAAAATGGAGATAAAGCCCAGACATTGGGTTCCTGAAAAAGAAATCACCTCAAGATGGCCCTTTGTTTTTCTCTTGACACTTTGACTCCCTTCGTTTTTTTTCTTGATGAGCTGTTTCATCCAGCTTCATTTCCCCTCAATGTGAAGAACCTTATTAAGCATTTCTCGTACTAAAGGGCGGCTGACGATCTACTTCCTCCCCTTTCTTTTATCGCAAAATCTCATTATGTCACCTTTGTCTTGAAGACTTTTCCTGCAAGTAGAAGTCTGGGTTAACCTACATTTTTAACAGGTGCTACTCCACTGTCCTCAGGCCACCATCGTTTTGAGTTAGAAGTCAGCTGGGTGTGAACCATCGGTCCTTCATATGCAATGTGTCATTTTTCCCAGGCTGGTCTAAACATTTTGGTTCTCCTGGTTTACATCAGCTTGTCTGTAATGTACCCAGGCCTGCTTCCTTTTGGATTTATTCTGCCGTGGTCCGCTGAGATTCACTGAGTTTCATAAATCTTTACATTTTTGTGTTTCACCAAAGTTGGGAAGATTATGGCCATGTTTCCTGAAATATTTTTTTTCCTTAGTCTCTCTTCCTGCTCCTTTTTGGACTCCAATCATATGCATGTCAGCCCTTATTATATTGTACACCTTTACTTTTCTTCAATTTGTTTTTCTTCCCTTCTTCAGACTGTATAATTTCTATTGATTTAATTTTTTTCCACATTTTTGTTTATTTTTGAGAGAGAATGAGAGAGAGAAAGACAGAGCATGAGCAGGGGAGGGGCAGAGAGAGAGGGAGACACAGAATCAGAAGCAGGCTCCAGGCTCCGAGCCATCAGCACAGAGCCCGACGCGGGGCTCGAACTCACCCACCGTGAGATCGTGACCTGTGCCGAAGTCAGGTGCCCAACTGACTGAGCCACCTAGACGCCCCTCTATTGATTTTTTTAAAAAATGCAATGAGTTTTCTGCCATTTCCTCCCCACTGTGTAGCCCATTTAGTGATCATTAAAAAGTCAGATATTGTCATTTTTAGCTTTACAATTTTATGGCTTTTTTCCTTTTGTTTTAGTTTACATTTCTCCGCTGATACCTGCTCCCTTGATATTCATTATACGCATCCTTTCCTTTACATCCTTGAGCAGTGATGACAGCTGCTTTAAAATCCAGTTCCGCTAGTTGTGACATCTGGACGGTGGAGCTGCTTCTCACCGATTTTGCCTTTTCTCCAGACAACCTGTCATGGTCTTCTGTTTCCTCATCGTAGACATTGTGAGGAAGATGTTGTAGAAACTCTAGATTTTTTTCTGTGCCTCAGAAGACTTGTGCTTTAGTGTTTAAGCATGCAGTTAGCTGGGTGGAACTCAAAGTGCAAATCCCTCTGCCCCGGGAGGAGCCACAGCTCCCGTCCCGCACAAGTCCTTCGACCTCAGCTGGGCTGCTTGAACTGCACTCTCCGTGTGAACAGCTAGTGCGTCAGCCAGTAATTTGGGCAGAATAAGTACGTAGATTTTGGCTCCCTCAGCTCTCTCTCTTTTTTTAATTTTTTAATATGAAATTCATTGTCAAATTGGTTTCCGTACAACACCCAGTGCTCGTCCCAACAGGTGCCCTCCTCCATGCCCATCACCCACCCAACCCTCCTTCCCACCTCCCATCAACCCTTAGCGTATTCTCAGTTTTCTAAGAGTCTCTTATGGTTTGTCAGCTCTCTTTTTATACACCGTATGAAACAGTAGAGGCAGTGGGCACTGTGTTTTATTTCTGATTTCATAGAAAGCTCTTAGAATATTTAGGAATTACCAATCCCTATTTTTGAGGATTTAAATATGAATTGGGATGAATTTAATTAAATGTCTTTTCTTCATCTCTGAAGATGATTATATGATTTCTCTCCTTATTTCTCTTTTTTTTAATGTTTATTTATTTTTGAGAGAGAGCAAGTTGGGGAGGGGCCGAGAGTGAGAAGGAGACAGAGAATCCCAAGCAGGCTCCCTATTACCAGCACAGAACCTGACGCAGGGCTTGAACTCACAAACTGTGAGAGCATGACCTAGCTGAAAGCAAGAGTCAGACACCTAACTGGCTCAGCCACCCAGGCGCCCCATGACCCCTCTCCTTATTTCTATTTGCTGACTTTCTAAATATTATTGAACCACCTTGTAGTTTTGAATTTCCTCAGTTGGCCACGAAGTCTTATTTAGTATTTTACACTTGGCTAAGTGCCTTTTTAAGGATTTTAAAAGATTCTATATTTTTACAGCAGTCCGAAATTCACAGCACAGTTGAGAGGAAGATACCGAGATTTCCCATATATCCTGTCTCCCCATATGCATGCCAGCCCCACTGTCAACTCCACCACCAGACCGGTATGTTTATTACAACCGACAGACCTATACCGACACATCGTAAACGTCCAAGGCCCACGGATTACACCGGGGTTCGCTCTTGCTGTTGTACGTTCCATGGGTTCGGATAAATGTGTAATTAATAAATCTATCCACCGTTATTGTGCTATACAGAGGAGTTTCACTGTCCTAAAACATCTTCGGTGTTCTGCCTTCTCAAACCTCCCTCTCCCCCAATCCCTGGAAACCATTATCCTTTCACTGTCTTTAGAGTTTTTGCGTATTCTAGAATGCCATACGGTCGGAATCACATCATAAGTAGCATTTGGAGACTTTTTCCGCTTAGAACCATGCATTTAAGGTTCCTCAATATCTTCTCAAGGCTCTATAGTTTCTTTCTTTTTGGCAGTGAATAATATTATATAATAATATTCCACTGTCTATATGTATCAAACTCTGACCATTCACTGACTGAAGGGAATCTTCATTGCCTCTACGATTTGCCAGTGACGAGTAAGCTGCTGTGAACCTCCATGTGCAAATTTTGCATATGTGTAAGTTTTCAGCTCTTCTGGGTAAATGCCAACGAACGAGATTTTCGGATCATATGGTAAGAGCATGTTTGGTTTTGTAAAAAACTGCTACACTGTGTTCCAAGGTGGCTGCCCCGGTTTTCATCGCCTCCAGGAGTGCCAAGAGTTCCTTTCTGTTCCACATCTGCCCTAGAATTGTGTGTTGTCAGTATTCCAGATTTTAGTCATTCCAGTGGGTGTGCAGAGATCTCATTGTTGTTTTCATTTGAACTTCCTGACGACATAGGAGGTGAAGCCTCTTTTCGCCTGTATCTCCTTTTGGGTGAGGTGTCTGTGGAGGGATTTTGCCCATTTTCCAGCCCAGCTTTTTTCCTGTTGTTGAGATTTAGGAGTTCTTTGTATATGTTGCGTAACAGTCCTATAGCAGACGCATCTCTGGCAAATACTTTCTCCCAGCCTGTGACTGGTCTTTCCTTCTCTTGACTCAGTCTTCTGCACAAGTGTTTCGTCCGCTTGTTTTTGTGAGGCTCAGCTTATCATGGACCATGCAAGTCACTGCCACATTCAAGGGCATCTAGGTTTTCTCTTCTATGCTCTTCTAGGAGTTTCATATATATCAAAATACGTATTTCTGAGCATCTAAAACTACGATAGCAAAATCAAAAGAACAGCCACCTGGGAAAAGCACTCGCATATACATAACTTATTTAAGAGTAATAGCCTCGGGGCGCCTGGGTGGCGCAGTCGGTTAAGCGTCCAACTTCAGCCAGGTCACGATCTCGCGGTTCATGAGTTTGAGCCCCGCATCGGGCTCTGTGCTGACAGCCTAGAGCCTGGAACCTGCTTCGGATTCTGTGTCTCCCTCTCTCTGTCCCTCCCCCGCTCATGCTCTGTCTCTCTCTCTCAAATATAAAGACTAGAAAATAAATTAAAAAAATAAGTAAGGAGGCTTTACAAATCAATTGTAACTATTTTAAGAGAGCAGTACAAAGACAACAAAGTAGGTATGTAGAGAATAACCGTAAAAAAAATTGGCCAACATTTTCTTTCAAACTGGTGAATAAAAAAGAAATCAAAGTGGTGGGAAATCTGGCAATTGCATAGGGACTCTCAAAATAGGGACAATTTTCCAAGAAGGTGTATTAATTTCTACCTTTTTCAGAGTGTTGATGAAAGTAGAAATTGGTAACATTTTCTAGAAAATAGCCTTGTCAGGAAATATCAAAAACCTCTTAAAGTACCCTGTGTTAGGGCTGAACAGTTCTGTTTCTGGGGATTTAACATAAAGTAATCAGAGATGGGGCGCCTGGGTGGTCAGTCAGCTAAGCATCTGATTTTGGGTCAGGTCATGATCTTATGGTTCGTGGGTTCGAGCCCCGCGTCAGATTCTGTGCCTGAAGCCTCCTTGAGATTCTGTGTGTCTCTCTCTCTCTCTGCCCCTCTCCTGCTTGTGTTCTCTCTCTCTCTCTCTCTCTCTCTCTCTCTCTCTCTCTCAAAAATAAACAAACATTAAAAATTTTTTAAAAAGTAATCAGCGCTGTTTAAATAAAGATAATCTTAACTTTCATTGTTACATGAATAATTATGCTGCGTCATAGAATATTTATTAAATACATTTGAGACACTCAAAACGTAGATTATTTTACAGATATCAAAATAATTGTCGGGACCATATTTAATAATATGAAGAAATGCTACTCTAGGCTTTTACATTTCTATTTCCAACAAAAATATTCATAGAAATAAGACTGAAAAAGTACAAATACCAAACGGTTCAAAGTTATATCGTCTAAAATGTAGGACTACAGGAGGCATTTTCTTCTTCTTATGCCTTTTGCAATTTGCTGACTTACCTGCATGTATCTTAATATATAATATCTATCATAATAATGTAATATACGTCAATATGTTAGTATGTATTCTTATTAATAAAATAATAATATGCAGTTACACATTGTGTCACATACAACAGATATTACCTGAATCATCTACTGATCTATTATCTATCTTTAAAAAATAGGTCACGTGCAAGCAAAGCTTCTCGAGGTCTGGGCTTCCCCTTGCCGACGGTTCCGTGGAAAGAATACAGACCCTTGTAAACCTCATTTTTTAGAGTAAGGTCTTCTCTGTGCATCGGACTGTATAGCTTCATTTGTGCACTTTGTGAGTGTGAGGACTGTGAACTCAGAGCGACAGGACAGTCGCACTACGTTTTCGGGTAACTGGTTACTTTGCTAACCATCTTGGCTTCCGCGGGACGAAACAGAGTCCCTGCTGGCTGACGAAGGGTGATGCTGTGTCACGTCGCCACGCCTCCCTACTCAGGCTTGTCACATTGCAGTTAAGTGCTAACCAATAGGGTTTTTTTTTTTTTTTTGAGGGGAAACCGAGGGACTTTTTGGCTTCCAGCAGAAGCATTCCTTTCGCGACCTCCGAAGTCCACGATTTGCCAGGGAGGTTTAAATGCCAGGGTCCTGGAGCGACACCTATTTCCAGATCATTCCTCTATTTTACCTCCATGCTCCGTAATCGCCCTGCAGGTGGTTGCGAATCTGTGCCCGTGTGCGGGTGTGCAGGGCGTGTGCGTGCCCGTGTTTGTGTCCGCACGCGGGTCGGCCTCACCAGGACCTTCGGCGGCGCCGCTGGCCTTCGCGGGTGGGGTTGGGCCAGGCCGGCCTCCACTCGGCCCGGCGGAGGCCCAGCGTCTCCCGCCCGCCTGCCCCCCGCCCCACAGCACAACCCCAGCCACGCACCCACAGAAGCTCCGTCTCAGCCTCTGCCTCCACGGCGCTCAAACTAAACCACTTCCTGTGAAGCGTCTTTTTTCTTCAAATAAAGTCCTCTTTACCTTAAAAAGTGGTACCCTTGCCTCTTCTGTTGGAACATGCCGAGCACTTTTGGCCGAGGTGGTTTCTACTTTGCTCCTCCGTTCTGGCCGCTGCCTGCCCTTCCCCAGTGTGCCGTTTGCGCGGTGGCCGGCGCCCCTGCCCCTCCGGCCGTCTGTTCCACGCATGGACGGACCACGCTCACGAACATGCAGCTGGGGGTGAGCGGCCTGCCGGCTTCCCACGGCCGCTGCTGGTCTTTCTTACGTTAAAGGTCAGATTCTTCAGGAAAGAGGCGCCCCCTGCTCCCCGCCCCGGCATGAGTTGTTTCTAGGTCTACACCTGCAGGAACGGGCTGGTCCCCCCCACAACCTGCTTTCCCCGCCTAGCCTCCGGTCCACGGGGCTAAAGTCCCTCGTCTCCCTGGCTGTCCTGAAGCAGACCACACACACATACGCAACCACAGACACGCACATGCACACACACAACCACACACACACTCACATGCACACATACACACAGGGTATCTTTGAGGCCAACAGATTCTGAACAGTAAGGGTGGTAATCTGGAGCCTGTATCATTTTCTCTTTCCCCATAAATTAAAATCATTTCCATTACTGACTGACTCAAAGGTTTACCCTTGTCCATACATTAATCATTTCCAAAACTCACCGTCATTAGAAGTCTCTACAAGGTACTTGTCTTTCGGCAGTGGCTTGCTTGCTTTAATTGAGGTGTTCAGCGGATTGGAAATGACGTCATCAGAGAGAAATGGTTGAGTCGGCTGGAAGGGGGTCAAAGCTTCCTCACAGGGAGAGCAGAAGTGCCCGAAGGCATAGTCGTGTTCACTTATTAAAGGTTTATGCATTTCATGCAATTAAGAGGAATCCTGGATGGCGAGTCTCCCCTCCCTCAGAGGAGCCCTCTCTGCCAGGCTGAGATTCGCGGCGCTCCATAGAAAGGAGCGTCAATAGCAACGGTGACGTTCCGACGAGTGGGGCTCATTGTACCTACTTTTCCCTAGACTGCGTAGAAGATGGGCTTCCCAGGCTCAGTTTGAGTCGCCTTATTCGAACGCGGTACGGATGTGCTTTACGTTAAGGTCTCAGAACAGGGGGTGATCCTTCAGGTTGCTTTCTGAGGTTTCTATGGTTTGCATGAAACCACGAACCGCATCACCCGAGGATGAAAAGCCTTTTTCCCACTACCGAGTTCAAACTTTACGACACCTGACTTCACCGTTTTCTTTTTTTTTTAATTTTTTTTTAATGTTTATTTATTTTTGAGAGAGAGACAGTGAGAGAGACAGAGCTCGAGAGGGGAAGGGCCAGAGAGAGAGGGAGACACAGAATCGGAAGCGGGTTCCAGGCTCCGAGCCGTCAGCCCAGAGCCGGACGCGGGGCTCGAACTCACGAACTGCGAGATCATGACCTGAACCCAAGTCGGACGCTTAACCGACTGAGCCACCCGGGCGCCCCAACTTCACCATTTTCATTGCCTGGGAAGCGTGCTCCCCGCGTGTGCTCCAGACCTACAGCCAGGTCCCAGACGGCGGTGCCTTGGCCGAGAGACGCGGGCGGACAGAGCTCGCGTGTGAATGCGCCAGAAGGCTGTTTTTGTTGCCGGTGACACACGGCAGATCCCTGGGGACGTGGGTCAGGATGCCCACCTCCGAGCGGTCGCAACCCCACGTATGACATCTGCCTCCCGCTGAAACGTAACTAACCGCCTGCTGTGCACGGAGGCCTCACCGGGGGCGCAACGGACCAGCGCCTCTGCTGCCTGAGTCGCAAATGGTGCCCTTACCAGACAGTAGGCTGGAGAAAGGAGGGTCATCGCTGGGAAACCAGGTCACGTTTAGACTGCCGCGCCCCATGTATCGTAAACCTCCACGCGCACACGGACCCCCGCACCCCCACCCCGAGTCGTCCCGTTGACGTCTCAGAGCCCAGTCTGCCCGGCGGGCGCCCAGGCGGGAGCAGCAGGGCCGCGGCGAGTCAGAGTGGACGCGGAAAGCCCGCAGCGGGTGGGGCGCCCCGGGCGGGCCTCCTGACACCTTCCGAGAGTCGTCCGGCTGCCAGCAACCTCGGAGGCTTCGACTCAGCCGGCCGGCCTGTCCGGTCCCTGCTGCCTCCTATCTCTGTGCTGATCTGCGTCCGTAAACGAACTGTACGTCTGCGGGTCCTGCGTCCGGCTGGCCCCGGACACCAAGGGTGAGGCCTGTGATGGCAGCACCCCCGGAATGAGCCGTTGGGGGTTCCTGCACGTGGCCGTGGGGCCTGCAGGTCCCAGGGTGCGCGCAGGGGCTGACGCTCGTGGCCGCGAGGTCGTCTACGCGCCCCCCCCGCCCCCGCTGTCACAGAGGAGACACTGCCCAGAGTATTCACGTTCAGTGGTCTCAGTCCCGCCCTGAGAACGATCTCTGTCTGCGACACCTCGGCCTCCCTTGGCCAGCCACGTCCCCCACCCCAGTGAGGGGCATCACCTGCCCACGGGCCCAGACCCGCCGTTCCCCAGCCGCCCTCCCCCAATATCTGCTCCAAAAGCCAATCCTGTGGATGTGGGCTCAAAGTGCTTCTCAACCAATGAACTTTTCTCCCTCCTCCCTGCCCCCGGCGAGCCCCAAGTCACCCCGGCTTCCTACCTACCTGGGTCTCTGCAACACCCCCCACCCCCGCCCCGGCCATCCTCCCGGTGTCCACTGTCCCCCCAACAGCTCTCCACCCTCCTCTGTGAACTTTGCCCGGCCATGTGCTCCAGCTGCTTCGTCAACCCAAGTGGCCTCCCCTTGACTCTCAGAATTAGACCCGAGCTCCGCCCCCAGGCCCCTGGGCCCTGCGACCTCTGCCCCGCCTCCCCCCAGGTGCCAGTGTGGGTGCGGTTCAGGGCCCGCCATGGGGTCTGCCTCTGCCCTCAGTTTAGCTCGCTCTCAGCAGCCGGCTTCTCCTCTCTTGCCCTGCTCTGCCCAGCGACCTCCCTGCAGGGTTCTGCCTGTCCTCAGAGCCAGGGGTGCCATACTGCTCACCTCACCTCCAGCCAGAGGCCCAGGGTCTGGTCTCCACAGAGCTCAGGCTTCTCATGGTTCAGATCACCCCTGTGCCTCAGTTCCAGGGCTGCCCCTGGTCTTTACATTGGATTTAGTAAGTGTGCTGATTGTGTTTTGGGGGTGGAGGTGGGGAGGGAAGAAGGAAGGAAGGAAGGAAGGAAGGAAGGAAGGAAGGAAGGAGGAAGGGAGGGAGGGAGGGAAGAAGGAAGGAAGGAAAGAAAGGAGGGAGGGAAGAAGGGAGGAAGGGAGGGAGGGAGGGAGGGAAGGAGGAAGGGAGGAAGGAAGGAAAGAAGAAAGGAGGAAGGGAGGGAGGGAGGGAAGAAGGGAGGAAGGAAAGAAAGAAGGGAGGGAGGAAGGGAGGGAGGGAGGGAGGAAGGAAAGAAAGGAGGGAGGGAGGAAGGGAGGGAGGGAGGGAGGAAGGGAGGCAGGGACGGAGGAAGGGGAGGAGGGTGGGAGGAAGGGAGGAAGGAAGGAAAGAAGTGAGGGAGGGAAGAAGGGAGGAAGGGGGGAAGGGAGGGAGGGAAGAAGGGAGGGAGGAAGGGAGGAAGGAAGGGAGGGAGGAAGAAAGGAGGAAGGGAGGGAGGGAGGGAAGAAGGAAGGAAGGAAAGAAAGGAGGGAGGGAAGAAGGGAGAAAGGGAGGGAGGGAGGGAGGGAGGGAGGGAAGGAGGAAGGGAGGAAGGAAGGAAAGAAAGGAGGGAGGGAAGAAGGGAGGAAGGGAGGGAGGGAGGGAGGGAGGAAGGGGAGGAGGGTGGGAGGAAGGGAGGAAGGAAGGAAAGAAGTGAGGGAGGGAGGAAGGAGGAAGGGAGGGAGGGAAGAAGGGAGGAAGGGGGGAAGGGAGGGAGGGAGGAAGGAGGAAGGGAGGGAGGGAAGAAGGGAGGGAGGAAGGGAGGAAGGAAGGGAGGGAGGAAGAAAGGAGGAAGGGAGGGAGGGAGGGAAGAAGGAAGGAAGGAAAGAAAGGAGGGAGGGAAGAAGGGAGAAAGGGAGGGAGGGAGGGAGGGAGGGAAGGAGGAAGGGAGGAAGGAAGGAAAGAAAGGAGGGAGGGAAGAAGGGAGGAAGGGAGGGAGGGAGGGAGGGAGGAAGGGGAGGAGGGTGGGAGGAAGGGAGGAAGGAAGGAAAGAAGTGAGGGAGGGAGGAAGGAGGAAGGGAGGGAGGGAAGAAGGGAGGAAGGGGGGAAGGGAGGGAGGGAGGAAGGAGGAAGGGAGGGAGGGAAGAAGGGAGGGAGGAAGGGAGGAAGGAAGGGAGGGAGGAAGAAAAGAAAGAAGGGAGGGAGGAGCAGGAGGAAGGGGAAGGGAGGGGCAGGGAGACAGAGGTGGGGAGGCCTCCAGGAATGTCCCTTTGGTGTGTGACGGGGAAGCGGCTGAGTCCAAGTTCCCTGGACTCCAGGTGCGTCCCCATCACTGGGGGACTCAGAAGGATGGTCCCCGGGGTCCCGCCCACCCAAGAGGATGGGATACAGTGGGGCAGGTGCTTCCAAACCACCTGTTTGCTCGTGAAGGTTGGGCATCAGTGGCTCGGGCGATGACAGGGCACTGCTGTCACCTGCCCGCAGCAGGAGGACCCTGCGCCCCGGCGGACTCGGGGTTCTCGGCTATGGTCTCGGGCGGTCGCTCGCCGGGGGTCCGGTCGGTCTGTCTGCCGCCTGCACTTTGCCAGTCCTGCCGCTGATCGTGCCTTCTCCTCACGCAGCGGGCGTTTGCGGGACCCGCACGCGCGTTCCGAGGGCAGGGTGAGGGCGTCCTTTCCCTGCGGGGCCCTGCCGGCCGGAGCCAGCTGGGGAAGCCTGGGAGTCCACAGGGACCTGCCGCAGCCGCTACCACTAAGTCCCCCGTGGAGGGGACCCGGGACCTGAGCAGAAGGGTCGAGAGGGCGTGACCCTTCCCTCGCTCTCTTTCTCTCTCTTTCCTTCTCTTTCAAAAACTTTCAGCCTGTCATTCTATCCCCCGTTTGCCCAAGTGCTTTCTTGCCCTCCAGGGTACATCACAGATGGGGTTACGTGTCAGCTCTTCCTGGCACTCGTCGTCCCAAACCTGCCCCCGTCGTGGAGGCCAAGCTGCCAGCACGCCGGGGTCCCAGGGCGCCCCCAGACTCGGCTCTGAGGGCGTCGGCTGCCGGGCTCCGGTGCAAAGTCTGTGGGAGTGCGGGATGGCCCCGGAGGGGGGGGCTCAGAGACACCTCCCACGCGCACCCAACTCCCCACGGCAGGGGTCCCAGTGGAACTTCCTCCTGCCAGGTCCTGGCGCCCTCCTTCCCCTTCCTTCCAGGCTGTTCCAGGAGAGGGCGTCTCTTTCTCTCAATCCACACTGTCTTCCCTCGCTCTTCTCAGTGGCCCCTCTCTGTGCACACGCGTCCCCACGCATATGGAGTAAACACCTTGCACACTCGTGCAACCCACTCAAGCCGACGCGCACACCGAGTGCACACCCACTCATGTCCGCACACACACACACACCCCAGCGCACACACTCACGCCCGTGCACACACGGATAGCTGCCCTCACCTCTCGGTTCTCTCCTTTCGGGATGGTTTCCGGTTCCTCCACTGCCCAGCCTCGTGTCAAAGCCCCAACCCGGCCAATCCCCTGAAACGCTTGGCAAAGGTCGGTCGCCCACCTCCTCATCTGCAAAGCCACAGGAAAACGGTAAAACTCCTGTTTTCCGTACCGGTTCCCCGCACCTCCCCTGCGCGCCCCTGTCTGGAAGACCTCTCTGCCCCACTCCTCCGGCTCTGCTTTCTCTCCCCCTCGTGGGCCTCCCGTGGGTCTCCCTGGGCAGCCCTCCATGCTGGGCTTCCTCCCCTGGGGTTTCCCAGCTGCCCCTCCCTGGGAGGGCCGCCTTCCCAAGCACACCCGGCCCCAGCCACCGCCCAGGGAACACCAGGGCCCATCCTGCCCGTCCCATCTCCCAGGGCCTCCCTTCCATCCCTGCTCTGGACCATCCTGTCTCCTCTGCCTGGTCCCCCTGCTCCCCTCCTGCTCCCCCTCAGCCAGAAGGAGCCACCCCAAACCCAACTCTGGGAACGTCATGCTCCATAGACCCCTTCCGTTCCTTCTCACTGTTCACAGAAGGCCAGCCCTGCATCGCACGGGATGTCCCGGTGGTTCAGTGTGATGGCTGCACGACGGCAGGCCTGCGGTGGTCCCCGCCGTCTCACTGTCCCCTTCAACAGCCTCCTGCCCCCGTCCCGGCTCCCTCCTTGTCCCTGCACGCTGCATACAGGACGCTCGGCTGCACGCACCTGCTATTCCTTCTTGCACACTTGGTTCCCACGTCCGTCTCTTCCTCTTGGGCTGAGCTTCCGCGCGCTGATCCTTGGGCTGCAGGCCAGAGCTGCCCACCCTCTCAGTTACTTGCTGAGGGAAGGAGCAAACCAGAACACAGGCTCTTGATGAACCAGCGGGAATTAGGCGGAGAGAGCGGAGATGGTTTTTCTGAGCCAACAAGGAGCAGAACGTGGGACGTGGTGCCGAAAGTCAGCGTGCGGAAGAGACGAGAACGGGGCGAGCATAACCGCGTTCGAACGGACCGAGAACACATCCTCACAACACAGTCCGTCAGCTTCAAAGAGTGAAGTTGTGTTAGTTTTCTCTCGCCACTGTAACAATCACGTGCTTACTGCTTCACACACGGTGCGTCTTTGCCTCGTGGCCAGCGGGGTCCTGCTCCAGGCTGCCCTCCTAGGCTGAGATCAAGGTGCCACCAGCTGGGACATTATCAGGAGGTTCTGGGAGCAGGTCTGCTTCCAGTCTTATTCTGCTTGTTGGCAGAGTTCAGTTGCTTGCAGTTCTAAGATGAGTGGATGGATGGATGGATGGATGGATGGATGGATGGACTGGTGGATGGGTGGATGGGTGGGTGGGTAGATGGATTGATGAGTGGATGGGTAGATGGGTGGATGGATGGATGGACAGGTGGAACAGTGGATGGATGGATGGATGGACAGACGGACGAATGGATGGATGGGTGGGTGGATGGATGGATGGACAGACGGACGAGTGGATGGATGGGTGGGTGGATGGATGGATGGACAGGTGGGACAGTGGATGGATGGATGATGGATGGATGGAGGGATGGGTGGATGGATTGACAGACGGGTGGGTGGGTGGTTGTGTGGATGGGTGGATAGATGTGTGGACAGGTAGATGGGTGGATGGATAGATGAGTAGGTATATAGATGATGTATGCTGGATAGATGGCAAGTAATGTTGGCTTTTGGAGTAACCCCAGATGTGTAGTTTTCTCCCCTTGGGGATCCAGGGAGTGTTCAGTGCTGCTCAGTGTCACTGAATATCCTGTTTATAGAATGTAGAATATCCTGTTTCTGGGCACTGGGGATGCAGTCGTGAACCAGAATGCTCACCCATCCTAGATTCTTTCCTTTTCTGTACTTGCTTGGAAATCACTTGCTGTCCTGTCATAAACAAATTTTTTTTGAGGAGTTTCTGGAGACAGCCGTGGCTCACCCTAAATGCCCTGGACAGCCGACTAAGAGCAGCCCCCAAAGGCCAAAACCTCACCCCCTTTGTAGGAGGGGCTTTCCCTGGGAACCAGTGTGGCTCAAAAGCCATGGTGACCCTGCACGTGTTGCAAGACAGTGACCGCTCTGTTCTGTCCCTTTCTCCTCACAAAGTCCAACTTCCTTCCTGTTGGTGGTTGGATTTAGCAAAACTGTTTTTCAGGTGAAGTCCCCTGTGTGGGAATTAGGGGTGTGTGTGTGTGTGTGTGTGAGCACATATGCACATGTGTGTGAGAGTGTCGGTGTGCGTCCACATGTGCGTGCGTGTGTGTGTGTGTGTGTGTGTGTGTAAGAACAGGGCTTGAGGCAGGTAGGGGGCCCTCGTCACAATCATGAAGGGGGCACAGCACATGCAGAGAGGCTGATGTCAGTACCACGAATGCTTCTGTCACTCACTAAACCCACTGGGTCTAGACTCCTCAGTGCACACGTCCCCAAAACAGTATGGCAGGAGGACCCTCTCTGCCCGCTTGTAGGAAGATTCCTTTCTCCTTTCCGTCCCTCCCCACCTGCTCACCACTAGGAGAGCCACCCTGTCCCTGTCTTTCCTGTGCCTCCTCAGTGGCCTTCCGGGCATTTCTGCCCTTTGGGGGCAAATTTCTAGGGACCACACGGTCCCTGCACAGTGGGATGAAGAAATGAAGAAATGAAGACATTCAGTGGGTTCCTAGAAGTCCAACCCCAGCCTTGCAGAGCCTAAAGCCTGAGGGCATCCAGCTTTGAGGGCACGTAAGCTTTGGTCCGTCCTGGGCGGTGGTGAATGCTTCAACAAGACAGTATCATGTTCGCCCCAGAAGGGGCAGCTGGCACTGGGCACCTGAGCACATCAGGGATTTCCGCCTCGATCTCAGGATATGTGTGTCCCCTGGTGGGCAAGATTCTCAACGCCCCCCTGCGGCCCCTGCCCCTCCGTTTTGAGTACGTGTGGAACCTGCAGATGGGACAGAATGCTCTCACGATGATACTACATTGTAAGGCAAAGGGACGGCATCCTGGTGGGTCTGACCTGATCAGGTGAGCTGTCTGAAAGCAGAGTTTTCTCCGGGCGATGACGGAAAAGGAAGTCTAAGTAAGAGACGTGCCCCAAACGGCCTGGAGGAAAGTGAGCATCCGTGCTATGGGCCACCTGCAGGTGCCACGCAGAGGGGACACGAGGGGGCTCCCAGGACCTCAGTGTGGCCCCAGATGGTCCCCAGCTACAACTGCAAGGAAACGAATCCTCCCAATGAAACGAGGTTGAACGAAGACCCAGGCGCCGGCTGAGAACGGCAGCCTGGGAAGAGACACTGAGACTCAAGCCCACTGAGACCCCGAGTGGGGGTCGAGCCACATGGCATCTGGACTTCAGGCCTTCAGAAACGGCCAGATGATAAATCAGTGCTGTTTTCGCCTCCTGAATGTGTGATCGTGTGTTACCCAGCAGTGCGTAACTAGCGCCCGTCTAAAGCTCTGGTTGTGGCCGGCACACTGGAGATACCCCGACCAACCCGAGCTCGGATATTTTGCAAGCAAGACCCGGTAAGTCTGTGTGGGGCTGTGTACCTTGAAGGTTGTCTTCAAACTCCCGTTTGCGAGTCTTGTGCAACAATCCTGAAACTCTGTCCCTGGCAGAATGAGTTTTCTGTTTGTTTTGGGAGGAGAGCCTAATAATCTGGAAGGCTCAGCCTCGTGTTGCATCGTGTTGACATTTTTTCTGGTGACTCATTTCAAATTAAATGGAAATCCTGAAAGGATTAATGAGTTCATACGGATTTCGTGTTTGGAGATGGCCGGTAAGTCGGAGCAAAGAGGACGAAGATGGGAGTTATCCCGGGATCGCACAGGAGGCTAACAACTGCACGTAGTTTTGCGCTTGAAACACGAGACTTGCTGAGACAATTACAGCGGAAGCATCGAAATGCCTCTCCGGCTGTAATGGGTGAGCCTGAGGAAAGCGGGGCTAATGCGTCGCGGCCCGCGCAGGTCCCCGCGACGTTCCCTGTGGCAGCACTTGGCGTCTTCCACTCGCCGCTATTTTGCAAGAAGTCGTGAATGTGTCTATGGAGAGAAAGCGATCCCTCTGGTTTTTACGTATCACGTCTCTTGCACGGGACTTTCTCCCGTCGCTTGCCACAATGGAATACGAACGAACGGCTCATCTGGGAGCGTGTTACGCGACGCGACGACTCGGCTTTTGGAAGTGTCCTTCCTAGTTGACATTTGACCCTCAGTGCGCGGACACCAGCGCCGCCCCGAGGCTCCCGCGAGCGCCCCCGGCAGGTGCAGAGCAGGAGGGGAGGGCGCCTACATCGGAGAGCCGACCGCGTCTCCGCGGGGCTGCTCACATGGGCCTGCCAGGGGAAAACGGACGCGCCGTGTGGTCCGAAGGGGACAGCGGAGGCCCGGACGCGGTCGCTCGCTTGGGTGAAAAAGGAAACTCCGGCCTCCCTAATTAGATGGTGATTGGAAGGGAACCGGCGCTTGAGCGAAGCGCGGCGTCAGTGTCCGTCCCCAGCCCGTGGGGAAGGTCTGCTCGCTGGTCTGCCACGTGGGTGGGGGTGACGCCAAGGCCGTAATGCGCTTAATCGGGTCCCCGTGACTTGCTGCTGGCAACACGCTCATTTCCTCTCGTGAGCTCATTGTGCTCCGGAGGCTTACCTAAGCGTTTTAGTCAGCAGTTTTGGGGGTGGTGGGTGCTGCTGCACAGGAAGATTGCAACGCGTTCAACCTCTACACGCTTCCTGTGCCTGTCTGTCTTCGAAAGACACGTTCTGCCCGGGATCGAGGGTCTGCCACGCACTCTCTTCCTTGGCCAGGCACTTCTGAGCAAGCCACGCCTTTCCCAACTTCCATTCCAGTAACGTCCGCTCCCTCCATCCATCTCCGATGACGGCTTCCACACCAGACATGGTTTCCAGTTCTTCCTGTTTATTAATTAGACTTCAATTTGTTCTCGGTGCCAATTTCCAAACCTCCCACGTTCTTTCCTCGCCTTTTTCTCTTTCCATCAATCAGCTTTCCCCCAGATGTAATTAAACGCTTATAAAATGTGCAGAACATTGTGCGATGTGCTAAGAGGCCCAAGTGAAGGGAGGGAGCACTCCTATCAAATTAGGATATGGGGCACACCCACGAGCCCAACAGGGTTTTTGTAAACGGCTTGTCGACAGGAGAAAGGAACACGGTGCATCTGACTGCGACCTCAGTAAATTATCAACCACATGACACAGGAAATCTACAAACACTGACTTTCCAAGAGATATTTCCAGAAGTCTGAGAATCTCCCAAACACAATAGAGGAAGGTGGTAAGCAGAAATCGCTCTCATCAAGCCGCGGGGCAAACTCAGAAGACTGATCTCGTCTTTTAATCGGTTGATGTAAGCCAATTTATGAAGAAAGGATTTCACAACCTCTGCCACTAAAGAGGCTGTGAGCCAACTGGCTGGCGTTGGAGGGGAGGGAAGCCGTGCCCGGGAGATGGGTCTGGGCACATCCTGACCGCCTAGGACTCATGCCCTGCACCCCAGAGACCGTTGGGCAACGGAGATCGGAGATACGCTGCCTCCCCAGGCTCACCCGGAAATGTGCCGACCAGCTCCGCGGGGAAGCACAGATCATCACAGCCTTTTGTTTTCTTAGCTGCCAACGGGACTCCTCTTTTGTAAATAGCCGTGCCTGCTCCGAACTCTTTGAGGAGAGCACAGGCCCAGGTCGGCCATGGAGGCAACTCCTTCACCCATCGTGAGCTAAAATTCTGTAATCGGTGAATTCTGAGCATGAACGCGTGCCAATCTCAACAACTTATTCAAAATTTGGCGGGGGGGGGGGGAGTGGAAATAATCCATGCATGAATTGCGATAAATCTAGGAATTAAAGTATCAAACCACAGTTTGAGACGCCACAGAGACTGAAAAGCGGCCTTACGATGTCACATTCGTGGAGACATCATTTGCTTATAATTACAACATCCTGTGTAGTAGAAACGCTTCCTTTTTCTGCCTTTATTCGTCTTTTTTAAAGACTCCTCCTCAGCCCCCTCACGTGCGCACCTGTGCTCGTGCACGCAGACCCGCGGGCCTGCCTCCTCCGGCACCTGACTTTGACCCGCCCCCGTCCACCTGGGCACCTCGGGCGCCACCCGTGGGGACCGTGCACCCCTGAGTCCCAGCACAGCTGCCTGGTCCTGAGATGTCACGTGACCCCGGCCGGACCACGGAGAGCCTTCCTGGGAGCTTGACGTCGGGAATCAGCCGCGGACTCAGGAGCTATGGGCGACACCCATTCTCTCCCAGGTGTCCTGGAAATCACGAATGGCGACTTTGCATGAGAGATTGTGACACACCCTTAGCTGCAGCGAGGTCGGGGGTGGAGGAGACACTGAGCACCCCCCCGGCCCCGGCCGCAGTTTGGCCCTGTTCCAGATGTCAAAGGACACACAAATCTCTTCCCTTCTTTAACTCGGTCAGATTTCTCTCCCTTCTTGTGCAGTGGGATCCTCACTAGAACCACAAAAGGAGATCCACCAGCGTGGTCAGTGAATATTTCCACCTAACGGGATCGGGGTGGCTTCTATTTCTGCTTCGTCCCCTCGCAGGAAGGCCTTCTTGAAGTTTTAATTTGCCGCATTCTCCCAGTTTCAGGAGACTTCGAGAAGATTCCAAAGCTGTTGGGAAAATTAGCTGTGTAGTTTATATCTTATAACATTCATTATTTTTATCATAATTATTTTCCTTCAAGTCACCAGACAAAACAATTAGTGTTACACGGGACAGATAGCATTTACCTGGGAATATATAATTGAACAATTGCTCAGCATGTTTTCAAGCTTGAGGAGCCGTCTATGCTAAACAGCGGTTGTTACATAATGAGACATTTACGGATAGAAGCAAGAAGCTGGTGCTGTACGACCAAGCAACTTGAAAGAACATTCTGGAAAGTCTGTTGCTGAAAGAACAGTTCTGCAGCCCAACCTACTTCCGCTTCTTTTAGCGCTTGTGTACGTTTTCCAGGAGTCGGCTTGGCCCCAGGACGCAGCGGCCGCCTCCTCCGGGGAGCTCTCCAGGAGAGCCTGGTCTCCACGGAAGGACACAGTTGCCGCGTGAACTCGAAACGCAACCGGCTTACCTTCTCTTTGTCAGGTGTGTGTGCGTGTGGGGAAAGCGCGGTGCTCTGTGGATTCAGAGGTAAGAGTGCCATCTACTGAATTAAAGACTTCATTTCCGGCAGCCCCGGAGCCAATCCCGAGAGCCTGCTCCCCGGGAGCCCCAGCTGGGAGGACGCAGGGGTGTGTGGCCGAGGGCGGAGGACAGATGCAGGGCAGCCCGAGGCGAGGGCGGAGGCCGGCCACTCGGCGCTTGCAGCAGGAAGGAGCGCTCTCGAGCACAGAGGGCCGTTTGCCGGTTCCAAAGACGACTTCCGCGGCTGATCGGAGATGTGCAGACCCAGAGTCGCCGAGGGTCCCCTGGGAGAGGCCTGTGTGCGGCGGGGCGTGGGGAGCGCTTTTACGGGCTCGTGTGTCCAGGACAGGACGGGCGCGGAGGGACGCACACGGTTCAGAAGGGAGGGGGACGTCTTCGCAGCAATCGGGCCACGGGTCCGGCCGGGTGGGGCTCGCCTGGGCCCGGGCAGGACCACACCCACGACGCGGGTTCCGGCTCCGCCCAGGGCGGGTGTGCGGCTGTGGGGCGGGCGGGGCGGGGTAACCACCTTCCCTCACTGTCGCCGTGAGCTTGTGTCACCGGCGATGAGAGCGTGCCGTTCACCTGCCCCACATCACGATGGCGGGGCTGAATTTGCTAAAGTTTCAAAGAGCCTTGAAGACGCTGAGTGTTGCTATCGTAACTGCTACATAAAGTTCCCGGAGGAGCATCAGCGAAGCCTCGACTCGGTTTATTTCACTTTCATTTCTGTTGTGGAACGGCTCACCTTCCTACTCGTGTCCGTACAGCTACCTAAAACTTTAACCGGAAGGGCCTCGGGCGCACACCACGGGCCGAGGCCCGTGTGGCACTCTGGCGGGACTTCGGACTGCTGTCCGCGGTATGTCCACACCCGGAGGGGCCTGGAGGGTCGCAGAGGGAACACAACCACCTGTTCTAAACTGCTTTGGTTTTCTGGGGAGTTAGGGTTGAGTTAACAGGATAGAGAAAGTTGGACCGAAATTGGACATGTGATAGTGGAGGAATAGCCCAAAATCCCAAGCGGAAAAGCCCTGCTCTGGGATCTGTTCAGAAGACTTGGAGGCCCAGTGCTCACCTGTCCTGGGGAGGGCGACTGCACAGAGCCTCCCCTGCTCACGGTTTGGGGTGTTTCCTTCCCTGGTAAAGCCCTAGGAGGGACGCGTTCCCTCCTGCTTCCCTCGGTCGTTAGAGGCTGGATGAACACCGATCAAGGTGGCTGAGGGTGTCTGCAGCCTTCCCCCCCCCCCAGTACAAGGGTCCCCGGGGGTCGTGGGGGACAGAACTGCCCTGCTGTATGGCCGTCAAGTCACTTATAAGCACCTCCTAATTCCAGAGGCGGCTCCCTTGTTCATTCATACACTCACTGACTCAACATGTGATTGGTGAGTTGCCAGTCAGCCAGTGGGTAGTACCCAGACCATGTGAGGAGCCCTGGTCCTACCAGAGCTGGCATTATGGCTGAGACACAGACCCTTTAGGACTGGTAAGAAATTAATTAATGTCATTAATTAATGACAAGTACAGCCACTTTCCATAAAAGAGGATGGGGTATTTTGAAAGCATAAACCAGGGTAACATGGCCTAGCGTGGGGGTGGGAAATCTTCCTGGAGGCAAGCCGAACGTTATGGGGAAGGATATGTGGTTCCAGGCAGAGGGGGCAGTTTGTGCAAAGGCCCTGAGGCCATAAGGAAAACATGTGCTCAAGAACCCACAGAGCTGCGAGTGAACCCGCCCAGACAGAAGACATGAGGCGAGGCTGGGGTGGAGCCAGGGGCAGGTAAGTAAGAGCCCTACCTTTCAGGGTAAAGATTGTTCATCCAACCAGCAAAGCTGTCAGCACGAGCTTTTAAAGCGGAGTCACGGGGTCAAACGCGCGTCCGGAGGGCCGCAGACACAGCGTAAGAGGAGTATGGACACTGTGGAAGGGGCTTGGTGTATTGCGGCTGCACAGGAGAACTGGGGCACCTTACACGGGTGAACTGGCCGGGGCTGTTCCATGCTTGGAAGAGAACTGCGCTCGGGAGGGGACGCAGGAGGCCCAGGGGCGGGAGGCTTCTCCCCCTGCAGCTCTGTCCGAAAGTCGCGTTTCTTCCCCAGGGACACAGCCCTGGCTTTGTGCGCAGCCGGGCAACACCCAGGTCCCTGCGCGGAGTGAGTGTGCAAACGGCGTCGTCCTCCACTGCCCTCCCACGCACGAGTGTGTTTGGGATCGAAGCAGCTCATCTCCCTGGGGTCAGAAAAGACACCGTGCCCGACACTACGTCCCCCGCACCCAGGCTGCTGTGCCGGGCCCCCCTGCCTCCCTTCCCTCGGCTGCCTGGGGTGCCCCAAGACGCGTGGCCGCCTCCAGTCTCCGGGGGAGCGCGTGCGCGTGCACCGGGCTGGGAGCGTGCGCGAGCGCGTGTGGGAGCGTGCGTGCACGTGCATGGGAGCGTGGGCGTGTTGTGCGCGCACGCCCGTGGACGTGGGGGTCTCCAGCCTCCAGCTCTGCGGGGGCTCCCCGCTCACTGCACCAGCGGGTGGCGCAGGGGCTCGGGGACCGACCCCTGCGCTCGCTCGCACCCCCGCCGCGCGGAGCCTGGGCCGCGACTAGATAGATTCCTCTAGACGCGTTGCCGGGTCAGAGACGGGCTCTTTGACGTTGGTACTTTGTTGACCGGGTGTTTGTCCACCCGGAAGACTTTGGGTTGTTCCCGGTTCCAGTATCAGATGTGGCCATCTTTTCGCCTGAACTTCTGGGGTGCGTATCTCGCCAAGAAACCCTCATTCAGACTTACTAAAATAAGCTTTACGTTTTCTCCATCTAATTCCGTGTGTCTTTGCGGTACGTGTAGAGTTTAATCGAGGTGTGATGTTGCTTTTATTTTCAGGGGGAGGCGGCGTAAGAGCTCCCCGCTTCGCCTTTGACCGTAACCCGCCTTTGTTTGCTGGTGTTTGGGCCGATTTACACGCTCTTGGACTCAGCAAACACTTAGGGACCACAGCCAGGCCCTGCAGCTGGGGACCTGGTGGCGGAGTCCCTGCCCTCCAGGAGCCTGAGGTCTGTTCCGAGGACAAAAGAACAAAAGGAAGATGTAATCAGACGGGTGGAGACCCGTGCTAAGAGCCAAGGGAAACCCCGTATCACAGAGAAGGGAGCGAGTGCTTTGACGTCTCAGCGGGGCGTCGAGCTGGCACTGGGGTTAGCGACCGCCGACCGCCGAGGACCCCTCCTCCCTGTGCAGCCCCCCACTCCTTCCCGGTCCCTTTGTCCCGAAGCCGACGTGCCTCTGCAGGGCCCCACCACGTCTGTGCTCCTCGGGGCCAGGGGTCCAGCTCTGGGGAACCTTCTCCTTGCCGCTTTGTGCCGGGCGTTTACTCGTGTCCCCTGGTTTCCCAAGCGGGGTGTGTGTGTGATTCAGTGCTTTCCAGCAGGATTACTTCCGTCCCCATCCCCTCTACCCCACGGGCCTGCATGTTCCTGAGGACGGGATGCAGCCCGGCAAGGTGGATTTTAGGCGTCACAGAGGGTAGGTCAGAAGTTTAACCCCCCTCCCCTACCCCTGCAAAGTGTGTGTCTCCCGGAAGAAAGGCGGCTGGACGTGAGGAGGGAGTTAAACGGTGACTTCAGAACCCATATGCTTTTTCAGGCTTTATTTGTATGCATCTGTCTGTCCGTCCCTCCCTCCCTCCCTCCATCCAGCCAACAAGCGAGCACGTCAGCCACGGTGAGCTCAACCTAATGGGCCAGCCGGAGATGCAAATTGCAGCTACTGCAAGGCCATGAAGTGCTCCACTGAGGTGTCCACAGGCGTGCGGGAACCCCTGGAGGGCCTCTCAGAACAGACCAGGGCTTGGAGAAGCTTCCGGAAGCTTCCAGGAGCACTCAGGGCTGGCTGGGGTCTCTGCTCTTTGGGTGTCTGGCATTTGAGTGACCAGAGTTCCCGCATGAGCACATCCTGTGACATCGCTGGTTCCCCGGTGCCCCGGCCACCGTCCGAGGCTCGGCGCTGGGCTGGTGCAGATGGTCCTGCCCGTGGACGGAGGCCGCCAGCACCTGTGCTCCGGCCGGGTCAGGGCCCGAGTTCTCTGTAAGCTGGACGGTGGCAGAGGACTCGTCGTCAAGCCACGAGTGGGTTTTGCTTTGCTTTTTTTTTTTTAATTTTTTTTAACGTTTATTTATTTCTGGGACAGAGAGAGACAGAGCATGAACGGGGGAGGGGCAGAGAGAGAGGGAGACACAGAATCGGAAACAGGCTCCAGGCTCTGAGCCATCAGCCCAGAGCCCGACGCGGGGCTCGAACCCACGGACCGCGAGATCGTGACCTGGCTGAAGTCGGACGCTTAACCGACTGCGCCACCCAGGCACGCCTTGCTTTTCTTGTTTCTTGTGCGAGGGGGAAGCTTTGCCCTCCTTCCGTCTCCCCAGCCCCCTTGGGAGGCGTCTCGAAGGCCCCTGTGGCTGTTTGAGTGCAAGGGAGGCAACGGCAGGAAAAGAAGACCAGGCCTTGCCCCCTCTGTTGCCGGTCCCGCGCCTCACCCCTCCCTCGCCATCCCGGCACGCTCCCGGTGGGGGGAGCAGACGACCCCGGGTGCCCGCTGGGACCCTGGCCGTGTCTCTCCACTCGCCCCAGGACGCCCTGGTCAGGATTTGGGGGTGGTGCTGACAGAGCACGCTCACGGGAGCCAGGGGAGCCTGGCAATTGGATGAGACCCGGGAGGCTGCAGATGTCACAGCGGCGTGGCCTGTGGCCTGCCCGGTGCACCAGCCCCTCGGGTCCCGGCTCCCCGGGGCCTGCGAAAGGCCAACGGCCACACCCGGCCCCTCGGCCCCACCATGCGCCCTCAGCCTCCCCGAGGCTCTCGCTGCCCTCGGCGACGCCTGGGGTGTTCGGTCTCCCGCCTGGGGCAGGTCCACAGCCCGGCCGGGGCGCATGGCCCGGGAATGGCTCCGGGAGAAGGAACTACGCGTCCAGAGCTTCCCCGTCAGCACAGGATCCCCGAGTCAGGGCGCCTGACTCAAAGCACGGGCAGAGACATCGTAGAACTGTAAATGTGAGTTTTCACATGTCTTAGAAGCTTTTTAATGTTTATTTATTTTTGAGAGAGAGAGAGCACAAGCAGGGGAGGGGCAGAGAGAGAGGGAAACCCAGAATCCGAAGCATGCTCCAGGCTCCAAGCTGTCAGCACAGAGCCTGATGCGGGGCTCGAACTCGGACCGTGAGATCATGACCTGAGCCGAAGTCGGACGCTCAACCAATGGAGCCCCCCAGGCGCCCCTTCCCTCCGTGTCTTAAACATTTGAGGAGAGTTGACAAGATATGAAGGGCCAGGGCCTGCAGCCAAGAGAGTCCTTTCTGTGAGAGCCGGGCCTCCAGGCGCGCAGACACGGGGTCCAAGCCCAGGCCCAGGGGTGGGGGCACCGAGGCAGAGGGGAGGCCCCTGCCGAGTGGCTCTGGACTGCGCATGCTGGCGTGCGGCGGCCACGGAGGAGAACACAGAAGTCAAATTCTGCAACGTCAGATTCCCAGGCATAGCCAGGGCCCGTCCGCGAAAGACAGCTTCCTCTGCGGGCCGCAGGCTGAGGCCACCATCACTGGAGTGCCTTTGGGGCATCGGGACCCGGTTCAGGGCCCAGCTGCCGCGGCTGCGCCTGCCCCTTCGCGCCACTTTTGGGGGTTGCCCGAGTGGATCCTGTGGCTCGGTGTTGGAACACGTCAGCCCGACGGGGATGGTGGTCCTCAGACCTCAGCCGCCGGCTGGTGAATTTCTAGGCCTGGCCGGTTCCCCCGTCAGCCGGAGGGTCCGGGGCTGCGGTGCGCCCGTGCTGGGTGGCGCATCTGTGCACGCCGGCCGCCTCGGGAAACGCTCCCGGCTGATTGGATTACACACAGGACTGTCGGCTCACGGTTCTGGAAGCCGGAAGTCTAAAACCAGGTGTGGGCAGGGCTGGTCCCGGTGAGGCGTCCCTCCTTGGCGCGGAGGCACCCCTTTCTCCCCGTGCCGTCACATGGGCGTCCCTATCTGTCTCACCTCCTCTTCTTGTGAGGACAGGAGCCCTGCGGGATTACGGCCGATCCCAACGAGTTCACTTCTTTAACAGGTCCTGTCTCCAAACACCATCACATTCGGAGTCCTGGGGGGCTTCGACACAGGAATTCGGGGGACACGGCTGAGCCCACAGCCCCTGGGAGGCTGCCATGGCGGAGAGGGCAGCAAAGTGACGAGAGACAAGCTGTAATTTTATCATTCGTTAGCAGCAGTATGTGACAGATCCTAAGTCACTCCTCCAGGTAAGGCATCTGAATAAGAAATAGAGATAATTTTTTGCATCACCAAACTCTCATTACATTTTCTTTGATGTTTTATTGCGAAGTTCTTTCTTGCACGGTGATATTCTGATTTAAGGACAGTGAGCGATGTTGCAGCCAAGGAGCTATCCAAGCTGTGATAAACAGGGGGGCTAATAGTTTCCTTCCCAAATTATTTAGGTGATAACTGATGTATGCCTTTTATAGGTCACTGAATCTTCCCCCACGTGAAGGCTCGCGAGGAAATAGGGTTTTGAAGTATTTGAAATGGTCAAACTTTCATCCTTGGTAAAATATGAGGGTCATTTCAAACTTTCCAGAAGCAAATACGTGCTCCTGTCTTTGATTCAGTGGCTCAGTAGCCTATAAAAATATGCAAATCAGTTATGAGCCAAATAATTTGGTAAGTACATTATTAACTAATAAAACATCTTTCCTCCTGATAATCTACCTGCTGTCTGGAACAACTTATCACCGAGAAGCAAAATAAATGCTCAGTGTTGCAAAAAGAGATAAAAATCGTGGAGACATGTGCACAAAACTATCTCGGAAAATGCCGGCCGTGTGGAAGATTAAGTAGAATGAAACGCAAATATTGGAAAGAACATACGTCCGCGTATAACAAGTCTCTGCAGCCGACCGGCTTCTCCGCTGACGTTCATTGGGGAGTTGGCTGGCGAGCGTAATTAGCTCATCTTTAGAAACTCGTCGCCAGTCAGCCTGCAAACAAAAATGTACATCCTGCTGGTGGAGAGTTACCTCGTTTCGGGGGAGGGAAGTCCGAACACTGAACATTCTCGGAGTCTCATCTTCTCCCGAAACGTGGAGAATGTGCGGCCACGAACGTGCGGACAGCTAGCTGCCTCGTGGGCCTGGGCCTCAGGGCTGGGCGGGAAGGGTCTTCCTGCAGGGTCGGGGTGGGCCCTTTCCTAAGCTCCGGGGAAGCTGGGCTCTGAGGGGAGCCCCCCACCCAGGAAAAGGGCAGAGGCAGGAGGCAGAGGGTCTCTGCTCAGCGGTCCTGCCTCGGTTTGCACTTACAGAGATTCCCAGGTGGGATTTGCACCAACAAGTGACTTAACTTCTCTTAGAGGGAAACAAGAGAGTCACATTAAAGATGCTTGGGGGCATTTTGACGTGACATACGACGTGTCCTATTTTCTATATACAACATTCGTTACCGTTAAATGTTGCTGATTGCTAATTGATTTTCCCCCTAAATTATTATTTCTGAAGGGGGAGGAAGTCCCCAGAGCTCCCATCCCCACAGGATTTCCCCCACCGGTCGCCACGGCCATACTGTCCTGGAACCACCTCAACAGCATCCGTCCAGCCCCGCAGCCCCGCAGTGTCCCTAATCCCTCCCCCAGCTGGCGGCTAGAGTGAGTTTTTAAATTTTTTTTTTCAACGTTTATTTATTTTGGGGACAGAGAGAGAGAGACAGAGCATGAACGGGGTAGGGGCAGAGAGAGAGGGAGAAACAGAATCGGAAACAGGCTCCAGGCTCTGAGCCATCAGCCCAGAGCCCGACGCGGGGCTCGAACTCACGGACTGCGAGATCGTGACCTGGCTGAAGTCGGACGCTTAACCGACTGCGCCACCCAGGCGCCCCTAGAGTGAGTTTTTAAAGTCGTATTTCTAGAGATACGGTGAAACCCACCTCTCCTAAGTGCACGGTCTGACGAGTTTTGACAAATGCATGCGGCCACGTAACAACCAACACAAGAAAGACTGAGGCCGTTTCCACCAGCCCCCCGCCTGCCTCCTGCCCCTTTACCGTCAATCCGCTCCCCTGCCCCCTGACAGCCACTGACCTATTTCTGTCGCTCGACGTTTGCCTTTTCTGGAATTCTGCATACGGCTTGCGGTGTTCTCGTGCCTGACTTCCTTGTACAGAGCACATGCCGCTGAGACTCACCCATGTGGCGGAGTGTGTCAGGACTTTATTCCTTTGTATTACCGAGCGGTATTCCATTGTGTAAATTTGTCACGATTTGTTTCTCCATTCACCGGATGATGGACATTTGGGCTGTTTCCAGTGTTTAGCTATTAGGCATAAAGCTGCTGTAAATACCCGTGTTCAGGTCTTTGTGTGGACATGTTCTCATTTCCCTTAGGTGACGACTCAGGAGGGAGGCTCCTGACTCATAGGGTACGTGTGTGTTTCACTTCGCGAGAAGCCACCACACTGTCTTCCCAAGTCGCTGTGGCTGTTGCCTTCCCCCCAACAAGGAGTGGAGGTCCTGACGGCTTCCCGGTGTCACCAGCATCTGGCATGATTAGACTTTTACCTTCCTGGACGTCCCAGAAGCGATCTTTGTTTCCACTTCCCCGATGAGTAATGAGCGGAGCTTCCCCGCGTTAACCACACGCGCAGCTCTCGTGTTCTTTCCGTTGTAGGTTCTCAGTTTTTTGTTACGGAATTACCGTATTAGGTATGAGAATTCTTTATATTTTTGAGGGGGGCACAATCTTTAAATGCTTTATAGGTATTGTCTCCCACCCCGAGGTTGTTTTTTTTTTTTTTCTTTTCATTTTTCCTAGAAGTATCTTTGGAAGGACAAATTCTTTACCTTTTAATGAAGTCCACTTGATGTGATGGCGTTTCATCAGGCTTTGGACACCCTCTCGAAGCATCCTGAGTAGCTCAGGGTCGTAAAGATTTGGACCTAAAACACACTAGAGAAGATGTGTGGTTTTAGCCGTTAACGTCTAGGTCTGTGTTCTGAGTTTATTTTCGTGGATCGCGTGAAGCACGGATTCAGTTCCATTTTGTTTTGTGTTTGTATACGAACATCTGACTGCGTTGAATTGCCTTGGTGTCTTTGTTGAAAACCAGTTGGCTGCGTATGTGTCGAGCCCACCTCTGGATTCCTGGATAGGGTCCATTGGTTTTCATGCCAACACCACACTTTCTTGATCACTGTAACTTCATAGAAATCTCGAATAAAGTAGAGGTCCTGTATTTCTGTTCTTTCTCAGAACTGAGTTAGATGTTGTGAGTCCATCACATTTCCACACGAGGTGTTTGATCATTTTGTGAGGTTTACTCTCAAGTATTTCTTGGACGTCATGCTATTGCAAACAGTACTTTTTGTGTGTCAGATGTCTAATTAATTGTAGCTTGCATATAAAAACACAACAGGTTTTTATACACTGCCTCTGCCTGGTGACCTTTGTGTCAGTTGTGTGTTTGTTCATCGCACGTGAATGTTTCTAGCAGCTTCATTCATTATTGCCAAAAACTCAGAAGCGACCGCGTTGACCTTTAGTAGGTGAGTAGAGGAGGGAAAGGTGGCATGTGTATACAGGCGACCGTCATTTACTGCGATAACATAGATGTGGGCATGTACACTCACATGTAACTATATTATGACAACAATAAACAGAAATGGGCTATCAAGGCAGTGAAGGAAGCCAGCCTGGAAAGGCTCTGTACTGTACGATTCCAACTCTGTGACATTCTGGAAAAGACACAACTAAGGGAAGATCAGTGGTGGTTCAGGGTTTGCAGGGAGGAAGTGAAGAACCAGTGGGGCACAGAGCATTTTTAGGGTGACAAGACTATTCCGTGTGAGCCGTCACGGTGGATCCGCGTCATTACGTATTCGTCCGCATGCGCAGAATCTGCAACACCCGCAGTGAACTCTGTGGACTTTTAGTTAATAATAATCTATCACTGTCTGTTCATCAGTTGTGACGAACGTACCACACCCGGGCGAGAGACTCAGAAAATGTGCGCATGGGGGAGATGGGACACGGCAACTGTGTGCTTTCTATACAATTATTCTGCAAACTTAAAACTGCTCTAAAATTAAATTAATTAAAGTAAAAATTATGCGTTCTTGCGGTTATTGGTTTCGAGGGCCATTACATTAATTCCCCTAACCAACCAGGATGAAACCTCCAAGCTTCCCTCCCTGGCTTTAACGTTATGACATCTGCTGACATCTAGTAGTCACTCAGCAACCACTTACGGAGAGCCGGATGCCGGAGATGCCTCAGGATACAGGGGGACAAGGTGCCTGTCCCCGTGGAGGACACTTTGTGGGAAGACAGATACATAGGTCCGACACTAGAATGATGTCAGACAGCGGTAATCAGGGAGAAGGAAGTTAAAAATAAAAGTGTGGTAGTGTCATAGAGTGATGGGGTGGGGAGGGGGTCCGGGGGCCTCTCTGGGGAGCCGGTTTTTGAACTGAGCCACGAAGGTGGACAAGGAAGCTGTGTGGGGAAAGGCACCAGGCAGGGCAGACAGCAAACTTATGGCCCTCGTGAGCGAGGCTTTAAAACAACGGCCAGTGTGGCAGGGCCAGGGCCACAGGTAGGGAGGGGCAGGAGGTGGAGACGGACGGGCCGGCACCAGGTCCCAGAAATGCTCCCTTCTTTTTGTTCAGGGAAGCTTCTAGAAGATAAGTCTTAGGAGCTCATTTTGTGGATTGGTTCACATTTTCTCCATATGTGATCAAGTCATCTAGAAGACATTTTTCTTTTTTTCCAATCTGTATGTTTTTCACCCTTTCTTTAAAAAAAATTTTTTTTTAATTTTTATTTATTTCTGAGACAGAGAGAGACAGAGCACAAGTGGGGGAGGGGCAGAAAGAGAAGGAGACACAGGATCCGAAGCAGGCTCCAGGCTCCGAGCCATCAGCACAGAGCCCGACGCGGGGCTCGAACTCATCAACCGGGAGATCATGACCTGAGCCGAAGTCGACGCTCAACCGACCGAGCCACCCAGGCGCCCCTTCCCCCTTTCTATCCCTAGAGTTTTTGCTGAGAGTTTTTGTCATAAAGGGGGATCAGACTTTGTCAAGTGCATTTTCTGCATCCACTGATACGATCATATGATTTTGGTTTTGCTATTTTAATCGGATATGATTTTGAAATGTGAAACCATTAGCGTTCTTGGGCTGTATCCCACTTGGTCATGAAACAGTATCTTATGAATTGCTGGGTCTGATTCACTAACATTTGCATAAGGAATTTGACCACTAGACTTACAGTCTTTAGTTTTGTGGTAAGGTCCCTGCCTGCTTCTCTCACGAGTCCACTCCCGGCCCTGTGAGTATATTCAGGAGTTTCTGTGGGGCCAGAGTCTGACAGCATCCCCCGAGAAACCATCCGAACTGGAGCTCTCTCTGGGGAAGGTCTTAGAGTGGGAGCCACTGTAATAGACACAGGGCCTCTGTCTTCAGTGCAGTCTGGTGGTTTTGGTCACGCGAGGCCTTTGCCGATTTCACCTGAGTTGCGGGAGGTGTTGGCACGAAGCTGTTCGCAAACGCCCTCGCTCTCCTTGCAACGTTTGTAGACTCTGCACGTGTGGCCTGTCCCTCAGAGTCCGGGCGCGGGGACGCTGAGTGAAGCCTGGGCCTGTGGCTCTGGTGCAGTGTCCCGGCCTCCCCCTGGAATGCCTCCTGGGGCCACGCTTTCCATTTTCCAGTGTCTGCAGGTCACAAGTAGATTTTCCTTCGGGAAACTGCCCAGGACCCCCACACTTCCCTCTGGGGGCTAGGCCTGTGGGTGGAAGTCACAGGTAGAGGGAGGCCTGTAAAGTCTCCCGCTCTGAGCTGTGTTCCCCAAGTGAGCGGTGGAGAGGCACGGAGGAGGCAGATGCTGACTGGGACAGAGGGTATGCCCCAGGACCAGAGTCCAAGGCCCTGACTACCCGCACATGTCTTTCCGCGCTCTGTGCTGGGGCCCTCTGGTCTTGTGTTCACACGGCCTGCTCGCTCTTGGCTGCTCAGAGTGGGGGACGCGGTCCTGGCGGTGACACTGCTCCAAGAGCCCCACCAAACGTCACTGGACAAGGTGGGAAATGTCTCCATGCTAAAAGCAAAACAAAAACAAAAAACCCTTGGTGACCTGTGGCTTCCTCCCCAGCTCTGAAACAGGTATTTCCGCAATTAACAGAGGAACCATACGGGATCCGGGGGCTCGTATGTAACCTTCTCGCCTTCATCACGGGGGGGAGACATAGCCATGATCGCTGGGAGTCTGAATGGCAGATTTCGTTTGGAAAGTTCGCTTTAACGAACGGTAGCCACAGCCTCCAGGGACATTGGCTCCTCGTTGGATCGTCCGTACTCCAGCCCTTGTCAGACTTCTTCATCTGAATCTCTCTATTTGCTCGAAAACCCACGAGGTGAGTATCACTTTTGTCCCCATTGAGCAAACAAAGCAAAACGAAGCCCAGGCCTGGCCCTCGGAGAGGCTGGGGCAGGTGTCACAGTGGGTCGTGGGGGGCTCACCGCGGCCCCCCAGGGCCTTGCCGCGACACTTAGCATGATCTGTTACTATCACAACTGCAACCCTTTCGTTAAACGTGCCTGTTTGAAAACGCTTGAAATGTTTGGCTTGTGGTGCTCATGGGGCGGGGAGGTTATTGGGTAGGCCACCACGAGAACTGTCTGGAAAAGGTCCGGAGAGACGGGCTGCTTGCAAATGAGCCTGAGCTGTCCTCGTCCAGTGTCCGTTTCTTCTGAGGTCACTTCTTTCCAGACCGGCCCGGCCGGGAGAGAACGTGAGGTTCGACGCGGCGAGCGAGGGTGATGGAGAGGCGCACGGGTCGTGGTGCCGGGAGAGGGAATCTAAAGCCCGTGTTACTGGCAATTAGGACTCCTCTGGAGGAAGAACCTCTTGTTAGCCTCAGCGCTGCGCCATTCATTTGTCTGGTTCGCTTTCTAAAATAAAGCACCGGTGACTGGGAGTAAATCTCAATGTGCTTTGGCTTCCCGGGGTGTTTTAATTTCCCGTGCATTGCTTTTGACGGTGGGGTTCACGGACTGACACGGGCTCTCCCGTAGCTTTGGATTTTATCACATGCCCGGGAGTGGGAAGGTGAAAATCCCTACACAGAAAAGACAAAACAGAAGCTCAATAAACAAAAATAACAGCGGAACTCCAACCCCCAAGATCTGTGTGTGGCCCACAGCTGTGCTGGGCGGTGTCCCTTCTGGTCCCAGTCGTGGGGCCAAGTGTGCAGGTGCGGCCTGCTGGGAGCGAGCTCGGCCCCGTGCGTGAGGAGGCTTCTCTTGTTTCTGTCTGCAGACAGCCATTCTTTACTGCTGTTGGTGCTCTGACACTGTTTTGCAACCACCCCACGCGCCTGTCCCCCGAAATCCCGGGTCTCTGCGTGATGGAGTGGGGCTGTGGCTCCTGGGGACGTGAGCATCACCCCCAGTACCAAGCCCACACTGAATCCCGAGGGAGTATTCCCCCCGCACCCCCAAGAGCCAGGACGAGCCCTCACCCCTAAATTTAGCGCCTTTCTGGCTGACTTCCAGATCTGTGCCAAATTGTGACCAGCCTACTTCCCAGAAGTCTGACCCCTGGATATGGCAGGACTTACAGCAGTGACTTAGCACAAAGTGACATAGGGAATGCCTCGTGCGAGCCTGCCAGAGTCAGAGTAGAACCAACACCCCGAACCTTCTAGTGTTTTCCGTCAGTGGTGGTGACAATCCCGGAACGCTGACCAGACACAATACAGACTCAGGCTGGATACTGTCAGATCCAGCTGGGCCCGGGACTGCTGGCGTGCACCCCGCACCCCCAGGTTCCCCCACCTTCTTCCCCCATGGCCCCTCCCAGGCCCCCCTTGCCCACTGGTCTGGCCCGTCATGGCCACGAACGGCAGACCCCCGGGCAGGTGCTGGCAGGATCCTGGGGCGTGGGAGGAAGGAGAGGCCAGGAGATTTCTCCTCCTCTTCTCTGCTATGGCTGAATCTCCCTCCATCATCACATGCCTGTCCTCTGAGGTCCACGGACTGCAAACGGGCCCCCTTTCTGAGGGCCTGGTCTCCAGATTCGTCATCCCCATCAGCCTCGGGCTCTGCTTGCATCACCTCCTCTGTTCCTCCCCCAGGCAGAGTGACCAGGTCGCTGCTGCTAAGTTCTTGTGGGCGCCCCAGTCGGGTGGATGTCCCCGTCTGATGGGCGACCCACTTTTCCCTTCACCTTTGCGGCCACCCTCGCCCCACCGGCTGGCCTGGGTTCCGTTGCCTCGACCAGGCTGAGGCTCGTACAAGCTTGTGGACAACCCACCACATTCAGGGTCTATAATTTGGGTCCATGGTGATAAAATATTCACAGGGAGGCTAGCCGGAGCCAGAGGAAGGGCAGGTCGGTTCCATCAGCGGCTCTGAGCCTTTGTTTTCAACGTCTCCATAGATGGGCATTTTTCATTCTGCCAGGGGCCCCAAATCTGGTTATTTCATAGGTTACAGAGCCCAGCGGGGCCCGTGCTGAAGGCCAGGCGGGAGGCCTGCGTGTTGGCGGGGTCACCTCTGTGGGCCACCGAGCGCACAGAGGGGACGGGGAGCCCGCGCGCCCACGGCGGGAAGGCCCCCAGGGCTGTGATGTGTGACGTGCGCTGGCTGAACGGGGAGGCCGTTCAGTCCGGATGCTGCACCGCCGAGCTCTGCGTCCAAAGGCCACCCTCGGCTGTGCTCAGACCCACCTGACATCCCCCCGCGGGTGCCGCTGGCAACGTTGGGCGGGATGCTTGGCCGATTGAAATTTGGACAATCGGGCTATGACACCAGCAACGGAGTTCACCCAGAAGGTTTCCGCTGGAGTCTCGACGACGAGGAAATAGGAACTCAACACTATATGGTGTATCTATTTGATCTTTCAAATCCCCTTTTTGCCTTAGCAGTGAAAATCGTTTTAAAAAATACAAAGACAAGTATGGAGGAAAGGGCTTTCTCTGTGGTGTAAACCCTAACCACCAGAAGGCCGTGTCTGGGGGCACAGGAACCGGCCGATGTCTTCTGTGGCACCGGTGTGCCCGTCCTGGAGCAGCAGGAAATGGGCGTAAAGGATCAGCAGCGATGCCCTTTGCCGCAAGAGGACAGCCATGGATCTAAACGTACACACGGACATTGAACGCCCCAGGCTCGCACTGAGAAAGGACTCTCGACGTTTTGAAGCCCGCGGGACGTCGAAATGTCTGAAGCTCAAATCTGAGAGCGGCACATTTTGAGCATCCGTTGAGGGAGGAAGTATGCGGTGACGATGATGCCTTTACTGTACTTGGAGAGCCGTCCACACGCGTTCCAAGAGGCACTGGTGTCCCACACGTGCTCCCAGCTGCATGCGCTTTGTCCCCACGGCGTGCTGAATGCTCCTTCGTTCCCTGGGGCCTGCTCTTCTGGTCCTTCTCTCCCCCTGTGGGGCCCCCGGCCCCCACCAGGGCAGCTCACCATCAGGCAAGAAGGAAAGAAATGCACAAAGTGGCTGCTTTCTCCTGCGTGACGGTTCCCGCTCCTGTGCAGCCTGACTCCCACCTTACAGGCACAGTCTTAGCAAGGGCCCCGCAGCACACGCTCACTCACACCTGTGCTCTTCTGCTGTCTTCTTCTGTTCCAGGGCTCTCGGCGCTCGAGACCCCCAAACACTCAGCCTCGTGACGAAGCTTGTTCCGAGCGACCCTCGCGTCCGTGTGCAAGGTGGCGGGCTGGCGGCCGCGGGCTGGCCCTGCTCAAGGCACTGAGCCAGCCAGCGTCCCAGCAGCCTCCGCACCCATCGCTGCCTTTACGTGAGCCGGGCTTCGGCCTTCGCTTCCTGAAGGTTCCTGGACACGCCCCCCGCAGCGGGAGCACGAGGCGCTGAGCCCCTGCAGACAGCCGCAAAGCAGAACCAACGTTTCGGTCGATTCAGTCTCCCCAGGCCACATTACAGCTGGCTTACATTTCTTGACCAGAGATCTCTAATCTTGCCTTAGCACGGCCCTCGTGCGACTTCCCCCTTCCGCTGAAATGTAATTCCATTGGGCAAATATGTGTAACCATTCGTTGCTCACACTGTGCAAGGGGGTGGGAGAGGTGCCCTTCAGAAAGGCCCAGATGCCGCAGGACAGGGCTTCCAGGCTGCCGGTGCGGGAAGAGGGAGGGCGCTGCCTCGGTCCGGTTGCGGGGCAACAGCAGCACCAGCGGGCCTTATGCGTCTGGTCTGCCATCACTCGCTGTTTGCAAACTGGGGACCAAGGAAGCTGCTGCCGCCGTCTGAAGGGGAGCCAGTGGTGTGGGCCCCGGCCCGGGGCCAGGTGAAGAGCAGCGTCCCAGACGCAGAGGTCGGGCAGAGAGTGAATTCTCCTTTCCTCTGCCTGTTTTTCCGTCCGGGCCCTCGGAGCACTGCACGAGGCCCACCCTCGTCAGAGAGGACAACCTGCTTCACTGACTCAAATGTTAACCTCACCCAGAAACAGCCTCACAGACACAGCCTGAATCAGGTTCGAGCAAATACCCCGGGTGCCTGTGGCCCTGGTGGATGTAAAATTGACCTTCACAGGTGGACAGGCCCAGGTGGGTGTGGCCGGCTGGCCATTTCCCTGATAGCCCCTAGAGTGATGTGGTCCTCACGGCCTTCCAGGAAGTGGGCTAAGATCTGTCTGCGTGCTTTCCAGAGCGGTGAATAAGGCTCTGTCTCCCAACCTCATCCACGCCTCCCTGGGCTCAGGCTGTGAACCCCTGTCTGGACGTATCCGTGGCGAGTGGGGCGAGCGGGTCGCATAGGCCGAGCCTTGTCCCCAGTGACCACTGGGGAGCCGTGTGGCCGCACCTGCCTCTCGGCGCTTGGTGGGAAGAACAGAGCCAGTCCCATACAGGGAGGACGTGTTGACCGAGGGGACAAAGGTGGAATCGTTCCCCCAGGCCGGCTCGTGGTGTTATCAGCTGGAGAACGCCGTCTCGCTTGAACAGAGCCCGCCATGGCCTCACATAATGAAGTGCAAACAGGATTTTGAAAAAAGGGTGCACAGCCCACAATTTTGTAAGGAGCTCTGGTTGGACTTCCTGCCTACACTGAGTTTAATTGGTAGGCCGTCCACGTCAGACATTTTCACTCAATGTCTACCCTTCGGCAAGGTTCCCACGGAGCACAGAAAGTGGAAAGAACCTCTTCCCATCTGCTGGGTGGCCTCACATTAGGCACAGTGCTAACACCCAGCGAGAACCCGCATTTCACGTTCTTCTGCAGCGCTTTCTGCGGTCAAAGCCTTCTCCTGCCTCCGGTAAGTCGAAATTTTGTTGATCGTCCCTTATTTTTCTAAGCGAGACGCCTACCCGTTGGCCGGGAAACATCATGACTCATTCGAATCTAATGACCTCGGTGTGGAATTGCAATCTTGGAGATCGAGTAACGCTTCAGACCCCACCCCTCCCGAAGAGGACGGGCAAATAAGTGGTCGGGAAAGGTGCGTGGTTCTGCTTTTCCAGTTATGGGGTCAGGAGGTCGTCCGTCCCCAGGCGGCCGGCAGTTAGGGCGCCCACGATGCCACACGGTCACGAGGCACCGCCTGGACCAGACCCCGGGGCGGGACGCGTTCCACCCAGAGGGACACAGACCGTCCGTAGGGCTCAGGTAGAGACACGGCCGCAACATCTACCGTTTGCCCCGAGATGGTGTTTCACACGTTTTAGATTACGGAGCTTAAATTAGCATGTCTGATAAGACACACGGCCTCCGTCCCGTCAGAGGGGCACCCGGTGCGGCCTCTGCGGCCGGCACCGTGACCTCCGAGCAGTCAGGGGAGTCACCGCTGGAAATTATTTATCACCGAGCAGTCATTCCATTTCAGCCTCCTGGGTCTTTTGCATCTAATTGACACAGCAATAATGGCCTATGAACTTTTGATCCAATTAATTGTTAATGAGAGGTTTGATTAGCAAATAAAGGGCCTATTAGGTTGGCTGGTTGTCTTTCTGTCAAAATAGCGGGGTCAACATTCCGCAAAGGGAAAAGTGAAAGGGCTGCCGGCTATCCACTCCTCTAAATAAGCCACGTGAGCTGTGGTCTTTAACACCAATTTGCCCCCCCCCCCCCCAAAACTCACGGGCAAGCACACACACACTATATATTTTTTAAAGTGTACTTACGGATGCTTTAAAAAAATTATAATGATCACGCTTGCCCTCAATGACTGTAATTTCGAATTCTACTGACCCAGTGGAAACTGCAGAAGAAATCCCATTTCATCTTCTGTGATGGGCTTCCTTATATATATTTTTTAAAAATGAGCATGAATTTACATTTTTCTGACTCTGAAAGTAGTGTATGCTCATTGGAACGGATTGAGAGCGTCACGGAGCACATTTTTGGCAAGTGAAGGCCAGCCATGACTCCGCCGCTGGGAGGGAGTCATGGCTAGCGCCCTGTCGCCCGTCAGACCCCGTGGGTGGGCTGGGCACCTCCAGGGGGCGCTGTTCGTGCCCGGATCCACCTGAGTGACTGGGAAGTGGGGCCGTGCCCACCTGCACAAGCGCTGGCCCGGCCTGGATGTTCTTGTACACGTACTTATGTGAATATGTGCGTCTATGTGGTTTAAAAAATGGGCTAGTTTTGTTGGAATCCTACGTTTACAGTAAACTTATAAATTGCTTTCTCCAAGAGATCTTCTTGTCATGTTCTGAGTCCTCCCTGAAGAATGTGAAGTCTTGGGACGCCTGTCTGCTGGCTTTCATTGGTGCTTGGTGCATAGAAACTGTTTCTCTACCCGTCAGGTGTGTGTGGGGTCCCAGACCACCCCGGCGAGACCCGCGGTAATGAGGACTGGTTTCTGCTCTGCCTGCGACAGGTAAGTCAGCAGGAAGCGCCGGTGTGCTGGGTGCTCACAAGGACCGCTCTCAACTACAGGTGCCACTTGCTGTGTGACAGGGTCACAGCGCGCCCGGAGAAGCTTCTGCTGAGAGTTCACCTGCAGAGCTTCGCACTTGTGATGCTAATATATTTTTGAGAGTGAACACATCAAGTTGTCAATCAATCCAGCCTACAGATCGTGGCATTTCAGCTCCCTGACTTATTAAGTGTGTGACCTTCTGCAGCGAGCTCGGCTCCTGGGAGCCCCACGACCCTTCTCCATGTGAAGAGTGGGTGATCACGGGTGAGCCTCGGAGCCCGTCTGTTCTGAGGCACTGGGACCCAGAAAGCATTCGGCAGATAAGAACCGTGAGTGCTGTTCTTTTTTATAGCACAGTTCTAGTAACGGGACTCAGATATCCGCATGGGGTGTGGTTGAGTTAAATCCAATGGCCCTGTTCTTAAACGGTAGACAAAATGGGTGCACTGATAACACGGACAGAGGGACAGAGGGTGGGTGATCGTACTTGGAAGCTGCCAGGCATGGGCCACGTGAACCGAACGTTGGAGCCTTCGGGCCGCCGAGGACGATGGGGTTTAATCGCACTCTTACACTTGGTGGGTTCGCCCTCAACAACAGGGGCACGTATTTTGCATATTGAAACAGTGTGCTTTACCTCTGGTTCCACGTCGTCCAAGCCTGACAAAGGCAGGTCGGGCCGAGCAGCCCAGGACCTTCTCTCACCATGGAGAGAAGGGGCCCTGTGTGTTTTCAGAGCCATGCCAGGCAGGAGGGGAAGTGTTTTGAGGGAGGACGTGCACTGGGATTACCTGGAAGGAGAGGTGAATGGAGACGGCGGGAAGAGGCAGGCATAGAGCAGGGCAGATATGTTCAGGCTGGTGCAGGGACTCTAGGCACAATTCGTGGTGGGGTCGGGGGGACATGCTTCTTGAAGAAGCCCAGCCCCTGGCTGCCCCACTAGGGTGGGGCAGGGGGAGCAGTGGCAGACGGGCCAGACTGGGGCTCAGCTCGTGGATGCCTGCCACCCTCTCACACCATCTGGTCTCTGTGCACGGGTGTGGAGATGTGGAGACACCTGGCGAATTGGTGGTGGGACAAGAAGCCACAAAGATTTTTTGGAAGCGATACAAATGGTAAAGAGGTTGACTCTGGAGCAAGATGGCAGCGTCTTGCTCCAGATGACCAGATGGCACTTTTGTATCTTAGGGGTGCTCCGTGCACTCTCTGGGTCAGACGCTCCACCTCAAGGACCCAGCGAGGCAGCCAGGCTCCTTTCCACCCCCACCATCACGGGATCATCTGACCACCCCTCTCCCTGCCTTCACTCAGGGACCATCTTGAACCAGAGGAGGGGGAAAGTCTGGAAGGAGACCAGTTACTCCAGAGAGATCACGTTTCCTTTCTTAAGAAACCGCCAAACTGTCTCCCAAAGTGACTGCACCGCGTGGCACTCCCACCAGTGATGAGTGAGAGACCCTCGTGCTCCACACCCCCGCCAGCCTTTGCTTTGTCAGCGTTCCAGACTTTGGCCATACGTGTATAATGGTACTTCACTGCTTGGTTGTTGTTTTTTTTTAACTCGCATTTGCCGAGTGACGTGTGACACAGAGCATCTTCCCGTATGCCCGTCGGCCTTCTGTATGTCGTCGTCTTTGGTGAAGCGACTGTTGCCGTCTTTCATACGTTGTTTAACCAGGTTGTTTATTTTCTTATTGTTGAGTGTCAGAAGTTCTTTGTATCTGTGGGATGAGAGTGCTTCATCAGACGGGTCTTTGGCAACTATTTTCTTCCAGTCACTGGCTCATCTCCTCCTTTTCTAGACACTGTCTTTCGCAGAGCAGAAGCTTTTAATGTTAGGTCCGGCTAATCAGTTCTTTCTTTCATGGATCGTGCCTTTGATCCATGGAAAAAGACATACGCAAAGTCAGTTGGGTTTTCTCTTATTCTAGGAGTGTTACAGTTTTGTGTTTTACCTTTAAGTCTGTGATCCGTTTTGAGCTAAGTTTTATGAAGAGTGTGAGGACTGTGTCTGGATTCATTTTTTTCTGCATGTACATGTGGACATCCGGTTGTCCCAGCACCAGTTGTTGAAAGGATTGTCTTTGCTCTTTGTCAAAGGTCAATTGCCTCTATTTATGTGGGTCTATTTCTGGGCTTTCTATGGTGTTTCATCGACCTATTTGTCTGTTCTTGGTTGTTGTCACTTTATAGCAAGTTATTAAGTCAAGTGGTGTGAACCTTCCAACTTTGTTCTGCTTCAGGATTGCATTGGCTATTCTGCTTTTTTGCCTCTCCGTATAAACGTTGGGGTCAATGTTTTGGTATCCACAGAATAACTTGCTGGAATTTTGATTGGGATTGCATCGAATCTATGGGCCAAGTTGAAAAGACTGACATCTTGACGATGTTGAGTCTTCCTATAAATGAACATGTGATATCTCTCCACTCATTTACTTCTTTGATTTCGTTCATCAGAGTTTTGTAGGTCTTCATATAAACCTTTTACATATCTTGTTAGCTTTATGTCCACATAGTTCGTTGTGTACAATGCTAATATTAATTGTATTGTGCTTTTAATTTCAAATTCTACTTGTTTCGCATTGGCGTATAGGATAATTGAATTTTGTGTATTAACCTTGTATCCTGAACCTTGATTTTATGGTTATTGTTTCCTTGAGTTTTTGGTAGACTCTTCTGAATTATCTACCTAGACAATCATGGCATCTGTGATCGAAGTCAATTTTATTTTTTCCTTCTCAATATGTATACGTGTGTTTCCTTTTCTTTTCTTTTCTTTTCTTTTTTCTTTTCTTTTCTTACTGCACTAGCTAGTACTCCCAGTACGATGTTGAAAAGGAGTGGTGAGAGGGGACATTTTTGCTTTAGTCCTACTCTTATTGGAAAAGCCTCCAGTTTCCCATCATCGAGTATGTTGTTGACTGAGTTCTTTTTGTTTGTTTGTGTGTTTGTTTTGTTTGGCAAATATTCTTTTTCAAGTTGAGGATGTTCCTCTCCCAGTTCTACTTCACTAAGTTTTTACCATGAATCAGTGTTGGATTTTTGTCAAATGCTTTTTGCCCATCTATTGACATGATAGTGTGATTTTTCTTTTTTAGCTTGTTGGTATGATGTATTACATTAAATGATTTTTGAATGCCAGACTAGCTTTGCATAGCTGAGATAAATTCCACTTGATTGTGGTGTTAATTATTTTTATACATTCTTGGATTTAATTTGCTAATATTTTCTGGAGTGGTTTTTGCATCTGTGTTTGGGAGAGATACTGGTCTGTAGTTTTCCTTTGCTGGTAATGATTTGTCTGGTTTAGTATTAGGGTAATGCTGGCATTATAGAATGAGTTAGAAAGTATCCCATCTGGGGCATCTGGGTGGCTCAGTCGGTTGAGCGGCCGACTTCGGCTCAGGTCATGATCTCGCGGTGCATGAGTTCGAGCCCCGCATCCGGCTCTGTGCTGGCAGCTCAGAGCCTGGAGCCTGCTTCGGATTCTGTGTCTCCCTCTCTCTGACCCTTCCCCGTTCATGCTCTGTCTCTCTCTGTCTCAAAAATAAATAAACGTTAAAAAAAAAATAAAAAAAAAAAAAAGAAAGTATCCCATCTGCTTCTAACCTCTAAAAGAGATTGTAGAGAATGGGTATAATTTCTTCCTTAAATGTTTGGTAGAATTAATCCGTGAACCTATCTGGGCCTGGTGCTTTCTGTTTTGAAAGGTTGTTGGCTTTTTTCCGTAATTTCTTTACAGATATAGGCTTATTAATTTATTTCTTCTTGTGTGAGTTCTGGCAGATTGTGTTTTTAAAGGAATTAATTCGTTCATTTCAGCTAGGGTATCAAATTAGTGGTTTTAGAATTGTTCATAGTATTTGGTTATTATCCTTTTAATATCTATAGGACCTGTAGTTATGTTTTCTCTTTCCTTTCTGATACTAGTGATTTGTGTCCTCTCTCTTTCTTTCTCAGGTAGCCCAACATATACTTACTGGTTTTATTGCTTTTTTCAAAAACACTAGCTTTTGCTTTCATTGTTTTTCTCTATTGATTTCCTGTTTTCAGTTTTATTGACTTCTTCTCTAATTCTTACTATCTCTTTACTTCTGTTTACTTTGGGTTTAATTTCTTTTCTTAATTTCTTTTTCTAGTTCCCACATTGATTTTGGATCTTTGTTTCTTTTTTAATATGTGCATTTAAAGCTATAAATTTCTGTCTAGCATTGCTTTCACTGCATCCCACAAACGCTGATAAATTGTGTTTTCATTTTCATTTACCTCAAAATATTTTTAATGCTCATTTATTTTTGATAGAGCATGAGGAGGGGATGGGCAGAGAGGGAGGGAGGGACAGAGAGAGAGGGGGGGACAGAGGATTCGAAGTGGGCTCTGCGCTGACAGCAGTGAGCCCGATGTGGGTTTAAACTCACAAACGGTGAGATCATGACCTGAGCTGAGATCAGACGCTCAAACCGACTCCCCTATTTCAAAATATTTTTAAATTACTCTTTATGTGTTTTCCTCGACACATGTGTTAATTGGAAGTGTGTGGTTGAATGCGTTCAGGGATTTTCTAGCTCTCTTCCTGTTACTTATTTCTAGTTCAATTCCATGTGGTCTGAACGAAGGTGTTGTGTGACTTCTGCTCTTTTGTGTTTGTGTGTGTCCTAAGGCCCAGAAGGTGGTCGGTCTCGGTGAATGTTCCATGTGTGTTTGAGAAGAATGTGTTCTGTATTGTTGGGTGAAATAGTCTACAGATGTCCGTTAGGCCCTGTTGACTAATGGTGTCGTTCAGTCCAGTTACGCCCTTACGATATTCTGCCTTCTGGATCTGTCCGTTTGTGATGGAAGGATGGTTAAGTGTTCAACTGTGGCAGTGGGTTTTTCTTTTTCTCTTTGCAGTCCTGTTAGCTTTTGCCCCATGTGGTTCGATGCTCTGTTTTAGGTATACAGATCCTATGTCTTCTTGGCCAAGTGGCCCCTTTTAACTATGCAATGCCCCTTTTTTTATCCTTGATAACTATTTTTGTTTTGAATTTGCTCTGTCTGAAATTAATATAGCTTTGCTTCCTTTCTTCTGGTTAGTGCCAGCCTGGTATGCTTTTCTCCATCTATTTACTTTTACTCCATACGTGTCTTATAATCACAGCGGGTTTCTTCTGGATGGTGTGTACCTGTGTCTTGTTTCTGATCCACTCTGACAGTCTCTGTTATTTAGTCAAGGTATTTGGACCACTGAGGCTCGGTGGTTATTGGTATAGCTGGAGTAATGTCCACTGAATTTGTTGCCCTTTCCTCTTTGTGGTTTGAGTGGAGTATTTTGCACGATTCCATTTTCTCTCTTTACTTCGCATGTGAGTCATACTTCTTTTTAGTTTACTTTTGTCGTGGTCCCCCCCTGGCATTCGTAGTACACACTCACAAGCGAGCCACACATCCACTTCCAAATAATGCTACGCTAATTCACAGGTAGTGAAAATATCTTGTAATAAAAACATCTTAATTGCTACCTCTCATCGCTTGTACAATGACTGTTATTTATTTTACTTAAAAAAATTTTTTTACATTTATTTTTTTTTTTTGAGAGCTAGACACAGTGTGAGCAGGGGAGGGGCAGGGAGAGAGAGGGAGACGCAGAATCGGAAGCAGGCTCCAGGCTCTGAGGTGTCAGCACAGAGCCCGACACGGGGCTCGAACTCAAGAACCATGAGATCGTGACCTGAGCCGAAGTTGGATGCTCAACTCACTGAGCCACCCAGGAGCTCCTGTTTTACTTATATATAAGCTGCGTAAGCACACGTCTTTACATGGATATGGATATACACACACACACGCATAAGATATATACATAAGATAAGAATCAGATACATTGTTGCAATACATCAAAAATAAAAAAAACAAGTTTTTTATTTTACCTTCACTTACTCATTCTCCAATGCTTTTCGTTTCTTTATGTTGAGCTGAGTATCTTTGTCGTGGTTTTGGGTTTTTTTTTTTTAAATTTTCTCTTTTAGTCTTTTTTATTCTTCTTTTCTTTTAGTCTTCTCCTCTGTAAAAAAAACTTCTTTCGACATTTCTTGCAAGGCAAGTCTACTGGCAATAAATTTCCTCAGTTTTTGTTTTTCTGGGAAAGTCTTAACTTCTCCTTCACTTTTGAAGCATAACTTTGCAGAGCTCCAAGTTTTTGTTTTCAGTTCTGTCTCTCTCAGCGATTTAAATATCTCGCTCCGTTCCTTTCTTGCTTTCATGCCTTCTGAGTACAAGTCGGAGGAAATTCTTATATTCGTTTCTCTGTAAGTAAGGTGTTTCATTTTTGTTTTTCTGGTTTCCTTCAAGATTTTTTTCTTTCACTTCGATTTTGGGCAGCTTGAAGGTGATGTGCCCGGGTCTGGTCTTGGTGCCACTGGCCCCTCTTGGTGTTGTTCTCTGAGCATCCTGCACCGCGATTTGGGGTCTGACATTCACGTGGGAAAACTGGAAGTCGTGATTGCTGCAAATATTCTCTTCTGTTCCTCTCTTGCTTCTCCTGGCATTTCTATTCTAGGTATTACACCTTTGTAGTCGCCCCACAGTCCCTGGGTATCCTGTGGGCATTTTTTGTTTGCTTGTTTTTTGTTTTTCGTCTTGTTCTCTTTTCAGCTTTCGAAGTTTCAGTCGACATAGCCTCATATCCAGATGCTCTTTCCTCAGCCATAGCCAGTCCACTCATCAGCCCGTCAAAGGCATTCTTCATTTCTAAAAGGGGTTTTGATCTCTGGCATGTCTTTGGATTCTTTCTTCACGTTCGCCCCTCTCTGCTCCCATGGCCACCTGCCCTCGCATTCTCCTTGTCCATCAGAGCCCTTAGCGTGTGAATCCCGGTTGGTTTATACTCCCCGTGTGACCATTCCAACATCCTTGCCTTGTCGAACGCTCTGATGCTTGCTCTGTCTCTTCAAATTGGTTTTTGCCTTTTAGTCTGCCTTGTGAGTTTTGACACGCTGTACGTCTTGGGGTTTTAGTGAGTGCATGCTCCCAGACCGTGTCCCTCTGTGTTTTTCTCCCTTGTTGACCGGGGCTGGTTGGCTAGAGTGGGTTGTATTTGGGTATTTCCCTTGTCCCACGTAGAAGGCTGGAGCTGACAGGGCCTGGGTATTCCCCTTCCCCTGGGTCTCCTAGGCTCTGATAATACTCTAGCAGGTCGGGCTCTGTCAGCCCCTTTCCCACGGGGCAGGCTTTGTTGAGAACGTCAGAAAGCTGCAGTGGCTTTCTAAATGGCTCCTTTCCCACATCCCCTGCTGGAAGTCTGAGGGGATTGCGTTCCAGTATTTACTGTGGGGAACTGGTCAAGCCCCTGGGGGTAAATCTCACAATATTGTGGGAGTCCCCCTACGACTGGGTCCCCTTGGAGCTCTTAACTTCCAGAATTGTCCACCCTGAGCCTCTAGGAATTCTTCAATTATAGTTCAGGTTTTCCACTCTTGTTCTGGTTCCTGCTCGTGGGCTCCTTCTCCAGGAAGCCATAACTGTCTGAGTCACTGGTCTCTCCCATCTGTGGGCAGCCGTCTTCCCTGTGGCCTCTCCTCTCTTACAGGCCCAAAGAGAGTTGTTGATTCTTTAGCCGGTTAGTGTTCTATTTCCTGTTAGGATGCATGTTAAGCCCAAGGTCCTCTTGAGAGGTTCTTAAATCAACAAAAATAATTTGCTTACTGACCTGTGTAAATACGGGGCTGATGATAAGTCAACAAAAGGAGCAGACACGATCGTTTTGAAACTGTAGTCATTTCCTGATACAAAGATTATGTCTTGAACTATGTTTACATGATAGTAGGTAAGGCAGAGATTCAATAAATACCTTGTTATTTAATAAAGAAAAGTCAGCTTGATTATTTCAAGCCAAATGATTTAACGCTAGGAACCGAATGATCTGAATCAGTTATTGACCTTGACTAAATTAACCGGCTAATTGTCAAATTTTTACCTATTCTCTCCTCTTCTTCTCTTAGATCAAATAATACAACCACTTACTTCCCAAAACTCGTAAAGCGTGAAGATTAAAACTCTTTACCTCAAGGGCCCCAGTGAAATTAGTAGGCCAGATTCCAACTATAATGGCATAATTGAGACAGCAGCAGACTCCCGCCACAGCCAGCTACAAAACTCGACCAAACACAAGCAGGGCAAGAAGGTGCAATTCAGGTGGGGAGTCCCATGATTCCCCAGCTCTCACCTGGTGATCGTCTACTTCCCACGTCAAAATGTAACAAATTGGATGCAGACAGTGGGAAATATCCGGCATAAAGTAAGAAGTCTAGAATGTAAAGATGTGGGGCCCAGGGCTGACTCAGTCCGTTGAGCATCCGACTCCGGCTCAGGTCATGATCCCGGGGTCCGTGGCTTCGAGCCCCGCGTCCAGCTCTGTGCTGACAGCTCGGAGCATGGAGCTTGCTTCAGATTCTGTGTCCCCCTCTCTCTCTGCCCTTCCCCTGCTCACACTCTGTCTCTCTCTCTCTCTCCCAAAAATAAATACTCGTTAAAAAATTCAAAATGAAATAAAATGTGAAGATCTACAATATTGAATGTAAATAACCTTATAGTAAACATGAAATGTAATGAGAGTTTTAGATGAGAAGGTAATAGATGAAATAAAAAATTTTAACTAGGAATCCAAGAAAAAAAATAGCCATGAACAACAGACAGACAAACAAAAAAGCATATCATGGCTAAATAATAAATGAAGAGTGAAATGGTTGATTTAACTCAATCATCACACACAGACAGTGAATTATAAGGCCGAAATTTCAGGCTGGTTAGGCAAGTTGGACCCAACTAAATTCTGTCTCTCAGAGGCGTGTTTCGTATATAAAGACAGATACCAAAAGTGGAAGGGCAGGATAGATGTGTCCTGCAAAGACATGACAGAGCTGGTCTGCTTATGTTGGTATCAGGCAAAGGATGAGCTGGGCTGTATCCACTCTAGAACGTTCTAATCGTCAGAAGGCAATGCCAATCAAGTACACGAAACAGCACAACCACAGTGTGGAGGAAAGAGTCACAGCACAGGTGTGTGACCAAAGACTTGGGTCAGGGATTTTCATACATGTGTAACACCTGGATACAAGCCTTTGTGCACACGGGGCAGGCGGGGGGGTGGGCACAGGCATGCATGCATTTTACAAATTGCATCTGTGCGATGCGTAGATATATACACACATATGCAAACAGAACCAGCGGGAAAACTTATTTCTCAGAGAAGGACAAATCCCACGTGATCTCATGTATACATAGAAACAAAAGCGGAGACAGAAATGACAAAGAAAAACGGAACTCAGACCCAGAGCACAGGCTGGCGGTGCCAGAGGCAGGGCCAAAGAGGGTCAGAAAGTACAGACTTCCAGTTATAAAATAAGTAAGTTCTGGGAACAGAAGGCAGAGCGCAGGGATTACAGTTCCTGACGCTATTGTGTTAGAAACGCCTTCTAATGGGACGACCATTCTAACTGAAAAGTGGGCAAGCTATTTGAACAGGTACGCCTCAAAAGAAGGTACATACATGGCAATCTGCTCGTGACAGATGTCCAGGGTTATGAGTCGTCAGGTGTGTATACAGCACATTCACGACGACCTCAGATCTCTGTACAACTTAAAAGGATGAACGGTGCCAACGGCCAGAGAGGACAAAGCCAACAGAGCCCTTGCACACTTCTGGGGAGTAGACAGCGGGACAGTCCTCACATGAAGCAATTGTAACGTTAAACTTGCGCCTGCTACGTGAGCCACTCCTAAGTCCTCACGTCGGAGAAATGAAAACTTACATCCATGAAAATGACTAGTACCAAAATGTTCACAGCAGCTTTATTCTATCAATGGATAGATACTGATAGATACGTTAGCTAGATCTATCGATGTGTAAAAAAATCACCATACATTCATACCATGAAAGAATATTCGGCTATGAAAACAACTGAATTACTGATGCTCCCAACACAGGTACACCTCACAGCCTCATGGTGAACAGAAGAGCCCAGACATAAATGAGAAAAAATGTGTAATTCCACTCACATGAAATTCTGGAACCGGCAAAATACAAGTCAGATCAACGTTGGCCTATCCCTTGAGAGGAGGCCCAAGAGAACTTTCTGGAGAGAGAGTAATGCTCTATGTTTTGATGGCAGGAGTTTCTCTGGTGCATACATCTATCAAAACTCATCTAACTGTACGCTTACAACATGGGAACTTTATCGTATGTAAACGATACCTCGACGAGGTCGATTTACAATCATGAGGCTAAGCGAGAGTTCGCCAACTTATCCAGTCTCCACACCGTGTTCTCGGCAAGCATTTGTGCTGCCCCGCGTCACACGCTTGCATGAGGGATGCGGTCCCTGCGTAAACACGACCGCGGCTCATCTGTCTTCACCGCGTTCGGTCAGGTCTGGAGACGTGTGGCTGTGTGTCTCAGGAAGGTGACAATCGAGAGCTAATCCGATTCTAACAGCATCAACAACTTCCGCCAGGCTCTCCCACTGCCGAGTTCTGGGCGTCCTGAGAATAGACCTATTGTTTGCAGAGCCAACAAGTAAAATTCTTTCATCCAAGGCTGACTCACCCACGGTCATGTTACCCAACTAAACTCTTTTCAATCGTGTGAGTCCTTGCTAGTAGCCATTTACGACTGGTCACCGTGAGTCTTTACTTTGAAATCTCTAACTTTTCCTGAAGGATGCAATTCTCCTGTCTCCACCTAATGCATCAATTATTCAAGCTTTATGAACATTTCCCCAATTATGCCTTTGATTTACTGCTTCAAGCAGTCTGCATTATCTAGAATACATCTGTGAATGTCACTCACGATTTATGCTCTCTCCAGTTTACTGGCCTCATACACTTCGAGGTGCTACTGATTTCATTTCTTTATTTTCCTTCAAAGCCCACAGAGTCCAATGTTTTCTACTTTGCTTAGATTGTTGTTTTGTCATTAAAATTTGTTTTGGCTCCTTCCCAGCTCTTCCATCAGTATGTTATAATCTCACAATTAAAATGTCTAATTTATTTCCTCATGTTCCCGATGTTATTGAAATTGGCTAGCACTCTCTAGAAAGGATGCCAAGATCTTAATAGGCACCAAGGTAACAAAACATTTTGTCTCCTTTTATTTTCTGTTTCCATTATACTAACAAAATAAAATATTTAACCTATAGTCAGATGGAATTCAATTTACCTGTATTTATTTTAGAAATAAATTACTTTGCAACTTTAAGTAACATTGCTTTTATGATTTTCCGTTGAGAACAGAAGTATCGCTATAAAATGGAAAGTTAAGATGTTCATTTTAACAAAAGTGTAACTTTAAAATGTAGCTCTCAACGACAGACAATGCTTTACGAGAACGGAGAGCACTTTACCTTCATTGTCTTTTGGGGGCTGATCTGCCTTTAAATTATTAATCTGACAAGTAGAATAACAGTATTGGAATTTTAAAAATGTAATCTGAAATTTAACTGCTTTGCCTTGGTACTCAAGATTGTCTTTGTGAAGTTTTCTTCACTCTGATGTCAACTTTTATTATTAATTGAAATAATTATTAAATTCATCCCAGAAATAGATGGGTCTGGAACTCTGGGACGAGCAGAGCCCATCCGTGGACTTGAGGGTCTGTGTCTAGGGTGGTCTTTTAGGCTCTCAACCTGCAAGCCTCCCAGAAACCTACTCTCGGGCTCTCCACACATCATCGCTCACCGAATCCATCCTGCCAGCCAAGAGGAGAGGCGGTGCCAGACATTAGAACTATTAGAACGAAGCACTTCTTCGTTCATTTCTTCTGCAGGTGTTTACTGAAGTCCCGGGAGGCACGGGGCTACATCCACAGCTGGAAACAAAACCAACTGGCCACCGCCCTCACTTTGGACTCGCGACAACCAGGCGGTGCTTGAAGGGACAGTGATGACTGGATCTCACTTCAGTGACCACACGGGACCCAGGTAGTGGCTACGTTCTGATCGCTGCATAATAAGTCACCCCAAAACTCAGTGGCTGAAGACAGCAATTTAGTTTTAGCGCTGGCGGTTCCGTGGGTTGCTGGGGCTGGATCTCCACCGTGTTGGCGTGCAAGATGGCGTGCTCACACATCTGGCATTGGCTCTGGCCGTGGCCTGGTTGCTCAGCCCTCGGCCAGGGAGCCACAGTGTGGCCACTCTCCGCGTGGGGCTTCTCCTGGCACGCGTGTGTCCAGAGGGAACGCACCGAGGGCAGGCGTCCCAAGAGGCAAGGAGAGGAAGCTTCCAGGCTAGCTGAAGGCTCTAACCGGACGGTTGCAGTGGCCTTTACACTGAGCTGGCTTGGTCTGAGCAGTCATCGGTTCCCCCCGTAGTCAACGGGGAAAAACAACAACAAAAAACTTCATCTCAGAGTGGGAGAGGGGCAAGGTCCCGTTGAGGGGAGAGCACGTGGGATGGGAGGAGACGGTGCAGTCAGCTTTGGAAAATAAGATTTACCACCGGCTCCAAGAAAGCTCCTGTGAATGTGTGACATCTATTCTAAGGTCCCTTATTAACATACTAAGTCCGTAAACGGTAAGTCTAATAAACATGTATTGTGTTAGTGTGCAAGCGGTCCAAACATCTTACACACGTAAAAGCTCACTTACTCCGATGACCTCCCGAAGAAGTGACTAACATCACTATTTTCACTTGGCAGGTAAGGACATTGACCCGAGACACCAACAAGATGCAAAGTCTACGCATCGGTGAAGAGACTAGAACTGTCTCTCTGTTGCTGCACCACACGGTACAGGGTGCTTCCTGTGTCACGTGGACGCTGCTGAGCAGGCGTCACCCAGAGAAGCAGGTGGACAGGGGCTCCGGGCAAATTAAACACTCGCGGAGGAGGGGAAAGGGAAAGAACTTGTGACTGGAGTAAGGTGAAGGAAGGCTGGGGCACAAAGGACACGGGAAAGAGGTGCGGGCACAGCCCAGGGGCTCTGGAGGCTCGTCTGGGACTTTAGATGTCTTTCTTGATGAGAAAGAAAAACTCTGAAATATTTTCGGTAGAGGAGTTGTGTGGCCAGACGTGTGGCTTCCAAAGACCACCCTGGGTGTTGTGTGAGAAGGGACTGGAGAAGGCTGGGCGTGGGGACCGAGAGCCAGGGTCCGCCAAGGGGTGGCTCCATCCGTTCGCGGGAAGACTAAGGCTGAGCCCCAGGTGGGGCCGGAGATGAAGGACAGTGGACGTGCTCGGTACAGGCACGTCGCTGTGGAGCTGCACGGGCAGGACGTGGCTGGGGGTGCTGCGCTGAGATGCCTTCCTGGACACCGGTTCCCACGATGAAGGCGGTGCTGTCGGGGGCACCTGCTTCTAAGAGGGGAACAGGGCAAGAGGCAGACTGGGGGAGAAAACTGTCTGCTTCCTTGCCTCACTCTTCTGGAAGCCTGGGCTGAAGGCAGGAAGACATGAGCAGCATTTCCACAATACGCTGGACCACACGCTTCGAGCTCCTGTGTTCGCGCACACCTCTCCAGGGGCTGATGCCCTGAATCTTGGACCACGTGGTCAAGATGCAATCGTGCTGTGGCTTGGGAAGGAGGCAGATCTGTAGGTCCCATGGTGCCCTTATCGTGAGAGTAGTCTGGACACTGGTCACAAAGACCTCGAGCCTCCTCTTGTGGGTGTCACATGTCCTAGCCAATTGGACGTTGGGTGTGGCATGGGGACGGTCAGGTGGGGTGGAGGGAGGGAGGGGAAAAGAGTGACGTCAGGATGAGATGAGAGAGGTCAGGGGCACGTGGGGTACCCGAAAGGGAACACGGGGAGAATCGTTATCGTTGTTCCCATGTTGAGACTAACACTGTGTCTCACCGGCAATGAGAAAGATCAAAAGAAAACACCCTCCCCACCTTCAAATTGCTTGTGAGGCCGACTCCGTGCAAGTGACAGGGGGTGTTTTGCAGCTGCCGCGAGAGGGACACCAGGGCCGTCAGCAGCCGGAGCTGGAGAGGGTTCTGCGGAAGGGGACGATGTTTCATCCTTCTGGACCCATCAGTTTCCAGGCGGGAACAGCCCTCCAACTGTGGGCACAAGAGTACTTCGTGCTTCCAGATACTGAAAAGAAAAATCTAACATCATTTAACTTGGGGTTATAGATTGACATTTTCTTTATAAAGCCGACTTCTAGACGGCTTCAGAGTAGTTCTCCGGTTTTGAAACAGGCCAGCTATATTCATTACATTGACTTTCTTTCAGATCTTGATGCTCAGAGAATAATTCCTCATTGGTATTTATTTTGCTCTAAATTAGCTATTTGCTTATTGACCCAAAATAGTTATCATCTCAGCTGGAAATATATTGGAACTCTGGTTGCCAAACAAATATTCAGCAAAAGATGGAGAAAAGCATATGGGGAGGAAAACCCCACCAAGTCTGGGCTGCTGGTGTTCTGGAAGGCGCTCTGGCGGGCCGCCATGTGCCCCGCTGCACGCAGGCACCGGGGTGACAGTGATCGATTCGGCAGTGGGGAGGTGTTAATGATATTCAGCGCTGATGGCTGAGATATTTATCATCTCTGCATTTATCATTATAAAGAGGACGCCAGAGCTAATTAAAGTCTGGGCTAACAGGGTGACCGGGGAGTCTGGGGGGCACCGACGCCCAGAAAGACCTGGGAAAGCTTCCAGCAGGAAGGACACCAACCTTACAGCAAAGCCAATTAACTTAATTCTTCAGGAAAGCGTGTGTGGCACTTTCATTTGGGTAAACTGGAGGACGGGTTTCAAGCACGTCTCCTATTTTGTGCCGAAATCGCAGGCTTGCTAACAGGCAGTGACTGCTGTGTTCCCTCACTCTGCTCCCAGCCCCACCCAACCCCATCTCAGAAAATCCTTACACTTGGGGCGCCTGGGGGGCTCAGCCGGTTAAGGGTCCGACTTCGGCTCACGTCACGATCTCACGGTGCGTGGGTTTGAGCCCCGCGTCGGGCTCTGTGCTGACAGCTCAGAGCCTGGAGCCTGCTTCGGAGTCTGTCTGTCTGTCTCTCTCTCTCTGTCCCTCCCCGACTCACACTCTGTCTCTCTCCCTCTCAAAAATAAATAAAATTTAAAAAATTAAATAAAATCCTTACATTTAGAAAATGTTTTTTAAACATAGAGACCTCTGGGTTTTGTTTGCGCAGCACAGCACGGCTCTCTATGGCTGCTTCAGGATTTTCTGAAATTTTCTACATGTGTAAGTTGAAAGATAAATTCCGGACCTTGTATTCCCTGCTTCATGCAAATCACTGGCATACGTATTGAGACTAATACACAGACCACAGGACTGTGGTGTAAACATTCCACAAGCTTCGATTTCCAAAGTGTAGTTTCCTCAATGCGTTTTCATTAGTGTGATTTCCCCCCCTTAGTATCCATGACAATAAATGGCATCATTAAAGAATGGAATTTAATTTTTCCTTTATGAGTTTTAATTAGACACTGACATTTTGATACTTCTTCTCCACCGAATACCGATCTATAGCCTGTCGTTTTGGGAGGTTCAACTCACCTCTTCGTCTTGAGTCTGATCCAGGAAAATCGAAGATGCCCTTGGAGAAAGCTCTCTGCAAAGGAGGGCGGACAGACTGTATTGAAGAACGTTGGTCTTGACCTTTTGTGGAATGGGGGGACTCTCCGTGGGCCCCTCCCCTTCTGAATGGTGGCCCCCACACCGCCCCTGACTTGACGGTGTGACAGGAAAGTGGGGAAGAGTTAGTGTAGCATTTAACGGTATCAGTCCCAAAGATTGACTTAGTCCCGATTTAAGGCAAAGATTAAAAAAGGCTTTTCTCCCTGTGGAACGAAGGAGGAGGTACATTTCTTGAAAGGACACGGGAAATGACATTTGTGCCCACCCTGTTGCTGTGCTGGAGCCTTGACTCGGGGGAAAGTCATCCCAGCCGCTCGGTATGGTGGGAGTGTCCTCCTCACTGGTCATATGACGATGACATCCCAGGTCAGAGAAGTGCAGTGAATACTCCGGGGCAGCTTGGCGGTCAAAGCCAGGTCTTCTGCCCCAGACACCAGGCTGTGACCCTCCCAGCTGTGTCCCCGGGAGGAGGGCCGGCTTCCTGTTTTGCCTCCGCAGCTGTCCCATACAGAGGGCAGGGGTGCAAGGAGAAGGCATCATCGGAGCCCCGTTCCCACCTGCAGTCAGAGAGGCGGCCAGGCGGTGGTGAGGGCACGTGGCCTCTGGGTCCACGTCGCTACGATGGGGTTGCTGACGGAGTCCTCCGATCCCGGTGTGATGAGGGAGACGTAAGGGCCATGAGGACAGAGGCTCACCCAGTACAGAGCCGGTGGCTGTAGGTGTTGACATCCGTTGTTTCCACACTCTTGGTAGCATGCAGCTGCCCAAAACACTGCCTCAAGAAAAGGGAGAAGGTGAAAAATGATGAAGACCTTAGAGTGAATTTTCAGAAATGGTACACTGCTTTCTCCCAGCAAATTTTGAGCTGGCAGTGTAATCAAGATGACATAAAGCGTCCACCTTGCTGTGGTCCCCTCTCTGAACACTAGGTACCTGGAGTTCACAGGAAGCGGAGTCTAGAACTCTCTTGCCCTCTTCGGTCTGGCAGCCTGGGTGCCCCTGAAGATGAGGTCCAGGAGCCAAAAGGCCACAGAATCCTCATTCGTAGCTGGCCCGCGTCCCTAAGACCTGATCAGAGCTGGGACACAGTAAGTGTACGGCCAGTATTTGTGGAATGAGTGATGATTAGATGGGTGGGTGGGTGGATGCATAAATGAACGAACTTGGGGCCTTCAACCCAACTTTCACCTGACATACTCAGAATATGACATTGAATTGCTATCCTAAGGTCTGATCTCTAACCCCTACTTTGAGCCCATTCCCGATTTAACAGTGCCTTGGCTCCCAGAGATTTCAAGGCCCTGCCCACGAGGTGGTCCCCTACTGTGAGCACGGCCTGGAGCTAGGATGACCTTCAGACAGGTCATATGGAATCCAAGGGTGGTCCCTGCTCTCCTCCTCTCCATGCTTCACAGGAAAGGCCCGATGGGCACCAACTCATTATGAGTCCACCCTGTGGTTGTGCTGTCTGTAATAAACGTAGCGTTCCGAAGGCAGAAGCGAGGAAAGATCATGGGATGTAACGATCAGAAGTGTATGTTTCGTTAAGAATGATAAAGTTCACCATTGGCGAAATGAAGCTTTCTTTTATTAGCACCTGATGTTAATCTAAAAAACTACTCCGCCATTTTGAACACTGTGATTTCATACGAAATTCATTGATGAGCTGAGTTATTCTGGATCTACAATTAGGAGCACGCAGCATGCAAATGGTGTGGCCCAATTACACCTCTGTGAACCAGACGTGAGTATTTAGCGGGGGGGATGTGGAACTTTGTCCAGCACACTGTTAATTATCTTACCCTTCATTAAGTCACTAACCTTGTGGTTCACCAAAGATATGAAGACACTGATTTTCCAGCTCATAATTTGATTCAGGAGGTGCAGCTCTCTCAAAATATATAAACTCCCAGGAGGAAGTTAAGCACCGTTATCCTCCACGTGACCATCTGTATCATCAAAAGACATTTATTAAGCACTTAACTGTGCATGGCGCTGAGGTAGATGGTGAACAGAGAATCAGGTACTGAATTTCTTGTCTTCCGTGAAGTCACTGGACATACAAGAGAGTGAATAAAATGCTGGACCAAGACACAAAGTAGAGAATGAGACAAAGTGCAGGTAAATCTTCAGAGGAGACATGGGCTGGGACGATGTACCCCCTGCAGAGAGACCCCAAAAGACAACCAAGAAGTATTTATTCTCTCTTACCTGAGGCAGGCCTACCAGGCAACCCCAAAACTTGAGGGCAGGCGCTGTGTTGGGCAAGAGATTTCAAGTGCTCGTGACATGCCGAGGAGGAGAGATTGCTATGTGCGGGGTATGGAGAAAGGCTGGGGATGGAGGCATGGCGGCCTCTCCGATTGCTGCCTCCCAGCTATAAATTGCCGGGCGAAAGATCTGGACAGCTCTGCTCAGAATGGTCGTTCGTCCCTGTGTCCAATCCCTGTGAGCAGGGGCAGGGATACAAGGGATATCACGTGACAAGCACTCGTTGATGGGCAGGTGATCATGCTGTTCTGGGCGGGCCCCCCCAAAAGGTCTGCTGCAGACCTCATCAGGACCCACGTAGATGCAGCATTTCAATCAGAAGACAAGATGGGGCGTGTGGGTTGCTCAGTCAGTTAAGCGTCTGACTTCAGCTCGGGTTATCATCTTGAGGTCTGTGAGTTTGAGTCCCACGTCGGGCTCTGGGCTGACAGAGCGGAGCCTGGAGCCTGCTTCGGATTCTGTGTCTCCCTCTCTTTCTGCCCTTCCTCTGCTCACGCTCTGTCTCTCTCTCCTAAAAATAAATAAACGTGAAAAAAAAAAAAAGACAACACATACTGCTTTGCCTCCAAGACTTCTTGTTTTAGTTTTATGTAGTTTCCTTTTACTTGTTTTAGTCCTGCTAAATTGCTTTCTGTTGTCCTTATCGGGGTGCTACTTGACGGCTCGTTTGGAGTTCGGTTGCCTGACCGTTGATGACGATCTACAGCCACGTAGCCACCAACGCCGTCCCCAGAATACGTCTGTCACTCCCAAATGCTTCCTCCTGTCCATTTGCAGTGATCCCTGCCCCAAACCTGACCACTCATGAACACTGATCTGCTTTCTGTCACTGTATTTCGCCACTTTGAGATTTTTATGTAAGTGGAATTGCTTTGTGAGTCTTTCGTGTCTGACTCTCTTCATTTATTAGCAAAACGCTTTTGAGATTTATTAATGCTGATGCGTGTATCAGTATTTATTCCTTTGTATTGACGAGATGTGCTGCATCGTATGGATGGACCACGATGTGTTTGTCCACTCACTAGCAGATGCTACTTGGAACCTTTGCAGTTTGGGACCTATGGGTCACACTGCTGTGAGTGAGAGTGTTTGTGTTGCTGTCTGCCTTCTGTTCTCTCGGGCAGATCCTAGGAGTGGAATTGGCAAATGGTAGTGATGTTTAACTTAGTAACATACCACCAAACTGCTTTCTAAAATTTTCTTTTCCCATTTTGCATTTCCACCAGCAACATGTAAGTTTCAGTTGTCCCCCTGTCTCGCCAACACTCGGTGTTTTCCAGTTTTTCACTTTACCATTTAGTTGGTGTGCAGTGATATTGACGAGACACTTAATTAACATCCTTGGGTTTTCACGATTATATTTTTCAATTTTTTTATTCTTTATTTTTGAGAGAGAGAAAGATCATGGGCGGGGGAGGAACAGAGAGAGGGAGACACAGAATCTGAAGCAGACTCCGGGCTCTGAGCTGTCAGCACAGAGCCCGACGCGAGGCTCAAACTCGCAAACCTCGAGATCATGACCTGAGCTGGAGCTGGATGCTTAACCGACAGAGCCACCCAAGAGCCCCTTCACAATTGTATTTTTAAGTTTGTGGTAATGCCACCAATGGGACTCCTGTGGAAGCAGTTCAATGCTTGGCGTGTCATGACCATGAAGCAAGTACATTACCTGCCATTGTCACTGGTGCCATTTAATGACTTTGCCAGTGCTTAGCAGCAGAAGTGCATTTTAGTATCATGTAGTGTTGCCCTGGGGACTCTAAAGCATGTTTGCACTGTGGGACCCAGAGTTCAACACCCCTGTGTGTGTTTATAAAGGTAGAGGCCCTGCTTTTTTGTTCTATTTGCTTTCATCAACATCCCACAGATGCCTCCAGCCAATGTTCTCATTGTTCAACAGCATGGTTATCACTTAAACTATTAGGTTTTACTTTCTTTTGTTGGATCAAACAAAGCCTGCAACCCTGATTATACTCTCCAGGCTGACTCAGAAAAGTTTTGAAATTTGTATTTAATAAATATGAAGCCTGTGGCTTGGGTCGGGAAATTGTAAGGTTCCCAACACAATTTTTGTGTGTGTGTGTTTGTTTTGTTCTTTAGAGAGAAAGAGAGAGTGAGCACAGGCACGTGGGTGTAAGCATGGGAGGGACAGAGGGAGAGAGAGAGAGCATCTCAAGCAGGTTCTATGCCCAGCACAGAGCCTGATGAGGGGCTTGATCTTACAACAGTGAGGTCGTGGCCTGAGCTGAAATCAAGGGTCGGACGCTTAACCGACTGAGCCCCCCAGGTGCCTCGTGACACAATTTTGTCCTAACCATTTGTATCTATCTGTTACGGATTCACCGTGTCTCCTTAAAATTCATATATTGAATCCCTAGACTCCAATGTGCTTGGAGTTGGGAGACTGGGTATTTGGGAGGTTGGATGAGACCAGGAGGGTGGGATCCCTGTGGTGGGGATAGTGCCCTTACAAGACAGACACCAGAGAGCTCTTTCTCTCTGTCCACCATGTTGGGAGGGGACGCAGTGAGAAGGCAGCTGTCTGCAAGCCAGGAGGAGGACTGTCATCAGGAACTGACCGTACTGCACCCTGAACTTGGTCTTCCAGCCTCTAGAACCATAAGAAGATAAATGTCTGTCACTCCAGCCTCTTGGTCTATGGTGTCTTGTTATGACCACATGGACTAAGACACTCTCAAAGTTCCACCTGGTGCTCGAAACGCATTTGTCTGCTGCCTCCACACTGTACCCCAAAAGGCTAATCTCACATACTAACTCCTTTTTTCCACATCTTTTAAAAGTAAACACTAAAGATTAGAAAGTAGATTATTGACTCCCAAGGGCAGAATAAGGGCAGAATGAGGGTACAGAGCTTCTTTTTGGGGTGCCAAAGGTGTTCTAAAATCAGTCAGGGCTGATGGTCACACAACCCTGTGGATGTACTAAACCCTAACGCATTGTACACTTTAAAGAAGTGAATTTTATGGAATGTGAATTGTGTCTCGATCAGTCTGTTGACAAAAAAAATACAGCGGACCAGGATATGGACACACCAGTTCTTCTTAAGACACCAATGCCTTGATTGAAATTTTGATTCATATGCCTGGACACTGGCGGGGGGGGCGGGGTTTGACAAACTTTATTGAACAGTCTCCGGTTGTTTGTCCTTGAGATGGAACTGAAAGGAATCCTTGGACACACACCGACATCGCTGTCTACCCCGTGTCAAAACTGTAAGTAAAATCAAATGGTTGTCCAGAAACGTGGATCTACAGGAACTGTTGTTTCCAATTATTTCATGGTAGAATAATGAATAAGGAATATCATATACTTAATATTTAATACTCTATTCAAAAAACGTTCAAAGGACATGGCATATGAAATGATAAGCAAATGTTATAGATGCTTTAGATCTCTTCATTGAATTTTCTGATACCACTGACTGTATATTCTGCTTTTCTTGATTCATTTCTAATAACTATTCAGTTAAACCCTGTTGGAATATGGTGAATAAGTGATCTAGGGCAAATTAATTCACCAACCAATTTCAGCTGCTTCTGGATAATCCAGGCATGCACAGTAGGCCTACTGACCACCCATGATGGGGTTCCCCCAGGTTCCCACTGCTGACGTCTCCTCCTGGTGCCTCTGGGAGGTTCTGCCTCTTGCAGCTGTCGCCGGCTACCCGACGGGAGAACCACAGGGAAGAAAGAGGGCAAATGCATTTTGCTCAATCTGCCTGAGATGCTTCAGAAGGCTTCAGTCCGATGGTTCAGGAATGACCATGTCTGGAAAGACAGGAGTGTGGTGAAGACAATCCTGTGACAGAAGACCAGTGGGGGAGCCTGTAAGACCCCACTTATTTTAAGTCCATGTGTTGCCCACCCTCAGATCTAGATGCCTTTCTTCCAGATCAGAATTGCCCAATAAGAAGTGTGATGTGAGGGGCGCCTGAGCGGCTCAGTAGGTTGAGCATCCAACTCTTGATTTCAGCTCAGGTCATGATCCCGGGGTCGTGGGATCAAGTCTTGCATCGGGCTCTGGGCTAAGCGTGGATCCTGCATGGGAGTCTCTGTCTCTCTCTTTTCCTCAGCCCCTCTCCCTGCTCACACCCCCTCTGTCTTTCTCAAAAACAAATAAATAAACATAAAAAAAAGAAGGGTGATGTGAGCCACACAGATGGTTTCAGGTTGTTTAATATCCATTTTTAAGAGAAGCAAAAAGAAAGAGGTGAAAGTTAAAATCTCTCAGGATACCCAAAATATCATCATGTCAACATGTAATTATTAATGAGATACTTTGCATTCATTTTTATTGGATTAAGTCCTCAAAATCCATCACTGGATTACGTTTGGATCGCATCTCAAATCGGGCACCAAATTTTCGACGGTGCAGGTGAAATGTTGAGTCCCAGCCAAAGACCAAATTGTGTTTAATGGAAAATAGTTTACACTGCCTCCACGTTAAAATCTAAATATAGCACATAGGTTATGTATACATCTAAACATAAGTTAATTAAGATTAAAAATGTCACGTTCAGTTTCTCAATCCCATCAGCCCAGTGGCCCAGGTGGCTGGTGGCTCTGGCATCAGACAATGCAGGTCTAGATCATGCAGTGACTGAGCCAGGCGGCCAGGGGCAGGACAGAAAATAATCACCCCCCAAGTACCATCAATTATCTCACTCACAGATTAGAAGGTGTGCACAGCCATTTCTTTCTGACATAAATAATGGGTATGTGGAGACAGGACTTGTAACTAAGAAGGATTTGAACTTGACTTGTTACTTTCCAGGCTCTACAATTAATTCCACACCCGGGAAGGTCAATGAATCAAGTATTTGAAGCGTATCGAAGGAGCTCCTGGGAGAAATTTTACATTTCTACGTAGACAGCGGCATTCTGCACAGCTGTGTGGACTGTCCCCTGGAACGCTGGCTGGCAAGACACGGCCCCAGGTGACCGTGCAGGAGGACACACAGCCACATCGTGTCCTCAGGAACTCCCCAGGGCGTGCGGAGAGCAGGCTTCTGGACCCGTCCCCTCCTGTCCTGGAAGGGCCATCATCTCACTGGCATCCTCAACACCCTCCCCTAACACCACGTCCACCGGGCTATACTGTCTCTGCACCCCACACAGTGCGGCCTTGCCCCAGCGCCCCCGGGGGCTGCTCCTCAAGGTGGGGGCTGTTTCCCGACAGGGATGTCCACCCACCAGCCAGCCCGGAGCTCAGGGCCCGGAGCTCTCGGCCCCTCGGGTTTAGGGAGCGAGTGGATGGTTTGACGTAGCTGCGTTACCCGGGGTACAGGTTTCGGAAACCAGAGCGAGGGAGGGGGATATAATGAAAACCATCCCTCTGCCCGTTTTTTCCAATGTTTCTTGAGCTGAATTTTGAAGAGAACAAGAAGCACAAGGTACCTTATAAATACGTCTTTCTTCTCTGAGAAAACATCTGGAAGGTTGACACGAAGGGACCCACAACTGCTTTTTTGTTGTCATAAAGCCCGTGCTGGAACGGGAAGGGCGCGAGCAAGGGGGAGCCAAACCAATCATTTTAAATTGGGCTGAGAAAGGCCATTTAGTTCCACTCCATCTGAACTTACCAAACACTTGGTGCAGACCTCCTGAGCCCCCAGGCCGCCGCCCTCTCCTGGGCCTAGGGGCCCACCGCCAAGCCGCCAAGCCTCTAGGAAAACATCTTGAATGTGTTTGGCTGAAAACAGGAATGAGTCCAGTGTTGGGAGAGAGCTAGGGTTTGCCAGCCGGCATTTCTTTCTGCTCTGCTCAGGGTTGCTTCGGTATACAGACGTGTGCACGGTGGGGCCCATACACGCGCACGTGCACACCCGAGATTAAGGGGGAAACAGCCCAGAGTTTTAGCAGAGTAAAGGAAAATGTACAAGTTTTGAAAAAGGGAAAGAGACATTCGGGCCAGAGTTGCACATGCCTCTGGTCAGTCCCAGTCAGCCCAAGGAGCCCCAGGCGACGGGGCCAGGGGAGGGGGCAGACTCTTCCTTGGGCGAAGGGGACACGTCTCCAGGCGCACATGGCCTCTGTGTTACTGTTGGGGCAGTTGAGCCAGCTACGGTGCATGCAGACCAGGTGAGGCACCAGCCGGAGACCACACAGGGTGCAGCTCTGAGCATATCGATCCCTGTTCCCACCCCCGTGCACCCCAGACCTGCAGCACGGGGAGCCTGAGCCTTGAGGCCAAAAGTGTGACAGGCAGTCTGGGAGGGGAGAGGCTTCTGGGGACAGCGGGTGAGACGGTGGGAGTCTCAGAAGGCTTCCACAAGTGGGTGGCCTGGGGCTAGGGCATGCAAGCTGGTGGACGGGACCAGGACAGAGTGTTTTTGAAGCAGCAAGGCTCTGAGGCCAGAACATCCCAGATGGTGTCCTGGTATTTTGTGAGCTTCTCTGAGATGCACAACTGCACAACTGGCGGGGAAAACACCTTTCCATCCTTGTTGGGAACCATTAGTTCCTATCGCCCATCGGCCAGTCAGACGTTGGGAAGCTGGTCAAGTGTGCGACAGGCTCCCTGGGTGAGCAGAGTTCAGCTAGGAGATAGTTGCTCATCCCGGCTGGATGGGAACAGACCCTGCTTACAGTCTTCTCAGGGCCTAGCATATCCCTGCTGCTTTGCCCCAAAGGAGAACACAGATAGTGCCACGTGCACTTGGACTCCATGCTGGAGGTGACGTGAGAAGTTAAAAGGCATAGAGGAGCACAGTGCCCATGTTCAGGAAACAGTGGTGCTTTCACATCCAGGAAACAGGAAAACTTTGAATTATTTATATACTGAAAGAAAACAGTCATCAATAATGGGAAGAATTATAAAGATAGATAGATAGATAGGTGATGGACACATAGATGGATAGATAGATGATGGATGGGTAAGTGATAGATAGATAGATAGATAGACAAAAGATGGATGGATAGATGATGGACGGGTAGATGGATAGACAGATGATAGACAGGTAGGTGATAGACAGACAGACAGACAAAAGATGGATGGATAGATGATGGACGGGTAGATGGATAGATAGATGATGGATGGGTAAGTGATAGATAGATAGATAGATAGATAGATAGACAAAAGATGGATGGATAGATGATGGACGGGTAGATGGATAGACAGATGATAGACAGGTAGGTGATAGACAGACAGACAGACAAAAGATGGATGGATAGATGATGGACGGGTAGATGGATAGACAGATGATAGACAGGTAGGTGATAGACAGACAGACAGACAAAAGATGGATGGATAGATGATGGACAGGTAGATGGATAGATAGATGATGGATGGGTAAGTGATAGATAGATAGATAGATAGACAAAAGATGGATGGATAGATGATGGACGGGTAGATGGATAGACAGATGATAGACAGGTAGGTGATAGACAGACAGACAAAAGATGGATGGATAGATGATGGACGGGTAGATGGATAGATAGATGATGGATGGGTAAGTGATAGATAGATAGATAGATAGATAGATAGACAAAAGATGGATGGATAGATGATGGACGGGTAGATGGATAGACAGATGATAGGTAGGTGATAGACAGACAGACAGACAAAAGATGGATGGATAGATGATGGACGGGTAGATGGATAGATAGATGATGGATGGGTAAGTGATAGATAGATAGATAGATAGATAGACAAAAGATGGATGGATAGATGATGGACGGGTAGATGGATAGACAGATGATGGACGGGTAGGTGATAGACAGACAGACAAAAGATGGATGGATAGATGATGGACAGACAGGTGATAGACAGATGATGGACGGGTAGAGACATACACCGATGTCACGTATCTACAAATGGGCAGATGACAGGTGGGTATGAAGACAAGAGTGTCAGGGGGAGGGAAAGGCTCCACAGTGCGGACTATTCCCAGAACGCTGTGTCTTCAAGGACCGGTGCGATGCACGTGAGGGGCAGTGGGGGGAGGGCAGTGGACACACAGGAAGCGGGTGGGGGGGCACTGCTGATGGTCTCCCTTCCAGAGGGTGTGCAGAAGGGAAACGTGGTGAGTTCTTCAAACGTGATGTGGTGGCTTCACTGCACCCCCAGGGGGCAGGGGACCCCAAGGAACCGGGTCCTTCCGGGGGAGTTGGGGCTCCTCACTTCCGAATCACAGGTGGCACCTGGGGCCGGCCCGTTCCCGGTCGGGACCTCTGCGTGACTGTCAGCAGCCGCCGAGAGCTTTGGTTACTGGGAGGTGAGGGAAGGTCTGGGTGGGTCTCTACTGCGTCCCCGAGGAGCCACGGCACATGCCCAGTGGCGTCCCCAGGTCTTCGGCCTACACGTCCCGGGTCACTCGGAGGAGCGAGCTGCACCCAGACCAGACGTGTTTTCTTCAGCTGCTGCTTGTGTCACGCTGGCTGGCACCACTGTCACCAGCTCGCTGGGGTCAGGCCGGCAGGGTCCACACAGGCCCCGCTCTAGCCAGAAGCAGGGGTCCGGGGGCAGGGGGACACTGCCCGGGTCACGAGGGCATCAGCCAGGGCACCCGGGGCGAGAACCAATGCCGGGTTTGGGTCTCCGCGTACAGCTGCAGTCCAGCCGTGCACCCTCCACGCTGCAGCGGCCACCGTGGTGCCAGACCCCGGCCCGGGGGTTGGACCGGCAGGAGGGGCCCCACTCGCCCGCTCCTTCCCTGTCCTGGGCTCTGCGGCTACGGTTCCCTCTTCCCACCTCTCTCCCTTCCCACCCAGTTCCGATCTCTTTCCTTCTCGCTGAAATCGTTAGGGCCCTTTGCTGTCTCAGCCTTGTCTCTCTCCGGTTTAAAGAATGTTCCCGTTTCTCCCCACCAGCCATCGCGTTTCTCCGTCTGCTTCTGGCCAGGCTGCTTGAGACCCTTCCCTTCCTCCCTCCCCTCTGCCCTCCAGGCTGCTTCTGGTTTCACAATGTTCTAAAGTGACCTAGAGCTCCCGGGTGCCGTCTCTCCGTCTCTCTGCCGCTGGGCTGGCGACAATGGACTGGGGGAGGGGCAGGGCAGGTGCTCTGGGAGGTGACCTGGGTCCCTCCTCACGCCCTTTCTTCCTGGGCGTGCCGAGCCCAGACTCCAGTGTCCCCAGGGCCCTCTGCCACGGCCCCTTGTGGAGAAGGGTCCCCCGAAGGTGGGTCCCTGCCTGGTCGCGCCCCGGACGGCCTCCCCCGCAGGCAGCAGCTTCTCCTCCAACCAGCGGCCCCTGCAGCGGGAGAGAGGCTGCCACGCCGCTGCCTCTAGGAGGTTCGAATAAAAGGATTCTTTCCGTGGACAGTGACCTAAGATAGACACGCTGGACAAATTCCGAAAGGACGGCTATTCTCCGTTTCAGCGGCGGCTCGAAAGGACACAAACGCAACCGCCCGAAACCGGATGGAGGCGGATCTTGCCAAAAGAACTACGAGGCAGAAAGAGCGCGTCTTAAAATAGCTCAGGGCTTCGAAGTCTCGCTGCGCGGAACGTCCGGTTCGCCTCCTGTGCGCGTGCGCCTGCCGGGGTGGGGGGCAGGGCTGCGTCCCAGCCGCAGAGGCGTCCAGACCCGGGGGAGGGCGGCAGGCGGGGACTGTCCCCCCAGCCCCACGAGACCCCCTCCGGCCGGGAACAGAGGCGGACAGCGCACCAGGGCACAGCCTGGCTCTGCGGCTGAGCGCCCTGCGTGCCCAGAGCCGGCGGACGCCGCCGCCGGTGCCCTGGTGGCCGAGAGGGCCGCGCCAGCCACGCCCGACGCCAGGGCGGAGTCACCCTCCTCCGACACGCCAGGGGACGGAGGAGAGCCGGCCTGACACAAGTTGTTTTCGCGGCCGCTCTTTGTGACGAGGGACTTCTGCTCCCCGTCAGCCCGGTGCCATCTGCTGCGGGAAACCAGGGCCCTTGAAGAAGGAGCCGCTCCTGAATTATTGATCAATGATTAGCAAATGCAATCGAAATTGTAGACTGGATGTTGTGCGCGGATCCATAATTTATGAGCGGACAAAATAGGAGGTGGTAGAGGTAGCGGCAGGTGATTTCAGCCCCGTATCGATTACTTAAAACAACAGGAGGGAAGTGGGCTGTGGCAGATGGAACAGAAGCTGACGGCTCCGGGCCGGCCGGCAGCGCGGCCAGAGCTGGGGAATACGGCGCCGCAGAAGCAAATACGTTTCTATTGTGCCTCTTTGATCACCATGCTGTTCCCCGAGACCAGAGGACATATTTGTTTATAATTTATGTATTCTCTCGCCATAAAAGATTGATGGTGCCCTATTAGATACTCCAGGATCTAAATTTCCAGATAGTTTGTACGGCGACAGCCGGCGACACGGTGTTGGGAAGCGTCCTCGGCCTTCCCTGGCAGAGGGGCGCCCCGGAGGGCTGTGCCCGGCAGCGCCCCCCTCACCCTTTCCCACCCCCCCCCTCCCCCGCGAGCTGAGCCGAGCCCAGCCCCCGGGACAGGCTCGGGGAAAACCCGGCCAGGACGCGGCCAGAAGGTGACCTGATTCTAAGCCCGCAGCCAGGGTTGTAGGTGGACGTTTTTCTCCTGCGGACTTTGCGAGAGGACGGCCTGGCGCCCCCGCATCTGTGATACTGGATGTTGAAAAGTACACAATGTCAAGTGCGTGCTGGGTCAATTTAGAGCAAGGGTGGGGGGTGGCGGTTTTGCACCCAGGGGAGACGGAACACAGGGTAGGGGCATCTGGGGTGGTCACGGCCGGGGAGACTATGTAGGAGGGGGGACGCTGCTAACCACAGTCCAGGGGGCAGAGGGGCACCCCAACAAAGAATCATTGCCCTGATGCCCACCGCAGCCATATCCTCCCTTCAAGGACACACAGTCTTGGCAGCCAAGAGGGGCTGGTGCTGGGTCTCCCGGAACTGGGGCTCCCGGAGTGGGGGCGGCTGCACCAGACTCTGGTCCAGAGAGGGTTCTCTGAACCCCCACGTTGCAGTCTCCTCCCCAGTAAAGTGGGGAACAAGCTGCGTCTTGTGTGATATGGAGGCAGCTCAGACGGGGCACAGAGCCGGGGCACAGAACTCGCATTCGGTGCACGTTAATGTCTCATTATGTTCGTTTTGACCTTCTGCTTCACCAAGCGGGACAAACCCACATCCTTCACATTCGGAATTCCTCCGTGCAGGGTCTCATCTCTGCGATTTTATCTCTGGCTACCTACCTATCCATCTATTATCTATCCACCCATCCATCCACCCATCTATCATCTACCTATTATCTATCTATATATCCATCCATCCATCCACCCATCTATCATCTACCTATTATCTATCTATATATCCATCCATCCATCCACCCATCACCCATCCACCTATCATCTATCGTCTATCTATCATCTATCTCTATCATCTATCAGATATCCATCTGTACATCTATTATCTATTATCTATCTATTTATCAATCATCTATCTATCCAGCTATCCATTATCTATCATGTATCCTATCTACCCATCCATAAACTATCATTCATGTATCTATTCATCTATCGTCTATCTATACATCTATTATCTATTCATCCATCCATCCACCCATCCACCCATCTATTTATCATTTTTGTGTCTATCCATCCATCTATCCATTTATCATCTATCCATCCATCCATCCATCCATCCATCTATTCACTGTCCTCTATCTGTCCATCCATCGCCTATCCATCTATCATCTATCTATCTATCTATCTATCGAGATGAATTAAATCAACTAAGACAAATTTCCTAATTCTTAGCCCAAAACCAAAATGTGGTGTGAATTGAGAACGAGGAGGAGAATTTTTTTTTAAATCACTCTGTAGCTAGGATCTGCTCAACCCTGTAAAAAACTGCATCCTGGTGTCAGAAGTGACCACAGGAACCCACTGCAAACTGCTCTTGAAAGTCCCAGCAAAGTATGTGAGCTTTGGGAACACTGCTCCATTCTGGAGAACATATACGAGGAAGCTTTTGAAATCAGTTTGAAACTCCTGCCCTCTATTGTTTTAAAAATGTAAAACAAAACAAAATGGAATTTGCTCACAAGAGCCTTCAGGGTTTCGCGTCATCTTTTTTGGTTTCTAACTAAAACGGACATTGAGTAGCTGTTTGCAGAAACGCGGGCATCCCAGCTTTCCTAATCGCTTCCTGCTCAGATCTAGGAAATCATCAAACAACCCACATAGCCAACGGGTCCTCAATTATTGAGGAATGTTTGTTGCTTTAAAAATGGAACTAAGTTACACATGCAGGGTACGCAGGGTGCATCACGTCCGGGGCCGCTGGGCGGTCTGTGGAGGTGGGGGGGGGGGGGGGGCACCTGCCAGAACAGGGATGCAGTGCCCAGGCTGCTGAACTGTGCAACGTCTGCTCCACGACGCGCCTGCGGTAAAGTCCCGAGAAGCACAGGGTGTCTTCATCCATTCCTAGGAGGAATTATTTTCTAGCCACCGAAAATAACTCGGTCGGTGTGCTCGGAATCTGCAAGGAAAGATTCTGACAGTGAAGCCTGCCGTCGCTACGTGACCGCGCTCTGATACAGGTGCTCTCTCGTGAGCAGGCCCAGGCTCCCAGGCGCTGTGGCCACCTGGGAAGTCACAGAGGCGTGGCCGGCTACTCCTGGACACTCCTCAGGGACCCGAGGTCCATGCGTGGCCTGCCTCTTGAATCTGGGCGGGCTTTTGGCCCCCTCGCCTGGTAGGGCAGGGCCGAGGGGATGTTATCTGACTTCCGAGGTGAGGTCGTAGAAGATCAGCCAGCTGCTGCCTCCCACGGTCCCTGGCAGCCCTGAGCTGCCCCTTGAGAGATCTGGGCCATCCTGAGGCCACGGTACCAGGGGGCCACTGGGGGTGCTCAGGCCGAGTCTTGTCGGAGCCCAGGCTTTTGGCCGGACCGGACGGGGAGCGTGCTGTCCCGAGAGCTCCAGACTGGCCACCTGCCAGCTTGAATGCACAGAGTGTCCACGCCACGGGGACAGAAGGATCCACCAGCTAAGCCCCAAATGTTCCTGAACTACAAAATGATGAAACTTGAAGAAACAGTTGGTGTTTGAGCTCCCTGAGCTTAGGGGTGGTTTGTTAGACAGCAATAGACAGATGCGATGCCAGGCCAATCCAAACCTCCAGGGGGCGGGGCTCTGGGGTCACAGCACAAACCTGACTTCCTTCAAGGGGCCCTGTTATCTCAGCGACTTCCCGGACTGCGTGCAGACCACAGTCTGAAACCACACACACTTAACACAAAGAAGTGTGGGACGCTTAGCCTCATCCCCTCCAACACATCTGGTGTTTTCTAGTCTCTTCCTTTTTATTTAGCTCTCATTACTGAAATGCTGGCGAGGCCCCTGTGCGGCTCTCCCGTCCCGCGCTGTGCACACGCGCCTTCTGTTCTCAGGTGCCTGTCGTCCACTTGGTTGTTTGGTCCGCACCAAAAGGCTACTTCCCCGGCACCTGCTGGGCTGCTTTAATTTCTCTTAAATGCTGGTTTTGCCTTATTCGCTTCCGGAGGGGATGACAAAGGATGGCAAGGTCTTGGACGGCTTGAGTGTGGCCCCTGTCCGAGCCCCCAGAGGGCCTGTGCGGGACGGCTGAGCACCGACCGCTGCGGGAACCGGCCGCCTCGTAAAAGTGTCCACCTTGGCCACGGGACTTTCCGCATCTGTCATTAACTGACTCTGTTTGCTGACCCCCGTTTCTGCTTGATGGGGGAAAGTTGCCTCATCTGTATTTTACAGGTAAATTCAATCACACCCAGGGACTTCTCAGCCAACCCCCAGTGTCCTCTGTCCCCCTCCCTAAAGCTGTATCTGCATCCGGTCCTGTGACAGTGGCTCTCAGCATGGCACCTGCAGTCCGTGGTCACCGTCACAGGCCTCTCTGACCACCTTCGGGTCCCCAGCAGATACTACCCGCCAGGTGCCCCTTCTCTGTAGGGGGGCCTCTCCCTGGTCCTGACCTGTCGCCGCCACGTGGGCATCCCTGTGAGGGCAGGGAAACTTCCGGACAGTCTGCCAAGGTCGCTCTGGCTGCAGACTGACCTTGGGCTTGTGAGGGGTCCCGCGGGCACAGCCCCTTCTCGGGGTCTCAGACGGAGGCAGGACGGACCATTGGTCCATCGCAGCCAGTCTAGTGAGGGGGGAAATGGGGAGCAGACACAGCGGCCTTGAGTCTGTCCGTGCAGATGTTACGCACCAACGAGACAGGTGTGCTTTCTCACCTTGTGCTCCAGACGCAGGGTCTGTGTGCTCAACTAATGTGAAGAACAGCAATGCCAGCTACAAAAACACCGCCCTTGAGAACCCCACGGACTTCTTGTACCCCTTGTACCCTTCTGTCTTCTCTCCCCAGGGCACAGGCAAGGGCGTGTGTGCACGTCTGTGCGTTGGGGAGACCTAGCTGAGGGAGGAAGAGGGTCAGTAAAATACCAGTTTGTGTCTCTGGGTTCCATCCAGCCATAGATAAATGCAGACATTTATGAAATAGAACTGTCTTTTGCCTCAAAACAGTGGGCGTATAAAACCAAACACAAATGCGTCACGGAGATAAAGGCAGTACCTAACAGGCAGGAAAGCCGTAGTGGAAGCTCGCTGCTAAGGAGTCAGAGCGTCGGACAAGTTCACCTGAAACAGTCAGACCTTTTCTTTGACTCACTGTCTCCGGGGTCCCCCTGGGGGAAGAGCTGGGCACGGCCCTCGGTCCTTCCCGCCCGGAGGAAACACACGTTTAACGGTGCGATGCTCGTCCCCTGGCCGCGGGAGGTGGACACGTGGCCGTCCCCTGCTGCGGGTGCACTTGCCTCTGAGTACAGAGTGTCCACCGACCTACTCTCGGCTCTTCCCGGGTGACCAGGCTGGCTTTGCTGAACCGCCCTGCCCGGTGCCCGGCCCGGCCTGGTTGTGGACACCTTCGGGTTCCTTGGCCGCACGACATCTGGGGTGCGGAAAAACGGTCTTGGGTGATGGAACCGTGGTCCCCCGGTTTGGCTTTCCCACCATATTATTTCTGTCGCCGTGGCAGGACTGGAGCTCCTACCAGCTGCTGAGGCCCTAAGACTGAGGAACCCCGGCCTCCCTGCTTGCTTCCGAGTGCTGGCCCCTGCCCGCTTCTTAGGCGAATTCTGCCTTTGAAAGATTAATTGATTCCCTGAACTTAAATATAGTGCGCTGCTCGTGGGGGGACCTTCCCTTTGTAAAGCTGCTGAATGATTCAGAGGGTCTCATTATTTCAGCAGGGCCACCCTGCTCTCCAGCTGTCGCCACCATATGCCGTGCCCGCCCGTGGACAGTGGCGGTGGGCAACACGGGGCCTCGGCCGGCCCAGGGGAAAAGACCGTGGCCACACTCCTCTTTCCGGGAGCCGTGTTTTGGCCGCAGCTAATTGACTCCTTAGGAATGACTGAATTTTTATAGGCAAGCAAACATACCTAAGACGTGTTTTAAAAGGAAAGCAGTCACAGAAAAGCACCAGGACTGACAGAACTCTGCGTTTGTGCTGGGGTCCGGTTAGGACACTTCCCTGGCCGTCTGCGACCCCAGGCTACCTGGGTCCCTCAGGCCCCATCCCTTTGGCAAGTCCGTCGACAAGCTTGTTGCATGAGAACTTGCTCGAACGCGTTTGACGATGAATGTGGGTTCTCCGCAGATACGGTTATAGCAAGCATTGGGAGCAGCTTCAGCTGAGCACACTGCAGAGGGTGGTTCCCCTTCTGGAACCATCCTAAGGAGGTTCCCTCAGCGGGGTGGCCGCGCCAGCTCCAGGCTGAAGATGCCGCAGCGGCACCCCTCGACCAGAAACACGGGGCTGGAAGGAAACGGAGAGGCTGTGTGCGGGCAGGTGGAACAGAAGGAAAGCTCAGACGAGACCCGGTGGCTGGGGCGCTGTTGGTGCAGCTTCTTGTGAGGAGGCAGGAGACCCCAGAGCACTTCCACAACGGGCCTCCTGCTGGCATACTGGTCTTGCTGGACCTTGAGTGCCCGGGTCACGGAAGCCACCCAGTCGGTCTTCCCACCACGGAGGCCTGACTTCTGGTGACACCAAGTTCCGATTCCAGAAGTTTCCAGGGATGACTGCCCTGGGCCCGGGTGCTCTCTGCTTGTAGGAGGTAGAGGCAGTGATATGATGCTATTGAGTGCCTCCGTGACGCTTCAAGAGGGAGGGACGTGGGAGGTTCGGGCCCCGTGGGAGCTGCAGTCATCCGGGGCAGACGGCTCAGGCGTGTGTGCCGAGAGCCCCACCTCTGGGCCTCGGCCTCCTCCCTGCCTGGGACAGAGCAGAAGGAAGACTTGGAGGGAATCTATTGAGTGTCTTGTGTATATAGGTGTAGAGGTCTCCATTCTTCCCTGGGGATTTTGTCATTTATTGTTGGCATTTCGTTGTTAGAGTCTCTCTCTGTAGCCTTTGGTCTCTGGTAGGCCAGGTTGGGCAGTGGGAAAAGACATAATTGGGGGAGGAAAAACTGAATGGAAGCTATTTCCCATCTGACCCACCACGGTGCAGGAGCTGCTTGGGCCGACGTGCAGACCCCGTGCGTTCCCAGCTTGGGGACGGAGTGGGCAAAGCCTTCCAAGTCTGGGGCCCCCGCAGAGACGCCTGTGCTGGAGGCCCACCTCATCGACGCCTTGGTCCGCGGCCGTGTCGGCTGAACCTGACAAGTTTCTCTCTTCCTGCCTACCATTTTGTCTTCTTCCGTCGGTTCAGACTTGAGCAAAGAAAACAGGACTGTAAGATCCTCGTGAAGACATGCCAGGCCAGGTGTTAAACAAGTCACCTGCCTTTGCCCTCTTAACCTTAAAGAATTTTATGCGGGTGAACTGTTACCACGTCCATTCTGCAGACGAGGCCTGGGGCTCAGGGAGGGTCACATTCTCTAGGATCACACCAACTGTAAGTGGCAGTGATGGCTAGTTTTCTGCGTCCACCTGAAGGGATCACAGGGAGCCCTGGTATCCGGTTAAACCTTATTTCCGGGTGGGTCTATGAGGGTGTTTCCAGAAGAGGTCAGCACCTGAATTGGTAGGCTGGTGACGTACACGGCCCTCCCCAGTGCCCTGTGGCCGCACGCGGTCCGTGGAGGGAGCTCGTGAAGCCAAGGGTGGAGTCACGCCTCTTCTCGAATCCACACTGTCTACCCCAGAGTGTAGACAGCAGCTTGTGGGCGGGACTTCCTGACCCTCCTGATCCTGGGAGCCAATACCTCTTAATAAATCTCATTTATTCGTTCTGTGTCTCTGGAGAGAGCTGACCAAGACAGGAGGTGGGGTTAGAACCCCAAATGCCAGACCCGGAGGCCCAGCTGTGCCTCCATGAAATCATGCTGAGGAGGGGGTCCTTCCACAAGGTTTCGAAACCAGCCTTGCTGCATAGCAGCTGGGGAGAAACACTCCCAGTAACTAAGCTTCCGTGACTGAAATGGGGGCTTTTGTTCACTTTTGGGGCACACTGTTTGATTGTGCTTCGCTTCCAGGAAAACGTCCCAAAGGTCTCTTGAACACACAAGACATTTTGTACTCCGGCTGCCTGTTAGAATCATCAGGGCTCTGTGGAAACTACCAGTGCCCGTGCCCTTTATCACCTATGAAAACAGAATCTCAGAGGGGGAGGGGCCATCCCAACAGGGGTCCTCTCTTTTTTTTAAGTCACAGATAATTTTATGTGCAGCCCAGTTTAAGACAAATGTATATCAAGTACGTATTCACTTTAAGTCAGTTGGAGGGGGGGGACCGTTGTCACCAAAAGACCAGGTACAGCAGATACGGTTGATTCTCATCGTTTATGGTAGTCGTGTTCCGTAAAGTCACTGAGAACACAGATCAGCCACACACTCAGCCATCGCTCCTGGAGGAGGCCTGGGGGTAAGGTTCTGTGAGCCGTTGCGCGAAGCATTTTCCTCAACCAGTCAAGACACGATCTTGTTTTAGGGCTGTTTCTCTTTGAAGACATGTTATTGAATATATATATTTATTTATTTTGAGAGAGAGAGAGAGAGTGTGGGCAGGGGAGGGGCAGAGAGAGAGGAGGGGAGAGAGAAAGACAAAATCCCAAGCAAGCCCCAGCACTGTCAGCAAGGAGCCCAATGTGGGGCTCGAGCTCACGAGCCATGAAATCCTGGCCTGGGCCGGAACCAAGCGTCAGAGCCTTCGTGGACTGAGCCACCCAGGCACCCGTCGTTGAATACACATTGCCGACTCGTTAACATTGAACGTTCAGCCAATGTAACACCGTAATCAGGGCTGAACGCAGCTTACCCAATCTGCATTTTCAGTGTGAGGCACTTTGCAGCCTGCTTGTGCTTGGGGTCACCAGACAGCACTTCTGCTCCACACTTGTGGCCACTTTAACCAGCAGTGACACCAACAATAAGCACAAAAATTCAGAAAGCATTGCATTCAATAGACTGAAGGAAAGACGGTTATTAACAGCACGAGAGCTTAGCCCAGAAGGCCGAGCGTCGCCTGTGTCCACCTGCCCTGGGGACGTGCGCCCAGAGACTCAGATGTCCCAGCTCTGTGCACACGTGGGTGAGTGATCGAGAAAGCTCTGTGAGTACAGCCGTCTGCTCCCTTCCACCAGGGACACGCTCCCAGACCCCCAGGGGGAGCCAGCAACCAAAGTGTCAGAGCCCACGTGGAAGTGTGCTTTTCCCTGCAATAAAGTTTAATTCACAACGGAGTCCTGGACGGAGACTAACAGCAATGTGTAATAATGAAGTAGTAGAACAAAACAATTATAACAACACACGGCAAAAAAAAGTTACATGAGAAGGTCTCTGTCTCGGAGCATCTTATTCTACTTGTACTCAGGCTCCTTCTCCCTGTGATGCTGTGAGAGGGGGAATTGCCTGTGAGATGAGGCCAAGTGAGGGCATGATGTAGGCGTGTACACGGTGTGAAGCCAACACTGAACTTTTTTATAATTTTTTTTAAGGTTTATTTATTATTGAGAGGCAGAGAGAGACAGAGCGTGAGCAGGGGAGGGGCAGAGAGAGAGGGAGACACAGAACTCGAAGCGGGCTCAAGGCTCCGAGCCGGCAGCACAGAGCCCGACGCGGGGCTCGAACCCACGGACCGTGAGATCGTGACCTGAGCTGAAGTCAGATGCTCGACCGACTGAGCCACCCAGGCGCCCCGCTACCACCGACCTTCTGACCCCATATCAGAAGGAGGATCCCTGCCCCCCGTCTGCAGTGACAGCAGAAAGAGAAACCACAGATTTGGGGGTTTCGAGAAGACTGGAGGCAGCAGGAGAAGTCTGCAGGTGGGGGGCCCACAGCGGAGAGGGCGGGCGGTGTTCCAGTTTTGGAAGCAGGTGAGTCGTCCCGGTGGCGGAGCACGGCCACGTCCCCTAGGAAATCGGCTCTCTCGGGGACGAGGGCAGGTGGCAAAGGAGCCCGGCCCGTCATCCCGTGAGCCTCAGGGCAGTGGTGGGGCCACTGGGGTCTGGGGCTGAGTGAGTGAAAGCCAGGGTGTGCGCGAGGGGCAGAAGGAAGTGGACGTGAGTTTTCCCACTTCTGCGGAAACTCGCGGCAAGTTCACGGCCCTGTCTCCAGAAAGGGCGCCGGTGCCACGTGCACGGTGGCCGCGTCCTCGGGGGACGGCAGCCCCGCGGAAGGGCAGCGCCGGATCCTCCCTGAGCCTGGCTCCATCTGGCGGGACGGCGCGGTCTCCCCAGCCCCTGTCCCGAGCCCCGCGCCCCGTGAGGTCCGGAGACACTCTCGGGGGAGGCCCTGGGGCCCAGCGGCGGCTGCCCTCCCCGCGGAAGCTCCCTGCGGAGGGCACCCTGGGAGACGGGGTCCCTCTGCCTGAGGCCGCGCGGCCCTGACCACTGAGCGACAGCCCCCGGGATGGAAGGCGGCGGCCGGCTGGGACCGCACACGTGCTCTCCGCGGTGGCCCCCACGCCGCCTCTGTCACCAGGGCCGTCACCCCAACCACCCGTGTGGGACACCGTGGTCCTCCACGAACCGGATCACAGCGTGGTGCACATCCATCATCTCTCCACACGTGCTCACACACGCTCACACACACACACGCGCGCACATGCTCATGTACATGTTCTCACACACACATGCTCACACATATGCTTACACACATACACACACGCACACACCTTCACGTGCTGACACACTCACATACTCATATGTTCACACACACTCTCACAGGCTCCCAATTTACACACACACACGCTCACACACGCTCACACATGCTTGCACACTTACACATGTGCTCACACGTGGCCCAGAGACCTTTCCCACCTCCCCCGCCGCCGTGTGCACGGGCCCCCAGGCCAGCCCTGAGCAGCTCACTTCTTTCCCAGCTGTCCCCATCACGTAGTAATTTTCTATAAAGCCTCTTGGCTCATTTCCAGAGCCAGCCTCACATTTTTATCTGATGTTTTGAGAAGTGAAATTAGATGAATTTCAGCACCTTTCTATACGGTGGTATCCATTCGGTGTAAAATGTATGCGTGCATTCATTCATCCAGTAAGACATCAGCCAGGGCTTACTGGGCCCCAGGCTCCCGCTAGGTGTCGAGGTGGGTGGTGGGGAGCTGGCCAAGACGGGACGAAGTAGGCCTCCTTCCTTCCTCCCTCCCTCCTTCCTTCCTTCCTTCCTTCCTTCCTTCCTCCTTTCCTCCCTCACCCCCTTTCTGCCCTCTTCTGTTCTTGGTCATGTTTTGGAAACCCTAAATAGAAGTAAAGCTAAAAAGATAAGAAGTAATTCCTGTTGCCCAAGAATTCAGATTCTGGAGCATTCTTTCAGGCTGTGTTCCGTGATCGATCAGCACACCTCAGTATCAGGCGTTTCATGAAAACCGGGAGACGCCTCATCGTACAGGGAGCGCCCTCATCGCCCATGAACATCTTGAGGACTCTTGTCTGTAACAAACAGATGCATTTCGTTTTAACTTCGTGTTTCCAACCCTGTTGTCTATCGGCCCTCGGAACACCAATCACCCTGCAGACCCGCCCCCGAGAAACAGACTGGACGCCTCTGAAGAGTGGGACAGGACGCCAGGGTGCGGGCACAGACGGGCCCTGCTGGTCCTCGGAGGCAGAGATTCCCCTGTGGGTCTGCCATGCTGTGCCTGGAACCCTCCCTGGGCTGAAAGCCGGCTCCGGAGACATCACTGGTGTGGGGCCGTCCTTCTTGAACCCGCCTCTCGGAAGACGAGCCCATCCTTGAGGCAGAGCGGGCGTCTTGCAGGCCAGGCTGTGCCCATGTGGCCCGTGGGCCTGACGAAGACTTCGGGGTCTCTTCCACCCCTCACCTCACGGACTCCTCACTGGAGGAGGAAGGAGAACAGCCTGGAAGCTGTGTCTAAGCGGCGTAATCCCTCTTCTTCTTCTGCGAGGTCTAGTTAGGGACAACAGTTTCGCACGTCCTTACCGCCTTGGGTTTTCGGTTCGTCTTTATGAATAATTCGCATATAGTCCTCGGCTACTGTTCCGCTGAGTGTGACACGACTCGATTCGTAAACATGTGTCATGTTGCCGTCCCCCACAAAAATGAAGCCCCAACATGCGTACCCACGAGCGGACCTGCACCCATGCAGCCACGACGCCGTGGGACAGGCGCTCCTCCGCCTGAGCCACCACAATGGTCTTGCCGCAGTCTTGGTGAGTGAGGAAGTCTTGAAGCTTCGACCCAACATAGGTCAAGTTCAAGGGGGTCTGGCATAAAGGGGGGAGAGGATGATTGGGCAGAGAAATAATGGCTGGTTTGGGGTCTCGGAGGCACCGCATGGGTCAAGTTCCCCAGAAAACTTCCCCAGAAAACGGAGGAGGGAGCGAAGTCCCCAGAACCCGCCGGGCGCCCGGTGACAGAAGTAGTGGGTCAGGAAGGTAGTAAGGAGGTAGCCGTGGAGCCAGGCTGCACCTGTCCTTCCCTGGGGTGCATGCGGGAGGCCCCGGATCGTTGATCCTGGACCATGAGCAGTGGAAGAAAGCCCTGGCACCCTCCCCCCCCCCCACAGCTGTGCTAGAGCTTGAATAAAGTGTGGGCCACGGGTCTGCTGCTCTGAGAAGGTTTTACGGTTTTCCCTCTGTCACTCCCCCTAACCTCGTTCCTCTGTGCCCTTGGGAACACACTGGCTTTGAGGGTCCCCGGGGTCCCTCAGGGGACTGCCGTCCATGCACCCGGGCTCTGTGTCTCTGATGCACACGGGCTGGTGTCATCTCATGCGCCATGAAGTCGAGCTCAGGGAGTGACGGGGCACCCATTTGGTCATTTGGCTATTTTCTGAAGAAATATCCACACAGTATCTTCCGGGAAATGAACTTTTCTCTTTTAAAACGCCAGCCATCTTTAGATTTTTGTAGAAGGTGTGTTGAAAGAAAATTAGTCTTCTTCATTACTGACTACTTTATAAATGCGAAGGTATTTGACTTTCCATCTTTCTTACTCACGTTTACAATGCATAAAAGACCCAGGCCACAGTACTTTTAACAATTGCTGTTGGCACCTAACCTTCAGAAATAGAGTCTTCAACGGGCACTTTGGGGAAGAAGGTCCTGAAGTGAACAGGACAGGGTGTCCCCCAGCTAGACAGTTGGGGGCACACCATCGCCCTGAGACGTGTGCATTCCCTGAATGTTCCCCAAAGAGCTGGGACATGGAAAAGTCTTTTTATGCCATGTGTCTCTATCCGTCTGTCATTTCCCCTACGCTCCCCATTTACCTGCCTTCCTTCTCTCTCTCTCTCTCTCTCTCTCTCTCTCTGCCAGGTTTGACAAACTCTGACCCAGCTTCAGAATTTCATTCTCCAAAGCAGGATCTGTGGTCCAGAGGTGCTGACTAGCTTCAAGCTCTTGGGCCCAGTATCCGGAGCGCTGGGGACCCTGCTCGAATTAAGGTGGCTATTTCGCAGATTGTGTGAGAAAGTCAACAACTGACGATGAACAGCAAATACCTATATTCTGTCGGACACTCCTTATTTCTACACCCAAATGCTTCTAGTTTCAATATACTGTCTATGTTGGGAGCATGTACATATATTTCGTATACAATTTTCAAATAAGCAGCCGAAGTCTCATGACACTTTTAAAGCCTGAGCTAAACACCATCCACCCCTCGTGCATTCGTGCTTCCTTCTGTGTGTCAGTAGCTCTGCATCACGGGCGTAAAAATACTCTCGAAGGTGTGGGAGGGTCAGGGGAGTGGGCAGAGGGTGGAGGGGTGGTGGGCAGAGTTCTGCACCCCCAGGCACCATCCAGGAGCCCTGGAGCCACCAGTGATCGGGGATCGCAGGGTCTGTGTGCCTGGCCCCAGGAGACCCGCAGAGCAATGCCACCCACTCTGGGTGGGCTCTCAGCTCTGACCCACTCTGGGGTCGTGGGGGTAAGGCCTCGCTTGAGAGTTTGGCCAATAATCACACTGTCAAGTCCAGCATGCCCCCGGCCACCTCGTCACGAGCATCTCACCCGCGATGATCTCTGTTTTCCCGAAAACGGTGTGAACACACTAAGGGCACGATTGCCTCCTTTCATCTGTGACTCTGGAGGGACAGTCCTACATTAGCGGGCCTTTTTGGAAGATGTATTGGACTTTAATAAAACTTGATCAATGCATTTAAGTCAAATTGAATTATATGTAAGTGGATAGGGTTGACATATGTTTCAATATCTGTGAGTGATACATTATTCTCCAGTGAGCATAAAATTTAATGAAATATAAATACCCATTAATCCTCATGTTTCAACCAATCAGTCACTGTGGCTGGTGCCTGCTGTGAGCAGAAGCGGGCCCAGAAAGTCATCTGTTTCATCGAAGCAGGAGTTCCAACCTGGAAAGACATCAGAAGACGAGAGAAGAGAAGAGGCCCAGGGCGGGAAGCCTGCCAGCTCGAGGCAGCGCGGCCGCCCCCCTCCTCTCCAGCCCGGTGCGCGGGGGCCCTTCTCCTTTCCTCCTGGGTTTGCCGTGATCAGCGAGAGACACCAGGGAGTCCTCACTGTCCCTCCGCCCTTCGTCTGGGCGCGGTCACCCCCGCATGTCCCTAAAACTGCACACAGAAATACAGAAACGGAAAAACAGAGTGGGCCCTGCCCCCATTGCCTCCGTGGATGGGCCAGTGGGCTGTTGGTGATGCAGAAACTGGCCCTGGCAGGTGACAGATCCTTTACCTTGAAGGTCTGGTTTTGAGGGGTGGCCGTGCACCTAACCACAGGGCACAGTCGGACTGTTCAGTGAGACCCCTGGCCGGTCACCTCACAGAACCAGCTGGAGGCAAAACTCTCCTACCTGAGCAACGCCAGGGAGCAGCCGGTGGGAGCGGGGAGCCTGCGGGGACAGGGCGTGTGGCTCGCAAGGTCGCTGCTGCGAGTCCTGGAGAGCAGGTGGATCCTCGGAAGACCCTAAGCAGACGCGGCACAAGTTGGAGGCCTAAGGGCAAACGCAGGGGAAGGGTTTCAGGGGCGGGAGAGTCAGGGGGGCTGGAGGAGGGGCCCTGCTCACGGGAGGAGGGGTGCACGCCTCCAGAGAGGAGCCAGGCCCTGGTGGCTGTGGCCTGTGGGCGCTGCGGGGAGCCAGCAAGGGAAGAGAAGCACAGAGCTCTGGGGGCTCTTTTCCCCGACACCCTGAAACAGCCGTGGGGCGGGGCCATCCGTGGGAAACCCGCCAGAGGCGACACTCCAGGCCAAGCTCGTGTCACCCCAACCTACGTGTGAAAGCACATAACGCTTAGGAAGCCCATCAACACCCCTGTTGCCACCGGAAAGAGAAAGGAGCAAGCTGCCACCATGTGGGGGGGTGGGGCGCTGCAGGCAGAGCGCGCTTTGGTGGGGGGCGGCACCACCCCTGGGGGGCCGGGCAGAGGGCTCCACGAGGGGGCTGCCCAAGGTCCCCAAAAGTGGCGATCAGGTCCCCGAGCTGCTCCGCGGAGGCGTTCACGGGACAGGTTCGTTCTGAGCACGGGCACGAGACGCCCCCAGGAAAGACGGCAAGCCAGTGAGGGGGCCCGGCCCCCACAGGGAAAGCGAAGTCCTTCGTAATGGATGGACATGTGTGACGCCGCTGACGTATTTATCTACACCTTAGTTTTCCCATAACTTAAGTGCTAGTTAGTGAAGGTGCAGAGGACTCCACTGAAGAGACAGCTTTCCTTTTCTCCTTTCTTTTCACAGACGAGACCCATAAAATCAGCGAAATCTCAAAGGCCCGCAGCAGCGGAGGCTCACAAATGCACCTGCCATGCCCAGCAAAGCAGAAAACCCTAAACGCTGACCACCTCCACTAGTCGGGAACCCCAGAGCAAGCTGTGGTTAGCGAGATTCTGTGCACATCTTGGAATCTACATTATCCGTCGCCACAAACGCCGGTTCGCTTTCACAGAGCTGATCCCAGCAGGTGATGAGCGGGACTACTGATCCCAGGAGCCGTGTAGGAGACCCGAGGAGATGGCCTGCCACCCTGGACCAGGCCGGACCAGGATTCCACTCAGGAGGATTTCAGGTCACGGCCGGGTCTGCAGCTTGTGCGTGAAGCACGCACCTTAACCACGGCGGCTCCCGCTTCGCTCTGAGATGGCGAAGCTACGGGAGGACGCTGAGAACCAGCTGATGTATCACGAAGCAGAATCTGAGTTGCCCGTTCTGTGACTTCGTGATGACAGGTGCCCGGCCAAACCGGCCCACCGGCTCCACCGCACGGGGACGCCCCGGTCAGCACCGGCTGGTTTTCGCTGTTACCACAGCCTAGTCTTGACCGTCATCACCCGCAGATGGCACCTGACACGACTTTCCGTGCGAGACACGGGCTCGTGAGACCTCGCGTGGCGTCACTGGAGGCCCCCTGTGCCCGCCCGGACCGCAAGACCTTCGGTCTTCCACGTGGGGCGGACTTGCTGTGTGCGGTAACAGGCAGTGATGTGTCCTCCCGGGTGACAAACTCCCGCACGGGCTGCTTCACCCGAGCGCAGAAGACAGGCTACGGCCCGCCTGACACAGGGGCTTCCTCTTCAGGCGGCGGCCGCCCCGGCACCTGCGTCTCGTGGCCCCCGTTAGGGCCGGTGTCCCCCCAGTCGCTCCTGCCCAGGGCACGAGGGAAGGACGTCACGCAGAAGCAGCACCCCGCCTCCCGTTTCTTCGGCTATTTGCATAACTGAGGACGGACGAGGACTTCTTGGGGTCAGGGATCCCCCATCAGGACCGGCTTCCTGGAGCCATCCTCCGCTTCGGCCCCTCGACATGCAGGCTGACGGCCGGTCTGCACGTGCTGGTCCTTACCGACCGGCGAGGGAGACGGGGGAGGGGGCCCACGTCCACGGCAGCTCAGTCCGGGGCCGCTCTGCTTTCTGCTTCTTTCCAGCCGGGGTCTCGTGGGTGAGGCCGGGACACAAGCGCTGGGCTGGGCTTTCTAGTGGCTTTTGTGACCATAAGTAGACATGTCTGTTTTCCGCCCTCCAAGTTCCTCGGGTCCAAAATGGAATAACTCCTCCCTGACTCTCCTGTGCACGCATGTCCTGGGGGACGTGCACTCGGGGTAACGTCCTTCCGTGTGGGCTCTGTGGTCCAGGGGTTTTGTTCTATAGAAGACATCAGTGGCAGGAAAAATACATAAAGAGACAAGGTCTGACCTGCATGGACGTGGCTCCAAGCTTTGTAGGACACTCCCCCTCCCCCCAGAGCCGTGGGGGGGGGGGTCTCGGCCTGGCCCCGGAAGGTGGGCGTGGCATGAACACCAGTGGGGGCTGCAGCCCTGCGTCCCATAGTTTCCTAAGGAGTGATTATTAAATACTATTCCTGAGAATTAGCTGGATGTTGGACCTCCTTTCCTTCAAATGGTCCAGATAACTGATGGGGAGAGAGCAGCCACGGTGACCACCACTGACAGTGTCCGAAATCACCCACCGCCCGTGGCCACGTTCCTGCGCAGATGAGGTATAAACGTGGAGAGGAATCGGGCCGGCGGGTCGCCACGAGCGCTCGGTGGCAGGAATCCTGTGAGTCAGAAGGAAGGGACAGCTGAGACCAGGACGCGTGCTGTCGTTCAAACGGAGCCTTATTTTAATTTTTGAGAATCCTCCGTTTCTCTCTCCGTTTCCCAGCGGAGGGGACAAGACGGCAGACGGCGTGGCGTGCGAGTTCCCTCGGTCGGCTGGCCTGTGCCCCGACTTTGGGGACGATGTGCCGAGCCAAGGAAATCGACGCACACAGCTCGTTCTCCTGTGACACCTGAAGCAAGACTTGGGAGGATTTATCAGCAGGAGTTTGAAGTTCAGGTGCCTCGTCCAACCGGACACGTAGAGTCCAGAGACCAGAGGGGCCCGGTGTGGCCAGTGTGTGCGTGGGCAGGACGCCACGGAGCCACCCCGGGCGTGGACGCTCCAGATCGGGGGCAGGGTGGCCTGCTCGGCTCTCTCTGTGTTAAAGAGGCAGTGACATTCTGCTTGTCTGTAGCTCCAGTCAGGCTTCTGGGTCGATTACTAGGTACGGTCTCTCGGCTGCCCTCCCGTAGTGAACAGGGCCCGGCCGCGCGGGGTCTGGATCTGCCCCTGCGGCAGGGGCGCGGGGGAGGACACAGGGCCGGGGAGGGCAAAGACCCTCTGTGCTCCATGACATCACCCCCGCCACGGCCTTCGGCTGGGCCCAGGGTCCTGCTTGTGAAGCCTCCACGCACCCAGAAGCGGCCTTCCCGGAGCCCCCGGGACTGGCAGGATGGCCCGTTGATCCCAAGGCCTGGGAGGCTTCTGGAACGTCCTGCAAGCCCCGCCCCTTCCCTCGGGGCCCCCGGCGTGAAGTCGGGAGCTGCTCATGCCCTCACGAAGTGATGCTGTCCTCCCCAGCTGCACCGGGTTCGGCAGTGCTGGTCCCTAACCTCCATCAGATGCTGTTCCTTCTCCTGATTCCCCACCTACGAACTGCAGACTCGCCTGGGGTGCTCGGGATGGCTTCCTCTGAGACCACCTTTCAATTAACTTCATGGGGGATCAAGAACCGCCTCAAGGTGCCGGAAGGGGGCTCCGGAAACAGAGCACCTCAATCAAGGTCACGGGGTTTAGTTAATGACCGCGACGATCGCGCCATCCCACAGAACGGAGAGAGCAGGGGAAACAGGGCAGAGCAAAGAGCATATCCTGGCCGGAACTGAAGCCTCGCCTTTATTGTAGAGAGAGCAAGGCGCGGTGGGTGCGGCAGATCTGGGCAACCGTCCGTCCTCTGGGAACGTGAGCGGGCGCTGGTGGCAGGTGCGCAGGGAGCCGGCGGCCCTGAACAGCCAGGTACCCCGCTTCGCTCCCTTCCGAGACCAGCCTCCTAGGACGTGTCCCGAGCCTCACACTTTACAGACAACTAAGCCAAACACACGCTTTACAGAGGCGGGTGATCCCCGTGTTTGGTGCTGAGAGTCCACACCAGGGACTTCTAACGAGCAGCCAGCCTCGTCATTAACTGCCTGGTGCGCGTTTCCCCGCTTCACCCTCTCGAACCCCGTAACTCTGGTGGTGTTATCGTCCCCTTGTTACAGGGGGAACCTGGGTCTTCAGGGGGCGAGGGACTGTGTGCAGGTATTCGGTGAACTCGGGAGCTGGTCGCCAGCCCGGGTGTCTGATTACCGGGGCCCCCGCTCCCTGTCACCTACCAGGTGACATGCCTCCCAAGCTCTACACCCTGGGCCACACGCTTGTGTCTAGTGAGGCCTTGAAAACACACGTGAGAAAACGATCAGAAGTGGGCAAACCTCACTCTGGCTTTTGAGTCCTTGAGGAGGAGACGCAGGGTAATGCCAGGAATGGAAACATTTATAAGTTGTGTGTCCGAGTGTGTGTGAGTGTGAGTGAGTGTGTGAGAGTGTGGGTGTGTGAGCTATGTGTGGGTGTGTGTGAGTCAGTGTGAATGTGAGAGTGAGTGTGAATGAGTGTGTAAGAGTGGGCGTGAGTATGTGTGGGAGACTGTGTGGGTGTGTGAGGGTGAGTGTGTGAGTGTGAAAGCGTGAGTGTGTGTAGGGTGGCAACACGACACGACGCTCCGCTAGGAATTGTCCTAATTTATCTGTATTTAATGTTTATTTAAATATAAACACTTACGTTATATTTAATATCACATACTATTCTTTTTTCTCAATCGTAAATCAGTCCTGAGTTTGGATTGGAAATACGAGCTTGAATTCACGGTGATGTTATTTTTTAAAAATTCGACGAGATGTTGGGGCCCCTGGCTGGCTGAGTTGGTAGCGCATGAGACTCTTGGTCTCTCGGAGTCGTGAGTTCAAGCCCCATGTTGGGCGTCAAGCTTATGGAAAATAAAGTAAAATAAAAAAAATACAGTACAATACAATTCACGAAGCGTCCCAGCTCTGAGAGGCGGCAAGGAGCACCTCGGCACCCGCACCGTGCTCTCCGAGAACCGTGGGCCACCCGGAGGGACGAGTGGAGGTCAGGTCCCATGGAGGCGGAGGGTCCCTCTGCGTAAAGGACACAAGAACCGAGCGGACGAGCCCAGAAGCAGGTGTGGCGCGCATCGGGTGGGCGCACGGGCCAGGGCTCGGCAAGCAAGTGCTCCCGCTGAGAGCCAGGAGAAGGGACAGGGGTGGAGGGACATGGGGCTCTAGTGCCTGGAGTCTCGGGGGCGGGGGGACGACAGCTGGGGCCAGCAGCGGGCTCCGTGCCCGGGGAGTCGGGCGTGCGATCCTCCCCGACCAGCGAGGGCTCCGTCGCCACGGCGGGTCCAGGTCCGAGATGCAGGCGTGGGGCGCGCAGGTCTCAGCACACAGGTAAGCTGGCCAGGACCGTGCGGCGGGGAGAAAGTGCTACAGGCTGGCAGGTGGGGGTGCGGGGGGCCCAGAAGGCATGAGGCGAGACCACCGGGAGACGGTGCGGAAGACAGAAGGGGCTTGCTGGCGGCTGGCCCAGAGTTCCGGAGGGAAGAGGGGAAGAGTCCCAAAGTTGGGAAGCGGTGGAAATCGGGTTCACAACGCGAGAGCCACAGGACGAGGCGGGTGCGAGTGCCCGGAGGACGAGGAGTCTGCACTTTTTCTGCGTGAGAACATCAAGAGCTGTGGCTTCGGGAGTGCGGCGAGGTGGGGGCGGGGCAGATGGAAACCGTCCAGTGGGATGGCATCCTCGGGAAGAGGAAAGATGGGAAAAATCAAGGACGGTGAGTCCTCGTTGGAGTGCCAGGCTCCACCCCACTGACGGGAACCAGAGCCACGAGCCACAGGAGATCCGTGGAGGGAAACCTCGCAGCAAGGGCAGAGCTGGTCACGACCACGGGGGAAGAGGAGTCCTTGCTTACAGCGTCCCTGCGGGGTTGGAGGTGTGTCAGAATGAGGGCCTTGGCGTAAAGCAGGCGCATTCCCGTGGGGAGATCGCAGGAGGAGCTCCACCCAAAGTCCAGTCCTCGGAGGGGGGGACAGGGCGGGGCACTCCCAGGGGCCCCGCGGCCAGGGAGGCAGGAGGGAGGTGCTGCGGGCCAGGAGCAGCGGGAGTGACCAGCGCCCCGTCCCGGGAGGGGGACCCCCGAGGTCTCCGTCGGGACCTGACCGTGACGCCTGGGCCGCCCCAGGTCTGAACGCAGATGAGAACGGGACCCACAGGGAACTGGGCGCTGTGTGTCCGTCCCGTGATTTGACTGGAGGACGCATCACGTTTCTTGGTGTCAAGGTTCTGGAAAGATCTGAAAGGGGAGCAGAACAGCAGCTGCTTCCGAATTAGCCGTCTTTGTACTGAATATCCGTAGGGTGCGGCCCGAGTTCGACTTTTATCAAAAGAAACTGAATTATAAGAAACACAAACAAAGTCTGGTCTCCACTTACAGGTTTGTACTCACTCACGTAAGACAGTGATTGATACACCGCAATTGTTTGTCCCTTGGGCAAAGATCACACATTTTTCATTCATCCTTCTCACTCTCCTTCTGATTGAAAGCCCGAGTTTTCCTGCGGATCACGGTTCTAATGCATGCTGTCAGAAAGTCATTATCGTTGATTTTGCAGAATTCTCCGTTTCCTCAACCTTTCATCTCATGTGCTAATTTCTTGGTTAGCAGCCATTTCTTACACCTGCTCAACTCTCTGTTCTCCGGGGCAGAACCACAGAGCCACGCAATTCCGTCCCCACGCCGTGAGAGAGGCGCAGCGCTGTGCGGGCGTCTGGGAGGCCGGAGGTCCTGGGGCCGCCCCGGCAGGACTTGAGACTTCGTGCGGTTGGAGTCCACGGTCGCGGAGGAAAGAACCGATTCCAGGCTGCGAGGGCAGAAACGGATTTAACAGAGCCTCCTAGCGGCCCCGCATCTCCAGCAAGCTCCAGACTCCGGTCCAAGAGCACATTGCTGGCCACAGCCCCCAGCCAGCGGGCAAGACTCTTGTGGTGCGGACGGTCCAGCGGCCTCGCCGCCCTCCGGTTGGACGCAAGGAGCTCCGGGGGCCATTCCAGAAACACCAGAGGCAGAGCCATGGCCCTCCCCCATAGTCTCCTTGTGTCGAGATGGATGCCAGCACGTTGGGCCACCTTCTAGCTGTATGGAAGTCTAACAAGTGTTTTTCTCTCTGTTAAATGCTGATGTAGGAGAACTCATACAGGGGAAGTCGTCAAAAGGTCAAAGGAGCGTTCAAGTGATCAGGGCAGCTACCAGGAACAAGCCTCCGGGGTAAACCTCACGGGGCAAGCCTCAGGTATGTGGACCATTATTATCCACAATTTCACACTTGAAAAGAACAAAGACGTGATCTCTTGAAGGCTGTCTAGATCTATTTTGCATTATTTGAGAAAGCAACGCACAGACTGGGTCTCTATGAAATGTCACTCGTGAAGTAAGAGCCACAAGAAAAGGTCCAGGATATCTCTGGGAAGCGCCGTAACATAAAATGTTTAATTTTCCTTAGAAATCTTCAGTGACTCTTGTCCCATGTGGGAACAACAGAGCAGTGTAAAAGCTACAAGGATATGTGCCCAGGATGCAATTATCTTGGCCAGACTTGGAAGTCACTGTGGTTAGGGCGCCGGGTGGCTCAGTCGGTTGAGCATCTGACTTCGGTTCAGGTCACGATCTTGCGATTTATGAGCTTGAGCCCCACGTCGGGCTCTGTGCTGACAGCTTGGAGCCTGGAGCCTGCTTCGGATTCTGTGTCTCCCTCTCTCTCTGCCCCTCCCCCCCACTTGTGCTCTGTTTCTCTCTCTCTCAAAAATAAATAAACATCACAAAATAAAAAAAAAAAAGAAATTGCTGTTATTACCTTCGAAAACTGATGTGTCAAAATGTAATTACTTTAAGTTTCTCGGGGCTTGAAAAATATTCAACCCCAGCTCACCAACCCATGCTTTCCAAATGTATCATGGGAGCACCTATTGGCTCAGTTGGTTAAGCTTCCGACTTCGGCTCAGGTCATGATCTCATGGTCTGTGAGTTCAAGCCCCGAGAGGGGCTCTGTGCTGACAGCTCAGAACCTGGAGCCTGCTTCGGATTCTGTGTCTCCCTCTCTGTCTGCCCCCCCCACCCCAGCTCACACTCTGTCTCTCTCTCTCTCTCAAAAATAAATAAACATAAAAAATTTCTTTTAAACAAAAAACAAATATATCTTTTTCTCCACTTTAGTATCTCTGTAGAGATTTTACAGACTCCGAAGCTAGCCCAGCATCCTCAGAGTGGGCGTGGGAATCCGCATGAATCTAGGAGTGTCTGCCTTGCCTGCGGCTTGAGACCGTGGCTCAGAGAGCTTCTGAGACGACTCCTATGCCTTCCAGCAGGTGCTGGTGTGACGGTCCGCCCCACGTCCCCACCTCCAGCCCACGGGTCACCTCTGCTGCAGGAAGAGAGGGTTTAGAAGCAGATCCTACAAGTGCTGCCCACGACCTCGGATCGCAGGAGGAGGCCGGGATAATCAGTGCTTCGCTGCTCAAACCCAGCACCCAGGACTTGGGGGATTTCATTTCTCCCCGGCTAAAAATGCTCACCTTACTTTAAGTCCCCTCACCGTTACAGGAACCAGACGGCAGATACTTGAAGGGCATAGAGAAATGTGGAATTTGCTGTTTAATAAAGCAAAACTCAGTGTCACTGTAGTTGGGATGTAAGGGCATCGTCACGGAGGTTTCTGTTTTTTTTTTCCTTCTTCTGATGCACTTCCTCATGAGTGATTTGGATCTGATGATGGGTTGTTTTTAAGCCACAACAGTACTTTACGGCTGATACTTTGTCACTCTCCTTAATTCAGAGTCGTCTTTGCTCCATGAAGAACGTGGTCTTTCACCAAAAGGGGGCAAAGCAAGAGTGAGGAGACCCGGGCTCCGAGGAGTGAGTACAAAGTCTATAAGTGTGTGTGTGTGTGTGTGCGTGTGTGGCTCCAAGTACGTAGGAGCAGCTAAACGGGCATTTCTGAGTCTCCTTCCAAATAAAATCATGCAATACTGTTGTCTTTTGCCCGATATTGCAAAATAATCTCTCGCGAATACCCTGGAATTGGCGAGGTAACTCCAAAGGAGAAGCACATGGAGAAGGGCTCGCTGGGAGCGTTTTCATGAGACGCCCCTCCTTGACATTCGTCACTGCCCTCCTCGATGATTTGCATTGTAATAGTCACACTCTGAGTACACATTTTTCTCTGTCACCATGATAGAGGGGATTTAATACCATAGTGAGTGTGACATATCTGAGACTCTGGAAATAGTTGTTTCTGAAGGTTTTATAAATGCCTTGTAGTTCATTTATTTGAATATCGTCAACATGAAAGAAGCAGCTGACGTGGCAAAGTTTCACTTCATCACCTCTTTTCCTTCGTCGTCTTTCATCTTAAAGTAAGTTGTGGCCGTTCTCTGCAAGGAGCAGGAATATTGCATGCTGCTACCCCATCTCCCGTGTTCACAATAACCAGGCGAGACGCGGTTGGAACCCCACAAAAATCCTCTTGCCTGGAGGTGAGGACGATGAACAGCGGGACTCTGCCATCTGAACACTCGCACACCTGCGTCCATGAAATGCCTCCTCCCGGTCCTCCTCCCTCCGATTGGCTGAAAGTGACGTCACAGAAGCCAGCGTTCCAGCGTGGGGGCCAGCTCAGGTGCCACACACTGTCGGCTAGTGGCATGCACCTCGTTAGTCTTCCAGAATCCATCCGGTACCCAGTTGAAGTGCGGAATAGATGGAAAAGATGCATAAAATGATCAGCTACTTACCCCGTGGTTCCAGGAAGCCCACCCGGGGATAAGGTGGAGCTTCCGCAGATTACCTGTCGGCGTGGGAGCACTGATGGGGGCCGGTGTCTCACGCGCGTGTGTTTGCCCCAGTGGAAACCAGACGCGCCTTCTTCAGGGGTATTTCACTGTGTTGTCTCCGCTTTTATTTCCATGGGGCTGGGACCCGTTGTTCCCATTGACGTGAGTCGGGGTTGTTAGAGCACCAGAACATTTGATGGAGGGACTACTTGATTTTCTGTTAGGAATTAGTGCAGAAATCATTGCTGCTCTGTCATCATTCCGACAAGGCTTGATTTCCCCATGTACAGTTTGAACTCATGTTATTCAAACATATCAGGGAAGCGTAAGTGTCCGGTTTCCTAAGTTTGCTCAACTCTTATCAACCATCGGCCCCATAGCAGACACTCTGCTGGGTAATTGGGACACGAGAATAAATACGGCAACGAGGCTGGAAGTGTGCCTTCAGACAAAGGAAACTCTCTATCCGGAAACAAGACAGTCCGTGAAGCATGCGTGAGGTACGGCCTCTCCGCTCTGTGCACCTTACTTCTTCCAATGCTCACACCATCCTACCTGGGGGTGTAGCAGTCGGGATCGGCCGGGCGTTGCTTCAGTAACACACAAACCCCGATCGTCAGAGGTCTACACAGCCAAGGCTGACTTCCTGCTTCCAGGACCCCCCAGGGCAGCTCCCCCCGGGGGCCAGCCTGCACTCCAGGCCGCTCAGTCTCTGGACACCTTCTGCTCACGTAGCCTTCTGCAAGGTCAAGGGCGAGGGAACAGCATGGCGGAAAATAGAGCACCGCAGTTAAACGCTTCTCGCCGGAACTGACCTAAGTAAGGCGCCTTTGCTCACACTTTGTTGACCAAAGAAGTCACTTGATGGTGACTCTCTTCCAGGGGGCGGGGAGGTGCCGTCCCGGCGCTCCCTTGCAGGGAGCGGCTGAACCACCCACAATAGCATTCTGTGGATGAAGAACTTGGGCCAACAGCGGGTTAAACCGTCGGCAGGCGATTTTGCCCAGTGTGGGGTCTGGGCAGCCCCTCCACGGACAGAGCACCCAGCACAGTAGTCCACTGCCGTGGGGTGTGGCGTCCAGAGCCCTGGCGGGGAGGAAACTCTGGGTAGGAAAGGTAACGTGGGTCTGCACAGACGCCAGCCAGGTCTGGGGTTGGCAGGGGTTCCTCAGAGGCAGGGTCGGGCGAGGCGAGAAGGCACAGGAGGGCTGGGTCCCGCACGTGACAGCAAGGACGAGGCGGTGGGTAGACGTAGATCGTCAGGTTTCTGTGCGGCCGGGTCCCAGCGACCCTCTGGCCCCGACACGGTCTGTCTGGGGGAAGCCTTATCTGCCCACTGGCCCCCGTTGACTGTCGAAGCAGCCTTGCTGAAACGAACAAGTGGCCATTTTTTCCATTCCTATTTATGTCATTTGCTCCAGTAGATTGTGACCTGTTGGCTTTTTCAGCCTTGCCGATCGCTATCCCCGAGAGGCCGGGCGGTGTATATAATTTATTAGGTTGGAGTTTTTTTCTAATGCGGTTTCAATAATTATATGTCTCCAATGTCTCCTTTGTTTGTTTCATCGTTAAAAATAATGCTTGAAATTGCTATGTAAATTCTCTTAGCCATATTTCTTGAATCTCAGTGGTTCTTTTTTTTTTTTTTATGTTTACTTTTGAGAGAGAGACAGAGCGTGAGAGGAGGCAGAGGGGAGAGAGAGGGAGACAGAATCCGAAGCAGGCTCCAGGCTCCGAGCCGTCAGCACAGAGCCCGACCCGGCGCTCAAACTCACAAACCTCGAGATCATGACCTGAGCCGAAGTCGGGCTCTCAACCGACTGAGCCACCCCGGAGCCCCAAATCTCAGTGATTCTTAAACCCCTTCAAAGTTCTTGCAGACCCCCGATGTTCACTTGAATTGACTTTTGTTATAATGCTTCTCCAATACGGAGAAGTTGGAAGGTGGGCATAAGTGGCTTACGTACGTCAGCCATACTGCTATGAAACTAAAGCGGATTTTAAATTAAATACAAACAAAATTTCAAATGTGATCTAATTCCAATTGCAACACAGATTCAATGTGACAGATGAGGTTGTTCTGTTGAAACACCACTGAAGAAGGAAGGTCAGCCCCGCTAGAGAGTAATTCGACTAACATCCAAATATCCCAGGAGGGGTAATATGTGAGCTCATTTTCATCCATCACTGTCCCTGCTCTGCGGTTCTGAGAAAACCAGGGTTCTCTGCTTCCACAAATGTTTGATCCTGACTTCACCATAACGTTTTCAAGTTATAAGTCTACAATGAGGCACACACCAATGCGTTGTAAACAAGGAGGAGCCACCGAGGGTCCCGACAGGTGACAAGTGGCTCTGGTCACCTGGCCTTTTTGGAATAGAGCCTTTTCTTCCGTCTGGACACACATGCAGACGTGCCCGCTTGATAAGCCCATTTAAAATCGGAGCCTGTGCGCGTCTGCTCCTGTAAAAGCACACGCAAGTCTAATAGCTGTGCGGACAAATTAGCATATACTGCGTCCCACACGGGATGCCACACATGCACTCCTCCCTGGAATCCTTAGAAACTCTAACCTGACATCGAATAAGCTGGGTAACCTAGTTGGACAACTCACGGTCAAAATAGTCTAATACTTAGACCCAAGCATCAGGCCAGGGAAGAAGGGGAGATTTTCAGAAACAAATGCAAATTCTGGATGTGCTCAAACTCTGATTGGACACCTGCCCAAGGCCAACGCCGAGGCACCTGAGACTTTAACACGACGTTGGATACCATTTAACCATGTCTGGCAAACACTTCATGTGCAGGGAGGAGGATGTCAACTGACGGGGAACCACACATTCCTGGGAACGCAAGAAGCGGTTTGTGCCGTGAAGCATCCTCGGTGATTAGCTTCGAAGAGGCCGTCTCATCCCATCCAAGCTTCTGTGTTGCTTCCAAGCACAACTTGATTTTGCAAGTCAAGCAGTTAGAAAAGTTGCCACCAGCCTCAGCTGCTTATTTCTGTCAGTCGGAAGATGCCTGATGCTGAGCAAGCGGGAGAAATGACGATAAAAATGAGCAAATGTGAGTATAATTAATAACCCTAATTAAAAATCTGCATTCACTAAAATATCTCAATTTTCTGATTGATTGAGCTTTGCTAAATGTTAATATAAACTGCAGCATATCCAGTTAATTTATAGGACTCGAAAACCACTTTTCTCTCTTCTTAATATCCTGAGGCTTTAAGAAAAAAATAATTTTAACAAAGAGCAATGCTGAAAAAAAAATACTTCCGTATGTTGAAATAACCTTCCCTTGAAAAACAGGGACAGAGATACGGGAAATAATGTTCCCAATTTAAAAATGAAGTCACTTAGATTAGAGAGAGGGACAATAGGCACGGGCTGTTATGAAGAGAGAAAGTTTAAGAACTCCTTGGGGACCGTGTGCTGGTGGGGACGCTGGGCGGGGCTGGGGGGGGCAGCAGTGGCACGTGGACCACACTCCCCCTCTCCTGAGCGTGTATGGATTCCGACAAACATCGTCTGCTGGGCTGCCACACGGAACCCTCGTGCCGAACTGAAGCTTCGGTTTGCTCCTGCTTTTGCACACTTAGAATTAATGAAACATATGCTTACACAGTCCTGAGGTTCACACCGCACTATTGAGAGTGCCTTAGGTCCATGATGCGTCTGACCAAGGTGACCTCATTGAATTGTGAATTCAGTGGTATTTAATATCGGAAAAAGCGTTAAAGTAAGTCCTCACATCAACAGGCCAAAAGACAAAAACAGATAGACGACACAATACATCATGAAAATGAAATGCTAACTGCGAACCCAAAACGATCTTAGTGATCCACGAATAGCAATTAAAATCTCTTAACCTATCTCTTAAAGCTCTCCATCCCCGACACAGCTCAGGTCGGGCTTAGGGTGCAACAAGAGGAATTTATATTAACATCGAGAACCAGAGGGGCGCCTGGGTGGCGCAGTCGGTTAAGCGTCCGACTTCAGCCAGGTCACGATCTCGCGGTCCGTGAGTTCGAGCCCCGCGTCAGGCTCTGGACTGATGGCTCGGAGCCTGGAGCCTGTTTCCGATTCTGTGTCTCCCTCTCTCTGCCCCTCCCCCGTTCATGCTCTGTCTCTCTCTGTCCCAAAAATAAATAAACGTTGAAAAAAAAAATTTTTAACATCGAGAACCAGAAATGATGACATCATTTATTTTTTTCCTGTCCGTTCAAGCCAATGCGACAGGAACAGAAAAGCGCATGATGTATGAGTAACGGAGGAAAGGAGACAACGCCGTCAGTATTCGCAGGAGATAAAACCGTCTGCCTGGAAATTCAAAAGACTCAACTAAACACAGCTGGAACAGAGAGAGGTGGCGTGCTGGGGTCAACGCTGCGGTGACTCACCGGCTGATCTGTACACGGGCAGATATGCCCGCGGCGGAGAAGAGACGGAGCCCGCGCGCGCGTGTGTAAGGGAAAAGACAGGTACACGTAAGGAAAACGATACGACTTCACTCAGGAAGCAGGCCTGGATAAATGAACACAAGCTCACCTATGGAACTCCCGGTTACAATCGGGTCAGGGTTTCTAAATTAAGTTGCAATTTAAGTGCTAGTCCAAAGTAACTTTTTTTTTTCTCGATGTGCTTAGAATATGAATATACTCTTTTTTTTTTCCAACTTTTTTTTTTTTGGGGGGGACAGAGAGAGAGGGAGACACAGAATCGGAAACAGGCTCCGGGCTCCGAGCCATCAGCCCAGAGCCTGACGCAGGGCTCGAACTCACGGACCGCGAGATCGTGACCTGGCTGAAGTCGGATGCTTAACCGACTGCGCCACCCAGGCGCCCCTGAATATACTCTTTAAAGTTTATTTGGAAGCATAAATATGTAGCCAATTGTCACTTTAAGATGCCAAGCAGTAAAGCATCTTACAAAGCATGATGATTAAAACACTGTGACTGGATCCTTCAGGATCCACTGAGATGCCCAGATGCAGACCCAACTCTAAGCAGGAAATTAATATATTGTAAGTCAGACTTTCTAATCATCAGAAGGGAGCCATTATTCAAAAATATGCTTTGGAACTATTGTCTGGCCAGTTTTTTTTAAAAGTTAAATAACACCAAAACAAAGTTCTGAATGTGTACCTAGAATTTATACATATTAATTGTATGTATGTACCCATTACATATTATTATATAGGTACATATAATTTTTAAAATTTTTTTAATGTTTATTTTTGAGAGAGACAGAGACAGAATGTGAGTAGGTTAGGGGCAGAGAGAGAGGGAGACATAGAATCCGAAACAGGTTCCAAGCTCCGAGCTGTCAGCACAGAGCCCGATGCAGTGCTTGAACTCACGAGCTGTGAGATCATGACCTGAGACGAAGTCGGTCACCCAACCGACTGAGCCACCCAGGCGCCCCGATATGTACATATAATTTTAAGTGTAAAATAAACACGCCAAAAGATTGCTATACAATATAAATATGGTGCAAGCTACATATGTAATTATAAGTTTTCTAATAGCCACATTGAAAGAAGTAAAAGAGAGGAGGTGAGATTAAATTTAATAATATATTTTGTTTAATCCAATATATCAAAAATTCTCATTTCAAAATGTACTCAATATAAAAATCATTTTAATTTTTTTTCAACGTTTTTATTTATTTTTGGGACAGAGAGGGACAGAGCTTGAACGGGGAAGGGGCAGAGAGAGAGGGAGACACAGAATCAGAAACAGGCTCCAGGCTCTGAGCCATCAGCCCAGAGCCTGATGTGGGGCTCGAACTCACGGACCGCGAGATCGTGACCTGGCTGAAGTCGGACGCTTAACCGACTGTGCCACCCAGGCGCCCCAATAGAAAAATCATTTTAAAATACTTTCACTTTTGGGGCGCCTGGCTGGCTGAGTCGGTTGAGCATCTAAGCGTTCAACTCTTGATATCGGCTCAGGTCATGATCTCAAGGTCGTGGAATCGAGCCCCGCATTGGGCTCTGTGCTGGGTGAGAAGCCTGCTTGGGATTTTCTGCGTCTCTTTCTCTTTCTCTCTCTGTCTGCCCCTCTCCCACTTGCGTTCACAAGCACGCATGCTCTCTCTCTCTCTCTCTCAACATAAACTGTAAAAAGTAAAATAAAATACTTTTACTTTTTTCATGGTAAGACTTCATAATCCCGTGTGCGTTCTATACTTAAAGCGCACCTCATTTTGGACTAGCCGCGTTAAGTGCTCAGTGATTACATTACACTGGGCAGTAGGGTCCCAGAAGATAAAAACCATTAAGCCTGTACCTTTATAATCTCCTGTAAGAAAAGTCTTCCTAAGCATAACATCAAAGGCAAAAACCACAAAGTAGAAGATTAACACGTACCCGTATTCGATTCACATTTTCTCTGTGCGCAGATGGTTACGAAAATAACACTTAAATGTTTATAAGAACAAGATAATACATGCATACAAAGGCGAGCAAAGAGCCTAAAAGTAAATCCATAAAAGCGAAATACAAGAAGTCAGTAAGCAAAAAAAAAAAAAAAAAAATTTAAGAACACTGAAAAAGTCATGCTGATTCAACCAGTGGACGCTTGAAGCAAATCTCCTGCCCCCGCCCCCCCCCCCCCCCCTTCATCTGTAACATTTGAGCAGGAAAGACACCAGAACTCACGCTACTGTGCGGAGGGAGTGAGAATTTTCACTGATAAAATCTGGAGCCTGCTAGACCAGCAGGAAACCTTAATTCAAACCACAGACATTTTTTTGGATAATAAACCTCCACTAAACCTCCAGTAAGCATTCGTAAATTACAATTATTTAGCTACTCAAAATAATCTCCTTTTTACAGCACGCTGATCATGTTCTGTCGGGAAGAGAAACAGAACTTAATTTGACAAATAAGGGTGTACTGCATCTTCTTATCTGTCTCCAGGTTCTTTTCAGTCATTACTTGTAAATAAATATGGTTTCACAGTTTCAGAGTGTTCAAATTACCGTGAGGAACCAATGCATGCACAGAGGTGGGTTCCATCAAATCACCAGCACCCGGGAGCCTTGCCGTGCGTGAGTTCATCTATTGGCTAAAGACCAATTATAGATGGCTAGCCCTGGTGGAGAAGGAGGATCAATACAAAGCCTTTGTAGGAGCTTGTTTATATTTGTATTTATATCCATTTCTGTGCCGTGTTCATTCCTGCCCTCAATGGAACTGGTCGCAGCTGTCCATGAACGATAATGCGCTAGAATTTCAAACACGTCTGAATTTCAGTCACTGTGCAATTAACTGTAAAAATTGCAATTACCACTTTATCATCTCATATTCTTAGAACCAAGAGACACTTACAAAATATTTGATCTGAAATACTTTTTAAAAGCAAATTTGGAAACGGGGGCTGGAAATAAGTTGGCGGAGGGAGCGAACCCGAAAGCCGGGGCTCCACGCGACCACGAAGTGACCCGTGGCTCCTCACTGTTAGAATTTCCTAAGGTAACAAACTGCCGAACTTCACAATGGACACTTAATTTTAATGGGTGTCTAATCAATTGTGCTTTTCTGGTGGGAGCATTTGCCTCGGGCGTCTCCAGTCTGCCACACGTGGGCTCACACCCCCCCAACACCCTCCCACGTGGCAGGTGAGATCCGTGTTGCTCTGTAGAGCGCAGCCAAGCGTTTAAACCCTCCTCGTTCTTGAAGGACCAGACCCCGAAAGTGGCTGGGAATCGAAATTACTACCTCGCGGGTGTCCACATTCGGTTAAGTCTCCAAATGAACTTCTTCAAATAAGAACTTAATGTACATTTAATAGGACAGCTAAGGTGTGCTAATTGAACACAAAATGACCCTTTAAGAGGCATTTACGGATGTTTAACAACTGTGCCAGACGAGCGGAGAAGCCGCCAGCCGTGTCCTGGGCTCGCTGAACCTCCACAACCAGGTTTGTATTAATCGATTGGTGTTTAATCATCGGGAAAGACCTACCTCGGCAAACCTCAATCATTTCACAGAATAGGATTTCTGGCCCCTGCAGGTGAACCCTTCGGGTTGACGGTGTCGTGGGGTAGCACCGGCCCTCAGGAGACTCCTCCGTCTTTATGCATGGACGTCTTTTACTTCTTTGTCCTTTTTTCCTAGTGTCATCTCAGTTTTAAAAATGTTAATTGAAGGGCACCTGGGTGGCTCAGTGGTTCAGCCTCCAACTCTTGATCCTGGCTCAGGTCATGATTCACGGTTCGTGGGTTCGAGCCCAGGGTCAGGCTCTGTGCTGACAGCGTGGAGCCTACGTCAGACCCTCTGCCTCTCTCTGTGCCCCTCCCCAGCCCTTGCACGGGCTCTCTCTCTCTCTTTCAAAAATAAGTAACCAGTTTTTTTTTAATGTGAATCAATGCCATCGTAGATGTTCTTGTTACTTCTTACTGGTTTATATATTGTTTTAGTTTATGGTGAAAAACTTGAAGTTAAACAATATCATAGCACTTCTATGGTTAGGTACATTCGATCCATTGTACAAAAATCCATGTTGGAGAAAACGGAGGCATCATTTAAAATATATTTATATATTTTCTCCCTCTCTCTCTGCCCCTCCCCCGTTCATGCTCTGTCTCTCTCTGTCCCAAAAATAAATAAAAAACGTTGAAAAAAATAAAATAAATGAAATATATTTATATATTTTATATAAATTTTATATAAATATTTATATAATATATGTGATTAAACCCTTTTGGTCCAATAAAGAAATTGTTGAGTAAATACATGAAAACGTGTCTGTCCTCGTCAGCTCAGGCCGCATGACAAAGCATCCCGGGGACTTGAACCCGGGAAGGCTCACAGTTCTGGAGGCAGAGCCAAGGTCAGGGTGTCCAAGGGACGGGGTGGGTGTCCTCCTCCCTGCAGCCCGCCCCTCCCAGCTCTGTCTCCCCAGGGCCACCCCCGGAGCTGACACAGGCAGGTTTATCTGGGCAATAATCCTATCAGATGAAGACCCTGCCCTTATGACTTCATTTAACCTAATTACCTCCTGGAGGCCCGTCTCCAAGACAGTCACTTTGGGGGTTAGGGCCTCAACGTGGGAACTGGGGAGCAGGGGAGACGGGCCCAGTTCAGTCCATGGCCATAGCTCATGCAGAAAATGAAAAGTCTATTTCAAGTTCGAAGTGAGAGGTCAAGGGAAAATGTACAGAATCGTCATTCCCTAATCTGTGCGAGTTCCCCGTGTGCGCTGAGTTTCCTAGAATATCAATCGACTCTTTTTCCTCCCTGGTCCTGGAAATGTATGGAATGCTGGACCAGCTACCGCTCTGTACAGATACTGCAGGCAATAGCGAGAAACAGCCTACAGCTGTTGGGCATTCGGTGACCACACCCAACCCTTCAACCGCGGAGAGACATGGGGGGAGGCCGCCGCGGACTCACCGCTCTGCCGCGCCGTCGGGAAGATCCCTGGGAACCGTGTCCCTCCCTCCCTCCCTCAGAGACCCTGCACGGAGGGGTCTGAGTTTTGCAGTTGTCCCTTCCAGGAGGCCATGGTCCAGCCCGGCCGCCACCCGTGGGGTCTGCATCAGCCGAGGCCAGCATTCCTGGGGAGGCCAGCACCCCTGGGGAGAGACAGCATCCCTGGGGAGAACTAGCTTAGCCCCCTGGGGATGCGGGGGCCTTCTCTCCTCCCAGCCAGACCATCACCATCTAGCCCTCTGGTCTGAGACTCCCCCAGCCTTATTTGCCTCTGCCCTGGGGGCTGCACTTCCCCAGCGACTCCCTGGGCAGGCTGCTGGCCCATAGAGAGGATGTTTGTGGCCCTGGAAGGATGGACAGGAAGGTCTCAGAGCCTGGTGACTCCTGGAAAGGTGGCTGGAAGGGAGGGTGACCCAGGTAAAGAGCTCATCCAACTCTCCTCTGAGAACCCAGCCCGGACTCTGCTGGGCTGTCCCGAGAGGAGCACAGAAGAGAGAGGCACACCCTTAGACTTCCTCCGGTCCAGACTGGGTACAACATGAGCACGTTCGGCAAAGGCCTGGACGATAAGCGACTCATCAGAAACGTTTGGGGGTCGTCTGAGACACGGACACAGCAGTGTCCTTCCAGCAGAGCGTGACCGCACTTGGACCAAACGGACAAACACCGGGGCTGAGCAGGAACCACGGTCTCTCCCAACCCCGTTTATAATCACAGGAGATTGATTCTTCACGTTCTGTTTCCCTGTGAGCTTGTCTTACCTTATAGACGCTTCTTCGTCGGGCTCATCGGGGAAGCGTGAGCTGATGCCCTCCCGAGAGCTGGCCGCGTCGGGCATCACGCTGCCCTTTGTTTGCTCTTCCGCAGAATGTGAGGGATGCGGCCAGCGGCTCGGTCATCCTGGACCAGATGTCAGATCTGCTGGGACGCACTTTCCTCGCCAGTAACGATGGTACGGTAAAAACCCTTTGTGACAGTGACGCTGATCATAAAGTTATTATGTTCTGATTATAACATGTTCAGGCACGATATTTTTCAAAAATAAATGCTTTGGAAGAAGCGTAATTGTTCATGTTTCTGAATGGCAGGCGCACCTTGGTATGCTTGTGTACACGCACTCCTGTGTATGGAATTTTTTTAATTTCATGGGAATTTTTCAAGTGACATTTAAATATTTTTTTTAATAATTAAATAGGAAAGTCGCGCAGACTTGTTCTTTAGAAAGGATTACATCACCGTTCGTCTTTTCTTTCAGAACCAATAGCACCTGACACACCACGATAGGGCGAGGGTGGAATTTTAATTTTAACTGTGCACATCTCCGAGTGTGTATGCTCCAAACTCCATCATGATTATGTCATGTGTCACTGGGATTTTAATAATGCAGCACGTCTGATGGCTGCCTGGAAAAGCAGCTGTAGGCGCCAGGCGGAGTGAACGAGGTAAGCATTTAGTCTCCCTCAAATTCAGTAACGGGGCATATGGGAACTTATATCGAAACCATGATTTCAAACTCCTTCTATCCAAGGGGTGAAAACGGTGATTTGCCGTCCACACGAAGTGTGCCATGCACCATGACGTACATCAGGACAACAGGCACAAAGAGGGACCGGCCAGGCTAGTTCAGAAAACTCAACCACACTGTCAAAGTCAGGATGATGGTAAATAAACTTGCCCCGCGCGCCCGGGTCACTTTGCACAAGCTAACGCGTGTAATTCTCAGCAAGGTTTGGTTGTAAGTGTCCCCTGTTTACAGATGGGGAAACTGAGGCTCAAAGGGGCTAAGTGACTCACAGCACACTCGGGGCCGGGGTGTGGTAGACCCAAGTTCACAACCAACCGGAGCACGGCCATCCACACTTCCTCCATGCAGAGCAGCCTCTCTGGTGGCACCAGTGGGCATATGCACAGAACACACGCATGCACTCAGATGCGCTTGTGGACACGCACACACATGTGCTCATGCACACCTTCACAAGGCACTCACACACACACACACACACACACATGGCTGCCCATACTCACACACACGTGCACGGAATCTCACAAGGACGGACACACATGGGTGTGAACGTACCTGGCAGGCACTGCACGTAGACACACACAGTGCTCACCCCCCACAAATGAGCACGTACACAAACACATGCGTACACACGCAAACACAAAACAACACAAGAGCTCGCACACGTGCATAGCCTCACGAGGCTCTACCCACAATCCTGCACAGTCACACACACATGTGCACATATGCCCATAGCAGCCCTCACACACTCATGCACATAGGCACATGCAAACAACAGGCATTAGTACAGCTCATTCACACACCAAAATTCACGTGCACTTTTATATCTGTATGCACATTCACACACGAACACACACAGGTGTGTACATAAACATAAGCACTCAAACACATGTGCACATGGAGGTACTTGTGCACACGCACAACCGCAGGTACACACACAATCACCCATGAGTCTCACACACGAGTGCACACACGGACACACACACTTGCAACCACGCACACATACATGTACAGATGTATGTGGCATTGCACAAACTCACAGAAGTACCCGTGTGCACACGAATGCATGTGCACACACAGAGGCACTCACCCACATACACGTGTGCACCCATTAACATGGACACAAACACAAAAATGTGTGCACAAACACGTGCACATGCACACACATGCTCACACTCAGAGGTACGTGTACACACCCTCACATACACACTCACACCTACACACACTTACGACATTCACACATCTATGCCAGCATGCACACATGCACACCCGTAAGGCACTCGTGCACCTGCACATACACACATGTGGCTGCTCGCACGTGTGCACACAGACACAAACACACTCACTGTCAACGTGGAGGTCAGCTCTGCTGATGTGTGTGGGGGGTGAACGTTCAGGACACGGCATATTACTTCACCTTGAACCTGAAATCTGGGAAGGGGCGCCCTACCCGGCTCGGAGCTCACAGGCGGTTGGGGCGTCCCCGCCATCACAGCCGTGCGAACCACACGGAACACACACCACCCCTCTGGAGGCCAGCCGCCCACACTCCGCCAGACGGGCAGGGGCGACAGGGCCCCTGAGGGGGACGCCGCAGCCGGGAGCAGATGCACCCACAGGTGGGACGGGTTCAGAGCAGCGGGATTTCCACCTTCGGCTGCTCTGCTTCCTCCCGCGGCCGCTGAGCCGCTGATCCCGGGATGCGCCGGCTCCTTGGAACACGACTCCTGCCCGGAAGCGCCCTGAGCACCCCGCACTTGCCGTGGACACCCGAGGTCAGGGCGCACGGGCCTTCTCCACCGCCCTGGAGCCCGACGGGCCCTCCGGCGTCTCCTGCCAGCCCGCCTGGCCCGGGGGGCAAGGTTAGCTGAATAGCTACTGAGCATGGACTGCGCACCAGCGATGGGCAGACCGTTTGGGAGCCGGGGCCACAGCGGAGACCCGCCCTCCTGACGGTGCGATGCACCTGCAGCCTGGCGGGACGCGCGCCGGAGGCCCCTCTGTCCCGGCTGCCCCCCCCCCCTGCTGGCCGCCGCTTCGCTGCTCCCCCCTCGACTCCGCACCTGTTACAGAGGGAGGGACTGGGTCCGACCGCACACTCACGCTTCTCACCGGCTCTCAGCGGGACCCAACGTCGCATCACCATCCCCAGAGGCAGGCAGTTCACGGCCGCTACCTCGGTCCCCGCGGCTGGCTGAGCACCATTACCACCCTCCATCAGTCGGGGCTTCGAGGTGAGGGCTCCCTCTCCAAGAGGGGACCTCTCTGCTCCCGGGTTCCACCGGCATCTCCAAGACGCCCTGACCCTCCGCGCCTTCCTGGGCGGCTGCATCTTTCTCCACAGGCCCGTGTCCAGCCGTCCAGCCGTCCAGCCACTCCAGGAGCTTCCGGCTCATCCACCAGCTGTCACCTGAGGGCCAGCGTGTGCCAGGCACCAGCCAAGCTTGGTACCAGGGTGGGAACGAGGTGCCCGCCTGCGACCACTGGAGAAGATGAGGCTCCGTCCTGGCGGGACGGCCCTAACCCTCGCGTGCGGTCCCTCCCCGTGCTCAGCCACACCTGCCCCACGCCGTCCCTTCTCCCAGCCCGCAGCCCGCCTCCGCTCTGGCCACGAGAGGCCGGCGCCTCTGCCTTTGGGTGTCCTGGCCAGCGGCTCTCCCCACGGGCCGGATCTTTCGTGCGAATCTTGGCCTTCAGTCCTGACGCGCCCTTGGCTCGGAAGCATCCCTCCCACCCCAGAGGCCAGCGCCCACGCTGCTGGACCCGCCACTGCTCCCGCCCGCCCGGCAGCAGGAGCTGCGTGGAAATGCCTCTGTTTGCCGCTTAACAGGGTGGGTCTTCGACACTGGTGATGAAACACTGGAGTGTTGGCTTGGCCCGCCTCACAGAGCAGGCTGGGGCCTCGCCGGGGACGATCTCTCCTGTCCTGACAAGTCCCCTTCATGACTGGGTAGCTGCCCCTAAACTTGACGTAGCCGGTAACCAATCGGCACGTGATTACAGAGGAGGAGGATGTCAGCGCCTGAGAGTGGGGCTCACCCGTCCTTGTCTGGCAGAAACATGCAAATAAGCCAAGAGCGAGGCCGCTGCTTTAGCGTTTGTGTTTTTAGCAGGTTCCGGAAGCAGCTTTGCTACTTTTTCTCCGACTTGAGTGAAGACTTTAGCTGCTATGATCTTTTAATGCACGATTACGAACGATGAAGGGGTTTGTTCTCTCGTCCTTAAATCAACTTGCGTCCTATTTTCTGAGACGAGGTGAACTCGGCCACATTCTGAGGATGTAAGTGTCCTCCTGGCTGACCCAAGGGCCGCTTCGGAAGGAAAAGGTGGCTCCTTGTCTTCCTCCTGCCACACCCCCTCAGGGCCCCCCACTGGCTGCTCCTGAGGGCCCAGGGGCCACAACTCCTCACTGAGGCTGCTGTGGCCCCGGCACAGTGCGCCGAGTCCCAGGCCAGTCTACCCTCCGAGAGATCAAGTCACGCCTCATCCTTAAGCTGTGTCTCTCGCTTTATCTTCGTCTCACAACGAGTACATTTTGAAAAGAGGGGCCTGAGTCTCCTGAGGAGAAACCTCCAGGGCTAACGCAAAAGCGTGATCTTCCTCTGGCCCCTCGCTGCTTCCGTTGTCAGGAAGTGCTTCTCTGCACACAGTTCCGCGAGAGACACGTGGAGCCACAGCTGACGTAGGAAGAAAAATGCTCATTTGGGAGGGCGAAGTATCTATTGCCCTCGGGGGCGGGAAAGGGAATGAGTGGTCACCGTGGACGTTGGGCAGCTCCTCTCAGGCACCCTGTGTGTGTTGGGGGGGCGACGGTAGCCAGGACACTCCCTGGGGAAGGGGACCCCCTAGAGGCTTAGAAGAAAGGCGTCCCCCGACCATCGCCGGGGTTAAAGCCGCTGAGACGTTCCCTTCTGTCTCTCACCAGGGACACATCCCGAGGGTCCGCTCCTCCTCGCCCGCCTTTGTTTTCAGCTGGAGCCATCCAGTTCTGCTGGCTGTTTCCCGCATCGGGCTCGGAAACGGGGGGCGTCCTGCCCGGACCGGCCAGAAGGGACCCGCCCTGCGCGTGGGGAGGGAACTGGGCCACGCAGCTGGGTCCCAACATTAGTCCCTCAATTATTAATAACGCAGCCATGAAACTTTAATGGCTCCTTGACAAGTAATGCTTCGGCTGCCATGTCTCTTGACCGTTCACAGAGCAAGTTACCCGGAAACGTTGTGGGTGTTCCACCTGCACCCAGAGAGGGGAGGAGGCGAAGGCAGGAAGGCTTTGGGGACACCAGGGCCCTGTCACACTTGCTCGGGGCCCAGCAAGGGATGCTCGGAAAAGGCCCATGGAACTGAGACCGCCTGGAACAGTGAATGCTAAGATGGGAGATGGGACCGCGAAAGTCCAGGTGGGAAAGCAAGTCGTGCGGTTTCTGGCTGGTCCCGAGGTTCTCGGAGCTGCTCGCGGGGTGTCCTCCGTGGGCCAGGGCGGGCCGCTCCTCCCGCTGCCCCTGCCTCTCCATCAGCCCTGCACCTGCTGCACCACCAACAGGGGCTCCCGCTCCACTCACAAGCTGAGCTCTTGGCCTTCTGTGAGCACATGTAAGCACACATCCGTGACGCCTGTGTCCTCCCAAACCCCACTTCTGTGAAAGCCCCACCATCCCCTCCGTTCCCGCGACCGGACACCTGCATGACATCTTCGAACACCCACGTCCGTGGGTCCAGCCCCATCGCCGCGGCTCCGTCCAGGTCTCCCGGGGGCTCAGCTACGCCAACGTCCTCTCCGCGGGTCTCCTGCCTTCAGACAGCCCGCCGTGGCCCTGCGCGGGGGGGCCCCCATGGCACCGCAGCCAGAGATCTTCCCGACGGTCCCACGCCAAAGGTGAAGCTTGTCGGCACAGGGCACAGCCCGTGTCCCCATGCTGTCCCCTCAGGCGGGCGGGCACCGGGAAGGAAGCCTGGCAGCCAAGGAGAGGGTCTGCAAACCCGCAGCTGAGCCCGAGTCCCGCGCGCTCCTGCTGGGCCGGGCGCCCGTGCAGTGTGTCTGCGGCCGGGAGGAGTCGCCTTGAAATTCGGCGTAGGGGCTTGTGCTGGAGGTCTCCGTGGAAAAGTCGTTGCACGCATCTTATGTCATTCCACAGCCCGAGTCCTCTCTTAACAGGCGCACGACACACAGGCACACACATGGATACATTCTGGTTCCGTGTCCATTCTTCTGTCTGTTGCCGACACAATGGGATACAACTCATCTTTATAGGACGATTTCCTGTAGGGTGATCTTGCTACATATTCTTTATAATTTTAATAATCTAGTTCTGAAGTTTTAGAGATTATTTACCTGTATGATCACGTATCATTATTTCTTATTTTCCAATGCTATATTGGAAATATATTTCTTATATTTCCAATACATATTCTATATACATATTTCATAGACACATATGGAATATATATATATTCCACTGTGCATGTGCATTCTCCATTTTCCATATATATATATATATATTTATAAATATATTTTTATTATATAGAATATATTTATAATATTTACATATTCTCCATTTTCCATATATATATATATTCCACTGTGCATGTGCATTCTCCATTTTCCATATATATATTTATATATTTATAAATATATTTTTATTATATAGAATATATTTATAATATTTACATATTCTCCATTTTCCATATATATATATATTCCACTGTGCATGTGCATTCTCCATTTTCCATATATATATATTTATATATTTATAAATATATTTTTATTATATAGAATATATTTATAATATTTACATATTCTCCATTTTCCATATATATATATTCCACTGTGCATGTGCATTCTCCATTTTCCATATACATATTTATATATTTATAAATATATTTATATTATATAGAATATATTTATAATATTTACATATTCTCCATTTTCCATATATATATATGCCACTGTGCATGTGGATTCTCATTTTCCATGTCAGGGTATTTTAACATTATGTATGATGTGAGCTATAGGTGTTTTAAAAACTACATTATTTGTAGCTTTAAGAAAATTCCCTCCTATATCTTATTTTCTAGAATTTGTAGAATGTTTTTCAAACAGATGTTGAATTTTTCCCAGACTATATATCCACACCAAGCGAGATATTATGCACGTTTTCTCCTTTATTTTGTCAAATTAGTGAAATGCGTTCATTGATTTTCAAATGTTCACATGAATCTGCTAATCTTGAAATAAATGCAACTTTACATTGGCATCTTATCATTTTTTATATACTGATGGGTTTACAGGCAAAACTTTCTGGGTCTAGAGATTTCTTTGTTGGAAGGATTTTTAAGTATAGTGATATATTTTAATTTCATAGGAAATTTAAGGCTACCACAATGTTCCACATGTTGTCAATTTTAGAAAAAGTTGTGTTTTTCTAGTAACATAACCACTTTATTTAAATTTTCCAACTTATTGCCAGAAACCATTCCTAATTCCCTCTTATTTTAATATCTGTGGGATATGTAGTGATATTTTCATTTCACATTTTCATTCCTGGTATACGTCCTGTGCTGTCTCTGGCGCGTGCCTCCTACCCCACCCCCACCCCAGCCTGGCGATCTGTCTTACCAAGTGTTTAGGAATGTTTTTAGTTACTCAAGCCAAATTTGGGGTTTTGATAATTATCTTAATGATAATTTAAGGTTCCATTTCATTACTTTTACCTCATATTTTTAATATGTTTTACTTTTCCCTAATTTCTTGATGCATAAATTATGAAAAACACATTCAATGCTGTAACTTTTCTCTAGAAGAAACTTTACACGCATTACTGAAGTTTTTATATAATGGCATTTTAATTTGTATTTAATTCAAACCATTTTTAATTGGCATTGTGATTTATTCCTTGACATATTAGTTATTTACAAGTGCATTGCTTAATTTAAAAATATGTGAGTATTTTCTAGTTTTTTTTTTCCTCTTGATTTTGATTTCTGGCTCTCTTCTACTGCAGTCAGAGTATGTACCGTGAATGATTTCAGGCCTTTGAAAATAGTTGAATTTTGTTTTATGGCCCAGCATATGGTCAGTTTTTGTAAATGCTTAAGGAGTCCTCAAAAGCATTCTTATTCTATAGTAATTAGCTCCAATGTCCTGAGCATATTAATAGAACATGCTTACCATGTTCACATCTATATCTCTACTGATTTTGCCTTTTTATACTCTAGATACAAATACCTTATGAGATACATGACTTGTAATTGTTTTCTTCTGTTCAATGGGTTCTTTTTATCTTCTTGATATTGTCCTTTGAAGCACACATTTTTTTCTTGTTCTTCCGACAAAGTCCAGTGCATGTTTTTCCTTTTCTTATGCTTGTGGTGTTATTATGTCTAAGAAATCATTGCTGACTGGAAGGTCAGAAAGATTTACACCTATGTTTTCTTGTAAGAATTTTATGGATTTAGTACTTATACTTAGGGTTTGGTCCATGTTGAGTGAATCTTGGTATATGGTGTGAGGTAGAGATCAAACGTCGACATTTTGCCTGTTTATGTCCTGTTGTCCCAGAACTATCAGTTGAAAAGACTGTTTTCCCCCGAATGATCTTGACTCCTTTGTCAATGATCAGTCAACCATAGATGGCTGAATTTACTTCTGCATCTCACTTCTAGAGCATCGATCTATCCGTCTATCTTTGTGTCATTTTCACACAGTAGTGATTATTGTAGATTTGTAGTAAACTTGAAATTGCAAAGTGTGAGTCTTCTGACTTTGTTCTTTTTCAAGATTGTTTTGACTATTTTGGATCCTTTGAATTTTAATACAAATTTTAGGATCAGCTTTTCAATATCTGTGTGTGCGTGTGCACGTGTGAGCACACACACATACACACACACACAGAGATGCACACACACACACACACACACACACACACACACTAACCGGCTGGGAAAATGGCTAGAATCGTGATGACTTTATAGATCAATTTGGAGGAATATTTTTACCTTGACGTTAAGTCTTCCAATTCAGACACAGATGTATTTCCATTTATTTAAGTTTTAGTTAACTTACTTTAGTGCTGTGTTGTAGTTTTCAGTGCACAAATCTCCCACTTCTTCTGTTGAATTCCTAAATATACTGATGCCATTCTAAATGGCTTGTTTTCTTAATCTTATTTTCAGATTGTTCATTCCTAAGAGTAAAGAAATACAATTGCTGGTTGTATACTGATCTTGTATGCTGAAACTTTCCTGGATGTTAGAGAGAGGGAGATCTTGTATATCCTTACATGCCTGGAACCCATAAGTCTACCAGTCTTTGCTGAGGGACTCTGTGTGAACGTGGAGGAACATCTTCAACACACAGTCAGGCAGATTACAACTTGACCCTCTCCTTCACCTCCTGCCTGTGCAGAGCCTCAGGGGCAGTAGCTAAAGGTGAGAGCTTGAGGTCTTCTCGCTCTTTCTTGAGCATATGCTCAAATCTGCATATGCACATGTCCATCTAGATTCCAAAGAATATCTTGGAGTTTTCCAAGCCTTTACAGACGTCTCACTTCCTAACTTTTCCTTTTATTGACTGATTGATCTATTGCTTAGCACAGAGTTGCCCCAACTATTACCTATTGCCTTAAGCAACCTCAAAGTTCAAAAATTGCCTCTAATTGTTGCTGACGCACACCACTGGGTAAAGGGCTGCTCTGCTGGGTGAACTCCAAATGAGGTTAAATGAAGACAGCCTCATGAGTGAGTCTCTCAGGGAGTTACCAGAGGAATCAAAACATGCCAACTGGGGGAAGAGGTTTTGAAGGATCTCCAGACTCATTCTTCCCGTTCCAGTGGCTGTCAGGCTGCTGGTCTTCACCATGACTGTGGGCCATTGGTGTTCAAGCCTACCAGAGGACTGGGGGTGAGAATGTGGGGATAGGGCAGGTTAAAATACCGTACAGCTCTCTTCCTAATGATATTTAGTTGTTTTTCTTGAATAAGTACTCCCTAGATTGCTATAAGTCTTCGGTTAATTTCCAGAGTTTTGAAAAAGTTGATTCTGGCAAACTTGATGCACTGTTCTCCTTGGTTTTATGGATGAGACAATTTGCAGAGGTCCTTAATCCACCGATTCTGTTGAGATTCTCTTTCCTGCCTTGACTTTTGCAGGACTTTTCTGTGTCACACGTCATAGAATTCTGTTTCAGCACTTGTTTTCCCTCAGCGTTTAAAATACATCACGTACTATACTCCAGCTTCCACTGTTTCCATTGAGAAGTCAGCCACCAGTCAGATTGTGTTGGCTTTGCAGTTTTGTAGTTGGTGTGACCTTCACGTCTCCTTTAAAGATTTATTCATTTATTTACTTACTTATTTATAGATTTATTTTTGTTTGTGTGTGTGGTTCTCTCCTTTACTAGGTATCTGGAGTGTGTGAGAGTGTATTTGTTGTCACAGTGATGGGATCACCACTGGCACTGTGTTGGCAAGGGCTAAAGATTCATGGAATTTCTGTTCTTCATGGCCATATGGTGAAGGGTCCCCAGCCCAAGTCCAATGATTCCACCCTGAAAAATTATATCAGAGGAGGGTTTCAGTGACTGGAGAGAAATCTGCTCCACCCCGTGACCTCCAGGTTGCAGCATTCCAACATTTTTTGATCATCCACTGGTGGGACTGAGGTTCCTTTTTTTTGAGCTTATTTATTTATTTTGAGAGAGAAAGAGAGAGTGAGGAAGGAGTAGAGAGAGAGACAGAGGGAGAAAGGGAGAGAGAGAAGGAATCCCAAGCAGGCTCTGCACTGTCATCATGGAAACTGATATGGGGCTTGAACCCACCAACAGTGAGATCATGACACAAGCTAAAATGAAGAGTTGGACACTTAACCAAAGGAGCCCCCCAGATGCCCCTGGACTGAGGTCCTTAACACCCACATTGCCAAGGGCAGTGTGAGCTCAAGACCTAGGACAGTCTGGTCTTCGGAAGAAAGTCCTCAGAGATTCCTACAGCTGTGTATCTTGGAAAGCCACCATGGACTGGAGTCAAGGAAAAACAAAGCAAGAACTGAATGCATTTTTCCCTCCGAAACTGGCAGTCAGAGGGAGTGAGAGAGTCCTTGTTTCAGATGAAATAAGGGATCAGGTCAAGTTCACTAAGACACGTCTCTTGTGAGATGCCCTGATAGACCTCACAGTGGAGACATGAGTGGGTGGATCTAGGACTCAGGGAACACATCATTTTGCCAGACTTGGCTTTCAGAAACTCACTTGGAGCAACAGGTTATTGGGGATGAGGGAGGAGTAACCTCACCTCTGTACACCAGATGAGGGATGCAGTTCTAACTCTGAGATTTCTTTCCGTGCCAGCCAGGGCATAAAAACTCTTCACGCACCTTCTTCAGTTTGAAGAATTCAAAGGGTCAATGTCCTAGAAGGTAAAGAGCTAGTAAAAACCATCCCATAGTTATTACAATTCCTCCTTATTAACTCGAGTTCCATTCATTTTCTTCTGGTGACCTCTAATCTCTAGCTGAAGAGTGCTTCCGGGTGAGGATGCGCTTTTTGCCTGGTGTGGGAGTGAGGAATTCGTTTTCATGTCGACATCATCCATAGTTAATCAAGTGGAGAAGAAATTAGATTCCCAGAATTCTCTCACGAACATAATTCTTCAAAGGAAAAAACAAAAGTGCTTCCTCCATAGCCCACGATAGAGATTTCGCATCAACACACCCTTGCCTTATGGTAGATAAGTTCTCGAGGGCGTAAAGCACCCAGTGAACTGTTTTAGATGGAGAAGTGTGGTTTTATGGCAGTCTGTGTGCCCACGCACACATCTAGTGTTATGTCAAGGATTTATGTCCTCCGAAGTGTCGTCCTCTCAGGCCCAATGTATTTTCTCAGCGTTGCATAAGTTAGCCTATGCAGTGTCCTATGACCCTGTTCCCAAGTATAATTAATTTCTGCTGCCTGAACCGGCCACCTGGAGTTTCCCCCACGCGTTCCCTCACCATCCGCCTGGCACTCAGTGTCCGGAGACTCGTTAGGAAAGTAAACGCCACATTTTACGTCCTGGAAGACAGTGGAGTGGGAGCACGAGCCAGGGGAATGCACAGCTTTTGTACCTCGGGATTGTCCCCAAATCTGCATGGGCGATGAGACGGCACCGCTACGAGAGCGACAGGGCCACTGAGTGCGAGGCCAGGGTTTTAAATAATAGAAACTCCTATTAGGTGAGTTTGTGAAGAAACTGAAAAGTTATAACAATAGCGTGTACCCTTCAATACCTTCCACTCAGTGGATGCATAAGGGGTCCTGAATCATTTATGCCAACATGCAGGAAACTGATAAATTTTGAACAAATTTAATTGAAATCACCCCGGGAGAGAGTGTGAAGGATTAAGTTTCGTGGGCTCACCAAGTGTCAGGGCGCTAGACCGCTCCCTTCTGAAGTCTACTTTTGTCTCCCCCGAAATAAAAGGTTCCAAGCCTCAAACAAGAATGAATGCGAGTTTAATCACATCTTAGAAATGAAAAGCATGGTGCTTTGCCGTGTAATGAGATGTGAAGAAGGTGTTTAACCAGACAAGCCACAAGGGGAGGTTTTACTTTAATAGTAGGGTACGAAATCCATAGGCTCTGTTGGGGTCTCCACACCCCCTCTCGTGGGAACTGTGTGCCCCCAGAATGACACACACCCCAGGCAGGTTTAGGGGGACGCACGTGTTTGGGGGGACGCACGGAGCCCGTGTCACCTCCAGCCCTGCCGTGTGGTTTATCCAGAAAGCACCGCCTTCCAAACTTACTGGTTGCAACTTCTTGACTGACAAGTTAGGGGGCTCCGCACGGCCTGGGGGGACACACAGGCAGCTGGATCTTCCCAGCTGCTCAAGCTTAGGTGGCACGGATTCCCTGAAATCCAAACCACACCGTCTTCCAGGAGAAAACAGAATCTGTGTCAGCTGCAGGGAGGGGTCTCCACTTGCCCCGTGGTGTTTGTGCCCCGAGTGACAGGCCGGCCCCGTGCACGAAAGCAGGAGGGTGGAAAAGTGGTTCCTGGGGGCTGTGGCTCATCAGTCCACCCGGCCCGTCTCTGCGGTGCTGCTCGCGGCCAGAGAACCAGGAGCTGTGTCACCCAGACACGCGGCGAGGGGAGGGGACTTCGCTTGCCCACTTAGAGCTGATGGCCCCGGGTCCCACTTGGTTCCTTTTCTGAGAGTCTCGGGGCTGATAAGAGCTGGAAGGGGCAGGAATTTGTTCCTTCGGCCCCCGTCCTTGAAGACCGTAATAACATCAGATGCGTGCTTCCCAGTCTGGTTCCGCCCCCCTGCGCGGACAGGGGCTCGGGTCCCTCAGGCGACCCGTGAGGAGGTTCCAAGGAACAGCCCTGCCTTCACCCTCCCGTGTCCTTGCACCTCCATCAGGAGCCGGCCTCGTGGGCACTGGATTGCATCGAGAAACCTGTCTGTTAACAGAACAAGGGGTTACGACCAGGCCTATAACAGACACTACGGACAGCAGGTTACACGACATAAACTCACTTCTCACAGTTCTGGAGGCTGGAAATTCGAGTTCAGGCTGCCGGCAGATTCGATGTCTGACGAGCTGTGCTTCCTGCTTCGCAGACTCTGCCTTCTCATTGTGTCCTCACCTGGGGGATGGAGCCAGGGGGCTCCCTGGGGCCTCTTTATAAGGACACTAACCCCATCCACGGGGGCACCACCCTGCCAGGCTGATCACATCCCCAAGACCCACCTTCGAACACCATCACCTCGGAGGTTAGGATTTCAGTGTATGAAGCGGGGGCGGAGAGGGGAACAAACATTCAGTCTATTGTAACCCGAAAAATAAATTCTTTACAAATGAAGCAAACTGTTGGAGGAAAGCGTTCTAACCTTCATCTCAGCCAGAGATTTCCATAAACAAAGCAAATCATTTTTACACAAGAGCGGAATTTAAAACAAAAACGATAAAACATTTGTTGCTGGTGTTGGAGAAAACAGAAGCCGTTGTCTGGGAGGGATTCCACATCCGTGGCTGAGTGGCTGAGGGTCTCAAGGGGTCTGGGTCTCCTGACGCAGGGGAGCCGTGCTGGGGCCCCCGGACTGGCCCCTGGGTCCTGGGCCGCAGCGGCAGCAACAGCAGGGAGGGAGGGAGGGAGCGCCTCTCCCCAAAGGGCAGGTGTCCACGTTCCCCAGACGCAAAGCTGAGTGTGCCCCACGGATGAGCCAGGGGCAGTGCCCCCTCCGTTAGAACCAGATAATAGTAAGGTCAACAGCATGAGGACTAAACCTAATCACCGTGTGAAGAGATAACACGTGGCCCCACTTCAAGTCTGGGTTTATATGGGGAATTCAGTTCTACAGAAAGCGGGGCCCGTTTTTGTTTTTGTTCGCGTTTTTTTTTTTTAACAATCCTTTGCACGTCCTCGAAATTGCTTATTTTCTACAATTTCTATTTCCGTTTGACAGGTACTACCCAAGAAATAAAAATCTCTCTCTCCCCCTCCCTCTCATCTCCACCCCTCCCCCTGCCGTAAATATTTATTTTCCTCTGTCGAGTCCCTCTGTGGACAATCGGGAGTCGAGGCGGTCCCAGACGCCAACAGAGCAGAGCGCTTTGGGTCCTGGGGGGCCCTCCCCGGCCCCCCTACACGCCGCCGTGCAGGGAAACAGAGGTGGTGAGGCGTGCCCCGTGTGTCCAGTGGAACCCCTCGGCACAGACTGAAGAAGGCAGTCCGGGCCTTCCCCTCCGTCCCTGAGCTGGGCTCGGCCCAACTGAACTCACTCGAGTTCGTCCCTGGAACCCGGCTCCGGCATTTTCGCTTCATTTCCAAATATAAAACCTTCAGCTGTGTCAGGCTCTTTGATTTCTCTGGATGTCAGGCCCGGTTTTCAAATGCAAATGTGCCCCAGGTTAGTCTTAGTGAGTTACCTGGCCCGGGACCAGGAGCACACCTGTCAGGTGCGGCCCCCCGGTCCTCCGCCTTGTGTAATACTTCATGTCTTGTATCAAAGACACCCTCCCACCCGGAGTTGAAAGCAAAATTATTCTCAAAGGAATTTACCACAAATACAGTCATTCCTTTGACTGTAGGGATCGTTTCATCCCCCGGCACGCTGCGTGCCGTGTGCCACGAGGAAACAGCCATCACGGGTGTGATTGCCGTGTTGTGTTTAAAGAAGGCAATTAACCCTCTAATTGGAGGCGGCGACGCACGGTCTCCTCCGCTCAGCTCCTCTGATGCCCCTCTGTGGCCGAAGGCTGCGTCTGATGGGGACCTCGGAGGCTCGTCGACGCCTTGCGGGCACGCCGTGGCGACCGGAGCTGGCCAGCCCCCCGTCGAGTTTCCTTCGTTCTAACTTTTCGCTCACGCGGGTCACGTTCCCACCACAGGGAGTGGACATTCGTCAAAGGCTCAGTGTGGGTCATAAAGCTCCTCGGAGGTGACCCCACCTCTTTCTCCGTCGCCAGGTGTCACCAGACCCCCCGAGGGATCTGGAGTCACGTCTGGAGCTTCACTTGGGGTCGTTACAGCCCCCAAACCAGGCATCAGACGTGAGTCTGGAAACTCACAGTCCGTCACTCGAAGAAGAGACAAAAACGTCCACGCTGCATGTTGGCAGACGGGCATTTCGCAGCTGTTTCTCCTCACAAAACGGTGTCACGGGCGTTCCTCCGGGCACGGGTCTCCTTGGGACGTGCAGGGGTGGCCGTGCAGGGCCCCACGGCTCAGATCTGCCCCGGGAGCAGCCCGGGGGCATCGCACTTTCAGATGCTGGGCTCCCCTGTGCCTCACTGCCCCCTGTGCTGCGGGCAGGAGTCATCTCTGTCCGTTCACAGCACAGCGGGCGTGTTTGTCACGGAGAGCAATTTGCCTTGAACGTACCATTTTAATATGATTGACTAGAATATGTGAAAACATGTTTGTTTGTTTGTTTGTTTGTTTAAAGAACCCATGATCGCACTTCCCGGATCTATTTTAAACATGTAAAGTAGTTTTCCTCCGGACTTTTACTGATGTATATGCAGACATTTATGTTTTTCTCTTATAAGTTTGGGATCATTACACAGTTTGGCAATTCTACTATTTAAAGTTCATGACATAAGAAATATTGGGGCGCCTGGTGGCTCAGTCGGGTGGGTGTCCGACTTCAGCTCAGGTCATGATCTCGCGGTCTGTGAGTTCGAGCCCCGCGTCGGGCTCTGTGCTGACAGCTTGGAGCCTGGAGCCTGCTTTGGATTCTGGGTCTTCCTCTCTCTCTGCCCCTCCCCCTCTCACGCTCTGTCTCTCTCTGTCCCTCAAAAATAAATAAACATTAAAAAAAAATTTTAGAAATACCGCACGCTGTTACATAGGCTTTATCATATGGACACACTGTACTGTTGGTCATTTTCCCTGAGAGTGGACTTGTAAACGATTTACACTTTTGCCTACAAATGACAGCGCGATACATATCTGTATGCACAAATCCACATGGCATTTCTAATAATTTTCTTAGGCTGCATTTCATAGGAGGTGGCGCCTAACTTTTTTTTTTAATGTGTTGTTTTTGAGAGAGAGAGAGAGAAAGACAGAGTGTGAATGGCAAGGAGCAGAGACAGAGGGGGACACAGGATGTGAAGCAGGTTCCAGGCTCTGAGCTGTCAGCCCAGAGCCCAATGTGGGGGTCGAACCCACGAGCCGTGAGATCATGACCTGAGCTGATGTCGGATGCTCAGCCGACTGAACCCCTGAGATGGGGCACCCTGGGATGGCCCCACCTTTAAATGAATAACCTGATGTGGCCACATCTTAGACACACGCACACGGTGCCCCGTCCTCCAAGGAGACCGTCTGCTCTGACCCAACGCGGCTCCCGTAGAGGCTTTGCTTGGGTGAAGGACCCATCCCCCGTCTTCTCAAGCTGCAGCCACTTGGATGCTTTAAAATCAGAGCAGATCATACCAGATCCGAGAAACTCCATGCAGGGAAACGTCTGATCCTTCTCCAAGGGGGCTGAGTGCTAAACACCAAAGCAAACCCACTGACACAAAAAAGCCCTCCCTGAAAAAGTCCTGGCTTTAGGACTTGGGAACTTTGCACATGAAGACTGGCCGCTGGACAGAAGCTAAGCGGAGAGACCAGAGGGGACCCCGGGAGTGGAGGGAGCCCCTTGTGAGCAAAGAGCCTCAGTTGTGGGCACCATGCGTGCAGAACTCCGCAGCGACCCTTCTAGGCACTTGACATTCCAAGCTCTGTCCTCTTCAGCAGTTATAATCGGGAGCGTTTTGTGACTGGGCACGATTCCACACTTGCTCACCTGCTACTGGGGAGGGGACACAAGCTTCACTGACCTCTCAGCGAGATCGCCCCGTGTTTACGCCACGTTTTCGAGATTTTCCGAAGGTGATTTTCTGCAGAGCATGAAGACACCCAGCTAGGCCCTGGCCTTGAGAGGGTGTGGACAAGAGGAGAGGATCTGGATCACTCAGGTCAGTTGGAGACGCATCCTGTCTCTCCCGGAAGTTGACCCCCGTGAGGGGGTTTCTTCCAGAAGCTACTTCCAGGGACTTAAAACAGTTGCAGGGGCCACACGGGGCTGTGATCCACAGATAAAGAGCTACACCGTGGAAGGTTTGATAAGTATCTGATTCTCTTTATTGTGCAACAGCAAATTCACCTCTGTGTGAAAACACAGAATCTCTTTGAAAATGTTCAAAGGCTTTCCTTCCATTTTCCGAGGCTGTTTATGGAAAGATCTCTGTTAATGTGTTCTTACGGGAGTGGCATTTTACCGGGGGCTTCATATTAAAGTTGTCAAATATATACGAGACATTTTAAAAGACGGAGTGTCTAAGAGTATGTTATTTCTTACGTGGGGGTGAACTCTCCCAGAACGCCACATGGGGGTGACCGTCTAAGGCTTATGGTCAAGAAAAAGCCCAGCATGATCTCGGGGCTCAGGGGTGAAAATATTAAGGGCTTTGATGACTTCGAATGCCATCTGTGTCATGGATTCTTCACTGTCACAAATTTGTTCCCACTTATACACGCAGGAGGTACCGTTTCTTACCCGCGATTTTATATTAGAGATTCTCTGGATACTATTTCACATCAGGCGACTATGACAAGTTTATGCTAGTTAGCAAAGTATGCAACTCCATGCGATTCCAATCTTTCTAATTAATTGAGTTACCACCCGAGTAAAAGTGATGTTGCAAAAATACGCCGACGTGGGTGGCTCTCCCTTCGGCAAAGTGGCGTGCACACGGACCAGACCGCGCCCAAGAAGAAAGAAACATTTAACTTACCATGCGGACAGCAGATTGCAGTGTTTAATTATTGTTTCACGGAAGGAAACGAAAACCCTTCCGCGCTGGCAGATGTAGGTGTGTTTGTCGGGGAGATGACTTTGCGCAGAGTAGCCACAGAAGTGAACACGGTCCCATTGGGGCTCTCCTCACCTTTGACCTCAGGGTCGCAGCCAGACCAGACCTAACTCTGGCAGGGACAGGGTCTTCTTGACAAAGTGCCCCACTGTTCTTCCCCGAAATACTGAGCACACACCCACTATGCTTGGTCTCAGAGCCACGTTATTCAAAGAAGAGAACATTTCACGTGAAGGCAGAATAACCACCTACCTGCCAGTGTCTGCGAGCTTCCGTTGACGCGGACCCATCGCGGGCAAGAGAGGGCCCCTGGGGCACGTTTCATTTTTATTTGGTGTATTTATTGGCTCGTTGCAGTGAGGTATATGCTGCACTCAGACACAACATCGGGGAAGATATTTTGAAAGTATTTTTTGTCGACGTAGCTGCCAGACAAGAATTCCGCAGGCTTGGGACGTTTCCGTGTGTATTTGGTAAATAAAGCGTGGTGACGCCTGCGGCTGTTTCCTGCGCTAAGCGTGGCCAGCATTTTACACACGGCATCACACGTGGTCGCGGCTACAGCTTTTCCAGGGGAGAGTGGCTGTCGCTCCCTCCGTTTTATCGGGGGGGCCACAGAGGGTCTTGGAGGGCGGGTGACTTTTCCAGGGTCCCCTGAACCAGGGGGAATTCAGACCCGGATCCTGGCTGGAGCCGCTGTTGTCCCTGCGGGGCCAGGCTGTCCCTGGCGGTGGCCTGTACCGGGCATCGAAGGACGTCCGTGGGCCTCTACCCACCAGCCACCAGAAGCCCTCGCCGGTCGTCACAACCAAAACTGTCACCTGACAGCACCAAAGCTTCCTTGGCTGAGAACATGGTGCCTCGGCAGCCTTCCCGCCCTGGACACCAGGCCCCCGGCAGGTGTGACAGAGCCGGGGGGGGGGGGGTGTCACGACGACCCTGACGCGGCCCCTCGCCTGCCCCTGTCCTTCAGGGCTGTGGTGTCCTTCACCCCGGGGCTGTCCGGGAGCCCGGCCAGCAGAAGCTGGCGGCCGTGAAGCTGGCGTGCGCGGGCAGGACCCACAGCAGCATCTGTTGGGCCCGGGAGGCTCAGGCTGCCCATGACTGCAGGGCCCTGGGAGGCAGGAAGACCCGTGTTGGGCCTTGCCCCGGAGAGCAGCGGCGGCCCCGCCGGGTGCCCCAGACTGCCAGCCCCGTCGTGAGGCTCCACGGAACAGACCACGGAGCCACGTCTTCGACGACGTCCTCCACCCCAGAGAACTGGGACCAGGAACGCGCACCTGTGCCAGGTGTGGGATGGCCAGACCGGTGGGAGGAGGAAGGCACCACGCCTGCCACGGGGCGGACAGAAAGGGGGAACACAGTCAAGGACCCCAGACCCAGAGACTGCGGGGGTGGGAGGTGGTGACTAGGAAGAAGGGGGGTGGGGGTGGGGGGACGGTGGGGGGTAGGCGAAGGCGTGGGGGGAGCAGGAGAAGGGGGAGCGGGGGTGTGGGAGCAGGCTTTGGACACCATTGAGTTCTGAGAGGAGCCCTTCACTGCAGGACGAAGGGCCATCCTTCCTCAAGTTGTCAAATTGCTTGATGACAATAAAGAAAAAAATCATAGAAGAGGGCTGTTATTACTTACATCTTACTTGAAAATTTTACTTTTTCCTATTTCTTTCCCACACCCAGGGAGAGCCCCAGCTGTCTCGTTTCGATGTCTTGTTTGATGGCTGTGGCTCTTGCCTCCCTGCTTCAGCATCAACAGTCACAGAGCAGCTCTAGCGGATGGCCTTCTGGCTCTTCCTGTGCGGATCTCACCAGGGCTGGTTCTCACTGGAGAAGGTCCTCCTGGGGCTGGTTCTCACTGGAGAAGGTCCTCCTGGGGATGGTTCTCACCTTGGCTGGTTCTCCTGGGGCTGGCTCTCCTGGGGCTGGATCTCACCAGGGCTGGTTCTCACCAGGATGGTCCTCACCAGGATGGTCCTCACCGGGGCTGGATCTCCTGGGGCTGGTTCTCACTGGAGAAGTTTCTCTTGGGGCTGGTTCTCACTGGAGAAGGTTCTCCTGGGGATGGTTCTCACCTTGGCTGGTTTTCCTGGGGCTGGTTCTCCTGGGGCTGGATCTCACCAGGGCTGGTTCTCACTGGAGAAGGTTCTCCTGGGATGGTTCTCACTGGAGAAGGTTCTCCTGGGGATGGTTCTCACTTCGGCTGGTTCTCCTGGGGCTGGTTCTCCTGGGGATGGATCTCACCAGGGCTGGTTCTCACCAGGATGGCCCTCACCAGGGCTGGATCTCCTGGGCTGGGTGGGGCAGGGGACCCGCTGGACGTGGGCTGGGTGGGGCAGGCTGGGATGCAGACGCCCGGGCTGCCTACAGTGATTCAGCTCACTGCGCCCACCTTAGTCAATGATTTCTCGAAAGATACATTTCCATTGAGCGTTTCGTGCCGGGTCTCATTCATTTGCTGTTTAATGTCACTCAGAATCATCCAGGGACTAAAACAGGCCCACAGAGAACAGATTTTAAAAGTATATTTTGAAGGCAAAGATGGGCCTTTAATATTCTATGGGATTTCAAATCCCTGCACAGAGAATGTCAGCTGAAGTCTAGAAGGAGTGCTCTGAAACCTGCCTTTGAAAGGGGAGAAAGGGGAGAGGCGGCCTCGGCTGTGCCAGGGCACAGGACTCACCTTTACCAAATTGCAGTTTTCAAGTCTGATACAGCCAGATAATCATCAACGGCTCAAATAAAATCATTATTGTGTCAGAGGGAGAAAGTGTGTTCAAGGGGGAAATTAATGACAGCAGAGGAAGAACAAAGGTGCGTCCTAATAGGGAGACTTTTTCTAAGATTAAAGGAGTCCTGGGTCCTGGCCCGTGGTTTTGCTTCACGTGACACTCTGAAATCGTCTCGGTGGCTGCATGAAAATCTTGTCTTGAAGTCAGGGATTGGAAAGCCCTCCGAGAGAAACAGAAACCATTCAGCGCCCACATCATCACCTCTGGCGCTCAGGGCAACCTGTTTCTTTTCCAGACGCTCAGCTATTTTTATCCCAAATATCACACGGTTTGAACTTAGGGGCAAACTCAGCGGCGGAAACTGTGTTGACCCCAGAACTGCATGCCCTCTCGACGGAAAAGAGAAAAATGTTCATAACTGACAACTTAGAAGGAAATTTAAAGGGGCACCTAAACCTTTTGAGCCTAGAGCCCAAAATGCAAAGTGTCTGAGGTGGTGGCCGCGACGTGACAGTTTCAGGAGGGCACCAGTAGGTTTGAGTCTGAGCATTCGGATTCGAGCGGGATGGGGGAGGGAGGGATGTTGCCCCCCAGGGACTGGGGGTTCCCTGCAGAGCCAGGGCCTGGCCACACAGTGGGTCGGGGGGGGGGGGGTGGCCACCAGCCCCACAGGACCACCTGTCACAACCTTTTCTGAGCACTTCCTTGCCTCGCCCTTGACCTAGTGGCCGCCTTGCCCTGGCGTGACCCTCGGGTCCCTACTGCATCATCACTGGTGCTGGGCTGCAGGGGTCGCTGGGCTGCTGCTGGAAAGGCGGGGAGGCTCACGGGACTTGAGCTTGGAAGAGGAAGTTAGAAGGATGCATGTGGGGAAGGGGCTGGGGAGTCTCCTATTCACCGGCTTCCGCTAGAAGTCTCCATATTATTCCCTAGGCTCATTTACAGTGTGGCCCTGGGGCCTCTCTCTGTCGTCCGTGGCGACACAACCTGGTTTCTTTCCCTGGTTCATTCTGTCCTCTCGGGAGCGGGAGGCGCTGCTGGAGATGCAGGTGGGAGTGTCCTCCCTCAGCCCTGGCCAGGCCACACCTGCCCTTCCAGAAGCTCACGGCCCAGTGGGAACTCCTACCAGAGGATGATCTGATTCCTTGCCGTATACTGAGGTCTGGGGCAAAGAGGAGGAGTTCATATCAGGATCTGTGGGTGCACGTGAACAGAATGATCATAAAAATCATCAGTCTAGCCCGTGTTGGCATCATCGGATATATGTGAATTTTCCAGTTTTTCTCACCACGTAGAGTGAGTTCACCAACGTGACTAGTGTCTGTGTCTCCTGAGGCCAAAGCAATTTTGCATAGACCAAATGTCCCAACTTTTGACGATTAGTAATGTGGAAATGTTGATCCCAGTGTGTTTGGGGAGCTCCAGGCCTATGGGACTAAATGCAGATGTGAGAGGCTCTGTCTGTCCGGCCTGCGAGGCTTGGGGGTGCTGTGTGTCTGTCCACCGTCTGTCTGTCGTGTAGACACGATGCATTCGGGGCAGCAATGCAGGAAGGACGGGAGCGTCGGTCGGTCACGGGCACGGTCTGTGCAGTCACTTAGTGTCTCTGCTGGGGAAGGGCAGGGCCACAGAATCACGGCAGACAAGCTTATTCATATTGTTATTCTGGGCGTTAAAGCTTATACTCAGATCCTCGCCGTATCAGTCAGGGTCTGGATTGCGTTTCTACACTGAGGGCCCGTGGACTCAGGGCTGGGCAGAAATCTGCTGTTCAGGTGACACGGGCAGGAGCAGGAGGCGGGTGTGCCCGGGACGTCGTGCACACCCCGACGGTCAAGGAGCCGGGAAGGCTGTACGCGGGGATCTGCCGGGGACACTGAGGAAGCAAGGACCTGCCTCTGATGGTTCCTACTGATTGCACAAAACCCCGACGCCTTCAATAAGGATCTGGACGTTCACCGACGTTTCACATCCACCAAGTGGCTTCTAAGAGGGAAAAAAAAGAAGTTTCAGGTCTGAAACCTACCTGAAATCTAGTCCGGGCCTCATTTGCTTTATTCAAAGGCGAGCATGACGGCTGGAGGTGGTCGTCGGCCTAAGGACAGGATGTAGGCTGGCACTTATGAAGAGCAGAGGGAGCTGGGCCACACGTCCTGCAAACAAATGACGAGCTCGACACGGACGGGGAGATCAATGGTTTGCAAACTACAGCCAGAAACCTGGCATGTGCCCCGGGGGTTCCCTGCCTGGGACCCAGGGTGCTTCACCTGGACCGACGCTCTGCTATCTCAGCCCCGTGGAAACGGCTTTTCTGACCTGCTGGGTTTGAACACGGGAGCTCAGAGGAGGCATCGGCGGCTAATCGCTCTCTGCTCTCAGAATACCAAGAGGAAGGCAGCGAGCGGGGGGAACAGATGCAGATCCACAACGCGGAAGTTCCCCCGAAGGGCCCAGAAGCCTGGTGAGCACGGGCCTGAGCCGGGAAGCATCTGCCACGGAGCGTGTGCACCGCGGAGGAGGGGCCGCCTCTGAAAACCACCCCGCACAGGCTCTGTTGTCAGAGGCGTCTGCGTGCGGCCAGCAACACTGTGCTCTGGCAGAACCCAGGCAGAGCCCCGTCTGAGCACGCGACATGGCGCGAGGTCCCCTGTGCTCCTGGGACCTTGAAGACGCAGGACGCTGGTTTCCAGGCAGGCAGCCCAGTGCCACGGAGCGTGTGTACAGGTCAGGTCGCAACGGCGCCCACCCCGCAGCTGCGTGAGCCGTCCCTCCCGGGGGATTACGAGCCGGGGCACGGGCCGCGTGCTCGGCTCCGTCGAGGCACTTCTCCCCGCCTCGCGTGCAATCCTGTGCTTGCGGCTCGGACGTGACCGGGCCCTAGGAGCGGTGCGTGGAGTGCGCTGCTCGGCTTTTGCAAAGAAGCCGTAACTGTCACCGGTTCCGACTGGATGACGGATGTGCTTAGGGCTCTTAAGCAGGCTTTGGCAGTGATGTTTACTTTCTGGGTAAGCGCAAACATGACGGCATTGTTAGGACCATGAATAGAGCTTTTGTCAGGGTATTATGGGAATTACAGTATTTAAACGAGCACATCTCACTCAGAGGTAACTTTGAACGTGTTGAGAGCGCACTCCTTGACGGACTGTGACCGTGAGCGGATCTGGTTAAACCGCAGGTACTTTCAGGAGTTCTGCATCGCGGAGGGGGCTTTGCGACGTGACCCTGCCGTGGGAGGCCACGAGACGACACACTCGGATGGGAAGGCACCGCCTCTGGGCCGCCAGGCGTCTTCGCGGATCCCGGGCCACGCTGCGCCACGCAGGCAGTTGCTTTCAAACCACTGATTTCTGGCCTGCGAGGAGGCCAGAGAGCTGTGCCCCCGGCAGGAAAGCGGACACGCTGCTGGGCCCAATCCCTCCAGGGAGCGCCCGTCCCGCCCCAGGGAGGGGGGGGCGGTGGAGATTAGGGGTGGGGGGGCACGAACACAAAACCAGACCTGCACTTAGGTCTTGGGCCTCCGGGAAGGCGTGGAAAATACCGAGTTCTTTCTCCCAGACGAGGTTGCCGGATGAGAGTAAGGATGACGAGGGGGAAAAAAACCCTGAATTCTTTACATTAAAGAGAGAAAACAAAACCTGTGTCCTCAGCTGTGTCTTCTCATTTCCAGAAAAGACCAAGGATGGGAAGCCAGGTACTGTGTTTGCGAGACAGCTTTCCGGGAACATTCCAAAGCGCCCGTCTAGACTTCTACAGCAGCCTAGCCGTGGGTCGCCCAGAACAGAGGAACATCACCCACGCTTTCTCTTGCCTGCGTATGCTCCTTCTTTCCCACCCCCAGGCGGCACAGGCTGATTCACGGGCATGTTTACCGGACATCAAGCCCTCGTCACTGGCGTAGGCAGTCGCTGTCGTAGGCAGTGCAGGGAAGTGAAGGACAGCGTGCCTTCCGCATCCAGGCCGGGGGCCGGCGTGGTGGGGGAGGGTGCCGAGCACGGGGTTGAAGGCCAGCTGCCGTCTGTGCCCACATCCCAGCAGCTTTACCGACGTGGGCAGGACGTGCACGAGGCTCACCCCCAGGTGGGGACACAGCCCGCCGGCCCGAGGTGGCACCCATCACACCTCACTTCCTGTCCGAGAGGACTCCTCTGTTGCCATCTGTTTGAATCATCCCAGCCCCCCCCCCCCCCCCCCACTGCTTCCTTCGGGAACCATTAGCAGGTGGTGGTTCCCACACTCTGTCCCGGTTAGAGGTGTCCCCACCTCCCAGCTCCCGTGACACGGATCCGGTTAATGAGCAAACTTGCAAGGTTCCTGTTGAAGGTCACACACTGGCGGCCAGATATCCGGGAAAACAGCAGCCCTCTTTCGGAGTGAAGAGCCCAAGAGGGGCTTAGCTCAGGATACACGGTAAGAGCACATGAAAAGGACAGAACAAATTACCAATCTGGCATAAAATGCACAACACTTAGCTTGATCCAGAAGCGGAAAGGCGGACATAACCCCGTATTTGCAACAACGCAGTAAGTCAGCCTTTGCGAGGGACAGCAGGTGTCGGGCCAAGCATCTGTCTCGGTGCCGTGAGCTTGACGGACCCAGAGCACGGGGTGGGGGCCCCGCCCCTTGTTCCGGATCCTGCTGCAGTCATGACATTCGGAACACAGCTCTGGGCCATCATTCTGACCCTGGACACGAGAACAAATCGTAATGAGAAGGAAATTGGTATCCAGCACCACTAAAAACAGCCTCCTGACCACAAAGGCGAGTAGTGGGAATCTGGGGATCCTGATGGAGAAAACCAAATGTTATATCTAATTTGGAGGCTGCCAAGGCCAATTATGGGGGACAGACAAGTCAACTTGGGTTTACACGCTCTTCCTAGGAGGCTGGAAGTCAGGGAGGTGTGGGCAAGGGTCATAGGTCCTCCCCCCGACCCTATGGGGAAAACGCTGAGAGCAGAGCCCCTCCCCTACAGAGGAACCCACGGGCCCTGGGAGGCGGTGGGGGGACCGGCATGGTGGGGCGGAGGCAGGGTCGGGGAGGGGCCCCCGGAAGGATGAGCTCAGTCTGCTCCGGGCTGGAGATGCCTCCAGGAGCCACCCCCCATCTCCTCCCGGAAAAGGTCCCAAGGCCCCAGTGACTGGGCAGAGAAAGGCCCCACACCTGGCGGTCGGAGTAAATCTGAGCGAGTCCCTGGAGACAGAGGCCGAGTCAAGCCCCAGCGGGGAGAGCACGTTTTGTTTCCGAGCTGGGGGCACAAACCTCTCTGTTTCTTCATTTTCCAACCTTGTGACCCAGGAGGGCCTGACAGAAGAGAGGCCGAGCAGGGGTCCTCACCTGCTGCCCTGTAGCCGGGTCAGTGGGGAGGCGGGGCTCCGCCTTTGCCACCGCAGGGTCTGCTGTGGCCAGGCCCCCCGCCAGACTCAGGGAGTATGTGGATTCGCAGCACTGCCTCTGCTTTCTCTGCTTTGTTTTAAACCCAGGGGTGAGCGGGGGTGGGGGCCCAGGGGGCTCATCACAAGGCGCAAGGTGAGAGGGTGCGTGGTGGCCACGGGCTGTGGGGACGGGGCCCTGACACCACCTGGGTATCTCACGAGGCCGCTGGCTTCCTTCTAGCCTTCCTCTGCACTGTGGAACCTCCTCTTCGCCACACTGGCTCCATCCGGGAGCCTGTGAGCAAAATGCATTCACAAGCAATGTGCTGAGTCTCACGCCAAAACCCGGACGTTCCCTGTCCTTACCTGCGTCTTACACGTGGAGGCAGGCGTGGTCCCAGGAGGTTGCGAAAGACAGGCCCAGTAAGGCTCTGCTGGCCCCTCCAGTCCTCGCAGGCGTGGTCCCAGGAGGTTGCGAAAGACAGGCCCAGTAAGGCTCTGCTGGCCCCTCCAGTCCTCTGGCGGTAGCACCTGGGTCAGCCAACACGGTGACACGCTCCCGCGGCTGCCCTGGGGGCACAGGTGTGCCTCATCTTCTCGGGGCATAAGAAAGGTGGGCTTCACCGACTCCTTCTCGGTGCCAGAGCCTGAGCAGTAACACTCACCATGGGCTCGGCATCTCACCATCACTTCCGGGGCTGGGGTTGGGCATCTCCTCACCACTTCCGGGGCTGGGGGCACCTAGGCACCACTTCTGGGGCTGGGGCTGGGCATCTCACCATCACTTCCGGGACTGGGGTTGGGCATCTCGCCACCACTTCCGGGGCTGAGGGCACCTAGGCACCACTTCTGGGACTGGGGCTGGGCATCTCACCATCACTTCCGGGACTGGGGTTGGGCATCTCGCCACCACTTCCGGGGCTGGGCCATCTCCCCACCACTTCCGGGGCTGGGGGCACCTAGGCACCACTTCTGGGGCTGGGGCTGGGCATCTCACCATCACTTCCGGGTCTGGGGTTGGGCATCTCGCCACTACTTCCGGGGCTGGGGGCATCTCCCCACCACTTCCGGGGCTGGGGGCACCTAGGCACCACTTCTGGGGCTGGGGCTGGGCATCTCACCATCACTTCCGGGACTGGGGTTGGGCATCTCGCCACCACTTCCGGGGCTGGGCCATCTCCCCACCACTTCCGGGGCTGAGGGCACCTAGGCACCACTTCTAGGGCTGGGGCCGGGCATCTCGCCACCACTTCCGGGGCTGGGGTTGGGTATCTCACCATCACTTCCGGGGCTGGGCCATCTCGCCACCACTTCCGGGCTGGGGCACACTGAACGTAAGCGCGTGTGGGTCGGGGCTGCCCGCTGAGGCTGCTGCCGGGCCTCCCCGCCCCGCCCCTGCGCCCAGCGCCCTGTGAACATGCCCCTGTGTCCCTCCCTGAAGCCAGGCGCCAGGGGAGAGCAGGCGGGGGACGGGCCCGGCCCGGGGTGGGGTGGGCAGAGGAAAGCACACGCTTCGTGCGCAAGGCAGCCCAGACCCGGCAGCTCAGAAGAGCAGAACTCGCGTCACGGCTCTGGACACCGGAAATCCGCAGCTACGTGTGGGCGGGGCCGGGTCCTTCTGAGACTCCGAGGGGCGTCTGTTGCACGTCTCTGTCCAGCTGCCGGTGGCCTCCGGCCACCTGGGTGCCCCTTAGCTTGTGAAGCCACCACCCCCGTGTGTGCCGTCACGGTCACCTGCTTCTCTGCGTCTGGGTCCACACGCCCTTCTTACGAGGGGTCGGGGCCCATCAGTCCAGCTCAACTCGTCCTAACTAATGACACTTGCGGTGACCTTTTTTTCAGATCAAGTCGCCGTCTGAGGTCCTGGGAGTTACGACTTCATGTAGGAGTGTGCTGGGGGGACACGGTGCCCCCCGCGGTATGCAGGGGCAAACACCCAGGCGTGGAGATAGGTCGTATTGTAACGCAATCCTTGAGAAGGTCGAAATCCACGCAAAAACCCGAGGCAGACAAAACACAAACACAGGATCAGTATTGCTGACTTCTCCTCCGGCCCTGGGCGCTGGCAGGTACCCGCTGGGTCCTGGTCCCCGTCCTACCTCTCTTTACAAAGGTGGTACTTTGTTAAGACGCACGTTGGTTTGCATTAATTTTCATTTTCTAAAATGCCACGTTGAAAATTCTCTCTCTCGATGACTGAGATGGTTGGTGCCCAAGGCAAGTGCCTTGCTTGCCTGGGTCCCCCCGGGTGCCGACGGAGCTCAGCCGGATGGAGGCAAAACCATCAGCCTGACCGGTGGGGATGAGCCTATTCTCACCCCGACGCCCCGACCCCCACGTGAGTCACCGCAGGGCAGAAGCCGGTTCTCCAACCCTCCCCGGGGGGAGGCGCGTGCTGGCTGCTGCCTGGAGTTTTGCGACAGGGCTACCTGCCAGGGCGGCCTGCCCCTGACCCTGGCCCTGGCCCTGGGCAGAGGGGAGCCTGAAGCCTCACCTCCTCTCTGTCCTGCAGCTGGTAACACTAGCCCTCTTTCTGTACCGAGATGACCCTCGGCCCGATGGCTGGCATCCCAGTGACCCCGGGTCACCGATTTCCCCAGCACCACCTGAGCTCCCGCCCTGGAGAAAGTCTACCCTGTTCCTTTTGTTTAATGGGGCTATTGGTAATAAAACTTGTACAATGATTAAAAGCGTGATTGTATCTCTGGTGCTTAGCAAGGCACCTCTTCATGCATTAGTAATGCAGGGATTCAATAAAGCCTCATCTGCTCTCCGCTGACAACTGTTTAACTTTTCTTTACGCCGCGCGGCCACGCTTCCTGCAGTATGACAAAGCTTCATGCGAGGGCGAGGAGGCACTTCCATTGAAGCCGGCTTTAATTATGGATGTCCTGCGTGGGACACCCGTCTTCTATGTGTGTTTCTTCCCTCCAAGAGCACCTGTTTAAGTCAACGATCAAAGACAGGTGGAGAGAAATGTGCCTTCGTAACCCGGCCTGACTTGGCCTCCTCTTACCTGACTAATTTTGTGTATCGCTGCTCTGTTGTCAGATACTCGAAGGTCCCCTCACGTGCTCACCATCTCGGCAGATGACTCTCTCCTAGATCGGCCACGATTTAACCGTTAAGCTGCTGTAGCCCCCAAGCTAAAATGGGGTTCTGCAAAGCTCATCCAGCAGAACCAGGACCCCGGACGTGCCCGCGATGAGCCAGACTGTTCCTCCATGATTTTGCCCGTTCTCCACCTGGCTTCAAGCCACTAGAATAGACGGACAAGCTCAGAGAGGGCTTCCCCGGAGCTTCTAGCAAAGAGTTCTGGGCATCCCGAGATCTTCTCCTCTGCTTTAATCATGTGCCTGTTCAACTGATGCGGATCGATTTGGCTAAGAGGATGCCACATGTACACAGCGACCCAACAGATCTAAACTCTGCCCTCCGTGGGCAGGTGTGAGTGGAGAGCTGTTCCAAAGTCCCCAAGAGATGCCTGCTGAGTCATGCAGTTTTCTGAGCCTTAGATCTGGCCTTATTACGAAGATTGTAATTTCAGCCTGCTCCTTGGGAGTGGCTGACATTTGATTGGATTGTGCACTCAGATCTTGATTTGGAATATTGTGGCGGAAGTGGGTGCTTCACGCTGGTCACTTCTCCATTTTCTCTTGCCTCTAGTGATAGAGAATCGGGCTCTCCTCACCCCTGTTGGTTCCAAAGGGCCCCTGAGTCTGCAGGGTCAGGGCTGGATACTGGGGTTCTGCTCATTACGGCCAACTGAAGCAGGTCGTGGGAAGAAAGGAAGTGTATGTGTATCCATCGGAACAGAAGCATCATTTTCTTTCCCTAACCTGCACCAGACTCACACGCTGTAAGGGGGGGGGCCTTATGAGGTGGTGACTGTAGATACCCTGAGGGTTGGTCCTGTTGGAACCTTCCTGCACCAACACGCACTCGCACGCATTGACACGCACACACACACGTGCAGACACATGCACTTCCCAAAGCCTCCGGCTCCGCATGGTTCTTGCCACAGTTCGTTTCCAGGCCGCATCCCTGTGCTCCGGCAGGAGACAGCCTCTAGTGCACGGCTGCGTAGACAAACACACGAATCCACATTTATAAAGCATCTGAAGCCTTCCAATGAAAAGCTTTCTGCTAGTTCAAGAGGCAAAAAGAGTCCCACGTGTCGTCTTTGATGTGTAGTTTTCCAAGTGCTCAGAAGCATTTCTGGGAGGCTGTGTGAGTCCCTTTTGTTTCTAGAATGTTTGCTTGATGTGTTTCAAAGCAGCAGTGAGAGCACTCCTGGCAAGGTCTTGCTTTTTAATTGTGGCTCCGTGAGCGGCGATCCCGCACCTTAATTCCACGCGCTCGTGTCGAAAACACATCCCTCTGTGAAGGCGTACTAGCTACACTGTAAACATCTTGGAAAACTTTGCCAACATTACTCAAAATAGGCAGCTGGATTTTTTTTTTTTTATCATTTCCAGGTGCATTTGAGGGAGAGGAGAGTTCTAATGGACCTAAATTGTCTGTGCGATCCAAACTCCGAAAGTTATACCCACACATTTCAAAGAGATATTGCTTTGGAGACTACAGGCAGATGAACAAAACGTCCCCAGTCCTGTGAGCCCATCCACGGTGCCATCCGCCACGTTTACAACGAATGTTTACGCACTGTTTCTCCCAAATAGTCTTGTCTCACATATTGTTTCCTGATTCCAGGTTCTGGGAAGAGAAGGTCCCAGGGCTGCTTGCATTCGGGTGCACGTGTGCCCAATGTGCAGAGGACTCAAGATCCGATTCAAGAACCAGAGACGGGCTGTTGCCTGGCCCCTGTGGACCCAGAGCCTCTTCCCTCCCTCCAGCCCCTGCAGACTTGCTCAGGGTGGTAACTGCGTGTTCCCACTTGGGCTGAGGTGTTAGGTGAAGAGTTCTTCCCTCGCGAAGGACACCGTTGCCTAACTGGAAACTTTACGAAGCTGACATTTGGCAAGAAAGTCATTTCTCACGAAAACGGTCACCCATTCCAGTTCATTGAAGTGAAAATGCGGCCTATGTTTTACTTAGATTTCGTTTTTTGAATAGGTTAGTCTTCGTACATCGTCATTTTGGGCCCCTAGGCTCGTGAACTTTGGGACAGAAGGGCACTCACATACGGCTAAGTGGGGAGACCCAGGAGAGTCTCTGTCCAGCACCGTGCGAGGTCCTCACGCAGGACATCCCCACCGGGCTCTCCACGGGTGACCCCGGGTCGTCCTCATTTGCCTCTTCCCTCCAGAACCATCTTGCACAGCCCTGACACACACATCACCTCCTCCCAAAGTGCTTTCAAAGGCCCTTGCTTGTTTGAAATCACATTTCTTCTGGCTTTCACAGCCTCCCTCCCTGGCCCTGTTTACCTAAGTACATTTCCCACCACTTCCTGGTGCCACGTCCCATTCCTGTGGGGTGTCCCGTGTCTGACGTCCTTTGCGTCACGTCCACGCGCACTCCTGACTCGGGCCACCCTGCACTTCCTTCCGAGTGCCCGGGCTCGGCTGCACATGCATCGTGCAGATCGTACCCCTTCCCGAGTCCTCCTGGGTCTGAGATGCCTGCAGGCGTGACGCTCCCCACTCCGTCCCGATATGCCACCCCTGGCTGCACCTTGAGAGCGAGGACTTTGCTCTATGCCTGTCGGTGCCTCACCGCACCCCGTAAAGGTCCGGGCACACACTAACTGTTCCAGAAAAGCTATTGGCTTTAAATCCGTGGAGGGGGGGCGAGGGCACGTTCCTGGCCCAGCTCTCTGGGTCCAGCTGCCCGGCCCTTCACTGTGTGGTCTCCTCCCACGTGGGAAGTGTGAGAAGCAGGTGACAGCACCATCAGGTGGAAGAGGAGAGCTTCCTGACACGACAGTAGCTCCGCACGGACACTCGCGGTGTTTCGCCGACAGTGGTGGAAATCCAAAGACACGGATTCCACTGGAACGCCGCAAGGCTCCCTGTCGAGCTTTCCCTCAGTACAGGGTGAGCAAGCTCCAGACACCCGCTCTTGCTTCAGGATGCCGTGGGGGACACGAGGACGGGCCGGCTCTGTGTTTCTAGTCGGCACGGGCAGAGTGGGGCTGCCCGGATGAGGGTCAGAGAGGGTCCACCTTCTCTCCAGACCAGGCACGTTGTCCCGCTCGTCTGTTCTCGGAGAAGATTGTCGGGAGCCACAGTAACACCTGTCTCTTCTTGAAACAGGCCACCGTCCCGTTTGCCACGGAGACACGAAAGCCAGAAGCAAGCTTTCATCACTGCTGAAGTCTCCCTTGCACACCTTTCTGGATCTTTAAGGATTCTTCTAAACGTGCCAAGGACTCCATGGTGGCATCCCCATTCCGTGTCTGGTTCTGGCAGAAGACTGAACTGGACACTAACACAGCCAGGCTCAGTCCCCTTAGGTCACAGCTGTGGTCATCCCCTGGCCCGGGGGGTACTGACTCCTCTGTTTGCACATTTTTTCATGTTGTTTTAAGACACGGAATGCAAACGCGGCCACAATGTTATGATCAAGTTTTAATGTACCATAGAAAACAATGTTTTTGTTAAGTTTTTTTTTATGTTTACTTATTTTTGAAGGAGAGAGAGACACAGCATGTGAGCAGGGGAGGGGCAGAGGGAGAGGGGGACACAGAAGCCAAATCAGGCTCCAGGCTCTGAGCCGTCAGCACAGAGCCCGATGTGGGTCCTGAACTCACAACCACGAGATCATGACCTGAGCGGAAGTCGGACTGAGCCACCCAGGCGCCCAGTACAAAACGGTGTCTTAATAGTATAAACACACACCTCTTTTTCCTGTGCTGAGCTGGGAGAATGATACCCAATCGCCACACGTCTGGAGAGGAAACCAGGGTGCTGTCCGAGGGTCCAGATGTCTTTCCTCCGAGCCCCTGTGACCACCTGCCCAGCAGGCCGCAGAAGCACAGGGGCACTGGGTCACAGAGCTACCGGCACGGCTGGGACTGGGGCCAGGAGCCTCCACTCCTGGGACGGACAGCTTGACCTTGAACTCTTCCATTCATCTTGCAAATGCTGACGAGCTCACCTAGAAACTAATGGGAACCTGCTGTGCTAGTTTTCGATGTAAAAGGAATCTCTTTCCTGAGTCTATGTTGGATGGGACCCCATGAAGATTAAATACTCCGTTTACAACATGACCTCATTAGTGGGTAGATGGGAGTGTGCGGTGGTCCCTGATGTGGATCCCTAAAGAGAACATTCAAAAGTGGTTTGAGTATATTTTGTTGCTTAGAAAATTGAGTTAATCAAGTGATGATACATTTATGAGAAGCGGGCATCAGAAAATCCTTGGCAAGGATGGAGCGTGGGACGTGTGCCTGGCGTGTGGCCGCTGGGAGCCCAGCCCCGGGCCTCGTCACCCTCACCATCACGTGCGATTTATTTCCCACTCAGGATCATTCATTTCCTGACATCTGTATGGCCACTTCTTCATCGCGTTCCTATGTGTACCCTTCATACGTGTACTTCATCGTGTACCCTTACTTTCACATATAGAAAGTAAGATTTAACCGCACTAACTCAGCGTCACCGCCCGTGTGGTGGTTTATGCCTCCAATCCTTGTATTGGCAGTGACTACAGAATTTACTGTTTCTTAGTGTATCCGGGACTCTCGGGGGGGAGGCCCCTTATGAAAATCTGAAGTGAGTTAAATTCACAAAACTGTTAAGGAGTAAGATTTCCTTTGTTTTATCAAAGCACAAAATACAGAATATCTTTAAGTCCGCGATGACCTTGTGACTCAGTTAATCGAAGTTGTTCCTCCAGATCCCATGACAGAGGCTGCAAGGCCTGTCATCACCCGGATCATATGGGTCTCAGAAGCCCCTCAGCTGACCAATGGTCTCTGCGTTCTCAGGGCCCGAGGTGTCCTGAGGTGCCGGGCTCAGGGCTGATGCCTGTAAAGTTCCAGACAGTCTGAGACTAGTCTGTGGCTCAGGCAGGTCACAGAACCAGGTGAGAGTCAAGGAAACAGAACTGGAAAATACCGTGGCCATCTTTACTCGGCCACACACAGTGCAAGGGAAGCTGTGACCACGTGGAAGATACATCTCAGAAACAAGAAAGTGTGTTACTGCAAAGAGAACATTCTCCCCAAATGACTATGTGATTATTTTTAAATTGGTTTAATGTTTATTTATTTTTGGGAGAGAGAGAGAGAGAGAGAGAGTGGGAGCAGGGGAGGGGCCAAGAGGGGGAGACACAGAATCCAAAGCAGGCTCCAGGCTCTGAGCTGTCAGCACAGAGCCCGATGCGGGGCTCGAACCTACAAACCGCGAGATCATGACCTGAGCCGAAGTCGGACGCTCAACCGACCGAGCCACCCAGGCGCCCGGACTGTGTGATTTTAATGCAATTGCAATTCAGATTTCCAGTGTCTCTTTGTGGGAAGCTAAACTCCGCAAGTATCCGATAGATGTGTGAAGACGTTACGCAAAAAACAGAAGCGGAGGGGCAGAACATAAAGATTTAAAAAATGATTATCCGTGTGGAAAAGTCTAACGAAATGAGATTCCTTCTTTATACTAGACGTGAAGCCAGAGAACTGCAGCGTGAAGGGCAGAGTCGGAAAGCGTCCCGAGGTTACCCTTACGATCTGGGGGCTAAGAAACAATTTTTCTAAAAACATACAAAAACTGGAAGCTTTAAAGCAGTAAAGAAAAAAAGATATGGTCATTTTATGACATTAAAATGAAAGACTGGGTAACACAAAGCCCCCTAAACAAAGACACGGGAGTCCACGAGAGGAGCCACAAGCTAACATTTTAACTGCAAAGGTGATGAAAGGTTGATTTCATGAATTCCAGTGAAGTCTTTCGATATATGCAATCTCACAAGAATACGTGAAAGGATTTACAGAAAAACAGGGGAGAAAGCAAAGGGATAAAATATACAATTTCTGGGAGAGGACACCAGAAAGGCTCTGGTCGTTCTCTGCGGTTTGGCAAAAAAGTTCACCACAGGAGCCCAGGGAGCCGCGTGGGGAAGGAGAGAATCAGGCGTCCCCAGCGCCTGGCGACAGTGCAGGCCGGAACAGCCACCTCGCACGTCTGGGTGCCGAGGCTGCCGCTCCCCAAGCGTGAGCCCATTTCTGGCAGGAATCCTAAGAACGCCTATGAGAGATCAGAGACGACGTAAATACCTAGTGAGGGGCGACTGGGTGAGGAAACCACGCAATATTGCTGTCGTGAACGCGTCACAGGAGTTCACACACGGGCTTCCCCTGAGGAGGGACTGCGGCCCCGGCCCCCCCAGACCAAATCCGACCGCTGTCCGTTGCATAAAGTTTGGGTGGAACACGGCCAACCCGAGCGCAGGTGTTGGCGGTGGTAGGTCCCCATCACAGGCCGCGGTGGGGCTGAAACCGCCCCTCGGGCCCTTCGCGGGAAGAGCCCGGGGGGGGGGGGGGGGGGCGTCACCTTTGCAAATCTACGTAGTGTGACAGTGCACGCCAGGGCGGTGCGGTCCTGGGATGCACACGCCACACCCCGCGACCGTTAACAACTGCAGGCACCCCACAGCCCGAGCCCCGCACCCTGCACCGTTGTCCCATGGCCAGGCTGGGGCACCTGGGACAGGAGGCTGTCTCGGCTTCCACAACATTTCCACGTCTTTAAGAAAGATCTGGACAACGACATCAAATGGCAGGACTTGAGAGGACGTATGCAGGGTAGGAGGACCCACCAAGTCCTTCCTGGCTGTTTCAGGGGAAAACGTGCGTCCTCAGCCAACGGCCACAGCGCCCTGTCCGCTGGCACCCGGGACGGGACGGCCTCCTCAGTTCGCTTGCAGATTTTCCCAGAGCAACTTCCAAGGGTTTCCAACGACGGAAACATACGCAAAAATAGGTAACGGAACAAAATCAGGCCCAGAGCGGATTCAGTAAATCGCCCTGTAAAGCGCCTGATGTGTCCCGTCTGGAAGCAGGAGTGGCCACACCCATCAGCTGCGCCAGCCATTCGGGTCACCTACGTCCAGAGTCCACACACGCCGGTCAGAAGTTATTTACCCTTCAGTCCACGGCATTTATATTTCAGAGGGGACGTGGGTCCGAAGCAGTGGCCTGTGACGCTGAGAGCAGGGGGCTTGGACCTCTCCGTGCCTAACTGGCGCAGGTTGAGACAGAAGTGAGGGTCCGAGTGTCCCCTGGGATGCGGTCAGGTTGGCACCTGTGGAAGGGGGGAGCCCAGCACCGGGCAGGGGGGCCTGGGCAGCAGGGCTGTCCCCACGGAGGTCTTGGCTGAGCCGCTGAGCATCTGAAGGGCCATAACCCTTTAGGGGTTTCTCAGTTCCGGTTCGGGGTCACTGCCCTGGTGTCTCTGGGGGTGGGGGTGTGCTGCATCGAAGGGGGTCTCAGCTGCCCCCTGAGGGCTGTCTGCTGGCTTCATTCCCAACAGCTGGGAGGTCAGTTCTCTGTCCCCAAAGGGACATCTGTGTGTCACCTCCAGTGTTAAGCGCACAGCGTCCCTGTGGAAACAGCAGGGCCCCGGGCTCACAGAAAATCCTAAAGCGCCTCACCCTTTACGGACACACGGCCACGGCTGCCAGAGACGGCTCGAGTTACACAGAACCTGTGCCCCTGCGGTTCCGTATCTCTCTAGACGGTTTCATTAGCGGCTCAATTTTGTTTTATTGAGTTGTACTGGGGGGTCGTTGCCGGGAAGTGATTTTGATGATTAGAGAAGTTAGATGTGGCTCATCCCTTCCTACCTCGAGGGCCCACGTGAGTCCGTGGGCGCAGACCCCCCTCCCCCGCTCCGGCGCCGGGTGCCTCGTGTTCCTACGTGTCAGCAGCTCCGCGCACGGATCTTTCCGTCTCCAGGGCAGACTGGAAGCAGCGCGTCGCTCCCACACGCACCTGCCGTCTCTGGGCGCCCAGAACCCGGGTCAGGCATCTCAGAAAGAGCACAGGAAGGGCCGGGGCCGGGGTTCCACCCCGTGCCTCCCTGTGGCCTACAAAGGAGTCACTTTCTCAGCCTGTCTGAAGTGCTTGTTTCCTGGCCGACAGTGTGGACTTGGCCCCCTTCCCTCACCGCGGGTCGTTGAGGCCACGTTAGATTTTTCCTGTGAAACGCCTGCGTAGACGTGAGCCCGGAAGAAATGCAGGCCGTCCCTCACCCCGATCCTTTGAAATTCTGCTGGGTTTTCCCTCCCCACTTGAAATAACTAGTTACCGTTGCACCATTTCCTGAATCATTCTTTGCCCAAATACCTGTACATGCTTTTAGCTTTTTTTTTTTTTTAATTGCCTGACATAGCAGGCAATTACTACTGCGTTCCGTTAACCTGCTTGTCTACACCTGTGCCAGCGCCACAACCCGCTCCTCCCGCCTTTGGCTCTGCCTGGCTCTACGACACTCGGGGTATTTCGCTTTGGGGCTGGCCACTGCGGCAGAGCCTTGACCTTGAACTCTGGTCTTCCCCGTCTCCCCCTCCCCCGACTCTGCTGCCACCCAGGTTGGCATCACCCTGCGATCTACCTCGGGAGATTCCGAAGCGTCCCCTTCGGCGTGTGAGCGGCGTGTGGCACTGTGGCCACGCTCCGCCAGGAGGCCCGCAGTCTCCTCTCCCGCACCTTCCCCTCCGGAGCTCTCCAGAGCGTGGCCTCCCGAGTCAAGCCATCCTCCGCTCTCCTTCCGATTTCTAAGAAAATCGCCTCCACTTTTTTGTCCTTAGTGAATTAGGGTCTTTTTGCCATTTGACTCACATCCCTTCATCCCCCGTCCCCCCACCCCAGTCCCTCACACCTCAGTGGCCGCACCTGTGCCCCCCGAGCCAGCGAGATACCCTCGCAGGCCCTCCAGGGGCCGCACGCCGAGGGCTCTGTCGGCACTCTTCCTTCTCGGGAAGTCCCACCTCCTGCCTTTGGCCAGGCGTGCCAGGGTCTCTCCTCTCACGGGCCAGCCTCTCAACACGAGGTCCAGTGACCCAATCCTCAGTCATCCTTGCTCTCTGCTCCCGAGGGTCACCTACAGCTCCCAGGCCAACGCCCTGTCCTCGGCACTTATGTCCTGGGGCTTTGTCCCGCGAACCCCCGTCCTCAACAACCGTCCTCCCTCCCGGACTGATGTGCACTTCGGGGTCCCGACCCCACGCTGGCCCTCTCCTGCCACGGGCACTTTGCTCTAAGGTCACCTGGATGTTCCCACCAGACATTGTGTGAGTTCCCTCCAGCTCGGAGCTATTTGAATGCCTTCCCTCCCCCTCCCCCCCCCCCCCCCCCCCGCCCCGATGACACCTGGAACAGGATTGCTCGAGTTCCGCATCTGCAGTCACACCTGCTAGCCCTTTATCTGGAGCGTTTCTGTTCAGACGCCTGGACTTAAACTCCGCATGTCAGGCGCTTAGCCCGGCTTCCCAGCACTTACTTCCGTCCCCGGGACCCGAACCCCCGTTTCCGCCCGCGGGCACAGCTGGCTGGGATGTGGCCTCGCCCGGACACCCTCCTTCCTCTTCCTCTGTTAACGTGTCCCCATCAGAGTGTGATTTTCCAGAAAGGAGAGATTACGTCCCTTCTGCTTTTTAAATGCAGAGCAGGGCTTTACAGGAGGAAAAGTCTTACACACCCCGAGACACCCGTTGGATTCACTCCGTCACCAAAACCTGTTCTGTCGCCTTTCCAATTCCCATGGCCCTCTGGCTTATAGGAACCACGAGGAAAGACTTCCCTGGTGCCCTCACCCCCAGCCCGTGCGGTTTCCACCTCACGGTGGCTGAGCGTGTCCAGGCGGGTGAAGGTGCACGTGTCTGCATGTACTTACACGCACCTGTGTGTGTGAATTTTCCTACAAGGACTTTGCGATTATTTACATCTATATAACTCATTTGAAACGAAATCCAAGCCATCCCTCCAGCCTCTGGTGAACTGCTGGGACCCTGACTGTCACCGTTCTTACAGCCCCGTGGCCCCCGTCACCTGAGCGTCTGCTTGAGATTCCGGCCGTCCCCTCACCAAAGGCACCGGCTCGTCTGTTGGACGAGTAGGAACCCAGGCCGGGGCTCGAGAACATCCCTGGTGCCCTCCTCCCGGCTGGCGTGGTGCCCCGGCGCCCTGCCCTCCATCGCGTCCGACGGCACCGAAATCCCCATCCCGTGGTACAGCAGGGAACACTTGTGGAGGGAGGCGTGGACACATTATCTCACTGCGTTCTTCCAACTGAGGCCGTGGAGACCCCTGCGCCCTGCGTGTGGAGAAGGAGCCCGGGAGAGAGGTCTGGGGTAGCGCGGCCGCCGAGGACTCCGCGCCCTTCGGAATATTCCTCTGTTGAGTCCCTCCCGCCGATCGCGTGTGTTCGCTCAGGGACCCCCAAGCCTCCACCCGCTCCCACCTCTTGGCTTCTCCTCAATCTGTTCTGCCTGCCTGATCCCTTTCTGCGCCTCTTAGGTCTCCGGGACCCGAACCCCCGTTTCCACCCATGGGCACAGCTGGCCAAACACCCCCCTCCACACCCCACCTCCCGTGGCAGCGTGTGCCACGTCAGCAAATCCACGTTGCTCCCGTGGCAGCAAATCCACGTCGGGGTCTGCTAAGAGCGTGGGTCGGGTCCCATCCAGGGCTCCTGCGGGCTGACACGGGGCGGGTTACGTGGAGCATTTGCGCCGTGGGCCCCAGCGTGGCTGCTCGGTGAGAGCGAGCGTCCACCCTCTCGTGGGCCTTTCTCCAAAGTCCTTCTAGTGAGTGCGTATGAAGGCCACTGCTGATAAATCATCCATTGACTCGTACCATTGATTTTCCATTATCGTGAACCCTCATTAAAGCATGTTGTTATTACGCTCTTCTTAAGTACTCGGCCACACAATTAGAGGAGGAGTCCCCAGGAGGCAAAGAGATGTGGCCCCCGAGAGGGGAGAGCACACGTCCCCCTGCGGGCGCCTTCCAGAATTCCAGCCCCCGTGCGGGATGATGCCAAGTTGCACACACACTCATTATATGCGTGTTGCATAACCAATTAATATAATACACAATCCGTAATTTTTGCATAGTATAAAAGCATATGATTTTGTATTGATCATATCATAAACATTTTTGTATATTATGTATAATTGCATAATACGTGCATCTTGTAAAATTTGAACCATTGTAGAAAAGTGTGTATAATAAAACACAAATTGCCCATAACCTGTAACTGACCTCCAAAGTCTACGTCAGGGCAAAATATATTCACATGCATATACACGTATCCTACATATGTGTATCTACTTTTATGAGTTTATATAATGTGCACATTTTATACATTATATTATATATAATAGTATGAATGTATTAAAACGACACATCCATAATTTGGCAAATTGTACAAGTATCATTTTCATAATGATCGCGAAGACAGTCTATTTAGCGGCACAGAGAAGCACAAACCTCGCTGATGCGATCTTTTAATTTTGTGTGTGTTGACTGCAGGAGTCAGGGCACAGCGTCGCAGGGCGGCCGCCTCTATCTCTGTGCAGATGACAGGTGGGGCACAGCGGCCGGGAGCGAAGAGCCCCAGACCTGGAACCTGATAAATAAACGTAGCTTTGCGACAACAGGAAACCCAGCGGCGCCTCCTGGGCTCCGGAGGCCGCTCCCCCTCAATCTTTCGCCGCTGTCCCAGTGCCCAGGGAGCACCGATAGGCGGCCGGGCCCTGACGGGGGAGACGGGCCGTTAATCTTGGTTAGGGCAGCTCCTCGCTGACACGGCACCCTTCCCCACAGCACTTTGCCCTCTTGACACAGAGACTCTTCACGGCAAAGAGGGCCCAGCACGGAGATCGCTGGAGTCTGAAATTCCAAATCGGATGCAGGTATTCACCTCCACGGGGGTGCGGAAAGAACATTCCCGGGCTGTTATTTTTAAAGCCCGCCGTCCCGAACGCGCGTGTATGGACAAGCCTCGGGTTTCGCCGTGACTCCTGTGATGAATTGTCCTGGTCTCAGCACTGACAGGAAGACTGCGCGGGGCCCCCAGACGTGGCCGCCCGATTCCTGTTGGAACCCATCCTGGGAAAGCACAGGTGCCCGCCTGCCAGGGGAGGGGGCGAGGAAGAGAGGGTCCCCGGAGCAGCAGGGAGACGGGGTGCTGGCCGGGCCCTCACTGCCACCGCAGCCGGCCGGTCGCTGTTCCCAACAGCCCTCGTAAAGACAGTGCCCATCAGTGACTCAGCCGGCCTGTCTCAAGAATCCACATCAGACAGGTCGGCTCCAAGGACACGGGGCTTAGTGTCTAGTCTATCTGTTAGCAACTGCCTGCTTCTTAGAAAGAGGCACACTCCCTGAGATGTGCTTCTGTGCGTGCAGGGGCTGTGGCCCAGGACATCAACTGTTTTGGGTTTTTTAAAGTTTTTTCCAAGTTTACTTATTTTGAGAGAGACAGAGACAGTGTGAGTAGGGGAGGGGCAGCAGAGACAGGGGGAGAGAGAGACAGAATCCCAAGCAGGCTCCACACCATCAGTGCACAGCCCGATGTGGGGCTAGTACTCAGGGAACCACAAGATCATGACCTGCTCCGAAACCAAGAGTCGGACGCTTAACCGACTGAGCCACCCAGACGCCCCTGTTCGGTTTATTTTTAAAAGTATGTTTCCTTACTGACTCTGAAGAGAAGGGGAATCAAAGTGTTTTCTTTGCTTTGTGATTTCTGCACCCATAAACTTTGGAAGGTGGGAGTCAGCCTCGCTCCCATCTATTGCACAAGATATAAACCAAGTTGCAAAATGTCCCTTCTCTAATCAACACACAAGGCTGCATAGACACATTGTTTCTTAAGCTTGGTTTCTGTGCAAATTCAAGCAGACCTCTTATTCAAAATTTAGTTCTGGGATCTCAGGGTACTTACCTGGGTTTTCCCAGTTGCCTTGTGTTAATCCTGGAAAAATGACGTACCAACGTCCTGGTTCTCTGGCTCCATAGTGAGCGTCCCCGGGGAAAAGGGCCCGAGAGAGGCCAGCTCAGCTCCAGCCAAACCTCAAGCGATGGTGGGTGGGCCAGGTGGTCTGCGAGGAGGTGTGGCATCATCTGTCCTAAGCACCTGCTCATAGACTCTGCGAGAGTGGCTTTGTTCTTCAAACTAGAGCAGACTGAAGGTTGCATTCTAGAACATTCTCTCTAATGAGAGAAAAAGAGGTGAGGGTATAGCTTCAGGCTGCTAACAGTCCTCAGCCAGGGCAGGGGACACTTCTCAAACTGCTGTGCTGACCGCCTGGTGGCCGTGGGCTGCATAGCTCCTGTCTGTGTTGGGGACCCCCCCCCCCTCAACGGCACTGCACCTGCTGACCTCTGGACAATCCTCGGTCGAGAAGACAGAGGAGAGAAGTTTGCACTGGAGGCCCCTCCGTCAGCACATCCCAAAACCAGACTGGGGGACTGAGGCCCACACTCGGGGTCCCCGACGGCAGGGAAGCTTTGCAGAACTGCTCTGAAAGTCTCATCCTTGACAGAAGAGAGGGTCTTGGCAAGGACTCCTGCACGGTCACAGCTGTTACATAATTGCCACTTTTAATCAGCAAACATGTTACTCCGTTAGTTGCACATATAAATATACACCTATATACATATATGATTCTCTGTGAGGCTGAATATATTTTTGTAGTTACAAAATCGTATATTGCCTGTTTGTGAATTTTCATTGGTTTCTTTTGGTAAAGGTCTGGGCGATGTGCTCATGGCTTACTTACTGGTTCTGGCACTTCATCTGTGGAGCCGGGCATCATCCGTGGGTGGCAAACATCGAGGGGCTGCCCACCAAGGCCGCTGGCCCCGCCGAGGACCGCTTGTCCCGTGGTCTCGCCCGACTCTCCCGGCCGGGCACGGGGCGAGGCGGTGGCGTGTGCTGAGCCGCCCTCGGTTTCCCCTCCACCGTCCTCTGGCTCAGAGGGGCCGGGTGCCACTCTGGGACCCGGGGGCAGACGCCAGGCTCCCCGGCAGCGTGTCGGCAGCTCTGGGTCTCGGGCGGGATTGTGGGCACACGGTCATTCCTTGCCTTTTATAACACCGGAGAGCCTTTGCATACCTGACTTCGAGCAGAGCATGATGTTTAACGTACGGTGACTCCAGGGTGGCCCTAGCCATCTGTGCAGCTCTCTTCAAAGCCTTTGGGTCCGGCATGGGCATTTCTTCATTTGTGAAGACAAGAGCGAGGGCACGCGGGGGCAGGGCGCCCCGGGCTCCGTCCCGCACCCCCGTGACCGCCGCCCCGGCTCCTTTCTCTCCTCTGACCTGCTGGCTGGCGCCTCCTGACCTGCGACACCCTCCAATTGTTATCCAATCAATTCAGCCGAAATTAAAAAGGTGTATTTGTATTTGCTTTAACACCCTTTCACTGGGATGTTTGCGACGGTGACCTTTCAGTATTGGATTCTGTGCCGATAGCACGCCGCCTGCCAGATTGCTTGGCTAATAAATAATGAAGCACCTTGGGAGGAAGGAGGGCTGGGCAGGGGGCCCGCACCTGCCCGACCCGGCTCCTCAAAGAGTCCCAGGGCTCGGGATGGAAGAATGGAAGAAGGAGGCTCCAAGGACTGCCCGTGGACCACGCTATTTTTTTTTTTTTTTTTTTTTTTTTTTACTTTCAGTACAGTTATCTGATTTGCAGGGGCTTGATTTTTCATCTTTTTTGTTGTAGTAAAATGCATATAACATAAAACTGACTTATTTAGTCATCTTACGTATACAATTCACTGGCGTCTAACACAATCACGATGTGTAACCCTCATGACTCTTTTCAGAACTTTCCCACCGTCCCAGAGAGAAACCCGCACCCATCGCACGGCCGCTCCCCTCCCCACCCTGCCCCCAGCCCCTGGGAAGCTCTCTTCTACTTTTCTCTGTGAATCTGCCTGCTTGAGGCATCTCGTGTGCGTGGAGTCATGATACCTCTGTCCTTCTGTGTCTGTTCTCTTAGCGCAGTGTTAGCGGGGTCCCGCCATGTTTCAGTGGGGAATCAATACTTCATAAACAGCAGGTTGATTTTTAGGATTCTCATTTCTCCTGCCACACACAGATAAGTCAGGAATTATTAAAGGAAAAGTGAAAACCATTTTAATATCAACCCAAAAAGCTCACAGAATGGATGGGCTTTGAAAATAGAAGAAGGGATCAGCTACTTCGGTGTTCACAAAATTAAAAGGTCCCTTGAAGGAAATTCCTGGAAACTAACCCTAGCCTCATTCTAACGAACATCACAAAGCCCGCAAATCGGGGACCCAGCTTTGTGTGTGTTAGAAGCTGGACCGGGAAAAGCCCTGTGTCTCGTGACTATCATCGCCGTTAGGTTTTCATCTCTGCAACGATCTCTAGCCTCGGGCCAGAGCTATGTGGAACTGGTTAACGTTACAAACTTGAACAAATATTTAATCAAAGGATATGACAAAATATAAAACAAATTATGGTAACACATGCGGATTATAAATAGCCAGTTTTTAAAAAGTATATAATTTGGTCGTTCGTTTTAGCTCCGGAGCTCAAGAATCTGTAGAGAGACAAGTTAAAAGTGGCTGTGTTGGGGTCTGGCAGAACTCTCACGCCGACCAGACATCCTGCTATTTCCAACGTTCGGGTCCTTGGGTGCCCATGTCCGAAGTAGCTGTTAGGTTGTTTTCGCTGCCTCGTCTGTGAAGTCCTGGAGGCTCTGAGAAGGAAGTGGGGATCAGAGCAACAAGGTGGCAGGCAGGATCTTCCTGGGGCCTCGGAGTCATAAGCGAAGGCCAGGTGAGGTATGAATAGGTGACATATTAACTAAAGGGGCTGAGATGGTAAGTTGTCTAGAGACGGCTGTGTGCATGGAGCATTCTGGAACACGGCCACATTCTTATCCACTCATTCAAAGAGACCCTGCCCCTCCGAGATCACACCTTGGCACTTGGGCTCAATGATGCAGAGGCAAGTATCCCAACATTCTCTGAGCCCAGCCTCTTTCTGGGTCACATCCATCAACTGCCAGAGGCTGAGTTGTGTGATCACAATAGAAACTATTTTAGTTCTTAGAGCTCCAGTGTTTCTTTGGGTGAGGCACTTCACAGGATCATAAAGGGGGTGGTGGGGATGGTTGCTGGTGGTGACGATGGTGACAAAAGGTGGTGATGGCGATGGTGATGGTGGTGATGATGATATGAACGACCTCAGTTCCTCGAATTCCTGCTGCATGCTGGGTCATCCAGGAGTTTCCTGCCTTGCTCACTCTCACTAGAGAAGTGTGAGTCTCCCCCTCCATGAGGCACACAGGTCAGCAAGAAGAAGAAGAAGCTTATCCAAGGTCACCTAACCCAGATGTAGCAGAACCGGTTGGCAAGTCTCCCTTGCTTCCTCTCAAGTGCTTGACGCTGACCGCCAGAGGGACGGACAGATCTCCTTCCTCTCCATCACGGGCTCAAGATGCGCCAACTGGTCCAGGAAGCCCAGGCTCTGCACCCTCAAGCTCTACGCTTGGCCTATTACGTAACGGGAGTTCCTCCCTCCACATGTTACTCTTCTGGTCTGTGGTCTGTTCTTTCTAGATGCTGCTTACACATGGGTTCCCTTCCCACCACCTTGCCCACCCCCCCTACCTTCTTTGCCCTGTTGCACCACTGTGCTGTGTTCACCTGCCTTTCTTCTTCCTGTCCTCTCAGAGGCTAATGGCTGTGAGATTCAAGGTGAGAGGGGGAGTTGCAGGTGGGAAGTATAGACATTGCATGTTATTAATATAGCTTGAAATGAGGGCACTTTCTTGCCCTATCTAACATTATTTTAAACATATGGACACATGGAGTTCTCTATTTTAAATCAAAGCCTTTTGGATTTTTGGAAAACAATTTTATTTATTTTTGTAATATGAAATGTATTGTCAAATTGGTTTCCATACAACACTCAGTGCTCATCCCAACTGATGCCCTCCTCGATGCCCATCACCCACCCTCCCTGCCCTCCCACCCCCCATCAACCCTCAGTTTATTCTCAGTTTTTAAGAGTCTCTTATGGTTTGCCTCCCTCCCTCTCTAACTTTTTCCCCCCTCCCCTCCCCCATGGTCTTCTGCTAAGTTTCTCAGGATCCACATAAGAGGGAAGACATATGGTATCTGTCTTTCTCTGTATGACTTATTTCACTTAACATAACACTCTCCAGTTCCATCCACGTTGCTACAAAGGGCCATATTTCATTCTTTCTCATTGCCACATAGTATTCTCATTGTGTATATAAACCACAATTTCTTTATCCATTCGTCAGTTGATGGACATTTAGGCTCTTTCCATAATTTGGCTATTGTTGAGAGTGCTGCTATGAACATTGGGGTACAAGTGCCCCTATGCATCAGTACTCCTGTATCCCTTGGGTAAATTCCCAGCAGTGCTATTGCTGGGTCATAGGGTAGATCTATTTTTAATTTTCTGAGGAACCTCCACACTGTTTTCCAGAGCAGCTGCACCAGTTTGCATTCCCACCAACAGTGCAAGAAGGTTCCTGTTTCTCCATATCCTCTCCAGCATCTATAGTCTCCTGATTTGTTCATTTTAGCCACTCTGACTGGCATGAGGTGATATCTGAGTGTGGTTTTGATTTGTATTGCCCTGATGAGGAGCGACGTTGAGCATCTTTTCACGTGCCTGTTGGCCATCTGGATGTCTTCTTTAGAGAAGTATCTATCCATGTCTTCTGCCCATTTCTTCACCGGATTATTTGTTTTTTGGGTGTGGAGTTTGGTGAGCTCTTTATAGATTTTGGATACTAGCCCTTTATCCGATATGTCATTTACCAATCTCTTTTCCCATTCCGTCAGTTGCCTTTAGTTTTGTTGATTGTTTCCTTTGCAGTGCAGAAGCTTTTTATCTTCATGAGGTCCCAATAGTCATTTTTGCTTTTAAGTCCCTTGCCTTTGGAGATTTGTCAAGTAAGACCAATGGAATAGACTAGAGACTCCAGAATTGGACCCACCAAAGTATGGCCAACTAATCTTTGACAAAGCAGGAAGGAACATCCAATGGAAAAAAGACACTCTCTTTAACAAATGGTGCTGGGAGAACTGGACAGCAACATGCAGAAGGATGAAACTAGACCACTTTCTTACACCAGTCACAAAAATAAACTCAAAATGGATGAAGGACCTGAATGTGAGACAGGAACCCATCAAAACCCCAGTGGAAAAGAATTTTAAAAAGTAGAATGTATAGAAGCACAGATTAAAAAAAAAGTAATGTCCATGCAAAGCTAACCCTTTGCTTTTGTGATTAATTAAAAACGTCTTTAAAGCAAATGAAATTTTCAGAGCACTTTCAACATTTGACCACATTATTTGAATGTTGACGGCTTAAGACACTTTTTACTTGACCATTACATGACATCCCTCACCACCTTCTAGGTCCACACCATTATGAATATAGCAGAGAGGGAAGATTATTATGTTGCGAGACACTGAATGACCTCTACTACTTCAACAGAATAGTTCATTCAAAATCACACAAAAATAGAAATTGTTCATCATAATGTTAACTCCTTTTTGAGAGGGAACGACGCTTTACGTTTGCTGAAAATCTGATCTCTGCATAATAATGTCGTTTTCTATGCATTTATTGCACGTATTGAATTGGTTTTTCTCCCTCCACACCACTGGCTTTTATTTCAACCTTGGATGAGTACAGTAACTCCAGACAAATGTCTGGAGTGAAGTGGCTGGGCTGGTTAGACACCAGAAGTGAGTATGGCAAAAAACACAATAACCTCCAGAGCACCTGTATCTGACCCTGTGAGGATGTGAAGAGAGGGAATAGAGAGAGTAGCACGTGTCTCCAAGATACGACAAGCCCAACAGAAGGTGACAGTTCTTGGAGATCGTCAGCCTCTCGCTGTGGCCGGCTGGCCACAAGCCTCCTCAGCCCCTGTGGCCAGTCCACGGGCATAGCAGGTGGAGGAGGGGCTCCCCTTGTCAGATACGGTACAGGGCGAGCGAGTGCCTGACTCCAAGCTCCTTGAATCCAGACACTTCTCTTGCACTGCCCCGTGGAGCCCAGGAAAACAATGTACGTGGGACAGATGACCTATAAAGGATTCCTGATCTGTCTCAAATGATATTTAGAAGTCTATCTGTAATGTAATCATACCCCGTTCCTTAAGCCTGTGTGCATTATAGCTGCATGCCACAGGCATCAACTAGCCTCTCTTTTTCTCTCTTTTCTGATCTTATAAGTGGGTCTACAGATGTATGGATTTTGTAACAGCATTTTACATGAAATTATTTTTTTTTAATTTTTTTTTCAACGTTTATTTATTTGTGGGACAGAGAGAGACAGAGCATGAACGGGGGAGGGGCAGAGAGAGAGGGAGACACAGAATCGGAAACAGGCTCCAGGCTCCGAGCCATCAGCCCAGAGCCTGACGCGGGGCTCAAACTCCCGGACCACGAGATCGTGACCTGGCTGAAGTTGGACGCTTAACCGACTGCGCCACCCAGGCGCCCCAACATGAAATTATTTTAAATGACCGACAAATATATATATGTGTGTGTGTGTGTGTATATATATATACATATATGTATATATACATATACACATATACATATATGTGTGTGTGTGTGTGTGTGTGTATTTATATTCTTTTTTCCTGGACATTCAGGACATTTGCATCATAGAAAAGTATTAATGAGATGAATATTTTGACAAATTGCAAATGTTTATAGTTTGTCCAGGAATTTGGAAAGAAAAACTTAATTTGTATACTAAGAGTCCCTGAGTTTCCACTGGGGGAAAAAATACATTTTTTGAATAAGAGAAAACTCTGTCTTAAAATGGCAAATTTGACACAGACTATCCCATGGTAATATTATGGTAAAGTATCTTATATTTTTTCACTGACTCCAGGACAGTCTATTTCTCTAAAATGCATAGGTATTTAACTTTCTTGGTTTTGAATGGACATTTCAAGGCCTATGACATTGGTTGAAAGTACTGGCCATCTCCAAGAGATAGTAAGGGGCTTGATTTGCCTACAATATTGAGATAGATTTTTGCAGAGACAGTATTGATAGGGTGAGGCTAAAAATCATATCAGAGGAAGTGCCACTTTGGGCATAAAGGAGTCAGCACTGAAAACATAAGTCGTCCAACAAGTACCAGCTGTGGGCTCTGGATAAAATATGGAAACAGTTATCTGGCCCTCCGGACATGGAACAGTGTCTGAGATATCATACGAAATTACTCGACGGAAAAAGATGGAGGAAAATATCTCAAGGGAAAAGGCCAACAACCCAAGTTGACTCAGACACTGAGTTTATCAGAGAGGAACTTGGAAGCAACTACGGAAAGTACGCTCAGTAAGAAAAAGAAAGATGTTTGTGGTGAGTGAAAAGACAGGACATCATATCAGCAACATTGAATATATATGCATTAAAAGTCAAAATTGAATTTATACACATTAAAAAAAGCAATAGACATTTTAGAGGTGAAAAGTCTGAAAGAAAAAATCACAGGGTAGGCTCCATTATAAACGGAGATAATAGATGAAAGGTTCACTGACTAGATCAATAATGATCGTCCACTACAAACAAGAGAAAAAAACAGGTAACGAGATCCCAGAAGAAGAGGGAAGAGAAAATGGGACAGAAAATAAATGTTTGAAAATTAAAGTTAGATCCTGGCAACTAGAATGCCTGTGAAGGACCTCAGGCTCTGAAATGGACGTTCCCTGGGGAGTCTCGATCTCGGGGGGATAGTTTAGACTCGTTGCTGAGCACAGATTGAGGCAGCTGAGAGCGGATGCGTGGAGACCAGCTGGTCGCTGCTGTGGTTTTCCCGAGAACCGTAAAGGCAGAAAGTGGCCCCTGAGCCCTGGGAGCAGACATGAAGACACTACTTAAAAGATTCTCGTGAAATCGAATTGACAGAACGTGTTTCTGTTAAAGGAAAGTAACTAGTTAACAATGACATCGGGGTTTCTGATTTGGGTGGATAGATAATGTTTCTGCCAAATAAAAGAGTGTGCACAGGGCACCTGGTGGCCTAGTTGGTTAAGCGTCCCACTCGGGCTCAGGTCATGATCTCGCGGTTTGTGAGTTCGAGTCCCGCGTCGGGCTCTGTGCTGATGGCTCGGAGCCTGAAGCCTGCTTCGGATTCTGTGTCTCCCCCTCTCTCTCTGGTCCTCCCTCGCTCATGCTCTGTCTCTCTCTCTCTCCTTCAAAACTAAATAAAAAACATTTTTTAAAAATTCAAAAAATAAAATAAAAGACTGTGCGCTATGGAGCCGGAGAAATGACATAGGAGGGAACTTTCCTGGGGACGAGAGAAGCTGATCTCGGCTCCCCCCCCCCCCCCCCCCCGCTCCACTTACTAAACACTGCTCTTTGTGAGTGTGTTTGTATTTTTATGATATACTTGGATGCTCGGAGGACGGAGACTTGTTTTCACCGACGATGAGAGCAAATAAGGTGTGTGGGCTCTAAAGATAGTGTCCATGTCCTGGGGTAAGACCTGAACAGGCCTCTGCGGACAGTTCTCGCTCAAAGACACCGGCTCCCGTAACCCCTAACACAGCCAAGCCACAAGGCCAACTGCGACGGCTTACGAAATGAGTGGACCGGAAAGTCAGAAGAGAGACAACTTAGGAGCCCCGTGTGACCACCTTTGCAGGCAAACGTGGCATTACGTGGTCTGCCCCCAGGCCAGGATGGACACGGGAGATCTTCCCCACAGACATCAGAATGATGGCAAGGAGGTGCCCAGAGGTCGCTGGTGAATGGTTCTGCCCTGAGCAAGGGCCCGTCTGCGAAGGACAGACTCCACCTCAGCGGTGGGACTTGAGGCAGGGAGGGCACGGGCGTATCCCACAGGATGGCTCTCCAGTTGTGTCAGAGGGAGGGAGTGACCCAAGAAGGAGGGCAGAGGCAAGGGCAAGGCCGTTCTCGCCAGGCTGCCTGGAACCAGAAGGACGTCTCAGTGTTCACGACGCACGGCGACAGCGCCCAGGTGAGGGTGGCCACGTGCCTGTCCCCGCAGAATGCTTCCAGGATGGCCGGAAAGTGGACATCAGGAGCACCTCGTTTGACCAGACGCTGCTCTGAAACCCCTTGTTTCAACACAGCGGACATTGTTAAACCTTTATTTGTTTGTTTGTTTGTTTGTTGAGCCTATCGAATGAACTATATTTATTTAAATATATGGATTTATGTATATGTACATATATAGGAATACATGTACTCACATGTATACACGTATAAATATAGAAATACACGGGGGCGCCTGGGTGGCGCAGTCGGTTAAGCGTCCGACTTCAGCCAGGTCACGATCTCGCGGTCCGCGAGTTCGAGCCCCGCGTCAGGCTCTGGGCTGATGGCTCGGAGCCTGGAGCCAGTTTCCGATTCTGTGTCTCCCTCTCTCTCTGCCCCTCCCCCGTTCATGCTCTGTCTCTCTCTGTCCCAAAAATAAAATAAAAAAACGGTGAAAAAAAAAATTAAAAAAAAAAAAAAGAAATACATATGGTGTGTATGTGTGCATGTGTAGAGAGATGAATTATATAAATGAATATACACGTGGATAAATGCGTGTGTGTATGTATGTACACACAGACATGTATACGTCTGTTCACATATATGTGTGTCTATGTGTGTGTGTACAAACGCAAATACATCTACTCACGCGCACGTGTTTTTCTAACTCCACGTTCTACATAAGGGCTTGAGTTTGCAAATTGTTGAAGTTATTCCCGGGAGCGTGGCCCCCAAGGCCCCGGGGTGGTGGACGTGTCCTTCTGAGCCCCTGAGCCTGTGGACTCAGGGACTGTGACTGGCGATTCCCCAACTTTCCCAGGAAGGCTGCACTGGGACTCATTTCCTGACCCCGAGGACCGAGCCAGACTACAGCCCTTCCGAACTGCTTTGTCTACTGAGTTCCCGGGAACAGCACCTGACCAGATATGGGTCCCCCGACAATCAGAAAGGCAAACCCACTAGACTCGGCCCGGCCGCGTTGGGTTGTGAGGTCGGATCCTTTGAATGTCATGATTTCGTCGTCCCTTACATGCCTTTGCCCCGGAAACCACTCAAGTACAGCTACTTTGATGAAAGTCAGCCAGAAAATGAAATGCTTTCATTATTTCATAATTATCATTCTGTTGACACGCAAACCAGTAGGAGGAAATGCACACACAGGGTCCCGTGTGCACACACGTGTTTTAATTATTAGCGTGTGACTCTGGACTCTGTTCGGCGTGAATTTATTCTGTCTAATTTGGGAAAGTATATCAAAATAATAAAGCACGTTGCCGCTGCCCAGCCCCGCGTGCGAGGGCAGGGCATGGGAAAGTCGCTGGAACACGAGAGCCAAGCAGCGGGGCCGAGAGCCTCGGGAGAGTCCGCACGCGCGTGTGTCCAGACGGCGCAGGCAACAGGGACACCTGCTCCCAGGTCGTGGCACACGCCGTGCCTTGGGCTCCTAACAGCCAGCTTAACTGTGCATGTTCGGATTTAATTCATGCTTAAGATGCATTTTATTAGAAATATTTTAATCTTCCATGGTAGATCAATCAAATTGAAGTTAATTGGCCAAAAAAGGCTCCTGATTGGCTATTCCCAATTGTTCTTTTGCATATTCGGAACTTGGTGGATTGAAAAGCTACACAAGAGGCATTATTATTAGTGGAAAAATGTTTAATAGTAAAATACAGCCAATCTGATCTGCAGTACATTATCACCTCACCACACTCCCAACAAATATTCATTAAGGGCTCCAAAGAACACACTTTCCTTTGGATCATGCGGCATAAAAAAGCTCTATTCTCCCAACAAAGATGAAGCAGAGACAACCAAAAATTTCCCATGAGCACTTGGAAAACAATGAGAAAATTGAGTTTAATGATGGAGAATTATAAGCGAGTCTGTGTCTGGAGGAGAAAAAGTGCAAGCATAAAAATTGCCTTGTGTTGGGAAGAAATTTGTTATTGCCCTGACGAGATTAACCGCGGTAATTGGCACTGTTTTTTTTTTCCCCCTCACATATTGTGCGGCCCTGCAGAGGCAGTGGTAATAAATAATTCGCACTTAGCCGCACCATTGGTCATTCCGAGGCGCTGTCACGGCCACCTCCCCCATCCAGGGAAGATAAATGTGATTTAAATTAATAGCCAGTCCTAAATAACTCCTCAGCTGGTAAACGGCGCATTTATCAGGCCCAGACAGGCAGTGTCCTTTGATTCATAGTCCCCCCCCTACGATGTGAAGGGTGCGTACAAAAATTGTTATTACTTTTTAATAAAGTGTAGCAGTCCGTCTTCAGTCATTTATCAGAAACGGTGGCATTCTGACAAACAGAAATATCTTAGCAGAGGATGAATGAGAGGGGTAAAGGACACATTTCTCAACAAAACTAATCACTGCCTAAATAATCGCATAAAAGTCAGTTTTTAAGTGCCTTGAAATAAATGTATCCAGAAAGATACAGGCCTTGTGGGTTGTCGAACTAGAAACTAAACAAACTATTTCTGTATTCACCTTCGCAGGCAGGACGCAAATACATGTCGAAGCGGTTCGGCGAGAGGCACCCACACCCTTCCCGGCCCCGCGCCTGGCTGGGTGCTGGCGGGTGCGACCCATGCCCAGACCCCCGCCCCCTCCACTCCCCACCCCCTCCGGGTCTGAGCGGCCAGGGCCACAGCTCTCTCTGCATTTTTAACATTGAAACTCTGTGGCCATTGCTTTTAATCTCCCCCTCCCACACACTTTCCAGGGAAGCAGCCCACTCCGCTGGCTCGCGATTCATTCTGTGACTGATGGTCCACGCTTTGCGGAAGATACTTGCAATTACCCACATAATTGGATTGGTCAGCGGAAATTACAAAGGGACCTCACAGCCCGCTGTCCACGGAAATCCTTTCTGTCTCGAGTGAATGGCCAGTAAAACCTCCGCTGTGTGACCAGGTCACCCTTTCAGAGCTACCGGGCAGGTTCAGAACGGGGACCCCTTGCTCAATAATTTCCTTTGTGCTTGGAGAGATCGGGCAAGGCCCACAGCTGTCTTCAGTTACACAGAACCAGGCTGCCTGCACCACTGGCCACAGCCACCTTTGTAGGGCGCACAGAGACGGTATCCAAAGAGTTTGCAACATCCGAAAGGCTTAGGAGTTGGAATGTCCTTTGCGATTTTCAGCACTTGAGCTATGATGCAGTTTGCAAGCTTCACCAAGGTGCGACTTTCCGGTGACCGGACGCGTCTTCACGCGGCACCTGGAGATCAGTGTGACTCTTGGGAGAGGCTCGCTCCAGCAATCGCCCCGGCCCACCGGGGTTCCCCCTTTCCTGGGTCAGCCTGGCTCTGAAGGGGGAGTTCACCTCTCCGGATTCGCTGCCAGCTTTAGGCTTTAAGGTTTTAATTCATTAGAAATCCTGATGTGCGTTTTGAAATTAGTTAATGCGCCAAGTACTTGGAACAGTGTCCAGCCGCCAGGGTCCTGAGTGAGGGGACCTGTGCGGCCCGCTGGCACTCAGGCACCTTCACTGCGGGGAAATGAACGAAGGACGACCCAGGAGACAAACGAAAGTCAGACTAGCTGAGACAGCACGTGTGTTGGGGGCTGTGAAGCCCCTTCCCGGTGGTCACAGCCGTGCAAACTCTCCCCGTTGAGCGGGGTCCGCCCTGTCGCAGACGCTTCTCCGCCGAGGCCTGCTCCGTCCCGGGGGAAGGTCAGCTGGCCCGATCGGTGGTCATTTGACGACCCTGCAGATTGTAGATCATCACAGGGAGGACATTCCGGGGCTGGCACCACAATTCAATGTCACCAAAATGAAAATAAGCATTTTGCTTGAAAGGCCAAAAAAAAAAAAAAAAAAAAAAAAAAAAAGGCTTCTGTAATGTGCCCATGTCCCCATTTCTTTTTTGTTAATGTTTATTTAGTTTTGAAGGAGAGAGAGACAGAGCGTGAGTGGGGGAGGGGCAGAGAGAGAGGGAGACACAGAATCGGAAGCAAGCTCCGGGCTCCGAGCTGTCGGCACAGAGCCCGATGTGGGGCTCGAGCTCACCAGCCGTAAGATCATGATCTGAGCCGAAGTCCGGCGCTTCACCAGCTGAGCCCCCCGGGCGCCCCGTGTCCTCATTTCTCAACAGGGACTGAAGCCTGTGGCCATTACGCCCCACGGGCTAGGCATGTCACCTCAGCTGCGGCTGGTCCGGGCCGTCGGTTACTCACCCAGGCAATAAATAGTGAGGTTCGCTCTCGGGGTCCCGAGACCCGTGCGGGGTGCTCTGGGCGGCTTCTCTTGCCGATACCGTGCCCACGTCGGGCCAGGCCCACGCTGGGGAGCGTGTTCTATCGCGTCTGCAAAGAGCCGCGGCTTCCCTATGCGGCTCGCGGGTTTTGAGGGGACACAAGCCCTCGTGGCAGAGGTAACGGCTTGCTTCTGGAACGATCAGAGCCAGTCTTCTCACAACCCCCTGCGCGCTGTTTGTCACTCAGAGTAGTTCCAGCGCACGACTCGTGTTCCAATGCCTCCGGCCTGCTCCCTCACCAATGATTCCGTCTGGAGAGTCACCGGCCTTCTGAGCCTCCATAGCCGGGGTTGAAAGAGGGATCCTGCCTCCTGGAACTCCAGAGGCCGGGTGGGACACAGAGAGGCCCTGGTACAGATTCCCACCGAAGACGGAACACAGCTCCCCGGAGCCTCCCGCGGGGCCGGCCCCGCGCCACACACGCGGGTAATAGTCAGTCCATTAACCTTTGCCCACGGCAACCTGCGTGCTTTTAAAATACCTTCCCTGTAATAGCTGTGCCCGGGAAAGGGCAGCGCGCCCCTGCACGCCGGCCCTGCAGTAATAGGCTGGGCTCCGGCCCCACCTCCTGCCTGTCCCTCTCTCCCCCTCTCTCCTACCTATTGTTTAGAAGCTAATCTAAAAGGAGCCGCGGAGGCAGAGGTCGGTTAAACTGTGACGCAAATGTTATTCCTCGATTATCTGGCTGGGGTAAATGTCAACTGCTCCGGGCTCAGGCAATCGGGGAGGCAGCGCGAGGCCGCGGCCAAGTGAGGAGGCGGGAGAAGGCAGGGGCGGGGCGGGCGCTGCGGGGCTGGGCGCTGAGCACCTGCTTCTCCGTCCTTCCCCCCCCCCCCCCCCCCCCCCCCCCCCGCCTGTGGCTGTCGGAGCACCCAGCTAGCCAACCCGCCGCCCTGGGCGCCCGCCCTGCCCGCCCTGAGCCCTCCCTCCCTGTGCCTGTCCTTAGTAAACAGCTCTGCGGGGCTAGGGCTCTCCTCTGAATGTCACACACCCACTTGAATAGGACGGCAGCTTCCACAGCAAAGGCAGCGTGGGTGCCCCCACGTGCACACATGTGTATGCACAGCACACGCACGCACACGGATACGCCCCACACACGTACTTTCCTGTCCCTGTAGAGGTTCAATGCAGCAAAGTGAACACTTCCTATAGAAGTGACATTGTTTTGCAAATTAGACTAGAGCCTTTGCAGTTCACGTGAAAATGCAGATGTTATATTCCCCAGAACAGCAGGCCATGGAGCGAACGGCAGCGGGAACTGTCTTTGAGGCCTGGCGTCCGGCTGGCGACAAGAGGCCAGGAGGCAAGGAGGAGACGCCGTCTGTCATTTGGGGCAAAGATGGAGTGGAGCCGACGGGTCACCGCCCCCCAGCCTGGGGTGTCTGTGGCTTCGCTGCCCGCTCCCGCTCCGGGCCCTGGGTCGGCAGGACTGGCCGTCACCCTGTGAACACAGTGAGCTGCTTTCCACCTGTGGGCACCTCGGCCCCGAGCCCGGTGGGTGCCAGAGCCCAGCCGTGCGCTGAGGCCAGAGGGGCCGAGGGCCGTGGGGAACGGGGGTCCCACCCTGCCCCGCAGGAGAGGTGGGTGTGCTGGGTTGGGAGACCTGGACGGCCCCAGGGTGGACACGGGTTTCGTTTCAGCTGTTGCTCGTTCGTCCGTTCTCTTCCTTTCTTTCTTTCTTTCTTTCTTTCCTTCTTTCTTCTTTTCTTTCTTTCTTCTTTCTGTTTTTTTCTTTCTTTCTTTCTTTCCTTCTTCTTTCTTTTTTCTTCTTTCTTTTTTTCCATCTTCTTTCTTTTTTCTTTCTTCTTTCTTATCTTTCTTTCCTCTTTCTTTCTCTTCTTTCTTTCTTTCTTCTTTTCTTTCTTTCTTCTTTCTGTTTTTTTCTTTCTTTCTTTCTTTCCTTCTTCTTTCTTTTTTCTTTCTTCTTTCTTATCTTTCTTTCCTCTTTCTTTTTCTTCTTTCTTTTCTTTCTTTCTTTCTTTCTTTCTTCTTTCTTTCTTTCCTTCTTCTTTCTTTTTTCTTCTTTCTTTTTTTCCATCTTCTTTCTTTTTTTCTTTCTTCTTTCCTTTCTTTCTTTCTTTCTTTCTTCCTTCCTTTCTTTCTTTCTTCCTCGGTCCAGTTCCCTGGGTGACAGAGAATTCTTATTACTGCCCTATTTTAAGAACAGGGATTCAATGATTTACATATTCATAATTTAGAGCCAGGCAGTGGCCGGGCACTTGGCTGTCACAATGACAGACTATACACAGCAGTGAAGGCTCCCTGCTTCCCCAGGCAGTGGGTGGAGGGCACAGAAGCCACAGCCTGTTCTGGCTCCCGGTCCTGTGCTCCAAGCCCGGGCTGTCCACCCAGGCACCCATGTGGAGACCCCTCCTTAAGGTGCCAAGGCCCAGGACACAGTCAGATTCTGAGAAGGACAGAGGCCTAGATGCTCCTGCAAACCCCAGTTCTCACCCTCCCGCGCGTCGGATGCCCTGAGGAGCCGCCTGTGGGCTTCGGCACCTTCCTCCCCCTCCCTGTGGGGTGGTTTCCATCCTGCACGAGCGCTTCTGCGTCCTGACCAAGGGCCAGGGCGCGTGTGTGTTTAGTGCCCAAGAGAGGTGTTCACACACTTCATAAAATATGATAAAAGTTAATTCCTGGTACAAGGGGGTTTTAAAGCCCTGAATTTCCACACTTGGGATGGGATTTCTGTTTGAGGTAGATGCAGCAGACATAAACTCACTCTGTCCGGCTGTTAAGAAACACTCTCCAAGTGTTCACTCTGGGTGTCTACACCTCTCCTTGGGAGCCCGTACGAGGGTATGGAATAGTGTGTTCCCTCCCTGTTGGCTCAAACATACACGAGTAAGATGGGCTTCCTGTCCATTAGTCTGGAAAAGACGAACAAAAACCGAGATCCAGGGAGAAAATAATACATTCGTAAAGCCTGCAATTCACCCAGGCTGTCCTGTGCCTCTGCTCTGCCCGCAGTGGCCTCCTGCTTCATCCGGAATCTCTAAGAGGCTTTATAGTTATTTCAGTATTACAGACACCAAACGAAGCCACAGAGGAAAGCCTCTCTGAGGCAAGTCCATGGCGAGGGGCGGAGGAGTCCTGAGGCCCCACCAGCAGCCCACTGTGAGGACGGGAGCCCTGGGCAGGCCCCATCCTGGGATTCCAGGTCCTACCAACGGGCACTGGCCCAGAGACAAGTCCGCTTGGTCCCTTTCCTACCCCTGCAGTGAGGCAGACAGGTTTACCTAGGTTTAAACAAACATAAGTGCTTTTAACGCTTTTTTTTTAAATTTTTCAGAACAGTATATGCAACTGTGTTATAAACAGGGAGGAAAATAAGGATTAGATGCAAAAGAATGACTTATACTTTTCCCTGTTCCAGTGAAAATTAGACGTTTGAGCACCAAAATGGAGACAGGATTTGAATTTAATTCTAGCTCTTTCAAAAATTTAATAGTATTTTAATTTTAAAACAGTAAATTAAAATGCTACCACATATTGCTATAACCCCTTTCTCCAAAGGAAACCCACGTACTCGAGGAAGAGGAAGGAAAAGCCTTCCTTAGCGTCCTGGGACGAATTTTGGCGAGAGCGCTGCAGACGAAACTATTTCCCGTCGTCATTAGCACAAAGGGCGCTGCCGGGGACACGGGCTATTTTAAAGCATTATTTATGTTGCTCCCTTTCTAACAGGACTTTGCAAATATTTATGAAACTCCCGCATCAGTGTTCTTCTTTTTATCTTTCTGTTCGCCCAGCCCTGTTACAGCCTAATTGAAATACAATAATTATAAATGGGCTTCGTTCCTCGATTTAATTTCCTTGCAAGGAGCGTCATTTATTTTGCTTTGGCTTCGTTAACACGCCTTAATTAAAAGATTTAACAAAGCTAAGGAAACAAAATGCCTTCGGGGGCATTGAACCCTGGGTTCCATCTGCAGGATGACCCGGCGACTAGGTGCGAGTGGTCCTCAAGGGCAAGAGGGGCCCCCCCGCTGCCTCACAAGCCCAGACATGCGAAGCAGGGAGTTCTGAAGGCTCGAAGTCTGTGTGTGTAGCTAACGTGGCCACGTCCACGCTGCGTGTCCTTGGGCAGGTAGCTAGTTCTATCGAATCCCCTTTGCCTCGTCTTTGAAACGGCGCAAAGATACCTACACCGTGGGGCCACTCTCACTAATAAACACACTCTTCTGGCGAAGCCCTCATTTAGCGTTAACTATCAGGCCCAAGGTGAGTCCTTAACAAGTACACGTGCTGCCCAAAAGCATATTAGTTTTGGATAAAACACCAAGTTTTAAAACTCAAGCAGCAAATGAATTACTACAACGGCAATAAAAGGTTCTGAGAAAATAGATTTCTCCGTCTGTTGACAATGCTAACAGTCAGCTAATATGGAAACCGCTTTAGATGGGTGTGTAAGATGCCTCGTGTGAACACAAACTACTTTACCGTCGTTCTTGGCACCTAGGTTCACAGCTGGAACTGGTTTCTTAGCCTTTCAAGTCCGTTGAGGGACACCAAAGAGAAAGTGACTCTGGCATCGGGGAGCCGTGTGGGCCCTGTGACTCACCAGGTGCGTGAACTGAAAAACCACGTCACCTGCACGACCTGTCTTCTCCCCTGTAGCATAGGCAGGCAGCACTGGATTGTCTCCAACACGACCTCCCAGCACAAAGCGACAGGACGGCTTTACCAGCGTGGCGTGAGGGCGAGATCTCCTGCTGTTCGTCTTCCCGCCTCTCCAGGGCCCCTCTGATGAGGGGGGTGCCTGGGCTCCTGGGTGATCAGCACAAACACAAGCCAAAAGTTTGCGAGTAAAGGAAAAGACACCTGCTGGGTCTCAGTCCTGAGTGTGTGCCAAATGCTTGAAAGATCCACGGATGTCCTCAAGTCCAAGAACGGTGGGAAGAAGAAATACGAATGGAAGACGTAATCTTTACTATCAAAGTGCCTTTGGTCCAGTTCAGGAAGAAATATCACATTAAATGTAAGCGAACACGCTTGCAAATGCGGTTTAGGAGTGTGGTGTGCTTGCACGGGCGGCGCCTGGAGTTAGAAACCAGGGACACAGTAGCTGAGGCTGCCCTCCGCTTTATCTGCTCTGCTCGCCACTAAATCACCTTGAAGTGGGCATAGCCAATTTGACAATAAATTACATTAAATAAATAAATAGATAGATAGATAAATACCACGGAGACATAAGATCTAAAAAAAAAAATGAGCATAGTAATTGTGTCGCACTGTTTTGAGGGCGAAACAAAATAATGTGCATCAATGTGCTTCGACAACTATAAGCTGTTATGTAAATGTTAGTCTTTCTGTGAGTTTTTTATTTCAAATCATAAATTATTTGTAGGGTTGCGGAATGCTGCTTGGTGAGTCGGGTTCTGGAGGATGACAGCATGACCGAGTTAGGGAAGTGGAGGTGAATGGAAGGTGCCGTTCCCCTGGGGCCCTGGGACTCGTGTAGACACCTGCATGTGTGGAGCGGACTTCGTGTCATGGGAAGTGTAAGTGGCAGGTGTGAGAGGCAGACCGAAGAGTGCGGGCCTCAGGGTCCACTCGCGTCCTGTCCATCCCCTGGGTGCTGGGACAAACACCGTCCTTCCTCTGCTCTGAGGACCGCTCACAATCAGACATTGCGTTCAGGACACAAGAGATCATGTAATGGTGGTGAGAATGACAGAAAGGGCCAGTGAAGTGTCTCTGTGTATCTGGAAACGCCGGTGTCCTGGTGACACCGGGAGACTCGTGTGCTGGGGTTCTCCCCGTGGCCCTCCTCACACCGTTGGACGACAAGCTTACCGGCTGACGTGGACTTCGTGATCTTAGGCAGTAAACATGAACGACCAACACCTTCCCCATTTCACCCCCTGTGAACCAGGAGCTGGGGAATATACAGCTGCCGCCAAGCACGTGCTGGCAAAGAGCGCGGAGAACGTGAGCACCCGCGTTACTCAACGCGCCTGAAAAATTATCTGCACAAAGACGATCCCATGGGGAGACACCGTCTTTCTACGTCGGGTCTGGATCCGGCACAAAGCGACTTCCTGAAGCGTATCGTTGGGGAAGAAGTCTTTCCTTCTACGGCATCAAACCTGAACAGCACTTGGAAACATAACAGCTAACAATAGATTTTTAAAGAACAAAGGAAAGATCCCAGGTCCCTTTGGATGCCTTCTGCCATCGCCATATACGTTCTGTTACTAGGTGCAGCATTATTTCTCTATTTCTGTGCCACCTGATGAAATGTTCCATTGCCCCGGACGTGCTCACTGCCTTTTCTTCTTAGCTTCCCACGGACTCAAGAGGAGAAATGAAGTAAACAAAGCATGAGTCTGGTCTAACGGGAGCAAATGAACTCCAGCTTCATTCATTCACCAAGTATTTCCTGCGGGCCTACTGTGTGCCTGGAAGTTCTGAGCCTTGCTGGAGGGCACGGAGTCTGGGAGGGGCAGCTGGGGGATGGCAAGGCTGGGGGGCTCCTCAGAGCGCGGTGCTCGAACATTCACTCGCTGGGTCAGAGCCACGCCAAAGGAGGAATCAAAACTCAATGGTCAGTTTTAGAAAGAGGAGGCAGAGCGTTTCTGTGAAGGAAAGGAAAAGGGTTGACCTGAAGTCTATTCGTTTAGGAAATTGAAAAAAAAGATGGTTGATATGTGTTTTTTTAAATATTTTTATTTATTTTTGAGAGAGAGAGATAGAGCATGAGCAGGGGAGGGGCAGAGGGAGAGGGAGACACAGAATCTGAAGCAGGTTCCAGGCTCCAAGTTGTCAGCACAGAGCCTGACACAGGGTTCGAACTTACGAACCGTAAGATCATGACCTGAGCTGGAGTGGACGCTTAACCAACTGAGCCACCTAGGCGCCGTGATATAATATGTGTTTTATTGAATACCCTAAGTTTATTCATTTATTCAAGGACCACTGTTAAAAAACCTTTCATGTGCTAAGTGATAAAAATAAAGCAAAGTAAAAATATTACTTTCTAATTTGTCTAGTGGGCAGAGTAAATAGTACGGTGTGATAAATTCTATAAAAATAACACTTGGAAAATAAATAAATAAGTAAATAAATAAAGTAGCACTTAACAAAATTCGACCGTTGAAAAAGTGATATAAAATATGGCAAAAAAATCCAGTACATTCAGATAGAATATTAATATATATATTCAGATATATATACACACAAACACATTTATATCTACTAAAATATCTACCCCTCTATTTATTTATGTTCAAATAGTCCAGAAGAAAGTAAGAAAGGGGAAACAGAAACAATGAAAAACAGACAAAACAAATAGAAATGATAGAAATGTAGATATGATGCAACTATTTTGATATTTACATTAATATAAGTGGTCTAAAAGACAGAAATTATTAATTGTATTTAATTTTAAAAGCCTCGACTGTATGCTACTTCAAGAAACCTGTTCTAGTCATAAAAACACATATAGGTTTAAAGTAAAATAGATTTAAAAAATCTATTTAAACAGCAAACAGCTACATCAATATTGGGCAATGTAGAATTGGAACAAGAAATATTCCCAAGGATAAAAAGAGACTCTAAGTAATGATTCAAAGTCCAATTCACTGAGAAGACCTGACAATTCTAAATGCATTTGCACCTGACAACATGTTCTAAAATTCATAAAGTAAAAATTAATAGAATTGCAAAAACCAAGGGACAAACACACAATTATCGTTGGAGACTTCAACACTCCTCTCTCAGCAAATCGACAGAACTCGTACCTAAAATGGAGACATAAATCAGGAAAGATACAGATGAGCTGGTTGACATTACCAACAACTTGACCTAAGTGAAGTGTGTAGAAGCCTTCACCCCAAAACAGCTGGATACATATTCTTGTCAAGCATACATGCAACAGTCACCAACATAGACCATGTTCTGGGTCACGCAACAGATTTTAACAGATGTAAGGCAGCCTAAATTATATAAACATGTCTTATATCATAAAGGAATTAAGTTAGAAACAAATAACAAAGTTATTAGGAAAATGCTCTAAGTATTAGGTAAAGAAAAGACTTTTAAATAACTCATGGGTCAAAGAAAGTCATAAGAGATATTGGAAAAATATTTTTAATTCAATGAAATGAAAAAAAAAAAACCACATGTGATACAGCTAACTACCTACTTAAAAGGAAGTATAAAGCACTGAAACACTTATACCCAAAAAGAATAATGATTTCAAGTCCGTGACCTAAGCTACTTTCATAAGAACTAGAAAGAAGAGAGTAAATTAAAACCAAAGCAGACAGAAGAAAATAACAGGAAGACCAGATATTGATGGAATCGAAAATAGAAACATAATAGAAATGAAATGCTTCTACAAAAGGTCAGTGAAATTGATAATCCTCTGGCCAGACTGGTCCAGAGAAAAAGAGGAAACACAAGTCACCGGCATAAAAATGAAAGGGCGAAATTACTTCAGATCCTACCCAAATTCAAGTATAAAAAGGAAGTACGACAAATAACGTGCCCATAAATTTTGACAATTCAGATAAATGAAAGAGACAGATTCCTAGAAAGACGCATACTACAAACGCTCACTCAAGAAGAAAGAGATAATTTGAATAATCATATTCTGCTAAAGAAATTGATCTTCTACTTAAAAGCCTTCCCACCAAGGAAACACCAGGCCCGTATTAAACCAATATTTGGGGAAGGAAAAATTACTCATAGTACACCAGCTCTTCTAGAAAACTGACAAGATAGATCACTTTCCACTTCATTTTTTTTAAATGTTTTTTTAAATGTTTATTTATTTTTGAGAGAGAGTGAGAAACAGACTGAAAGTAGGGGAGGGGAAGAGAGAGAGAGGGAGACACAGAATCCGAAGCAGGCTCCAGGCTCCGAGCTGTCAGCACACAGCCTGACGCGGGGCTCGAACTCACGGACCGCGAGATCATGACCTGAGCTGAAGGCAGATGTCTAACCGACTGAGCCACCCAGGCGCCCCCCTACTTCATTTTGGTGACTAGTGTTATCCTGATACCAAAATCCAAGGAATACATTACAGGAAAACTATAGGCCAGCGTTACTCATGAACACAGATGCAAAACTCCTCAACCAAGTTTCAGCAGGTCTCATCCAGCGACACATAAAGAGAATAATAAAACATGACCAAGTGCTATGTATCTCAGAAATACAAAGCTGTTTCAATATTCAAAATGCAATTGTTGTAATTCACCATATTAAATTTTAAGAAGGGAAAAGTGATCATTTTAATGAATGCAGAGAGGGGCACCTGGGTGGCTCAGTCGGTTGGGCGTCTGGCTTCGGCTCAGGACATGGTCTCGCAGTCCGTGAGTTCGAGCCCTGCGTCAGGCTCTGTGCGGACAGCTCAAAGCCTGGATCCTGCTTCTGATTCTGTGTCCCCCTCTCTCTCTCTGCCCCTCCCCTGCTCACACTCTGTCTCTCTTTCAAAATAAAATTTAAAAAAACATAAAAAAAATTAATTAATGCAGAGAAATCATTTGACAAAACTCGCTATCTGTTCTTATTAAAAACTCAACAGCAAATTTCTTGACCTTATAAATTTCTTAACCTATGAGATACCTTATTAACAGCATCTACAACAAGCCTACAGCTAATATCAAACTTAAGTGAGAAACCAAAACCTTTCTTCCCAAGTCGGGAACAAGGCAAGGATGTCTGCAAACTGTGCCTTCTATTCAACATTGTACTGGAGAGCCTAGAAAGTTCAAAGCGCCAAAGAGAACCAAAGGCTTATAGCGTTTATATGAAGAAATAGCTTCACTCTCTTCCCAGACCAAAAGAAAGCAAAGATTCTGTGGGCCATAGAGACAGGCTAAGGCTCTGGAGAGGAGGGGGCAGCTGAGATCAAGTTTGAAGAGTTGGGTGGGGTTTGTCAGCACCCAGGGTGCTGGAGAGTGGAGAGACCTACTGGCCTGTCCTTGGATCACGAAAGGTCACTGAGAGTTGAGTCTCTTCCCTGCATATGAGGGAGTAAGGGTAACAGATGACATTTTTGGCAAGGCCTTGCCTACATGGACACTGCCAGGCTTTGAACCCTATTCCATGGATGGAGTGGATGGGCTGGAGGAGGGAGCAGCTGGAGGAAGGTGAAGGATGGGGGGCTAATGGTCTGGATTTCCTTGCCCTTCATAATATGTCCCTCATTGTATTTTTTTTTAATTTGAATTTGTTTCTAATTTTTCAGAAGCCAGCCTTTCCCCCCACCATTATTCCCATGACCTAGCAGACATGGAGTCTTGAATTTGCATTTTGGTGTGGCAGCAATCCATTTGGGGAGCAGTTGTCTTTCCTCCAGGGGTGACACCCACCACCCTTCCTTGTGCAAGTTTGCCCTGTGTGTGAGTTGCGGGGGGGCGGGGGTGACTGATCACTGCGATCGGCAGCCGGGGAGGAGCTGGGACCAGGGGCGAGCCTGGGGCTGGGGGAGAGGACAGGAGGAAGAGGGTCGGACGGACACGGGGTGTGGGTTTCCCTCCCTGGTGCAGACTGGAGAGAGAGAGATGCCGTCTGTGGGCCGCACCGACAATTGAGACTTTGCTCTCACCGTCGCAACTACCCTCCTAACTTCTAACCCGTCAATGTTTTCACAGACGCATTCCTGGTTAAAATCAGCGACCTTGCCATGGTCTTCCAGGTGCAGTGAAGCTGTCAGAGTGGAGGCTGGTTATATGTGGTGGGTAGACACAGGCTTATTGGATAATTCCGCGAAGGCCATTATCCCATTTGACGGTCAAGAAGTGGCTGGAGACGGAGAGATGGTACACCTCGCCCTAAATGGGTATCTGGCCTTTCTATCCTGCTTTGGAACACAGAAGCATTTCTCTCCCTTTTTGAAATAAGAACCGAGGGGTGGCTCCCTCTGGGCCAGGCAATTTTCTAGGTGCATCATGTATTTTAACTCTTGCCATTTTCCTGATGGATGAAGGCATGAGGTGCGGAAAGTTCGAGTAACTTCCGGGAGACCGAGGAAGCTCCCAGCAGAACCGGGTGGAACTGCAGGGTCTCCATCCCGAGCCCGGCCTCCTGACCTGCACGTGCAGACTGTTGGGAGAGTGAACTTTACAGCAAACCGAGCAACTTCCTGATCCATGTGTCGTTAAACACAACTTAAACATTTTATTTTCTTGAAATTATTTTCGTGAGGATCAATTATTTTCCACATAAAAATAAAAAATTAAAGAATAAAGATTTGCTTCAGTTTTCTTCTGCGGCCATTAGTGTTTAACAAGTTCGACTTTCCCTGGAGTCAGGTTTGTTGTTTTAAATCTCATCACAAAGATTTGCTTATTTGGCCAGTGATGAATTTTCTTGGTCATTGTTAGATCTATTTTTATTGGTCATTCATATCTTGAATGTGTAATAAGATTTGCCCGATTCCTTGCTTAATCAAATTGGGAGCAATGCCTCTCGCAAACCAGAATTTCTTTAAAGAGGTTTAAGATGAAGGGTCAGAATGCCCTGCCCATGCAAGGTTCGTGCACAAGATTCATGCCCAAGGTTCATGGACATGGTTCACGCACAAGGTTCAACAAATGGCGTTGGACCTCCACCAGTAGGAAAGTGAGTCTAGACCCGGCCAGACAGCTTCTGTAAGAATTAATGCAAAACAGACTGCAAAACGAAATGCAAACCTGTGAAACTCCCCGAAGGTAGCCTACCGAGCAGGAGACCTGGATGAGCTTGTGTGACTGAACCAGGTTCGCCCCTGGGCTTGAAAAGCCATCACTCAAGAGACGTCTTTAAATTGGGAAGGGCTCTTATTCAGGAGGCCACCACCGGGGAGAAGGCAGACTCCTGTCCAAAAGCGAACTCCATGGTTTCTGCCCAGCCCCTGGGTCCTCAAAGGGGTGGAGGGTGGCTCGTCAGCAAAGGGACGGCAGGGGACTGCAGCATCTCTGATCACGTGCCAACTGGCTGATGCCAGCTACGGCTAGCTCAGTGGTCCGGGTGTAGGGAGGGGCCGGTTTCTGTTTCGTGATGTGCAGGAGTTCTCTGTTCTTTCTGCAAACGGGAACAACGTCGACAGATACACAAAGGGAGGTTAATAAAATCATTTGTGTGACCTAAAAAAAGAAAAACATTTTTTAAAAACAGCGAGGTCGGGGCGCCTGGGTGGCTCAGTCGGTTGGGCGGCCGACTTCGGCTCAGGTCATGATCTCACGGTCCCTGAGTTCGAGCCCTGCGTCGGGCTCTGTGCTGACAGCTCAGAGCCTGGAGCCTGTTTCAGATTCTGTGTCTCCCTCTCTCTGACCCTCCCCGTTCATGCTCTGTCTCTCTGTCTCAAAAATAAATAAACGTTAAAAAAAATTTTTTTAAATTAAATAAATAAATAAATAAATAAATAAATAAAAACAGCGAGGTTAATCAGAAAGCTGAGGCAGCTTCAAACGGACTCGCAGGCCTCTGGACCTGGACCAAAAGTTCTGGTCCTTCACTCCCCAAGGCCAGTGGTCTGCAAATCTCAAGAAAGTAAATTAGTTCTGTAACAGTTCAAGGGCCTTGGATCAGCAAGCAAGGAGGGTCAACTTGAAGCAGGTGACCATGGAGACGGGTGGGGGCTGTCACACAGGCATGGTGATGGCTTCCCTAGAGACAGCATCAAGGTCATGGTCCATGAAAGAAGTCATGGATAAGCTGGACTTCATTACAATCGGGAATTTCTGCTCTGAGAAAGACCGTGCCAAGACGGTGAGAAGATGATCATGGACGAGGAGAAAAATTTTTGCAGAAAACACATTTGACAAAGAACTCTTAAAACTCAACGGTAGGAAAACAAACAACTCGATTAAAAAATGGGCCAAAGACCCTAACAGACACCTCACCAGAGAAGATACACAGATGGCCGCCAAACACACGAAAAGACACTCCACATCGTATGCCATCAGGGAATCGGGAACTGGAACGTTACGATGCCACTACAAAGCTACCTGATGGCCAAACTCTGAACTGACATCAAATGCTGGTGAGGATATGGAACTATGGAAGGTCTCAGTCCTTCTTCCAAAATGGCAAAGCCACTTTGAAAGAGAGTTTGATACTTTCTTACAAGATAGACTCTTGCTCTAAGATCCAGCAAGCGTACCCCTTGGTATTTACCCACAGGAGCTGGATGCATGTGTCCACACCAAATCCTGTGCGTGGACGTCCATGGCAGCTTTATCCATAACTGTCAAAGCTTGGAAGTAACCAAGATGTCCTCCCATAGATGATGGATAAGTAAACTACAGTACATCTGACAATAGGATGCAAAAAATGAGCTATCGAGGCATGAAAAGACGCGGAACCACCTTAAATTCAGTCTGAAAAGGCCAGTCTGAAAAGGCTATCTTCTGTATGATTCTAGCTCCATAGAGCTAGCTGGAATAGGCATAGCTATACCGTATTGGAAAAGGCATAGCTCTGGAGACATTAGGAAGATCGGTGGTTGCCAGGGGTCAGGGAGTGGAGCACAGAGGATTTCTAGGGCAGTGAATCTACTCTTCATGACATCACCTTCCTACAAACCTAGAAGGTGCCAGTCCAAGACTTACCCTAATGTGAACTATGGAGTCTTGGTGATGCTGATGCATCCATGTAGGCCCATCGATTGCAACAAAGGCACCATGCTGGTGGGGGTGTCGTGGCAGGGAAGGCTGTGCTTGGGGGGGTGGGGGGCAGGAGGCCTATGGGAATGCCCACAACAATAAAAAATTAAAAGTCCAAAAAAAGATTGCCAAATCATTGAGTTATGTTTTAGTTCTAAATCTTTTTTAAAAATTTTTAACGTGTATTCATTTTTGAGAGACAGAGAGAGACAGAGCGTGAGTAGAGGAGGAGTAGAGAGAGAGGGAGACACAGAATCGGAAGCAGGCTCCAGGCTCTGAGCTGCCAGCACAGAGCCCAATGCAGGGCTCAAACTCACAGATGGTGAGATCATGACCTAAGCTGAAGTTGGATGCTTAACCAACTGAGCCACCCAGGCACCCCTGGTTCTAAATCTTTTTATATGTCATTCTTATTTATTAGATATGTTAGTTTCTTTTGTAAGATGCCTCCCTGGTCTAATAATGAGAAGAGTTTAGTCTAGTTGAGTTTCAAAGTACAAGTTGCGAAATTAAAAGTCTTATACCAATCACTTACAAGGTTTGGGAGAAAGCCTGGCATGGGAAACACTAGAAACCAGCCAACCAGCCAACACACCATAGACACCCGCACACCGCGATGTCCTGGGAAAATCCCCTCTTTTTCTCCAGAAACTGCTCTCACTTCTCCTCCTGCCCCTGGAAGTGCTCACCACCCTAAGCACCTACAGGATCCAGCACGGGCTGTGTGTGTGTGTGTGTGTGTGCGCAACATGGGTATGTGTATGAGTGTGCACGCACATGCGTGCATGTGTTTGTGTGCAAGCATGAGAGCATACGTACACGTGTGTGCACAGGTGTGCATGAGTGTGCATGTTCGTGCACGTGTGTGCATTTGTATGTACGTATGTATGCATGGGTATGGGCCTGTGTGTGAGCGTGAACACATATGAGTATGTGTGTGTGCACATTGCTGTGCCCACTCACACACCTTCCCGCTTCTCTCCCTTTTACGTATATTTGGTTCATTCAAAATCAAATACGAGATATATTTGGGTTGCAAGTTATTTATTTTTTATTTTTTACATATTTCTTAGAGATCATTGACAATGAAGTGGTTCTAGGTCAAAAGAAGTTGTCCTGGGTCAAGTTCTTGATTCATATATTGTCCCTTGTAAATGATAATGTTTACAAATATTGAATAGCTTCTCCTGCATATGAGGAGCTTTTGAAAACATGGTTCGAATTACTGACCTTTACAGAAAAGGAAACCATTGCGTCAAGACACTGAGGACAGATTTTTCAGCGTGTTTCAAGTTTGTGGTTACACCTCAGTAGAACTTTTTCTCAGTTGCAAGGACAGAGACCGTGGACGTAGGTAGCACGTGCGGAAAACATCATGGCAGGAAGCGCCCAGAAGGCTCCCAGCCCAGCCCCAAGCAAACAGGCGGGTCTCACGCTCGCTGCCCCAGGAGCCCTGAAGCTGTCTCGGTGGGGCTTTCTCCTCTGCCTCCCGTCTGTCCCACGACTCAAGTGCAAGAAGCCGTACTTCGCTTTATTGTCTCAAATGAACCCAACCCTCGGTGGGAAAACCAACGCCAGCCACGTGCTGAAGCTTCTCTCCTTCGTGTTACACATGAGCCTGTGGCGGAGACGGGTCTTCGTGGCTCAGAAACGATCCGGGGGATTGATTGCATCTGGTTTTTAGCTGCCCGTGTCAGACCTGACACCCCGTCCCAAGCCGAGCCTCCGCGGCTCACTGTTCACTCTCCCCCGTGTGTGGCCAGGCCACCAGGACGGTCGCTGGCGTTTCAAAGCTGGGGCACTGCTCTTTCGGAGCCCTGGTTCCACAGGGGGACTGGGGGCCGCAGGGGCGGGTCTTTGCCTCGGGAGGGAACCAACCCTCTCCTCCTGCAGGACCATAGACCTAACTGTGTCTTTAGGGGCGTGCTTCTGCTCACAAAACACCACATCTCCCCGAGACTCGGCTTCGAAACTATATGTGGCCCAGCTCTCCTCGGGGACAAGGAGATGGGCAACCACGGGGCACAGCCGTGCTCACTGGATGCACTGTGGGGGCGGAGAGCTATTTTCTCCGTCGGGTCAGTGCTAGGTCATGCTGCAAAGCTTCCTTCGCAATGCCTGTGCGTCTTTCACCCCCTCCTGAGGCTGGACTGCGCCCTGGTGACCTCTCACCCCGGGGTGCACGTGTTGGAGATGGCTCTGTGGTCCTCGCACAGGAGACAGACTTGGAACGTCCCGGAGAGGGGTTCTGGATGGCACACCGGACACAGAACTCGGAAGAGTCTTAGGTTTCCAGACTTCTCAAGTGCTTTCCAATAACTGACTTGCAGGTTTTGTTTTATTTCGTTTTGCCCGCTTCCCAGTGGATGCCAAAAGTCCTCCACCAAGGTCAAGGACGGTTCACGTGGCCCGAGCCCCGCCCACAGCGCTCCTCCAGCCGCCCAGGGACCGGGCCCGGGGGCTGTGCCAGTGTCTGTGGCTCGGTGCAGGGAGGCAGGGAGATGTGGGGTGACTTTCCCCAGACTTCTGCAGGGCGGATTCAGTAACCGGGGCCCAAGGAGCCCAGGGGTGGGAAGCAGGCTGCGCTTACCCAGACCAGCCCGCCCAAGCCCACCCCTGCACAGACGGGACCAAGAAGCTGCCTTCCGTCTCCCTGCTGACCCTGCTGACCCCTGTTGACCCCCAAATCCTCCACACTTAGCAAGAACGCTATGGACTCATGGGCGGCCAGCGGAGGGCCGTCCCCCACCTGCCGCACACGTCACACGTCTGGGGGTGCCTCACACACAAGGGGCTCGACTCTCCCGTTCTCTGCCGACTTGCATCACTATCCTGAAAACGGAGGGAACTGAGGCACGGGAAGGTGAGGACGACGACCCGTGTGGTTCACACGGCAGCCTTGGCCGAGCAGCAGAGCTCCCTGCCTCTGGAAGGTCGTCTCCTCCCAGAACCGTGAGGACACCGGTAGGGCCACGGATGCGGTCACGTGCCAGCCTGGCCTCCTCGCCTCCTGCCGTGAGCTTCCCCTCAGGTGCACACAGCCTCTCGGATCACGCGGGGCCGCGTCCACAGCTGGGGGTTCGGGACACCTGAGGAGGAGAAGGCAGTCCCGTTGGTGTCTGGCTGAGGGCAGGGTGCCCGGTTCGGGGACTGCCTCTACCGGAACCCTCCAGAGGCGACTCACAACCACACGCTGTGTCCCCAGGCCTCTCTCTGTCCGTGGGCCCTGAGGCCCCAGGGTTGGTGAACAGGTGGGTCGGTCCCGTGACAGGCCCTGGGGAGGAGCCGCTGGCCACTGCCCGGCGAAACCCCGAAGAGCTCGAGGCAGGGCTCCACGAAGAATCAGTTTGCGGAAAACCGCAAGGGATGTGACGGAACAACACCGTGTGAAGAAAAATGCAGACGTAGCTGCACCGAGACAGGACACGGGTGGTTGTGACGCTGTTGGTGGCCCGCACGCGGAATTTGGTGGCTGACGCCCGCGGGTGGGCGGGGAGGCTCTGGGCCTCCCCGCGCCGGCTTCGGTCGCAGCCCGGTGTGTGCTGTGAGGCCGGGACCCGGGGACGAAGTGACAGCCCGTGTAGCCCTCAGAAGGCAAAGCTCTTACACAGGACCCGGGCGCCGCGAATGGACGTGCCCATGTCTCAAAATTGCGTCCGGACAACGTCACAAAATGAGCCAAAGAGAAAGAGAGTCAGATACAAACCGACAGCTTTCCTGATTTCGTGACTTGGTTTCTGGTTTTCACCCCCGTAAATCCCCTGGAAACACGCTGTCGTGTCATCAGAGCCGTAAACGCCACGGAGCCACCGGGGCCGGGGCGGCCGCGGCTCTGAGCCGTGCACAGGGCCACTGCTTCACGAGGCGCGGGGTTCAAAGCTCCCATCTCCGATCATGAGCTAAGCCCCAGCAACCCCCGTACAAGGTGTCAGAGTTGTTTGTTTTTGTACCAAACGGCAAGCAGTATTGCAGGGTGCCTGTGCAAGTCTCTGTCTGAACGGGATTCCTTAAATATCGAGTCCCAGAGAAGATGCAAGTATTTCCCCATTAACACAAGAGGATGGAAGAGAATCTAGAAATTAATGACAGATGTCATTACCACATGTTTAACATGCTTTGTAATGTATTGATGCCTCCAAAAAGGAGGAGGAGGAGGAGGCAGAGGGGGAGGAAGGGGAGGGGAGAGAACAGGAGGAGGAGGGGGAAGAGGAGGGGGAGGAGGGGGAGGGAATGGGAGGGGGGAGGGGAAGAAGGGAGAGGAGGAGGGAGGGAATGGAAGGAGGAAGGGGAGGAGGGGGAGGGGGAGGGGAAGAAGGGGGCAGAGGAGGAGGGAATGGAAGGGGGAAGGGAAGAGGAGGGAGAGGAGGGGGAGGGGAGAGAATGGGAGGAGGAAGGGAGGGCAGGGGGAGCAGGAGGGGGAGGAGGGGGAGGGAATGGGAGGGGAGAGAATGGGAGGAGGAGGGGGAGGAGGGGGAGGGGAAGAAGGGGGAGGAAGGGGAGGGAATGGAAGGGGGAAGGGAGGAGGAGGGGGAGGAGGGGGAAGGAATGGGAGGGGAGGGGGAAGAGGGGGAGGGGAGAGAATGGGGGGGGAATGGAAGGGGGAAGGGAGGAGGAGGGGGGGAGGAGGGGAGAGAATGGGGAGGAGGAGGAGGGGAGAGAATGGGGAGGAGGGGGAGGGGAAGAAGGAGAGGAGGGGGAGGGAATGGAAGGGGGAAGGGAGGAGGAGGGGGAGGAGGGGGAAGGAATGGGAGGGGAGGGGGAAGAGGGGGAGGGGAGAGAATGGGAGGAGGAGGGGGAGGAGGGGGGGAAGAAGGAGAGGAGGGGGAGGGAATGGAAGGGGGAAGGGAGGAGGAGGGGGAGGAGGGGGAGGGGAGGAAGAGGGAGGGAATGGAAGGGGGAAGGGAGGAGGAGGGGGAGGAGGGGGAGGGGGAGATAGAGGGAACTGGAGGAGACAGAGAGCAAGAACTGAAAAGCAAGAGTCATGTGACGGGCCGGACAAAGGCCTGTGTCTCTGCCCCGCGAGGGCACGGTGTAGCCGCTGTCCGGCACGCGCCCCCACCCAGCTCAGGGCAGCACACCGGGACTCTGGGGACGCAGGAATTCTCTCCGCCCCGGGAGGAGGAGCAGGTGGGCGTGGCTTGGGAGAGGCCGGGCCGGCAGCCCTCGCCTGGAACGGAAGATCACACTGAGATCGGCCCCCTGAGCCCGCTGGAGGGGCGCTGGCTCCGGGGCCTCCGGGACCAACCTAACACCCTCCTCACTGGGCCGCACCTGCTCCCAGTGCCGCCAGACGGGCTTTGAGAAGGAGCCCGTCGGGGTGAGCCGGGACGCCCTGCTTTCTCCTCCGGTTTCCTGCCTGGACACCCTCGGATGCTCCCGTGAGCCGGCTCCGCGCCCGCCAGGCCTCGCTACACGGGGTGTGAACGGCGAGGGAGCCACTTCCCGTGAAGGAAGATGCGCTTACTGCCCGTGACTGACCTCCTGACCTAGGTGACGCTGGTTCCTACGTTTCTACTCGTAGAGTACCCATTGGTTTATACACACTTACTGTCATCACAGAGCAAGAAAATAATTTTGAACGGAAGTACTTTGGACTTCAAAAGGTTTTGAATTTTTGTGTCCAGGAAATCTCAAAATATACGAGCCATTAATAGGAAAAAAAAAAAAAAAAAAGGTCACTAGTCTATGACTGAGTGGAAACTCTGGGCCCTGAAAACAACCTCCCCCAAGCTGTGTCCCTTCAAGGTCTGGCCCCGGTGTCCCCGCGCTGCCGCATTTGTGGGCGCGCCCTCTGTCCCCAGCAGCCAGCGCCACTGGCCAAGCCCAGAGCCGGGTCACAGGAACTCCGGTCTGCGAGGCTCAGTCCCTGGTAGTGTATTAGGTGACTCTGGCGATGGGAGGCGATCCTGGGGGCTCAGGCGCCACAGGGTGTGTCTAGAGTGATGCTTCCCAGCCTGATACTAACCACTGACCCCCTCGCCCCGGTGTCAGCACCTCCGCTGTGGATGCCTGTTTTAGCTTGTGGGTTCCCTTCCTGGAAAGCTGGACTGGTTTCTGTTCCGCTGGCTTGTAATGAGGATGAGATTAATTTAACCACCAAAAATACCAGATGATTAAGAGCTGCTTGTGAACTCTCAGATGCCAAAGGTAAATGGTTTTCCGTAAATGGTTTTTCCGAGGAACATAAGCCACGAGGAAAGAGCTTCCCTTGCATGGATACAAGCAGAAATCCGCATTAACCAAGAAAAACCTATGGTCCTCATTCCTTCCTGCCAGAGACGTGTGTCTGTCTTCCGAGGGCTTGAGGTCGTGCCTGCAGGTGCAATCAACCCGCAGTCAGTGGCCAGACGGGGCAGACTTTGCCTTAAGTCATCAAAAAGGCGTTTCGAGTGAGGTTCGAGGAACCTGTGAGGGCCTCGCCTGACATGCCACAGCATCTTCGGAAGACGGTGACGGGCCATGGCACAGACGCCTCTGGTCCCCATCGTCAGGGGCTCAGGGAGGCAGGCGAGGCTGCGGGGCTGGAGGACGGGGGCCGCTGGGAAAGGGAACCGGACCCCGGAAGCCTTGTCCTCCTCGGCTGTGAGGTGAGGCTCGAGCTCCTAGGGTCCTTCCGGAATACCAAGCACCACCCAACACTGCACCTCAGTCAGTGGACAAAGAGGCTTGGAGCACGGGTGCCTTGTGAGCCCAGCCCTGCTCGGCCGCGGAGGTTTTAATTAGATTTCTGTACTTCCAACCTCAGCAGGCAATATCAGCTTTATGAACAGAGATGAGGAATCATTTCGACATTAAGTCTGGGGTGGAAAGAATGGATTCAATCACATCCTTCATCAGACATCTCCAGGGTTCAAACCACACTCAGGGTGGCCGGGAGATTTTATCCCGCTGCCCGGGCAGGAGGAACCGACATGGTGAGCAGGAAATTGGACTGTTCCTATACAGGAAATAACAGCACTCTGTCAAAATCTACAGGAGAAACATGTGTTCAAATTTGCTGTCAATGCTCCGCGTATCTGATCGGAGAGCGCGAGGACGAAATTGCAGGAGTGCGTGGTGTCAGCGCACAGCCTCCGTTTCAGCAGGAAGTGCACGCGGACCCAGAGACATTGGCCGAAAGCAGCGTTTTCTCCCACGACGGTATATGCAGCCTGTAAAATTGGAACACACGTTATGTTAACATAACATTCTGTCGTGTTTCGTATAACCGCTTTTTGAGGAAAAAAACCAAACACACAGAGCCATAACCAGTCGTTATTCGTGACTCACAGCCAAAACAGAGAGAAGAGCTCGGCACTAAAATGAGGCAGTAAGAACGGATTAAAATTTGTTGACATTGGGACACCTGGCTGGCTCATTCGGTAGAGCATGAGACTCTTGATCTCCGAGTCATGAGTTCAACCCCACGCTGGGCGTAGAGATTACTGAAAAGAATTCCTGAAAAACTGCTGAAATTGTCTACAAATATACGGTATGGCCTTTCAAGTAATCTGTTATGTAATGTTATATAATAATCTATGCCACATATCGCATGGCTATACATCTTATACTATATAATATGCGTTACATAATATGGATATTATATGATACACAATTATATTACGCTGCATATGGTATATGTCATATACCATATATTATACGACAGTGTGGTCACTGACCAGGTGGTTAGACCCAGAGATCCGATTCCTGTGAAGCCACACCAAATCTCTGGCCGTTCCACCTCAAGTTCACCTTGGGTTCACTGTCTGATGAACCACAGGCCCACCCAGCCCACGGCCTAGTCCAGTCTTCTAGAGAGAGGTGGCGTGGGGCCCAGATCTTTTTATCAGCCCGTGGAGAGGCTCTTGAGAAGCTCCCACACCCCGCGTGGCTTTCCCGGTTTTACCGAGGCTCCTTGGCCAAGGGCACAGACGGGCCATGCGTTAGACCACCAGCCGCGCCATCGCAACCCGCACACCCGGCCCGCGGGGTGCCGCGCCGTGGGGCTCCCGCAGAGCCAAGGCTATACCGACGGTAACTACTGTACAGAATGACAGCAGACCTCTTTCTCTTCCTGAACTCAAATAATTGGGGGGTGGCCTCTCTAAATGCAGCGGAGGCCTCCCGTCAAACCCACACGACGAGGATAGAGACAGTGTTGGGGTGGCCTGATGGGCGGCCGGGGGAAGACCGGAGAGTGCCTCTTCCAGGCACGTTGAGCCGGGACAGGCTGTCGTACTGATGCCCTGGTTCCCAGGTGTGCGGCCACAAATTCCCAGGTTTCGTGGGGGATGGGCACTGAGGAGGGCACTTGTTGGGTTGAGCACCGGGAGTTGTATGGAAGCCAATTTGACAATAAATTATAGTAAAAAAACCCCCAGCAAACTAACAAGTTTCACAGCTACAAGACAAATTCATTCTGTACGGTTTTGGGGTCCAAAGTGTAAAGTGAGGGTGTGGTGGGAACCCGTGTCCTCCCTTCTGGGGCTGTTGGGAGCCGTCTGCCCTTGTTGGCGGGTGGCCTCGTTCCCGTCCTCACCGCCAATGACTCGGCCTCTCGTGTCTCAGGCTCCGCTTCCCCCTCCTGTGTCCACTGGCCTACCTGACCCTGCTGCCCCCTCCTAAGGGCCCTTGCGACTGTGCTGGGCACACCCACAAAATTCAGGACGGTCTTCTCGTCCAAAGACACTTAACGTAAATGTTTCTTTTGCCACGTAAGGTGACGTAGTCTCTGGTTCTGGGACTAATTAGCACGTGGACGTCGTTGGGGGCATCGACCAGCCCACCACACGGAAGGGAAGCCTGATCATCACAGGAGAACAAGCCCGAAAGCCACGGTTTTCCAAAATCATCGCGGGCACACTTGGTTCCGGGATGCTGGGCAGGCTGAGAAGGGGAGGACCGGGCAGGGTCCCGTCACCGCAGGTGCACCTCACTGGGTGGGCCCTGAGGGTCCAGAGGGCCGTCTGTCCACAAGGGAGCGTTCACCCTTGTCACATACAGAGGACAAGGGTGGCTCTGGCCTGAGGGCCCCTTTGGTGTCCCCTGTGCACAGGCGGGGGTAGAACCGAGCGAGGCTTTGCTGCCGTTGGGAAGCAGATGGGATCCCAGCCTGGCTTCGCTGCCTTCCGGTCAGGACGAGCCGCTGGTTCAGAGCGGAGAAAGGACACGCAGACACCGGACAGTCCTGGACCCTCTGCTGCCCCAGCTGGCCCGACCCTCCTGAGAAAGAAGCGTTCCCGGGTGGGATCACAGGTGCAGCGGCCCCTTCTGGTTGGGGCCAAGGATGTGCGCAGCAGGTGGGTGGCCTGAATGAGGGGTGGGGTCAGTGGGACAGAAGGCACTTCAGGGCCCTGGGGGCGGGGGGTGGGGGGGGGGAGCGCGAAGGGGAGGGCGAAGGGCGGGGAGAGGGGCGGGGAGAGGGGCAGGGCCCTGGGGTGGGGCGAGGGGAGAGGGGCGGGACTAGGGGAGGGGCGAGGGACAGGGCTCTGGGGCGGGGCGAGGAGTGGGGTGGGGTGGGGAGAGAGGCGGGGCTAGGGGCCACTAGGTCTCAGCTGCCACCTGGCCCTTGTCCATGTTAGTATGTGGGCACCACACTGTCAACATTTTTTCCTGATACGTAACAGAGATGTGTATATTATGTAAAATCTTCAGATTAGTATTTGTCTTATTTTTGAAAAATACTTTGTTTTTTAGAACAGTCTTAGGATTACAGAGACTTGTAAGAGAGGACAAAGAGTTTCCCTGAACCCCGTCCGAAGGGCCGATTGTTCCCCTGTCTTAGTTCAGTACGGTCCGCCACTGTTAATGAACCGGGGTCAGCCCAGTGTTCTTAACCACCCCCACACCTTATTCGGATTTCCTTAGTTTTTACCCATTTTTCCAGGACCCCGTAGAAGCCACCACCTTATATTAGTGGTTGCCAAACCCCACAGCGTCTGTGTTTTCTCCTAGAAATTTTACAGTTTTGCACTTGACATTTAGGTGCATGGTCCCTGTTGATTAATTTTTGTGGAAGGAGTGAGGTGTGTGCTCGATTATTTACTGCCCGCCTGCCCGCCTGACCGCCTGCCCGCCTGCCCGCCTGCCCGCCCGCATGTAGGACCAGTTCCAGGATCTGCTGGGAAGACGTCATTCTCCTGCGACTTGTCTTCACTTCACCTCCAGGACCAGTGGACTGCGTTTGTGAGGCCCCGCCCGTGTGCCCTCTCCCCGGCCCCGTCCATCTGGTGCCCCTTCTCTCACTAATACCTTGAGGACTGGCGACCACGGCTTTATGGCAGGCCTTGAGACGGCAGTGGGTCCTCCAAATGTCCTACGCCTCCTCGGTATTGTGTTGGCCATTCCAAGTCTGTTCCTTTTCTATATACATTGTGAATAAGTTTGTCCATATCTACAAAATGGGTTTCCGGCATTTGGGCTGATGTTGTGCTGTATCCGTGCGTCGAGTAGGAAAGAATCAACCCGTTAATGTTATCGACTCTCCCAATCCAGGAACCTGGACTCTATCTCCATTTACTTAGAATTCTTGGATTTTTTTTTAATATTCATTTATTTTTGGGGAGAGCGCAAGCAGGGGAGGAGCTGAGAGGGGGGGACAGAGGATCTGACGCAGGTTCCAGGCTCTGAGCTGTCAGCACCTGTTACATTTACACGTAGGTATTTTAGTTTTATAGGTGAGTTGTAAGTGGTACGTCTGTAGGTATGTACGTGTCTATCAGATACATACATACATACTGTAGAGATAGATGATTGACAGATAGATAGATAGATGATAGATTGATAGATAGATAATAGAAATAAAGATAGATAGAGAGATAGATAGATAGATAGATAGATGATGGATGATAGATAGATAATAGATGATAGATTGATAGATAATAGAAATAAAGATAGATGATAGATAATAGATAAATAGATACATAGATAGATAGATAGATAGATAGATGATGGATGATAGATAAGTAAAGATATGGATACATAGGTTGTGCACGTGTCTGACATTTAATTGTTCACTGCCGATATATGGGAAATCAATGGACTTTTTGTGTATTGAATTTATTTCTGTCCTGTGACCTTGCTGTGTTTGCTGCTTGTTGCCAGCACTTTTTTTCACAGTTGTTTGAGATTCTCTGACCCCAGAAGGCCATGTCCCCACACAGGGGAGGGTGCCTGGCCCCCATGTGTCTTTGAGCAAGGCACGCCCCCCACAGAAATGCCGGCTTGCCCCAGAGAGCATCTTTTGGGTGTAGATCCTGGAACCCACAATTCTGGTTTATAGCTACGGGGGACGCATAAACAGCGAGGGACAGAGATGCGTGTGAGGTTGGGGGCGAGGGACAGTTTCCAAGAACACTGCGAAGAAGTCAAGGACCATGCCGAGCAGGGAGAAGGTTTGTTTACTTTCTGGCTATTTCTTCTTTTCCTTGAATATCTTGCCTCTGGACGGATGGTTGCCTCTGAGGATGTTATATTTAGAAAAGCAGTTGGAGAGAGAAGGGGTTACCTTTCAAATCCTCGGGCCAGTTGATCACACAGAGCCTTCCCGTGTGTCGCTCTAAGGCACAATTAAGTGTAAGCAGGACCCCCTCTGAGAATTCACGTGAGGATCCGAAACTGGAGCTGGAGCCCGAGCTCACTGGCGCCGTATTTAACATAATTATTCTGGCCGCTGATATTCTGCCACCACATCTGTCCTTTTTGCTTCCACAGAAACAGGAAATCAGACACACGCGAGACGTTTTCTGGGCTGCGCGCACGTTGGTGTCTTGTTACCCGAGCCGTTCCCCGGGCTGGTGGATTAGATTGTCGCCCCGCGGAGCCGTGGGTGTGCGAGGGAGCGGGCCCCGACCGTCTGCTTGCCCTGCCCGTCTCCTTTTTAAGGTGCTTGTATGTTGTGGCCGTCCTCGCCCCAGCTGCGAGCGAGGCTTGCAAGCGGGAACGATGCCGTTGTACGGACCGGGGACACAACGGCATTTAGGCGATCGGGATCAGGGCTCCGCAGCACTGAAGTGGCCCGGGGAAGGCCAGCAGGCCCTGCAACCAGCCGCCCGGCGCCGAGGCCCAGGAGGCCGCCTGGCATTCAGGCTCGCGCTCCCTCCAGGAGCCCAGGTGGAAACTCACTCCCTCTGCTCCTCCTCCTGACACCCCGGCAAAGCCACACCAGGAATGTCAGGACCCGGGAGCCCCGGCCCCACGCGTTTCTCCAAGTTAGGCGCGTCCCCGCGGTGTGAGCGCTGACGTAGGGCAAACCTGTGAGTCCTTCCGCAAAAGCTACATTTCCCTGGTGGTGCCGCAGGCGTGGTGTGTCAGAGGCTTCAGCTACGCCTTTGAGCCCAAACACCTGAGCTTTGGCCTCGTGGAGGGGCGCCTGAGCTTCTCAACCTCTGACGCACATTTCAGATGCTTTGCTTGGGGATAAGGTGCTTCCCGTCCGCGAAGCGGGAGCAGGGGACACCTGTCCCTCCCCACCGTGTGCGGGATGTTGGCGATGACAAAGTAAAACAGGCTCGCTCCACTGTCTGTTCACTGTTGCAGGGGCCAGTCACGTGGGACCCGGGCTGGGTCGTGAGAACCCGTATCCTAACAGTCTTTGGCAGCGTCTGAATGCGCGTGGCCAGAGGGGAGAGACTGGAGGGCCCCTGGCAGACTCCCGTGTGGTTGTGCAGCCGTCCTCCAGCAGACTCTAAGCCAAGGGTGGGTGACGGTCCGACGAGGCAGAAGAAAAATCCTGGAGACGCCGATGGAGACAGGAGACCCGGGTTTATGGGGGAACCGCCGTGCGGGGAGCCAGGAGCTCCCTGACCGGACAGAGCCTCCGCTGCTGGGATCTACGTGCGGTGAGCGAGATCGTGCAGCACGGCAGCTCGGCCTGGAGGCTATCGGCCCGTCCCCTCCTTGTGCGGCCAGCGTTCCCAGGTCAAGGGCTACTTACTGTCTGACATTCTTCGCTGCAAAGGAGACGCTCCAAGTTGGCCACCCCAGAGGAGCCCTGAACTTGGACGCTGGAATCTACACATCTCGTGTGCATTCTGCTTGGTGGGAATGGAGACTGAGGACAGGATCTCCACGTTCTCAAGATGGTGATTGACTCGGGGGTTCAGGCCGTGCTTGTCCACCCCAGCTTCCGGCACGGACTACACAGCATCCGGTGGTGCTGCCCTCCGTTCTAGAACCGCCCTCGTAATCCAGACAGAGCCCAGGGGAGGGGAGGTGGTAGGACCTCTGAGACCTGGTTTCCACCCTCTGGGGCGATGAGGGGCTGGGAAAGAATGGAGATGAGCTACGTCCAAGTAAGCTCGTGTCCTTGCTGGGCACCTGACCTTGAACTTGGATCCTGAGTTTTGTGGCCCTGCTGCGTGAAGGTGCTAAACTAAACACTGGGAATGTAGCGGCTGGGGGTCCGGGACCTCTGTTGTCATCCAGACTCGGGCTGCTGAGAGTGTGGCCCGTGGATAGAGCATCAGCGTCACCCGGGAGCCCGTCCCAGACCCTCCGCCCTCAACACACAGGATCGGGATCCAAGTGTGAACAAGATCTCACGGTCCGTGCGTGCGCTCAACTTGGAGGCGCCCGGACGTTCTGGAAGACTGCACTTGTCCCCTTCGTTCCCTCGAGCCATGTGGTTGGAATGGATACCGGTCTGCTGGGCTGTGGAACCCTGGGCAGGAGGAAGCTGGCCCTCATGGTGCTGAATGTGGGTCTAGGACCTGCACAAATACTCACCGAAGCAGCAGCTCCAGAGGACGCAGAAGGCCGCCCAGCAGAGAACACGACGTGACTGGCTCATTCGGGGCCACAGGCTCTAGGAGGCTCCGCGGCGCACGTGAGCACAGCCTCCTTCCGGCGGACAGTCATGCGTCTTCACAGGGTCGCTCTCCACACACCGCGTGTAGGACCCATTCAGTCTACAACGTGGCGTCTGCCTCCCACGGGTGTTTGTCCTCCCACGACGGACCCGCGTGCTGGGGTGCCGTCGTCTCCCCTGGACCGCTGGCACCGGGCTCCCCACCCTTCTCCGGTCTGCCCCGGATGCCGCCCCGAGTTTGTCTGCCAAATCGCAAGTGGTTAACGCTTCCTGCCTCTTGCCGAGAGACCTTCGCTGAGACCACGCGGCGCCTCTAATGTGTGAACTCTGAGCTGCTTTATTTAGCACAGTCTTACGGATAACTCTCAAGACGATGCAGACGGGCACAGGTTTTCTCTCGTCTTTCCGATCCTTTTTTTTTTTTTGAATTGAGAAAGGACCAGGGGATTTGGATGGCCGGAGTGGGATGAACGCATGTGTTCATCTCAACTGAATCCTGAGATCCACGACGGCAGTGAAGGACCGAGGTGGCGTATCAGGGAGTGGGTCATGGCAAATGAAAGCTGCGGACCACATCTCGGGGCAGAGGAATGCTTCCGGGCAGTGGTGTAAGCGGTGGACCTGTCTACACCACAGGGCCCAGGCTAGACTGGCATTGATGGTCGGCACGATTGGCTGAGCGCCAGGTGGGGCCACGTCCATGCAAGACACCTTCCCAGCCACACGGGGACCCCAGGAAAGACTGTGCTCGGGGCTCTGGTTCCGGGGTCAGCGGGTGCAGCCAACGGGGTGATGGGAACTCACTAGGAGGTAATGGAGTTATTGAACAAGCCGGCCCGGGTGCAGCAGGAAACAGCTTTATTGTTTCCCAGCCCCGCTCTACTCAGGACTTCTGCTTCCTCCCTCCGAGGTCACCACCTGGGTTGATTCCTGATTCCTGAGATTCCCTCCGAGGGAGCCCTAAATGCCCCATCCAGCTTCACATCAAACCTTGGGTCTCCTGTCCCATGTCGGGCAGCCACTGGTTTCTACAGGTCCCCAACACCATCAGAAGGACGTTCCCTATGCCTCCCTGGCTGGACCGAGGGGTCACGCTGTGGTCAGAATGTTCTTAATGTTGAAATTGTGTGCCCAGAGTGACAGCGTTAGGCGGGTGGAGCCCGGGGGAGGGAACTGGGTCATGAGCGTGGAGCCCCCAAGGTCAGACGGTTAGCGCCCTGCTACAAGAGGCCCCGGGGACCCTGTCAGCCCTCTGCCAGGTGAGGACACGGGGAGAAGTCGCCCTCCCAGAACCTGCCCCCGCTGGCATCTGAGCAGGGACCTCCGGCACCAGAACCAGCAGAAATACATCTCGGCTGTTGATAAGCCACTCAGCCTGGTCAGTGGTGTTTGCTGTAGCAGCTTGAGCTAAGACAGTTCCCCGCGGGGAGAGGGGAGGCCCTGCAGATGAGCACTTATGCCCCGGCCCCTATACTCACTGCCGCTGAGTTCCACCCAGGTACGAGGGCTGTCAGAGCCCATGTCCCCACCCAAAACGTGGGGGGCAGCCGTGGGCCTGTCAGCGGGTGAGGAGAGCTGCCCCAGGACTTCCTGCCAGGTTGGCAATGTTCTGGGCCACTAGTCTGGGAGGCACTGGGCTCACTCATCTGGGAGGCACTGGCCATGCCTGGCTATTGAGCGCTTGAGTTACCACTAGTGTGGCTCAGGCAATGACTCTAAATTTATTTGATTTTAATTAATTTAAATTCAAATAGTCTCCTGTGTTTAGTGGCTACCAAGTTAGCCAGCTTTTAGTCAGAAAGACAGGATCCAAACCCCACAGTGGCAAAAGGAACGCGATCACGTCTCACATGAATTTCTTAGCCGTATACATGGGGTTTTCCGTCACTGGATCAGGAACAAAGTGCTATAACGCAGCGAGGGGCAGAGAAGAATGCTTAGATGTCGAAAGTGTAAACCTAAATAGTTTCAGGAGCTTTGGAGGGTAGATAGAGTTGATAGAGGAAAACAAGAGGCAGAAAGTTGGAGAAGGAACAAGAAAGAGGAGGGGCGTGTGGGGTCTGTCTTCTTGCAGAAAAGAAGTCCGTGAAGGCCAAAGGGACGGGAGATAGACACAGAACAGGAGGAACCGAAAGCAGTGTGCGGCCATCACAGACGCGTTTCCGCGTGGAAAGGGCCTCGTGAGTGTCCAACAAGCAGATGTTGATAGGGTGACAGACGGACCGATGGGTCGGGAGATGCTGGTGTGCGAGAGTGCATCTACACTTATGACATCGTCCTGAGAGTTCAGGTCATCTGGCATAGAAAAGATCTCACGACTTCCAGAGAGAGAGAGAGAGAGAGAGAGAGAGAGAGAGAGATTTGCGGCAAAAGTCAGGCAACACTGGAAATGTGGGGGGAGGGACACAGAAGCGGCTGCCGTCCTTATTCTCGGCTGAGACCCCTTCCTGCCCCCAGAGCCCCAGCCACGTGGGAGGGCCAAGACAGCTCTGGGCATCGAGCTCCTTTCCAGGGAGGTGCTGAAGACATACCCCACTGAATGTGAGAATAAACTCAGGAAAAGTAAGGGGTCGGCTTGTGTGTCAGGAGTCAGGACAGGGGCCCAGAGAGGCCTCAGAGGAGAGCAGGGAAGGTCCGCAGCAGGAGTCAGCTGTCCGCCCTGGAGCAGGCGTGGGGAACGTTCCAGTGCGGCCCACACGATGCAAGAAGGGCGGCGAGACGAGGAAAGAAACCCACAGTTTACGAGATGTGTTGGCCCTATTGCGAATTTTGCAGTTAGCGCTGAAATGGCGAAATGTTCCGAAGGCTTGGCAAGTGAGAGCCAGTTACCAGCCCTTGTCCAAAAGTTGCATGTGCCTGTGTTGTGTGTGTGCACGTGTGTGTGTGCGAATGTATGTCTGTGTGTGAGTCTACATATGTAGGTGTGTCCGTATGTGTGCACACGTGTACTCATGCACGTGTGTGTGTGTGTGCACACACGCGGGAGACAGGGGGCCTCGATCGGCCGGTGCTGGTGCTGATTTTCCACACTGGGCCGTGGCCGCATTGCAGACAAGGGAAGATAAGTGTGGGAGTCTGGCGTCAGAAAGCATAGAAGGGGAAGGCGTTTAATAGAACACGTCTAAAGTCAACACAATATAAGACGGAAACAAGAAACGTTCATTGTGGAGGGGAGGGCGCCAGCCGGGGGCACAGCTTGTCGCCGCGAGGCCCCCGGACCAGCCTGGGAGCCACCGGAGACCAGGGCCATCCAGACGCTCTGAATCACTGCCCAGTGGATCCTGTCCGGGACCCCTCTCCGGGATCCCGCCTGTCCCCCCAGCCCGATGTCCCTCCACTCCCCGGGTGGCATCTGGGGGCAGTGGGGGTGAGGCCCCGCCGGGGGACAGACAGGGGACGGGTCGGGTGTCTCTCCTCACCTTTGGCTTGGTCTTCAGCTGAGCTTCATCTTTAAACATGTATTGTTTCGAGAAACAAACCCGAGGTTTTTCAGGAATGATTTTTGGCAAACGCAAGCCCTGAAACGCTGCCCCCGCACCCCTGTATCTGACACACAGTGCGTCCCGCCATACCCCCCCCACCCCGGATTGGGAATCAGGAGCACAGCCGCCCTCCCTGCCGCCCACATGGCTTCCTGCGGCATTTTTACAGTGAGGGCTCCCTCTCTTCCCGGCCCCCTCCCTGCCAGGCGGGATCCCCCCACCCCGCAGGGGTGCCAGCCCCACAGGGGTCTCCCCGGCCCCAGGTCCAGCGCTCTGCCCACTTCCTTCCCCCACGGTCACCCTCCCTCCCACGTCAGTGACCCGATGCTGTCAGTGTCTCCCTGGCCAGGCACCATCCTGCAGGGGCTCTGCAGCCCACGGCTGGCGGGGACACACCTCGCCCACTGGGGCCAGCACCCACCTCGCCCCTCGGTGGGCCCTGGGTGTCTGTGCCTCTCTCGCTCTTGAATGGTGCCCACTGGACAAGAGAGGCTGAGTGTGTCTGAGGCCAGTGTCATCACGGGCGACACTGCAGGCTGATGACCTGGGAAGTGCCTGCCGTCTGGCAGCCTGGACCTGACCATCTCCGTCTGAGCCCAGAGCCACCCCTCACCCGGGGCCCTGGGGCAGCGTGTCCCAAGGCCCCCAGCCCTGATGTAACGTCCCCACCAGGCGGGCCACACGCGTGCCCAGGACGGCGCTGCTCTGACTGCCCCCGAGTGCACACACCTGTGCCCTCCGTGAGCCTGTCTCGGCTCCCCTGCACCCCGGGCCCTCAGGTCTCTTCTGACGCTCAGCAAGGGGCTCGGGGAGAGGAAACACGATAGTCTTTGTAAAACCTAAAATAGCGGTGAAAGATACAATGCACAATGCAGAATAATTATTCTTAAACGATCAGTAAGTAGAGAACATCCGCAAGTGGAAAGTCTCGTGCACGTCCCAGCAGCACATTCTGCAAAATGCAATGAAATCCTGCAAACCGCGATTAAATTCCCACCCACCACAGCATCGCCTCACAGAGCATCCTTACACGGGCGCCTCCAGGAGACGCGCACTGAAGGAGGGCGCACCATTCGCCGGCGGCTTCTCCTCGGCTGGCAGTTGAACTTTCCACCCGATCACTCGGCCGCCAGGACCGGAGAGGTAAGAACCCGGCGCTGGCCCGCCCCTCACGAGGAAGCGCCCCCCCCCCTCCCCAGGTCACACGCTGGCCTGACGTTGGAGGGGGCTTCTTTTCAACGAAGAAGGGCTGACATCGGCCTGGTGTCAGCTCCAGACTTTGGGGGGGGGCGTCTTCTAGCCCACCCAGGCCCTCGGTCTACACAGTGAACCAGAAAGAGCCCCGTCCTTATATAACTCACATAGCAGTGGGAGCGCCAGGCAGAGGGGCAGCTAAGGACCAGAGAAGACAGAGCAGGCGGATGAGACCGGTGGGTGGGGACAGAGACAGAGGCCAAGGGAAGCACAAGGCAAGGCGACACTTGAGGACAGCTGTGCAGGAAGTGAAGAAGCAGACCAGAAGATAACCTGAGACAGAGCTTCCTGGTGGAGGTCACAGCAAGTGCAAAGGCCCTGAGGTGGGAGTGCGCCTGATGTGCTGCAGGGGCAGGGGAGAGGCTGTGGGGCTCAGCAGGGAGAGCAAGGGTGAGCTGCAGGGGTGTGGATCTGGGAGGTGACAGGTGGCTCAAGCAGGGCTGGAAGGTGACTGAGGACCGAGGCTTCCATTCCTGGGTTGGTGGGGGGGGGGGGCGGGGGCTCCGGCAGAAGGAGCTCGGAGCAGCTGAGGTTGTCTTTGTTTGCTTGCCTCACTCTTCAAGAGCCAGAGTCTGCCTTCCAGGTTGAACGGCGGCAGAGGGGAGGCGCGCGGGCCATCCAGGAGGCTGCCGCGCAGGTGGCGGGGGGGGACGGGAGGGGCGGGCTGGGGGGTCCACCGGGAGCTGAGCTCGGTGTGTAGAGTTTTTGATCCTGTATCCAGAAAGGATGTTCACACTCGTGATAACTTTATCCTTGAGATCACTGGAATGCTAAGGGTTTACCTCTGGAGAAACCGCTGGGCCTCATGTCGTTTCTGGGTGAGTAATCCCCCCACTGTTACAACCCACCGGGTGTTGAACCCTGGAATCAAAGTCAGTTGATGAAATTTGCTAGAAGCTGAATACAAATTATTGCACACAGAGGCATACTCTCCGTGGACTCGGTGGCCCAGTTTCTTAATTTACTGACGCAGTCACATTAACTAGTCTCTGAGATTGGTTTGATTCTTTGGAGATTTTTTCCTGATTCCATCGGCGGCTGTGGGTGGCAGGGATTCGGGTCTCTCTTTCCAGATTTTGGGGGTAATTCCAGCGTAGGAACGTGAAATGAGGAGTTCAGAATGAGCTCCTGGGTGGGAAAAATGGAAAGGAACATTTTCTTTGGCAGTAGTGGAGGTTAAATGGAGTCAGGGCTGTGTCACTGTTCTCAAAAGAACGTCCATTCCTGGTTCAGGCCTGGCGACCGCAGGGGCAGGTGTGGGGCTCTGTGTGGGAATGCGTGGGTGCAGGAGCAGGGCACAGACACAGGCACACGGCCACACAGCAGGTGCCTCTGCCGGGGACGCCGAGCCAGCCTGGCCCTCACATCTGCAGCAGAAGGAGAGGGAACCCGGGCCCCGTGGCAGGCAGAGTAAGCTGTTGACATCACGATCTGTGCCGCCGGGGGACAGTCAGCGGATGCGGGGGCGGCTCTGGTTCTCATCTGGCGAGGGGAGCCGAAATCAGCGCCCCCGGTGACAACACAGACCAGCGCTCGGAACAGATGGCCGGACGCCTGCTCAGTTCTGTTTCTGGGGCTGTTTACATTCTTAAGTGACTGACTGTGACACGTCGTCCCAGTGATGACGTTCTCCGCTGTGGCCTCGGAAACCGCATGCCCCTACCCGGGACCGCCCGGGTGGGCTTCGTACCCTACAAGCTGCCGCGAAAACGGCCCGGGCTCGGATGACGGGCGCTTCCCCCCGGATCGGCTGTGTGGGGAAACCACCCTGTGCCCGGCAACAGAGATGTTCCATCACGCCCGGGAGTCAGGGTGCTCACATTTTCTCCTTCACCACCAGGCCCGTGCCACTGATCTGCAAACATTTGCAACAGCAGGAGATAAACCGGGAAGCACGCGGTCCAGAGCAAGCCGCGTCTTGCTGTCACCCGAGAGTCCGGAAGGATAGGGCTCCGTCCAGGTGGGGCCCTGGTGTTGGCCCTCGCTTCTGAGGCGGAAGACTGAGCCCCGCCGGGCGGTGACCGGCGACCGACAGCCTCACGGGGTCTCCAAGTTCTGTGGGCAGACACCCCACCCCATCTGTGGGGCTGGACGCAGCCGGGGACACAGCCAGAACATGCGAGCAGGCCCCCAGAGCAGGCCACAGAGGACACAGTGACCCGCCACGAACTGTTAGCATGGGCTTCAGCCCAGGACGGTTCCAGGCAAAACCTCCCGTCGCCTCTCGGGGTTCTCGGGGCCATATGTGTCCTGTGATACAGCAGCCTGTAAAGCAAACAAAACAGCCCAAACCAGGCCATGCAGTTCACTTTCTGACCTGGGTCAGACCCAGTCTAAACCATACATCGTGCAGCTGATACCCATGCAGTAGGCGTGTTGTGCGGACACGAGGGAGGCTGCGGTCCCCCACCATTGTCGCCATCGCCAAATCTGCCCTCACGTTCCAGCTACGTTCAGAGACAAGGGGCAGAAAATCTCAAAACAGCCTAGAAATCAGTCTTTTTCTGGTCGAATGTGAGCCAGTATTCTAGATTAGCTAGAATACTATTAACATCAGAGCCTGTATATTCACGTACGTATGTCTGTGTACACGTATTAAAATGCACAGACAGTTGACATTCACATATGTTCAGACCATTCCTAACTATCTAATTCCTTATGAGGCCTAACACTTCATTAGACTGAGTATTGCTGCTCTGCTGTATTCAGAGTATTCATTTTGTTTTGTTTTGTTTTATTTTTAATTTTTTAATGGTTATTTATTTTTTTAAATTTTTTTAATGTTTTATTTATTTTTGAGACAGAGAGAGACAGAGCATGAGCAGGGGAGGGGCAGAGAGAGAGGGAGACACAGAATCTGAAGCAGGCTCCGGGCTCCGAGCTGTCGCACAGAGCCCGACGCGGGGCTCGAACTCACAGACTGTGAGATCATGACCTGAGCTGAAGTCGGACGCTCAACAGACTGAGCCACCCAGGCGCCCCAATGTTTATTTATTTTTGAGAAAGAGAGACAAAGCACGAGCAGGGGAGGGGCAGAGAGAGAGGACGACACAGAATCCGAAGCAGGCTCCAGGCTCCGAGCTGTCAGCACGGAGCCCGACGCGGGCCTCAAACTCATGAGCTGCGCGATCGTGACCTGAGCCGAAGTCAGACGCTTAACCGACTGAGCCACCCGGGCGCCCCCATAGAGTATTCATTTTAAAAGTCAGTAATTCAACCACTTCTATGACGTGTTGATATACACCCGTTTTGCACCTCACCTGAGACCTTTATTTCCTCACCTGCAGGCCAGGACCCGTGCTTGGTACTTCTGTGGCTGCACCAGAAAGCCAGACGCCATCCCTGGTCTGAAGGAACTCAGTAAAGCAGAATGTGCATTAATACAACGCGTCGGAGAGCAGAGCCTCTGTGAACGTTGGGGCACTTGGGGCCGTCAGAGTCTCGCTTCCGTGTAAGATGGACGAGCGGCTGCCTGATGGCAAAGAGAACCCGGATGTAGCCCAGCCCGGCCAAAATGTTCACATGCTGTGAGCCAAAATCCAGGCACCGTTTGAACAGATGAGTCTGGCAGAATGTATGATTGAGCCATTTCTCAAATGTAAACTCACGTCCTAAAATACACAGGACACAGTGATGACAGGGTTCCCCCAGCCTCTTCAAGAGTCGGTGCCTGTGGGGACAGACGTTTCTCCCAGTAAAAGGGGCTGGGTCAGAACAGCACACTCGGATCTTGGGCAAATTCTGAACGCACATTTCTTAGTGTCCACATATCCCCCGATGCTGAGCTGCGATCAATGTGAAAAACATATTTCTTGGTAAATGTGCACTTATGACCCAAAGCTCATGGGAAAAGCCAATCACAAGCGCTGGGAAACCAAGGCCCGTGCAGACTCGGAGGGTTTTAGTCTCAAAGCGCCTGTATTTCCGAGTTGAAGGTAGCGAGTTGAAGCCACTAGGCGAACCCGTGCGCGTTCCTCTTTGTGTCCTAACTTTGCCAACACCGGCCCACACCGTCAGGGCAGGAGCACCTGAGGGCGCCCCTGAGAGCCGGGCACAGACCCGGCTCGCGGGACCTTCGCCATATGCGTTTGGTGAATTCGTTGTAACTGATGTCTAGTTCACCGCAATATTAGATTAGTTTCGGGTGCACAGCATCGCGATTCCACGTTTAGAGCCCTTGGGAAGTGATCACCATGGGGAGTCTAGTCCCATCCAGCACCACACAGAGTCACTGCAGTGTCACTGACTATGCCCCTTATGCTGTGCTTTTCGTCCTCGTGACCTGGTTGTTTTGTAGCCACAGAGTTTGTGGCCCTGAACGCCCTTGACCGCATTCACTCACCCCCCCGACCCCTCCCCCTTCTGGCAACCACAGTCCACACAGGAGTGAGATCACACGTATCAGCTTTTCTCTACCTGACTTGCTTCGCTGCGAACGTGCCCTGTACGTCCATCCGTGCTGTATCTGGTGGGTGTTTGAGAGATGCTGGAAGGCTTGCTGACCCCCCATCCCCACCTCGTTGCAGGCGAGGACCAGAGAAGGGAACGCCTGAGGGCCCCGAGCTGGGGGGAGCGTTGGCAAAGGGGTCCTGGGAACGACGTCATGGCTCTTCTGGAAGGTAGGTGTACTTATGGTCTCAAAGCATTGAGTCGGAATTCCTTATCTTCCTAGCAGTGTGTTGGTGCCCTCCATCGAGGATGGCTTAGCTGCAGCCAGCTGAGAGAGTATGAGCCCCCGACCGCCTGTAACGTCACAGCCACAATGTGGAACAGGTGCCTGAAGACGTCCACGCCCCGCACGCGACCAAGGCGCCACCTGTGATTCCATCCAGCCCGCCAGGGAAAATACTGAGTTTCAGAAAGTGTATGGACGTCAAGGGGTCACAGGAGCACAGGTGGGAGCCCCCGATCTAGGTCAATGGTGTAAAAGACAAACAGGAGAGGTCGGCGGCGAGGGCAGCAAACGTGGCCGAGGCGTCCGCGGGGTGCAGAGCGCGGGAGCGGCAGACCCCGCGTGCGTGTGCCCCGGGCAAGCGTGTCGGGACTCACTTGGCAGCTGGCGGGTGCCCGGAGGAGCAGGAGCCCCACGCTTGCGGGTGAGGAGGCCCGCGAGGGACAGCAGGTGCGAGACCACGGGTCGGGACACCACGGAGGGGACGTGGAGCGGTGCCGGCAGAGTGTGAACCCAGCCGGGACGCCTGCCATTGGCCCAGATGCTGCAGGGCATCTCGGCAGGAGGTTGGGAAGTCACCGAGAACAAGTTAAATGAGCCTTTGCGCTTTCGGAGCACGGGCGTGTGGCTCGTGAGGCCAGCTGCAGGGGCCCATGAGGACGTGGATGTGGACAGTGACTAAGCATGAGGGCGTATTTGGGCTTATTTCCCGACAGGCCCCTGCAGAAGGCCTCCTCGCAGGGTGGCTTCTGGGCGGTTCTCCCGGCACAGGCACCTGGCAGGGGGCAGATACCCCACGAGGCGGACTGAACTGACAAGAGATAGGCTGGGCTGCACGTGCAGAGTTTGGCATGAAATTCAGCCAGGGCAACTGCCTCCTGCAGAAACAAAGCCACACAGGGCGGGACACGGCCAGAGGGAGAAGGGGACATCTCGGGATTCCTCACTTGGGTCTCGGAGGAGGAGAGAGGCTTCCGGGAGCCCGGCTTCGGAGTTCCGCAGGGCTTCTTAGGACGGGATGAAAAGCACAGAGGACAGACTCCGAGAGCCCAGTTCCTGCCTCCGCCATGTGAATGTTTACTCTGCGTTCACATTTCCCTCCACTAAGATACTAGCTGTGGCTGCATAGACACTGGTCACCGTCTGACTCTCACGAATCTATCACCAGTGGCCGTTTTTTCTTTTTATTTAACCTTAGTTAGCATACAGTGTCGTATTGGTTTCAGGAGTACGATTCGTGCTAGTGGCCACTTGAGCCCTCTCTTTGCAAAGCCACTGGCAGGGTTACATCTTTGGGACCTTCCTCCTCGTCCTGTAGGTAGAAGCAGGTGGAGGCCAGGAGAGGACAGTGGCCCGTCCAAGGTGGCACAGCCCCGGAGCGCGGCACAGGGCGACTCACTCTTCAGGGCCGATCGGGCTGCCTGCCGGCCAAGTTCACGTGGGTCGGGTCTGTGTCTGCCGTGACTGCAGTGGCCAGGCCGAGGCGTGCCGGCCACGGGTGAGCGTGTCTTTGTGTGGAAGCCACAGTCCAGAAGACACGACAATAGGACGGTAACGGTGACTCCTGACGACGGCCTGGTCTCTGGCGGGTCTTTGGGCAATTAGTACGGAAGCCCGAGGTGTGCACCAGGGGGGCCAGCTCCATGGATGTGGCCGTGGCCGGGCACTACCTTGTTCTGGGAATGAGCAGGGAAAGATCCGCGTGCCTCCCCTTCGCCAGGTAAAGGTGGGCTCTTTGCAACACGGACACGTTGTTGGGAAAAGATACATTGTCATGTGTGCAACAGCCGGAGTTCCGGGATAGATTCCTGGCGGGCTGGGTTACAAGACAGCGGGTGGCGGGCACCCTTGGGAAGTCAGACGGCGAGACACCCGGCGCTCGGGGGCTCACCGCTCCCTGCGCGCTCTCGCGCACCCTGGGCATCAGGAGCCCGGACGTCCGGAGAGGACTCGTCTGCCCAGGACAGCGGCGGGTCCCGCCCCGTCCGCAGACAGGCGCTGTGCGACAGCTCCCACAGAAGCTCCGAGCGCCGTCACCGAGCGTTCTTCTGCAGGTGACGCCCGCCTTCACTGTGTCTCCAGGGGCTGGGGCAGAGGAACTCGGCCCCACAGGTTTCTTGTGAGTAAATATCCAGTCTTCTTTTGATCCAGGAACCTCAGGTTTCCTGGGGGATAAAACAAGGAAGCAGATCTGGAAAGCTCCCACGCATCACACGGGCGCCAAGGAAGATGCTGGACCGGACATATTTTGCTGCAGCCACTGAGCGTCAGGACGGGCCTCTGCCTTCTCCCGTCTCAGCACCCCGCGGCTGCAGGGCCTCGAGCCCTTGTCCACCAGACAGGAGCACGGGTGCTCAGAAAAACCACCTGGCCATCCCCCTCGGGGCCACGTTCCGAGCAGTGTCCCCGAAAGAAGTGTCCCTGCGGTCCTGGTGGCACCCAGGGGTGCAGAGGATGACAAGTACTGTTGGCTGCACGAGCGGGGTGTCCTAGCCCCGCTGGAGGGTGCAGAGGGAGCCGTGAGGCCGCCGCCGGCCTGTGCCGGGAGCTGGCGGGCACTGGCAGCGGTTGTGGCCTCCCCCGCGGGCTCCCCTTCCCGCCTCCCGAGTCCGCACGAGATGCCGGAGGGGCCGCGGCTTCTGGGCAGGGCAAGACGTGGACCCAGGGCAGGTCCAATTTACGTTTCGGAAGATTTCCCTTCCCAAAAGGGAAGTGTCTCCGAAGTTACTTCACTCTGAGAAGTTGGGAGGGAAACGTTCGGATAATCGTCATTAGGCCGTTCTTGTCCAGAAAAGCATTCGGTCTGCAAGTCTGAGCTCCGACGACACCGGAGCTGCCGGGACACCCGCCCCAGAGGCCCTCGGTCCTCCACTCGGGGTCTCCAGGTATAAGGTCATTCACACCAAGACGACAAGCACGGGGTCCCCCTGCTCTCCAAGCCGAGAGGAAGGCGCAGGGTGCCGGCTGAGGCCGCGCTAATTAAAATCAGATTGACCCTCAGACTGAGGAGCGGAGAGACCCAGAAAATACAAGGTGTGGGAGCCGAGGACATGATAAGCAATTAAGGGTTGATGGAGTATTGTGTCCAACAGAGCAGACTAAGCATCCAGTTTTCAAAAAATCTCCCCAAAGAAAAAGCCCACACAGAAGGGAAGGTTTTTAATTGTAGGCATCGGGACGGCTGTAGACTGATGGGGACGGTGACTTTATCGGCCAAACGGATTCGGTGATGGATGTGCAGACAAAGCAGATGTTACAGGGGACACGGGGCACCGCGGCACGTGACGAGGTCGGCGGCGGGAAGCGACAGACAGACAGACGGAGGCCGGTGGCGGGCCCGGTGGACCCGCGGGCTGTGTGCACCGCCCTCTGTTTGTGAGCGGAGCAGCCGCGGCCCCACGCTGTGTCGCCGCTGCTGGGCCTGGCACACACGTGACAGGGGCGCTGCGGTGAGCAGGCAGGGAGGGGAGAGTAATGGGGGCGAGCACGCGACCCACTGTGAGCGGCAGATGCTGCTGGCCTCGGTCCATCCGCCTGGCCGTGCGCTCTGGGCACCTGCCACAGGGGCCGGGCGTGCGAGGGCCGGGAACGGCGCGGTGCTCCGGGGACGAGGCTTCGGAGAGGAAAAGGAGCACAAAGGAGGGCAGGGCCACGTCCTTGGCACGTGCCGCACGGCACCGCGACCGCCTCGCCTCGCCGCGTGAGCCGTCTGTCAGCTCAGGGGCCGCTGGTGATTGCTCAGCACTGCCCCCCTCGTGCCCCACCCCGTCCAGCAAATGTCCTCTCGTGACGGCCCCTCCGGCAGCCGGCAGCACAATGGATGACCGGGCGCCACGCGCACCTGCGGCCAGATGTTACAGCCCCAGCAACACCTGGGAGAGCGGCAGGGCGGAGAGCAGGTGACCTTCAGACGGGGCTCAGACACCTGGCCATGGAGCCGCAGACGTCCATCCACCGCGGCGTCCGTGGAGCCGCTCGGACCGTGACACCTGCTCGTGGAGGAGACGCCGAGCGCCCGGCTGGCAGCGAAGGCGGCTCCCGCCGCGTGCGGGACGTCGGGCTCAACCCTGGACCCTCCGCAGCCCCTCACCCAGGGGCCCGCGACTACCAGCTTGTATTCACTGGGCAGCAACGACGTGCTGTAAAGAGCAGTGGCTGTGACAGTCTTCGTGGAAACCTGGGAGGTGGGTCCCCACTCCCCTGTTTAAGGCCAAGAGGAGGCAGCAGCACACAGGCCACCCATCAGCCTGGCCCACTTGACGCCGGCTCCCTACCCCTTGTCACTGAGAGCACAGGATGCTGCCCAGGGTCCGTGATCATGGGTCCTGACTTCAGAGCGACATCCAATTTTGACCTCAGGCCAGGAAGGTCACATGGCAATGTTAATGTAGCATTGAAGCCAAGGTCGGCCCCCCTTTATCGTTGTAAGTCATGTGTCACCCTTCCAGGGGTAATTTATCGCCCGACGAACCTCTCGGGAGACGTGCCCAAAGCTTGGGTTCCGGTACGGAGGCTGCTTGGGTGTCATCAGATGCTTTCAGGGGCAGCTTGTTCCACAGGGTGACCCCTGTGGGCTCGTAACAGACCCTGAAGGCTTGTCTGTAAAGAAAGGAGTTTTGTTTTTCCTGCGGGAACACGCCAGCTGTTTTCATGGGCTAACACAGCATCGCGGGAGCGTTCCCGGGCTGGGGAGGGAGTCCGATGTGGACCCCAAGCCCGTCCTCTGCTTCCCTGAGTCTGTAGGTTGGGGGGATGAGGGGATACCGCACACCCCACCCCGTTTGCCACGGGGGGCTCAGGCCCGGCGACTCGGGTGGGGGGGGCACCGCGCAGCTGGTCGCTCACACCCACACGGGCCAAGAGGGCAGGGAGAAGATACGTCGTGTGGCCAGCAAGTCCCTGCACATCCTAGACGTGGGTGCCCGGACCTTCAGGAGACACCTGAGGTCTGAGAAGGCTTGAAGAGGCGGGAGGGCTCCCGTGCTGGGGTGACCTCACTGACTCCGTGACGTCTGGTAAGCAGACTGGACGGGTTCGGGGATGAAGCTTGTTGCGGACTATTGGCCGTATACCCATGGTGCCCATTTCAAGACGGGGTACGGTCTGACTCCAGGGCGCTGGAGAAGCTCACCCCGTGCTAGTGGCAGGCACGCTGCCCTGGTGCGTCTTGTGGGGCCTGGGTCCCGGCCCCCATCGACACGGTCGCTGGGGGGGCAGAGCCGAGATGAGTTGGAATCGGGCCCGAAGAAAGCAGTGCTTCTGTGCCCATGTCCCCCGGCCAGAGATGGGCCATCGGAAGCTCTGCTCCTGAAAAGTACCACCTACAGAAATCTGCGTCCCTTAGCTACTGGCCACACAACAGGTTGTCTCGAACCAGAGGCTAGACGCAGCAAATGTTTCACTACTGCTCCCGAGTCTGTGGGTCACGGGGGGCGATTGTCAGTCCTTCTGTCTCCTATGTCTCACCGAGACCTCATGTGACCTCCACTGGGAAGGCTGGGAGGCTGGGGGGGGGGCACTCTAGGGGGCTGCTGTGGACTGAACTGTGTCCCCCACCCCCCGCCCAAGTCTAACCCCCAATGTGATGGTGTTTGGAGAGGCAGCTATAAAGGAGGTAACGATGTCAAGTGAGTTCATAAAAAGGGAGCCCTGATCCTATCGGACCGGTGTCCTTACAAGCAGAGGAAGAAGCAACAAAGCTCTCTTTCACTGTGTGTACGGGGAAGGGGCCATGCAAGGACCCAGGGAGAAGGTGGCTGTCTACGAGCCAGGAGGAGAAGCCTCACCAGAAACCATCCTGCCGGCCCCGGATCTCAGGCCTCCAGCCTTCAGAGCTGAGAGAACATCAGTCTGCTGTCCGAGCCCCCCGTCCACCGGGCCAGGCTGGGCTCTTCACGAAGCGATCTCAGGGGACACGAAGGGGACGGGGAGGCCACCAGGCCTTGGGAGACCTAGCTTGGGACCACGCAGCTCCTCTCTGCCTCTAGGACAGCGGCCCCGGGCAGGACGGTGAGGACACACAGCCCCACCTCTCGACCGAGGGACCGTGAGGCGCACGTGGACGTTTGCACCCTGCCCTCCCTCCCGGACAGAGGTGGACCCGACTGCTGTGTGCGTGAGATGTTACTTTTATCATTACTTCTAAGTGTACAGAAAATTGCGTGGGAAGAATGGAAAATGGCCAGACCCCTGTATCACGAATGTCTCGCGTTGGTGCGATACATTTGTTGTGATGGGTGGGCCCATGCTGATGGTCACTGCTTATTAGCTGAGAGGCACGGTCCTCCTAGGGTCCCTCTGGGTGTGGGACACTCTCTGGGCTTGGACAAGTGCATAATGACACGTGTCCACCATTGTCGTGGCTTACAGGACAGTGTCACCGCACTAAACGCCCCCCGTGGGTCACCTGGTCACCTGCCACCCCCAGCCCCTGGCAACCGCTGACCTTTTCACGGTCTCCATGGCTTTGCCATTTCCGGAATGTCATGGTGTTGGAACCACACCGTGTGTGGCCTTTTCAGACTGGCTTCTCTCGGAGTAATACGCACTGAAGAGTTCTCTCTGTCTTTTCACGGGTTGACAGCTGGGTTTTTTTTTTTTTTTAGTGCAGAATACTATTCCATTGTCTGGGTGTCCCGCACCTTCTGTGTCCATCCTCCTACCGAAGGGCACCTTGGCCGCTCCCAGGTGGTGTTGGCTGTGAATAAAGGTCTTTGTGTGGACGAGAATTTTCAGCTCACGTGGGTAAATCCCCAGAGTTACCTGCAGGCTCGCGTGGTGAGAGCGAGCTCAGTTGTGAAGGAAGCCAGCTGCCGCCACATCGCATCCCCGCCATGTCACGATGCCCGAGGGCTCCCGCTGCGCCCCGTCCTCGCCAGCCGCGCCGGGGCGCGCGTTCTGGGAGACGTGCGTGCTGGTGTCTCGCAGCTGCTCTGGCTGGCAAGCCCCTCCCGACGCACAACGGGGAGCACCTGTCACGGGCTGATTCTCCACCCCCGGTCTTCTCTGGCGTCGTGCTCGATGTTCCGCCAGTTTCCCAGTTTGCAATACTTTCATATTATTGAGCTTCCAGTGTTCTTCGGATGCTTCGGATACTAGTATGTTTTGCAAATCGTTTCGTGTCCGAACAGTGTCTTACACAGAGGCTTTTAACTTTACAGAACTTTAGCTGAGCAATTGCCTCCTTCGTGGATAGCGCCTTTGGTGTTAACGTCTAAAAGTCACATCACATCCAAGGTCGCCCAGATTTTCTCCTCAGAGCTAAGTCTATGAGTATTTACGATTACTTCTATTTCAGTGTATGATCTGGTTTGAGTTCATGAGACCCGGGTTTTTAAGCTCTAAACTCACACAACTCGGGAGGCCCCGCTACGAAGGAAACACAGAATCACAGCCGCCAGACTAAATCAGTCCCTCGTGAAGGAGTCATTGCAAGGGAAGCTCCCACACCCCATCAGCTTCAGGGTGAATCTGCCTGTGCGGCCGGGGTGGGGCGGGCGGGTGCTGCGGCCCCCGTGAGGGCACGACAATGACACGGGGCCCACGGCTGTGCTAGAATCACGAGGGCCCGAGGACCTGGCCCAGCGGCCCAGCCTGCGATGCAGAAACCCAGGTAGACGTGTCTCTGCCTCCGGGCCACGTGAGGGTCTGCTGAGGTTCCAGGCCCTTCCGGGACCTCGTGGGCCAACACCATCCTGCCCATTCAGCTCCTTCTGCTCCAGAGTCTTGCAACTGCCCCAACAACACCTGGGGAGCGACGAGCCCCCATCACTCGGATCCCCCCGTCACCCTGTGTGCCCCAAAGGGACAGAAACCAGCATCTAGCTCCTCAGTGGTTACCGGCCTCTCTCTCCCCGGCCCCACGTTGTCACCCCTGGGGGGCCCAAGCTCGTCTGCTCTCCAGTGCGCCAGGCCCCAGTCTCTGCAGGTATTTCCAGGCCCTTCCCCCCAGGGCTCCTGAGAACCAAGGCCAGGCAAGAGCCCCACTTGCTCACGTCAGGCCTGGCCCACCAGCTCTGGCTGCTGGCTGGGCCGGTGGGCACGGCCCTGGTTTTGGCGCCATGTGGCATGTGGGGCTTCCCCAGCGGCCTCACCTGGACAGGAAGGTGACCCTGGGGGCCGAGGGAGGAGCTGTTAGTTCCTGGAATCCTGGTTCTTTGTTTTGGGGTGAACGGGTGGCCGGCTGATTTTGGCTTGCGGCCCCTTCAACCAGGGCATTAGAGCTAATCGAGGCGCCTGCCCTCCATCCTGGGAATCCAGCCCTGCAGGCGTGCATGAGGGCTTCCGGCCCATCTGCACCCCTGCGCTGAGACAAACAGAGACGGGGGTGCCCGGGGCCCCTCCCCTCGCAGCCAGGGCAGCACCTGAGCCAAGGTGAGAGCAAGAGAAGCAGCAGAGGAAGGGGCCTCGGCCCGAGTTCTCCAGCCTCAAACCCCACGGACACTTGACCACCATATTCGGGGAAAGGCCAAGAACACGCACCTGAAGTCACGTGTCCTTCTCACCGTGAAGGCTACCCCGCGTGGCTCTCCCTGCGCCCAGGCTGGGGCCGCAGTCGGGGCCCCCCAACCCCAGACCCACAGGTGCCGGCGCTGTGCTGCTGAGTGAAAACACGCACCGAGCCGCCGTGCCGGGGTCCCCTCTTGGACCGGGCGACGACAGGTGCACGTCTCTGGGAGGGGCCAGCAAAAGCCCCCTTCACTGCAAGCCTGGGGTTCGGAGCCAAGCGAGCAGGAGCTCCCGGCCAGGCGCCCGGGCGTCCACGTGGCTGTCGCCGGTGGGTCCACCCCGGCACACACCGTTTATTCTGGGAGTTACAGCCTACCTTCGTTTTCTTTTAAGAGATCCGTTCTGAGCGAGGTGCTGCTTCACCCTGTCCCGACAGACAATGGTGGCATTGAATGGCATTAAGCCCGCTGTGCCCACGGGTGCAACAGCCAAGCTAAGTGTCCGCTTTGAAGGGCCCTCTGGGGACCTCACAGCCCCAAGCAGGTGGTGAAGCCAGCACAGAGCCCGCACACGGCAAGTGACAGGTGAGTCCCCGAAGATCAAAGACTGTGTTACGCCGACGGCTCTAGTTGGGGCACCGCCCCCGGCCCCGTCAGGACATGACTGGGGTCCTGAGTCCTGTGCCGTCTCTAGCCTAGTGGCCTCTGTCTGCTGTCCTTCCAGGGACCTGTTCGTGCAGGAAAATAGTTGAACATCCCACGGTGGTTCCCCCGGAGTCCTGTCATGGTCCGTCTCAGGGGCAGAGGGCGTCTGCCTGCTGACCATCAGCGCGGCCCCACGGTCACGGAGGGGGGAGGCCGGGAGCTGACGGTGGTGCAGGGAACCTGCCCCCCGAGCCTGGAAGGAGCACTCGGCACGGTCCGACTTTGGAAGGGCGGGCAGGCGGTGAGACATGAGTCTTGGCGGTTGATGCGTGAATCGCGGGCTGAGACTGAGTATAATGGAAGCAAAGTATGCATAGACAAGGCACGGTTCAGATCTACAATCAGTGAGTTTGGAGCCCAGGGTCCCATGTGATTGGCTGCAGAAATAATGCAGGCGGGGCAGGAGGCACAGTCTCCTTTAGAATTCCGTGAAGTCGCTCAAATTGTTTGCTGTCTGTATTTTCCCATGCATCTTGGGATATCCTCTCCTGTTGTTGGCATACCGCGGAGGGGTCACTAGGCACGCCACCGCGGGGACAGCAGTGCAGCCCAGCTTCACGTCAGTGGCAGCTGGGACCGCACACAACAACCACAAACAAAAGTGAAAACGTGGACACAGCCCTTGGTCGGAGAACCACACACACAAAGGAGACACTGTTTGCGGTTGGTTAACAGGCTGTTGCTGTCGGGAGGAGACATTGTCTGTCACCGCCTTGGACGGCAGGTGCACTCCATGCTCCTGGAGCGGCAGGACCCCTCTGAGGTTCCCCGGCCTGGTCTCCCTGCTGCTCACATAGCCTCCCGCATTCTTACACGACTGCCAGGCACCCCATATGCATTACAAATGGGGGGTGGTGAACGTGAGATGTTTGTTTTGGTGACGTGGGCAAGCAATGCTCGGAGTGACATTTGCCACGCACAGCGCTGGGTCCTGCAGCTTCCCCGGTGTGTGCTGCCTCTGCCTTGCTCGCTGTGGACACCGAAGGATGACTCAGTTCACGGACACTGAGGGATGAGTACGTTCATGGACACCGATGGATGACTCGGTTCATGGACACCGAGGGATGAGTACGTTCATGGACACCAATGGATGACTCGGTTCATGAACACCAACGGATGACTCAGTTCATGGACACTGAGGGATGAGTACTTTCATGGACACCAATGGATGACTCAGTTCATGGACACCAAGGGATGAGTACGTTCATGGACACCAATGGATGACTCGGTTCACGGACACTGAGGGATGAGTACGTTCATGAACACCGATGGATGACTCGGTTCATGGACACCAACGGATGACTCGGTTCATGGACACCAACGGATGACTCGGTTCATGGAATGCACAGCGCTGGGTCCTGCAGCTTTCCCGGTGTGTGCTGCCTCTGCCTTGCTCGCTGTGGACACCGAAGGATGACTCAGTTCACGGACACTGAGGGATGAGTACTTTCATGGACACCAATGGATGACTCGGTTCATGGACACCGATGGATGACTCGGTTCATGGACACCAACGGATGACTCGGTTCATGGACACCGATGGATGACTCGGTTCATGGACACCAAAGGATGACTCAGTTCATGGACACCAAGGGATGAGTACGTTCATGGACACCAATGGATGATTCGGTTCATGGACACCGAGGGATGAGTACGTTCATGGACACTGATGGATGACTCGGTTCATGGACACCAACGGATGACTCGGTTCGTGGACACCAAAGGATGACTCGGTTCATGGACACCGACGGATGACTCGGTTCGTGGACACCGATGGATAACTGGTTCATGGACAACAACGGATGACTTGGTTCATGGACTCCGATGGATGACTCGGTTCGTGGACACCAACGGATGACTCGGTTCATGGACACCGACGGATGACTCGGTTCGTGGACATGAACAAACCCACCAGAGGGAGCTTGTCTGGTCGAGCCTTTGGGCCGCTCAACAGATTAGCGGAGGGTTTTGTTTGAGAAACACGTTCCAGTGCTTGCCCCACCTGAAGTCCTACAGACCATCCCTGCTTTCTCGGGTGCAGCGTGGGGGAGAGATGGGGAGACACCTACAAGACGCTGGCCGTGGTGAAGCCAGGATCCGGACAGCGTGTCATCTGTGTGCCCAGAAACAGGAAGCTCCGTTCTGCCTGCAGCTTGAAAGAAAATACACAGTCAAGTGCGGGACTTTGCACTGGCCGGTCCCAGCCCTTCTTCAATGCCCGGATTGGGGGACACGCGGTGAACACACAGGCCCTTGGGACAGAACAATTGCTACTGAAGTGAGGTAGCAGGGAGCCCTGTGTGCACGGTCTGGGCCCCGCAGTTCCAGGCACTCAGCTCGTCCCCACAGGGCTCTGGGCCCCCATTGTGCTCCCATCACGAGCTCAGTGTGGGGACACGTCCTTGTGGTACCAGGCGTGGCCTGTTGGGGGCTGGATTGAGGACCGGGGTGACACCAAGTGGGGTCTGTGTCCCCCAACAGTGAGAGGGAAGCAGTGGGTGAGGGTCCTGGTAGGGAGACCAAGCCCACAGGCAGACTGCATGAGCCCCTGAGGCAGGAGGCTGGGGAAGGGAGCCTCCAGACGGGGCAGCAGGGACCTGTATCCCGAGGGGTCTCCTCTTTGCTTTGGGGTGTGAGCCAGGGGGGCACGGGTTGAACTTGTTCTTGCTAGAAGGAGCCATTTGCACACCTCCAGTGAGCAGTGGGCAGTGTGACACGGGGCCCTTCTCCCCAGAGTCACTGGACAGTGTCCAGCACCCGCCAGTGGTCAGCACCCAGCGCTCTGCCAGCTGTCACCCTGCTCCCCCTCCTGGCTACACCTGTCCCTACTCCATCCACGTCCGCTGGCGCTCTCCCAGCTAAGTTGTTTGAAACCTGGGCCAGATCTTGGAAGGCAAAGCGGTCAGAGACTGAGCCCACCTGACGTACGTAGGTCGAGCTCGCCACGGTTCCTTCCTCCACTTTTGGATGGCACATCGTCCGTGCTGGTGCTCGCTCACCACTCGCGACCCACGGGCCGCGAGAAGACAACTCTTTCAAGGGCCCAGTCTGCAGGACATACACAGACGATCGTGGTGAGATGTGATAAGGTCATGACAGAGGATGCAGCCCCCACAGGCGGGACCAGGGGGTGCGTGGAAAACAAGAACGCTCAGGCGCCGGTGCCCGAGGCATGAGGCAGAAAGGGGCTCACAGTGAACCTCAAAAGAATCTCAGGGACAGATCGGGGATTTTGCGGGGACATGAAGGTTGGAGCTTCACCCAGACGGCAGAGGCTAATGAGACCATATTCCTTGGGACACAGAGTGCAGGGTGTGGGACAGTGTCACCTGTGGCATCTGGAGTCAGCCCAGGAGGGCAGCCTGGAGGAGGGGCCTGTGAGGAAGCTGCCGCCACAGCCCGGAGCGGGAGGGTGGGGCAGGGGACAGGGGAAATGATTCACAGGTGTCACCTCGGGACCTGGTTTGGATTGGATGGGGTGCGGGGAGGAGGGGAGACAGGACGTGGGCCCCAGGCGACAGGAGGACACCTGAAGGTCGTGGGCTCAGAACCTGTATCTGCAGGGAGAGCAGGGCCGCCTGGGTGAGTCTGTGAGGGCCGGGAAAGACACCAGTGGCTGACGGGGCCTGAGCTGGCCAGTCCCGGCTCTTACCCGCTGTCCTGTCCCCATCCCAGTCCCACCACGGACAGCAGGCCACCCACTCCCGCCTCCCAGAGGGCCAGCCGGAGGACGTGTCCAGTGGGAAGGACGGACAGGGCCGGGAGGAGACCTGCCAGCCACGCTGGGCGGTGGCCCAGCGGGAAGGCGGTGCGGGCAGGCGGTCCCCAGGCGAGGCCCTCGGTCCCAGCGCCCACTCTGGGGGCAGAGGTGGGGCCAGCGTGGCAGGCTGGCGGGGCTCAGAGTGCGAGCGAGGCCCGAGGGCAGGCGCACCGCCCCAGGTTGGTTCAGGGCCTCTGACCCCACGACGTCCCGGGAGAGGCCAAGAGGCCGGGCGACGCTGCCCAGAACCAGGAAACCGACGGGGAGGGAGCGGCCACCAGACAGCCTGGGGCGTTCCTGCGCACAGTCGCGGTCCCCAGGCAGCCACACGGCTGGCACTCGGCTCCGTGGGCCCCGGTGGAAAGGCGTGTCTTGTGGCCACCGGGGCTCGTGCTGTCACCCTCACCATGGATGTCGCACACCCCTCAGGGAAACTGACCCCCGTCACAGGGGCTCTGCCGGGTCCCGACACCCCACGTGTGCCACTCGTGCCACTAAGGCCTCCGTGAGGGCCGTGCTGCCAGGACCATTGCGCAGATCCACACACTGAGGCTCTGAATCGGAGCTGCCGCCGTGCTCAAGGCCAAGGGATGGGGAGGGGTCGGCCGGCCCGGCCCGGGTTCCGCTCTCACTCTGCAGAGCCCTCGGCTCTGCCCGTTCTGAGTGCACGGTGTCTCGGGAGCCCGGGGCTCAGGCGGGCCAAGCCCCACGGGGACCTGCGTGGCTCCACCGGGACGGCGGCCGCCATCCCTGCGAGGCCCGGGCCCGGCGGGGCAGGGCGGGAGGGACGGTGTCTGGAGCTGCACCCATCATCCCTGCCCTTCCGAGAGCAGCCAGCTGCTGTCCCCCAGGACGGCCAGCTCTCGGGTCACAGCCTCCGTCCGGGGCTGAGCAAAAGCAAAGGCACAGGCCTGCGGTTTGGTCTCGCGGTGCCTCTTGCCGGCCTGCCAAGGCACCGTCTCCCCGGATGCCTCCCCGTGTGCCGGTTCCGGGGAAAGCCCGAGGGGGACAGGCAGGCACCCACCGGGGTCTTCAGAGAGCGGGGGACACGCAGGACCCACCGGGCCCTCCCGTCACTCAGGGACCTTCTGACGAGTCCCCTTAAGTGAGCCCCAGGTTTGTGGACGTTGTGATAAAAGCTGAGTCCCTCCCAGAGCACCCAGGACACCCGAGCCAGGAGAGGACGTGCCGCTGGGTCTGTCTCTGCCCAGAGACACTGTCAGCGGCCCCTCCACGCGTCCAGAAACGCAGGTTCTCGACAATAATGATAAAACAAAAAACGATGTGTTCTGTCTGGAAGGTGTTCACTCCGTCAAACCACTTCTGAAACCTGATAATAGAAAGGAAAGGCAGGAAACAGAGCCTTTAGGAAACCTGGATGCGTTTCCCCCGAAATCCCCCAGGACAGATGAGCAAACAGTGCTCTCGCCCCAGCAGGCTCCTCTGCTGGCTCGTTAATCACAGCCTGTTACTGTAATTTTAATGAATGTTTATCTTATTTTCTTTGTGTAATCCAATTACTTTTGTGTTTTCAGCCAGCATCAGGGATCTCTGCGTTTCCAGAATTCTGCCAGTCAGGCCACTTTCGATGGGAACAATTCAATTCATTATCATTAAGCTCCGACTTTTCATACGACTTTGGGGGGAAATCCGGGAAGGCGACGCTGCGCGGTCCAGCCCCCGCACGGAGCAGGGGAGCGGCGATCTGTTCCCAGCACCTGAGCCGTCCCATGCCACCGTCCGCCAGGCCCCCTAATGACGTTCTGAGCTGCCAGCTCATTAACAACCCCGCGTCTGGCAGCCCCGCTTGGCGGGGAGGACGCTGACAGTCGGGCTTGAAGCCTGCGAGAACGTGCAGCCTCGCGGGTCACGTACGTGGCCGGCTAGTGCCGCTGCCGCGCTCGGCCGGGGAGCCAGGGCGGGCACGGTCTCGGCGCACTGCGCACTGCGCGTGCACGTGTGCGGGCACGGTCTCGGCGCACGGCACGTGCACGTGTGCGGGCACGGTCTCGGCACACGGCGCGTGCACGTGTGCGTACTGTGGGCACGTGCGTGTACACGTGCGCATGTGAATTCGTGTGTGTGCATGCATGTGTGTGCATGTGTGCATGTGTGTGCACATGTATACATGTGAGTGTTTGTGTAGTGTGTTCGTGAGCACATGTGTGTTCATGTATGTGCATGCATGCTTGCCTGTGTGTGCATGTCCATGTGTGCGTGGGTGTGCACATGTGTGCATGTGCACGTTTGTGTGTGCGTACACATGTGTGTGCATGTGTGTGCTGCACGCCTGTGTGTGTGTGTGCACACGTGTTCACAAGCACTTGTGTACATGTCCACCTGCACTCGTCACGGGAGGCATGCCCTTCTGCTGATCCCTCCCCCACACCCCCATGACCACGCTCGCTGGACGGGCCACCGCCACTATCGCTCCAGGGACAGGGCGGCCGCGATCCCGTTCCCTCAGGCCAGTCGAGAGACAACAGTGGCCGTTGCCACAGGACGGACTCACACTGCTATCACCTGGTTTCTGTTTCTCTCTCAGGACGAGGGCTCAGAGCGGGACACCAGGAACCTTGCCTCCACCCCCCCCACACACACCCGTCAGCCCTGGTCTCTGCCCCTCCCCCTCGTGCACACACCTGCTTCTCCACGGAGACTCTCTTCTGCTTCGCTCTTTCAGGGGTGGAGTTATGCCCCTGCTGGCAGACCGGGGGGATTCGGCGGGCAATCGAAAGCACATCGCAGAGCCATCGAGCTGCCTAACAGGCCCTCGGACACCGGAAGACACAGTTAAGAATAACCCGAGGCCTGGATGGAGGGAAACAGAAAGGGGAAAACAAAATATCCTCTAAATGCCAAGTGATCTTGTACAGGCAGCAGAAGTAATTGAGAACCACGATTACCCTGCAGTGGTCAGCAAATTGCCCAGGAGGTTAAGGTCTACGACCTCCAACGCTTACCGGAGGAAGTCATCAGGGCCCGGCGTGGCTGCGTTGTGATGGCTGGATTCGCGGGAAGACAGTCAGAAGCGGAGTTTACCCAGAAGTGCCTGGTTTAAGAATGGAAGTTCATGAGGAATGGGGCACCTGGGTGGCTCAGTCGGTTGAGCGTCCGACTTCGGCCCAGGTCGTGATCTCACGGTCCACGAGTTCGAGCCCCACGTTGGGCTCTGTGCTGACAGCTCGGAGCCTGGAGCCTGCTTGGGATTCTGTGTCTCCCTCTCTCTCTGCCCCTGCCCTGCTCATGCTCTCTCTCTCTCTCTCTCTCTCTCTCTCTCTCTCTGCCAAAAATAGATAAACATTAAAAATTCAGAAAAAAAAGTTCGTGAGGAAGAAGTGCAAAGATTAAGGGTTTCAGGAGGTAATAAATGCTAAATTATGGAACATTCCTGGCAAGTAGCCATTGGAAAAGAAACAGTTCTCTTGCAATCCCATCATACCCAGTGGCTGCATTGACGACGTGTGTGACTGGCGGGCAGTCCCAAGCATTTCACGATGACAGCCAGTGGGGTGACCACCCACCCTGACTGTCTGATAGGACTTCTAATCCACCGGCCCTGACTTGGGCTTGACCCGGTCGCTTCTGTTGGTACATGTATTGGGAACAAACACCTTTCACCAAGGGTCTGCCGGAGTGAGTGAGCCCGGCACAGGGTCAGAGATCCTTGCTGGAACTTTAAACGTGCCGTGTATCCTGGCGCAAGAATCAGCCTCAGTTTCCTCAAACGTCCCTGAAACGTATGATGATGAAGTCCGCGTCGCTTAAACTCCAAAGTACTAAGCAGGAAAGCACTTGGTGTGTTTCCGCATATTTTCATTATAACACAGCAAAGAAGCCCTGAAAAGGTGTAGAGCCCACACGTCCACAGACACCCACAGTGTGCAGACAGGTCACGGGAGGCGTGTCGAGACGGGGATTCTGGTTCAGTGGGTGAACTTCTAGCCGGCCCTCCGGCGACGCTCGTTGCTTCTGGGCTTGGACCAGAACGGGGCTCGCAGAGGTCAGAGAGCCGGCCACGGCCCACGGGGCTCTTCCCGCCTTGTCCGGCCGGGACCACGTCACACGGCCGAAGCGTATATCGCACCTGGCTCCGTGCCCAACATGCAAAAAGCTGGTGGCAAATACCAGCTATCACGAACGGTGTTGGGTTTTTCCACTCAGTCATTGGGTGGTGCTAGATATATACTAACATCTTGATCTTGGTGAAAATATTACTTATTTCATAAACCTAAGTTGCTATTTTATTTCCACAAGTATATGTAAATTGAAACTTAATTTTCAATGACCTGAAACATATTATTTGATAGTAAAACATTAAAGAAGTAAGCTATGGTATTTTATTTCTATGGATTTGAAGCATTCTGTGTGCCTAATTAGATTAACTTCCCCAGAAGCTGTTTTTCCAATATCCTTATCTATTAAAACAATATCACTTAATTACAGAATAAAGCCATCGCCGTGTTATTTGGTTTCTCTGTTCACAAATGTATCGCGGACTGTCAAATATCACTGCATCAGGTGTAAGAGTTATCCCTACAGGTGGGCGCTCTTCCTGATAAAACGAATACCCTTCTGACTTGAACTCCTTTCCTTTAAAGCTGTCCTCTCTATGTACTTCACAGTCCTGCGTCCCTTAGGGATAAAAGCTGGAATTTGGGGTGTAGCGTCGTACAACTGGAACTGTACGGAGTTGGAGGGCGTCCTTTCGATACGAGTATTCAACACCGGCTCTTAGCCCATACTGCATGGTAGAATCCTTGGGGAATTCCTAAAAATGCCACTTCCTGGTCCCCACCCAAAGACCCTGACCTAAGGGGTGAGGCCCCACTTGGAGATCCTTTGCGATTCTTAATAGGATGCGGAGTTTAGAACCACGGCTGCGGGAGAATCCTCTGCTGTGCTTTGATGTTTTTCCCCATATCACGTATGTCTGGGAAGTACCAGTGAGTGGCCTCTTCCTGGGACAGCTGTTACGGTCAGGTGCACTGGGGCAAGCCAATCTTTAGCCCCATTCCATTTTCCGATTCCAGAGATGCACAGTGTGCATAAAATCTGTCCACTGTCCATGTGCATTTGTTTTAATACAAAAAGTGCCAGAATATTTTGCTGCTGTCTTTGAAGGACTTAGGGAGTAAGGAGAAAAAGTTCCATAAACACTAAAGATTCTTCCACCTCAGGGCTTCGGTCTATTGTAAGCAAACATCTACACGCTTTGGGAACTTTACAGGGCCCAGGAGACCTGGCGCGAGCATTTGGTTAAAGAGGAAGCCTATACAGCAAACCCAGCCCGGGCAGCTCACTCCCAGAACACGAGCCAAACGGGAGGACCGCGGGTGAGGAAGGAAGTGTCGTACCTTAGCAGTAATAATGAGTCCCACCCCAGACCAATAGATTAAGGACGTATCTAATTGCAACAGCAAAACAACCCAAAAAATGTACCGAAAAGAATAAAGGAAACCACGGCTCTTCCCACCCGCCGTGACACTCCACTTTACCCAGGGAACAGTTGGAACGAGACATCGCACAATGACATCCACACGTGCAAGGGCCACTCTGCTGCTTCCGGTTCTACTGGTAGAAAGCAAGCCCCTGAACTCTTGTTCAAGACTTGACATCGGTCTCTGTTTTCTTCACTTTGGTCAACAGCACCGCTCCAAACGCTTCGCTTCCAGCTTCGGTGACACGCTGTGGACGTCTGTCACCGCCATCCCCTGGGGACAGCCTGTCCTCGGACCTGCGTGCTGTACTGATCAAGCCCGCTGCCTCCCAAGATCTCATGGGATGGGACTCCTCCCGCTAGGACCTTCCCCCACCAGCCTTCTGCAGCCAGAACCACTAAGTCATTCCCGAACGAATGCTAACACCTACTCTGCATCTTCTGTGTTAAAGAAATACTACCCAACACACACGCTAAAAATGTTATCTTTAATTATGTTTTATGTTTGCACAAGGTTTACACATTTGTTTTATGTTTTCATCTGTGTATTTGCTTCAGTGTTATCTCTTTTAAATTATAAACTAGGAGGCAGGGACGCATTTTTAAATAATGTTTGCACAATACTTAGCCTAAATCTCAATGAGATGAACAAGGTCAGATCAAATCATCTATGACAGTGGAAGCATGCGCATTTTTCCAAATCAACATTCAAAATGGTTATTATAACGTATCTCTTGTCCATGCAGGTATCAGCAGCTGACGTCTCTTCAGTGTTGGCTACATGTGTGTCTTTTAAAAATTCATTTGTTCCTTACAGTGTAATCAAGGCGGGTACTGTTATTACCTGTCCGACAGACAAGGGAGGTCCTTGAGGCATGGGACTGATTTGTCCAGGTTTATGCAGCTAGCACATGGTGGGGCAAGATTTGAACCTAGGGCCTGGTTCTGGAACTTGCTCCCTAACTACCTCACTTACGTTCTCCAGCATCCATATGGCATCCATATTCGTTTTCTCAGCTGGCTCAAACCAACACCCAAGAGCCACCCAGACGTGTCTCACCGTGTGGCAGCTTAAGTCTTTGAAGCCACGGGAGTCTCTCTCCTGCCGGTTGGCTAAGGGGAGTCTTATGCAATGTAACCTAATTGTGGGAGCAACATCCGCCATTTCTGTTATATCCAACCGGTTAAAAGCAAGTTGAAGATTTCACCCACACTCAAGGGAGGAGATTGTACAAAGGCGTTACTCTTCGGGGACCTCCCCAAAGTGTTTCTTCCATATTATTATTATTAAGGGAACGATGTCAATGCCAGAACCTCACAGACTTGGGGCACTTGGGCAGATTTAAGCTCCATTAAATAGCAACTTCTCTCTTTGAGATTCAAGGAATGCACTCCTGGACAGATCGTTGGATGCTAGGAGAGCTGGGCTCTCTCGTGGACTCTGTCACTGACACACACCCGGTGAGCACAGAGACCGACACCAGATAGGAAAACCAAAACACCATTGGTTCGGTGAGTTGGGGGTAGGCTGGAGAGCTTGGAGGAAGTTCCAGGACATGGGATGGTCTGGGCGGGTGATAAAAGGCATCGACGTGTACCAAAGAGGAGTGAGGGGAGACTAGCAGGGGTGTTCACACGGGGAACCCTGGGAGGATGGAGGCGGGCGGGAGGAAGGTGCAGGTGGGCTCAGGAAGGAGGGCAGTGGTCTGCGGAGAGAGAGAAGGACTCAGAGTCTGGCGGTTGAGGACGGAAAAGAGACATCTGTGCCCAAAGACTGGGGTGGTCGCTTGGCCCGAGAGTCACTAGAAACAAGGTCTCTATCACGCATTTTCAACCTTAGTGATTTAAGCTTCTTATTAAAAATCAGCCGAGATCGCTGTCACTACGTCCTGCTTTGACTGCGTGTGGGCTGGCATCTCGGGTGGGTCCCCCGTCCCCGCTGCCCGCACTTCCACGCGAGTGGGTCGTCTGCTCTCCACAGCTCTTATTCTTGTCCCCTACCTGGAAGCTGGCTCCTATCTGCCTGTATTGCCATGGCGTTCGAATGATCACAACACTGACTGCACTTCCCTTTACGGAACACTAAAGAAAAACACAAGCTGTCTTGGGTGTCCCGTGCGGCCAGCCTCGTCTGTCTTGCGCTCTGTCCTACACGAGCACAGGAGAAATTTGTGGGTCGTTACAGGATCCTTAACATTCTTACAGTCCCTTAGTTCACCCATATAAAAATCTTTAATTACTGCAATAAAGAAGGGGGCGCATATTATCGGCAGCACATCTTGCTTTCTCTTCTGTAAGTCCCTCCCTGGGGCCCTATAATTGCTTTAGCCAACCATTAACCCAAAGCAAGGAACTAATAGAGAGTATATTATTGTTTAAATAATGCATTCGCCTTGAATATACAATTGTGGAGCGTGGAGGGAGAGCCAGGAGAGGAGTATCATTCAGCACGGACCCTCAGCAGGTGAGTATCTTCAACGTTCTCCTTCCAGAGGGCTCTGAAAATAATCCGTCCGCTTCCTTAGCCCCATCGTGAATAAGCTTGTGTCTGAACGTGAGCGGGGCCAGGGATTCATGAACTTGTGTCGTTTCGCTTGTCCCAATGTCCCACAGAAGCCTCTTACTCATTGATTAACCAGTGACCTCCATCAGTGCCTAACACACGGGGGTAAAAGTCTGCACGGAAGCATCGCCCCGGAAGAAAGATGTTTGCCTTTGTTGAGCAGCCGGGTTTCAATCGCATTCAGCAGATATTTACTGAGAGCCCGTGATGGGCTAGACGCTGTGGGGTTACAACAATGAATGGGCTGGAGGCTTTACCCTTGAGTATTTATAACCTAGTCAGGGGAGAGATAACACAGGCCCCAGGACAGCATCACACGTAGTCCGAGACCCGTGTTCGGCTGAGTATACGGTGAGGAGCCCACCTCCATGCACCGACCGCCCAGCTCAGCCTTGAGGGATGGGCAGCGTGCCGGCCAATCAGGGCCCAGGAGACAGGCCGGCCAGTGCCCTGACAGCTCCTGGGAGCTCAGGGCCACCGGCGGCCGGAGCAGAGAGAAGAATCCAGCAGCTCCACCATGGAGGTGCTTGGCAGGCGGGTGGGAGTCTGCTCTCGTCGGCTGGCAGGGAACGGGGGACCGGCGAGGTGCTCCTGGGCAGCAACTCTATCCTCAGAGTCACACTAGAGGTGGTGAGGTTGGAGGAAGCCAGATTCGATCAGACGCTACAACAGAGACCAGATGGGAACGATGTCTCATTCTTATAAATTGAGCTTGAAATTATCATGTCCTCTCCTGCCGATAAGAAAACTGAGCTCAGGGGTGCCTCGGTTGCTCAGTGGGTTGAGCATCCAACTTCAGCTCAGGTCATGATCTCGCGATCTGTGAGTTGGAGCCCCGCGTCGGGCTCTGTGCTGACAGCTCGGAGCCTGGAGCCCGCTTCGGATTCCGTGTCTCCCTCTCTCTCTGTCCCTCCCCCACTCACCCTCTGTCTCCCTCTCTCTCTCTCAAAAATAAATAAACATTAAAAAACAAAAAAAGAAAACTGAGTTCAGATGGGTAAAATGCCATCGGTGGAGACGACACATGTATAAGGCAGCACTGGAAGCCAGGCAGCATGTCCTAATGAAGGGCCACACGAGGAGACGTCAGCAGAGCCCATGGCCGGAGTGACACCACGGTCCAAGGGCTGGAGGCAGAGACTGAGAGCCCCTGTGGTCCCTGGTTCCCCTTCACCCCCACCAGGGCCTGGCCAGACCGAGTGGGGAAGGATGAATGGGCTGAGAGGCTCATGGTGCAGGGGGTTCAGTTCGGCTCAGCCAAGCCTTCCGGGAAGTCCATCCTGACCAGGCTGGTCTGTCCCTTTGCACGGTGACACAGAGGTGAGGGAAACACAGCCCTGCTTTTCTGGGGTTTCCACAGAGATTCCCAGTGGTGAAGGGCCTGGAGACAGGGTCATGGCGTCCAGTGGATTGGAGTGGGCAACAAGCCCGTTGCCACCAGGGCAGATGGATAATCCAAGGACCCCTCAGCTGCCTGGAAATGGGGACGTCCCGGGTCACACCACCCTTTCAACCCTAGTGGATCGGCTGTCAGATCAACTTCACAGCCCAGGGCAGGTGCTGGTGACCGACGTCACCGGAGCCTACGAAGGGACCCAGCTGGGAAGTCCCTGCTTCAGTCTTGCCCGCCATGCAGGGTCCCTGGAACAGTGCACAGACCTGCCAGGGCGGGAAGGCCCTCGCCTCTCTACCAGCTGATATTAGAGGGTTGTTTTTTGTTTTTTGTTTTTTGTTTTTTGTTTTTTGTTTTTAAGAAGCAAAGTGCTGGCTGGGGAGGGAGGCCACCTGTCCAGGGTCCCAAGGACCACGTAGCTCAATGGTCAAGACGGAACCAAGTTGCTGTGTCCCCGACACACAGATGGGAGGTCTGCTTCCCTCTGTCTCTGCTTTGCTTCAAGAGCCTGTGCTGATTTTAATCCCCAAAGGGCCCTGTTGGCTTCTGAAAATAATGGAAAAGAAAATAATTAACAGCTGTCAGCGCAGAGGGGGGCAAACACCCAGCACTGTCTCTGGTGTCGATTTCTGGCTGGTGGTCATAAAAGCGATATTAACTCCAAAGTAAACTTGAACATTTAAATACATATTTTCAGCTCCTCAAAAGTTGCTGCCACAGTCTTGCTTTAGGGACAGCATCGCCACCCTTGCCCAGCACTGAGTCTCATGTGCAGAAATGACCCCGCTGAACTTCGCAGAATTCGTTCAAACGTTCCTTGTTTGTCCTTGTGGGGGTGGGTGACACGGGGATACCCGCTCACACCGGCGCTGCCGATGGGAACTTGTCACCTTTGCCTCCTGTTTATACTGAATCGCACGGCTGGAAAGGTGATGGGAAATCTACAAATGCACTGTGAGATACGTGCCAGGGACTAGACGTCCAGGGACACAGGGTGTAGACGGACAGAGGTGTGTGTCCGTGTGTGTGTGTTTTCTTGCTATGGACTCCCGAAGAACGAACCACTGGCTCAGGGTTTACAGCCCCGTGATGGTGGCCACACCTACATTCAAGGACCGTGTGTCACTCTCTGCCTCAAAGTTCACTCAAGGTGTTGATGGCATTTCAAAGGGTATCAGACAGAGAGCTCCGGAGAACAGGTGAGATAGGGAGACAGATTTACGGCAGGGACTTGTCTCTCAGTCCACACTAGGGATTGAGCTGGACACCCAGGAGAGCCTTTCTGTGGCCTTCGTCTGAGTCTGAAAGCCTGGGAGCCAGGAGGGCCAATGGTGAAAGTTCCAATCTGAGTCCATGTCCAGAGGCCGTGATGGACCAGTGTCCCAGCTGTGTGACAGTCGGGGGGTGGGGGGGAGGAGGAGAAGACCAGTGTCCCAGCTATGTGACAGTCGGGCGGGGTGGGGGGGGGAGGAGGAGGAGACCAGTGTCCCAGCACACAAATTTCATCCTTTCCAATTGTATGCGTTTAATTTGTTTTGATTGCCTTATTACAGTAAGTGGGATTACTGACACAAAGGTCGGGGAAATAGTCATCTTTGCTTTTTTCTGATCGTGGTGGGAAAGGCCTGGGCTCACAACTAGGAATGACGTCAGCTGTAGAATCTTCATGGCTGCCTCTCGTCAGGTTTGTCCCCTCTACTCTGAGTCTGCTGACAGCTTCTACAGTGAGTGGTGTTGGATTCCGTGAAATACTTTTTCTGGATCTATTAGATATCAGGTCATTTTTATCCCTTACTCTACTAATATACGTTACGTGATTTGATTTTTTATTTAAAAGATCAGCTCTCTTGTTGGTATTATTAACAAAATAAAATTGTATAGATTTTTAAAAAAATTTTTTTAACGTTTATTTATTTTTGAGACAGAGAGAGACAGAGCATGAACGGGGGAGGGGCAGAGAGAGAGGGAGACACAGAATCGGAAACAGGCTCCAGGCTCCGAGCCATCAGCCCAGAGCCTGACGCAGGGCTCGAACTCATAGACCGCGAGATCGTGACCTGGCTGAAGTCGGACGCTTAACCGACTGAGCCACCCAGGAGCCCCACAATTGTATAGATTTTAAAGTGTATAATGTGGTGTTTTAATATATCTTGTGTAATAAGTAAGGCAACCAAGTTCATTAATATATCACTCACCTCATATAAGTACCTTTTTGTGAGCCCCGAGAACACTGAAGGTGATGTTTGGACTTAAACCAAAAGTGTGTTCCCACTTTGACCTGGTGCATAATCTATTTTCTATGTTGTTGGATTTAACCTGATAATACTACATGCATGTGTGTGTGTGTTTTATATATGTTTAAATTGTAAACTTGCATTGATTTATCTTAATATGGAGAATTCTGAAGTGCTTGGGTTGCAAGTATTTTCTTCTAGAGAGATTTTCCTTTGCTTCTATCATTTGCTTAGGATGCATATCAACCTAGTATCTCCTTAATTCAATTTATTGATCTGGATTTCTTATACTCTACGAGTAGTTAAAATGTGAAATGTCATTCTATCAGAAGGTACAGTATGGGCACATGTTTTTAATACATTATTTTCTCTCCTAGACTTATGACGCCATTGAAAACTTAGGACTTTATTCTCATGTCCCTGTGGCAGATACTAATAGTTGCCTATCCCATGTTTATTTTCTCTTCTTCCCTACTTAAAGAATTTGATCCTGGGCGTATATTTACAAATAACTAGAAAATGACATGTTCAGGCTCCACTGCAAATAGGATTGGTTGATACAACAGACTTCTGGCCGAGGACACACGTGTAGGATTTTACCTGATGGAAACTCTTGGGAAGCTGTCACTCCCTTGACTGAGAGAGACAGATTTATCTTGTGTGCACAAGTGGACTGAAGTGATGTCCAGGTCTTCCATGGAATCATCTAGACACCCTAGTGGCCCTGGACTGATAGCCTCTAGACTTATCGTTAGTCATTTAAGCCTCCATGGCGTGGTTCCTCTAAGAACCTCCGAGGTTGGCAGCCTTCCACTGATGGCTCAGTTGGAGGCGGAGCCTTGGTCTACTCCACTCCACTGCTCAGACCAGACCTTGGCCATTTGGGAAAACTGGGGACAAAAAAATAGTGCATGTCTTCTGAATCCTGGAGTCGGCAAAGACCCTCAGGTCAGCCTGGACTCACTTCGGTTTTAACTCCTGTTCTTCGGCTTTGGAACATTCTCCGTGGAGGAGTTAGTCTCTCTGTACCTGTGTCACTGGCAGGTGAGGGTTCACTGTGTCGGTCCATGTAGAGAACAGAACGCCACAGTCCCCACGGTCCGCCTGAGGATCCGTGTGCTAGCGGGGGCCGTGGGCTCACACAGTGTGTGCAGATGGGCCTGGAGTTTCAACCTCAGTCTGGCCTATGGATGCCACTTCTTCCTGAGCGGGTCCTTACTCTTGGTGACAGACTCAGAGTGCGGTGAGCCTGAGGCCCAGTAGACCAGCCTGAAGCAGGGGGATGAGGGTGGTGACAGAGGAACGCTAGGGGAGATGGCATGAAGAGACCGGAAGAGGAGAAGCCAAGGAGAGAGATGGAGAAAAGACAGCCAGGAAGCACGTGTTCAGCCAGACGTTACCGTATGGACGCGACGTAGAGACAACTGGTATTTAGGCTGCTTACAAGCAGCTGAGCATCGCATCCAGCATTACTAATGTGCTGCCTACAGAAAAGGCAATAAAAATGGGAAGTGTGAGCAGTTCTTGGAAACTCCAACCAAAAAGGGGATACCCAGGAAAGTCATGTTTCCGGCCTGGGTCTCCCGATCGTCGTTGGATTAAATTAACTGGGAATATAATTGCGTGCCAGTCTGCAAAGGGTGACCTCTCCTCTCAGGCAAAGCTCCCCTCTGTGGCTGGGACTTGGGAAAGAGGAATAAATACATTAAAATACTTCCCTGGGTGCTTGGAGAATTTGCAGGGTAATGTCTGTAATGAACTCTAAGCTTCTTAAAAAATAATCCTTGCAAAATCACACAGGGAGACTCATTATAACGGTGTCCTCAGGAGTAGCCGGGCCAGGTGAGTCGTATGTGGCGTTATAATGATGTCCTGGTAGTATGCAGAGAAATAGACCCCTGTGGACGCCGTTCAAACAGCCGTTCTGTTGCACAGAAGCCAGGAAGGTCACCTGGCCCCCCGACTGAGAGGGGCTCGCCGACCCGCCTGGCACCTGTGCTGTGGGCTTTGTGTACAGGTACCTCTAAACCTCCCCTTGTGTGTTTAACAAACTCTTGGTGAACACTGACAGCGTCTCATGGTAACGCTCATATCTAAACACAAACAGATGAGCCAGTGACCCAAACAGACTCCTGTAACCACTGTGATTGCCACTGTGTCTGTGTGTGTCGGGGGCGGGGGCGGGGGGTACTCCAAAGAGCGCCACAGATCTTGGAGAGGCAGGGACCTGGGAGTACATGCGATGTCCCCACGGCTGTGCTTATGAGCCCCAGGGAAACAGGAGGCACCGTCCCCACGCGCCCAGGAGCGTGTGTCTCCGGGGCCAAGTTCTCAGATGGTTTCCATTTTGAGGCAGGAAGGCGACTGGCAGGTTTTCTAACTGATTCAACTACCTGACTGTTTAAGTGCACCTTGACTCTTCTGCCTCAGTTTCCCTGTCTGTGGGGTGGGCAGACCGCTGTGGTGATTCGGCACTCTGGCAAGTGCCCTGTTCCGTGTCTGGGGCCACGTGATTAGTCCTCCTGGATTTCAGCTTCTCTTTGGTTTCTTAGGCAGCAGGTGGGGGCGGAGCCACGGGGGCTGGCTGTTCCGGTGAGACTGACCTTGACCCAGTGCGACGCTGGGGCGTCCTGCCATTTTGTGACACTCTCAGCGTCTCTCTGTCAAAGCTCCCCGAGCTCGTGGCCGTTCGGACGGACTTGTGGAGCTCACGTGCAGGGCACGACAAGGCCGTCCCCGCGCCTGGGACTCTGCTGCTGATTCCCGGCGCCCCCGAGACGCTGCTCGGGGCTGAGGACGTGACGGGCTGGAAGACACAGAAAGCCCAGCATGGCACCCCATCGCCAGATTTTAACAGTTACCTGGAAAAACCTCAAACCTTTTACGTGCAATTTTCAACGTGAGATTCATTTTAATTTCAATGAACTCGTGCGCACTCATGTCTTTGTTTAATTCCTGCACCACCCGAAGATCCGGGCTGGATGGGAAGGGATTTGAGCTGCCTCTGCTTCCCGTCCCCCAAGGTTTTTGTCTGCGCGCCTTCTCCCAAACTGTCCCCGCTGTGTCCGAGCGCTCCCTTAGATGAGGATCGCTAATTAGCTGGGCTCCGGGTGAGGCTGGACCCTCACGGGCGTGCCTCCCTCCCCACGCTTCCTCCCTCAGTAATAATTAAAAACCAAGGGCCAGATAGTTATACCATTTTGCAGAGACCAGGGTCCACAGTTTCCCTGGAAATGTCAAGAGTGCGTAAGGTGTGATTCTTCAAAGCATCCCCGGAAAGTTTGCAGGCTCGGGATGTGGCTTCTAGAATTTAAATGAGTTCTGTATTCAAATGACCAAGTAAGAGGGCTTTATGGGAGCAGAGGGAGAATGCATGGGTCGCAGCCACCAGAGGAACTTGAACTACGCTTAAAACGCATCCCTCGAGGAGGGACACAATTTTTTTTCTTCATATCCAAGTGAGTCATTATTTGTTTTATTTGTATCAGAGTTACATAATTTTTAATAAGAGCTACAGAGGACAATTATAAAAATTAAGCTAGATGGACGCCTCCTTCTTCAACAGTGTCATGTTACTAAAGAGAATTCTAAAAATACTTTCCCAGCACAAGTGTAACATTTCGCTCTCAGAAATAGTTAAGCAGGAAGCGTGCTTTCTGCAGAATGAACTGTATCTTGCGCGGAGTTAGGGGAATCCACACCTATCCTAGGTGTCTAGAAACTTCTAAACCTCGACTATTTGGGTTTAAGTATGAAGCGTACGTAATATCACACACAGAGTTTACCAGCGAATATCTTGACTCTATACGTGGAAATCAACAAATGGACTGGGGTGACGCGTATAAAGTGTGGCCCTGACTCGGGCAGCACGGGCCCCAGCGGCCCTGTCCTGACGGGTCCCACACCTGCCGAAGCAGCCCCACCTGGAACTTGAGGCTTGTGCAAATCTTCGGCCCCACCTGCGGGTTCCAGCCCAGAAGACGGGCCGGTGCCCGGCACGTTGTGTTGCCCACACCCGGAGGGCATCCCGATGCAGCAGGAGAGGACCTGTGGGCTAGGACCCGAGCCACTGCTGATTGCTGGTCTCTCGACTAACGAGGGCCTGATGTCTGCTCGTCAGCAGATCCTGAACGCGCGATCTTGTCCTCTGATCGCACACCTGGTGAGACAATTTGCCGGAATACATTTTTCTAGGGTTTTCCATCACATAATCGGGTCACTTACTGCCCCCTCGCAGAATTGAGAATCCGTCATTTTGGAGGCAAAAATGAATGGATCTCCTGTGAGGAAGACAAAGAACACAGGGATCCTCATTTGGTCCTTCATTCACCTTCAGACCCAGACGGCTTTTTACATGATTATGATTATTATTATTATTACTATTGTTTATAGTGTAGTTATGTTTATATTATCATTTTATTTTTTTTTATTTTTAGTATTATTTTATAGTGACTTTTATCGTATAGACCCTGATTCTTGGAACTCTCACATAGTTTATGTTTGGAGATACAGTAATTTCTTCAGTTCCTACGATATTCCAGGAAATGCTTCTCTCCTGGAAACAGGTCTTCAATGATGGACAGTAGCTTCAATAATGGACAGTAGCTTCCAGCAAGGGCCCCAGGGCAGTGTGGCCTGGGAGCCTCCCCAGGGCCTGCCCAGGTCCTCTGCCTCTGAGAACACTGGCCCCTTCTCTTAGACTGTGGGCTGACCCAGTCATCCTTCTCCGGGGACTTTCCTACCTGCAAACTGACCGGTGCCTGTCCCCGGATTGTGAGAAGCATTGTCACCTGAACGGCGGTGCTTTGCAGACCTACTATGTGCCGGGCCCTCGGGGCTAGAGGCTGAAGACCCAGTCCTGCCACACAGACCACAACATTTATGAAACGCGGGGGACTGAGTGCAAGGAAGGGCACAGCAGGTGCAGTGTGGGGGATGGGGAGGGAGCGGGGCAGATGTGGGGGCAGCACCTCTCAACTGAAGCATGAGACTCACACAGCCCAAGGTCCAACTTCCAGACATTTGGTGAACTGGTTGTTAAAACAGCCATTCTTAAAGGTTAAATGATATCAGGGCACCCGGGGCAGTTAAGCATCCTACTTCGGCTCGGGTTCGTGAGTTCGAGCCCCACGTCCGGCTCTGTGCTGACAGCTTGGAGCCTGGAGCCTGCTTTGGATTCTGTGTCTCCCTCTCTCTCTGCCCCTCCCCTGCTCATGCTCATTCTCAACCTCTCTCTCAAAACATAAATAAACATTAAAAAATAAATAAGTAAAAAAGATTAAATGATACCAATGTATAGCTAAGGGGATGATATTCCAAATATCGAGAGTAAACTTTCAAAACCCACCGTCTCCTAACTACTTGATTACATTTTCCCACCACCCAGGCCTTTAGGCTGCTGGTGTCTTTTGTGTGCAGATGCTCGAAGACGTCCCGAGATAGTGAGAAATTCGCTGTGCGGGAGTATTCGCACCTCCCAAACTGGCGAGTGCTGCGCATCAGGCTGGACCTGTTGTTTTGTTGACGGTGCACCTTTAAGGAGCATGGGGACGCGGTAACAGCACAGACCAAGACCCCAGCTGCCGGAGAACCCGCCGACGTCAGAGCAGTTGAAAGCTTGACCTTCCGAAGCACTGAAGGCTGCAGGGAAAGGTGTCACTTACTTGTAAACGTGTAATTAAAATTACACTGGGGACATCGGGAGGGGCCCGGGGGGGCAGGTCGGAGGAGAGAGACCCCTGTGACTGAGAACCGCCTCTTTCTCTGAAACACCAGCGTCTCGGGGGCTCGGGGGGCACGCCGGTCCCCTCCCCCTTGGGCAGGTCACGGACCCAGGCCTCTGGTCCTCTCTCTGCGCCGGTCCTGCCCCTGTTTGCACACGGCACCAACCGCCACATCGCAGCTTCGAGCTGTACGCCCAACTTACTGCTTCTCACACTTGCCCGCTGTCAGCAGCTGAACCGTGTCCCCCGAAAGGCACGTTCTGAAGTCTGAACCCCCACGACCTCAGAATGTGACTGTGTTTGAAGCAAGGGTCTTCAAAGAGGCGCTTGAGGTCAAACGAGGCTGTCAGGGGCAGTCCTAATGCAACAGGCCTGGCGTCCTTACACAGGGAGGCGAGCAGGACACAGACGCGTCCAGGGCTGGCCACGTGAGGGCCCGGCCCAGGAGAGGAGCCGTGGGAGAAGCCGCCGCGAAGACACCTCCGGCACGGACGTCTGGCCTCCAGATCCACGAGAGGATAAAACCTGGCCAAGCCGCCCGCCCCCGGTGCCTCGTCAGGGCGGCCCGAGCAGGTTGGCAGGCCCATCGGATGTCCTGACCGCACGTCCCTTCCAGGCCCCGGATGCTGGCGGGGTCTGGCGCGGAGCCCCGGGGGCCCGTGCCCGCTTACCTAACTTCGTGCGTCCTGCGCCCCCAGACGGGAGGCTGAGGGGGAGCAGCTTCTGCGGAGTCTCCTGGCGGCCGGGCGCCTCTGGAAAGGACACCATTGCGTGCGTTGTTCTCACACAATAGGTTTGGATATTAAAAACAAAGGGAGCGTGGGCACCAAGAGGCAGCGGCGACGCGTCGCTCCGGTTCCCTTCCAGCGCGGCCGGTGATGACCGAACGCTGACCGAGGCGCGGGCCTGGGGCGGGTGCGCCCTTTCAGAGGGCAAGACGCGGTGGCGTCCGACAAAGCAGCGTGTCCCCGAGCTGCGGGCTGACCTTTCCGTGACTGTGTGCGCTGGGCAAGCAGGCGCGGGGGGGCCGCCCCTGCACTTTACAAAATGAGCCCCCTTTCAAGCGAAACGGCATTATTGATCAAAGCGTGGGATGGCTCTGTGTGTAAAGGGAAGAGCTGGCTTCCCCCCACGCCACCCGCGCTCTGGCAGGGACACCCCCTTCTCAGGACCGGGTCACGCTGCATCCGGGGGCCCGGCCTGCAGGGTTAATCACGGGCTTGCCGTGAGGTTCGGGGGCGGGCCCGGGCCTTGTGACACGCACCGGGATCACTCGCGTGCTGTTCGCGGCCCGAGCTGCAGGCCCGGCCGGCTGGTGTTTGACACACAGACGGGGAGGTGGCTGGAGCACCGCACACGGCTGCCACTTCAAAGCCACGGCCCCGCTGGCTCGGTTTACACCTGAGCCAATTAGCCGGGGAGATCAGAAGAGGCCTGGAAAGGGAGCTGAGCCCTCGGTCCCGGGCTGGGGAGAGTCACTGGATCCCAGGTAAGATGAGACGGCGAGGACAATGGTGCAGAAAGCGGGGAGGGAAGGCGGCGGCCCCGTCACGGGCTGGTGGGAGCGCCGTGGGCCCGGCCTGCTCTCGGGGTGTCCGTCCGGCTTTTGTCGGCAACAAAGGGGCTAATTGAAATGAAACAGTCTGCGGCCTGTTTGTTGGCACATCAAATATGCTGTAAGATATGCTGATTCTTGCTCCTCCTGAATTATTGAACATCGCGGCTTCCAGAAATCAGGCAGGCGGGGGGGGAGGGCGCGCGGGCGGGGGTGGGGCGGCTTTTGCAAAAGTGACGCTGCTTTGCCAAAGGCAGTGTTTGCATTCGCTGTTTTCTCAGGGGGGTGGAAAGTAGAACATTAACAGACGGAGGACGGAGGCGCTCAGGCCGCCCTCCTAGACCCCCGGGGAGCTCAGAAATCGCAGTGTCCCGGCCCCCCTGTATGACACGGGGCAGGAGCCACCGGCTGGCTTCCTGACAGTCCTGTCGAGCGCCCTCGGCACAGGGGTGCTGTCCGGCTGGGGAAGAGCTGGGGGCCTTCACACCTTCCATCAGGCCCAAGAACGCGGCCTACCGGGGTCGGTCGGAGCCCCGTGCCTTCCACAACCTTCTGAGCGGCCCCCGGGGATGAGTCGACACTTTTCGGCCCTGGTGACACAGGACAGAGGGGGCAGGGCTAGGCAGGGAAGGGACGACACGGGAACACATGTGTGGATCGCAGGGTCACCACAGAGCTGAGCGTGGACGGAGCTTGAAAGTGCACCTAGAAAATAGGCATGCGCACGTGGGTGTGCCCGTGCCTGAGATAGGCGTGAGGTGAGACTCCTGACTCCTAAGGCGAGGTGGGAACGAGGGGGCATTAAGTAGACCCATGACTTCAGGACCCGAATACAGCGCCCAAACCGTTCATTTCTTTGAAGCGCAAAGTCACGGGGCGCCTGGGAACTCAGTCGGTTAAGCCTCTGACTTCGGCTCAGGTCACCATCTCAGGGGTTCATGAGTTCAAGCCCCGCGTCGGGCTGGGATTCTCTGTCCTTCTGTCTCTCTGCCCTCCCCTAGTTGCTCTCTCTCTCTCTCTCTCTCTCTCTCTCTCGCTCTCGCTCACTCTCGCTCTCGCTCTCTCAAAAACAAACACTTAAAAATAAATAAATAAAGCCCAAAGTCACGTCTTGATTAAACCCATCAGTAACTGAAGACACGCTTTTATTTCTGCAGAACGTTCCAACGACGGTCTTTCTGAATTTGGCAACAAGACATTTCTACGTTCCTTAATGATCGCAGGTGGCCGCGTCTCAAGAATGTATCCGTAGCTCCTCCTCTGCTGGAATCAGGGCTCCTGCTCTAATTAAAGAGCTGTCTCTGGGCAGCTCGCTTGGGTTTTAGCCAAGACGTGTGTGATTATTTTTCTAATGAAGGGAGGGTGGTGTCCCCAGCTGCCACAGTGGCGACCACGGCCACTAGACGCAGGACGGGCTGCTGCTGTGGATGGGCCGGACCCCACGTCCCGAGTGAAGCAGGCGTGTTGGGAGGCGGCCCCTCCCGAGGGGGCCACGTCACTTCCTCCTCCCCGGCCGCGTTCGTCCCGTCCCCTCAGCTTGTGTGTCCTCGCCTCTCAGGCTCATGCCGGACACGGTGCGTTTGGTTGGGATCTTTGGCGAGTTCGTGAAAGGGGAAGGGGGCGAAGGCAGGGTTCCAGATTTTACCTCCGGGATGTGCCGCTTCTCCAGGCTCTTGAGAAAATGACTAGATGAGTGAGGGCCGCGGTCAGGTCTTGTCAGTGAGACGAGCTCCTCCCTTCCCCCCGTGCCTGTCACGCTGTCTCCCTCCCTGCACCACCACCAACATCCACACGTGTGCACGCACACGCACGTGCACCACATACACGAACACATGTGCACACACACCATACACATGCACAACACAATGTGCGCACGCACACAACTGTGCATATACTCTCCACGTGTGCACACCACGATGTGCATACACGTGCACACACCCACACAGGCACACACACACTTGAACTCCCCTTGCCCGGGACTTGCTGAGGGCTCTGGTTGGCTGTGTTGGCGGTTGCCGAGCAGCAGAAGACCCTTCCCGCTCTCCGCACGTCTCAGCACCACCCACTCTTCCCCGGCCGCCTGCGTGGCCCCCTCTGCAGAGCGCCCCCCGCGGTCCTCTCTGCCAAGCACACAACTTCCAAGCAGCTCCACGGTGTCCTGAGCCCTCAGCACCTTCTGTCTGCAAAGCCCTGACGTGAGTAGACGTCTCCCGCCCCCACTCATCTCCAAATTCCCTAGCAGGAGGAGTCACTCATTCATTCATTCATTGACTCACCCGCTCACTCAACGAGTGTTCAACATCCACCACATGCCAGAGCCTGGGCTGGACCCTGATCAAGAGAGACAGAAGAAGGGGGTCATTTCTGCCACGAGACAGACACACGGACAGCTCGACCCCTAAGAGAAGGGGCGGGGAGTGTGCTGGGGCCAGTGGGGGGCAGCGATCCAGTCTGTAGGACGTCCCCCTCGTCCTCGTCATTATTCAGGGAGTCCTCGTAGTAACACACACAGAAAAATGGTGAACGGCAATGATTCGCAACAGTTGTCATTTTCTTTTCTTTTTGGTGAAACTGTCTTATTTTAAATGGCCAAATATCCCCTAGCTAGGGCCCAGGAGTTGGGATGGCCCAGAGCTGCAGAGCTAGGAATGAGATTTTTAAATTCACGGCTCAAATAACCAACATTTTCATATCCAGATACCCTTTCCTTCTGACCACTTCTGATTTCACTTGTAGTACTAAAACATACATGTAAGAATATATTAACAAATAACTCAAGGAAAAATGGTGGCATTTTTTGAGTTGCTGATGTAGTTTTCTAAGCCCGTTGGGCGTTTTGCCTGTGGCCGTCCCTCCGCCAAGCCGCAGTGGATGGCGCTCTGCACCAAGGCACGCGTCGGGTGCTGCTGCACAGGTCCCTGTATTTGGTGAACCAGGGCTTCACGGGCACCCCTTACCCACATTCCCAAGTTAAAGATAGATGCCACAGCAACTTTAGGGAACAACTCGTCCTCGTCTCTTCGGGGTCTGCTGTCTGTTTGAAGGCCAAGTTTATTTATTTTTAAACACATAAATCAGGCCCATTGGCGGGTCGACTAGTTAGTGCTGAGATTCATGGTGAACTGAGGGATGTCACCTGCGCCCCCCTATCAGTCTCTGAATTGGTAGCTGAACTTACCTCTGCTGGTCCAGAGGGCAACCAGAGCTGCAAAGGGGGTGCCAGCACACACACGTTCCTTACACCATCAGCCTTTGATTCTGGATGCTTCTGTGGAACCTCAACAGCTGTGGTGAGCTATAGAGACCTTGTAGGAGCCCTAGAACCCCCTATCCTAAAGCTTAGCCTAGAAGGGGTCCAGCCACCCTCACTGCCCAGCCTCAGCCTTCAGGTCTCGATGAGAGCCGATGGGACAGCCAAGGGACTTGGAGTCCTTGTCACAAAGGAACCAAAGAGTAGTGCTGCCCTCAACAAGAGGCCCCACCTCACTGTTCCTGATCTGGTTCCTGCTCCCCAGAGGCCCGAACCATGGTCGACAGCCCCTTGTAACTATAATGGACCAGGTCTCCAACCCTGGCTCTCACCCTCACTGTGTGACTTTATCTGCAAGACGGAAATACCAGATGCCCCTTCCCCTTATAGTTCCTATGGAGATGAAACAGAGCAGTGCATGGCTCGGGGCATGGTGTAAGTACTCCCTACAAGCTAGTTTCAGTATTTTGCTTTGTCTCTTATCCTCTTCTCCTGGTCCATTCTGCTCCAAGTTTTTTTCTATATTTGGCATTTGTGTATGTTATAATATTTCCATGGAATGTTCTTCTTCTCCCTCTTTTCTATGGCTAAATTGCAGCTTTGTCCATGTATCACCCTGTGTGTCACTTCCTCATCTTACCTAAAGTAACTGAATATTAACTCTAAGATGGTATTAAGCTTAAGATGCACATTGTAATCTCTAAAGCAATGACTGAAAATGAATGCAAAGAGATACAGCCAGGAAGCCAATAAAGGAATTGAAGTATAATATTATATTAGTTTGATTCCTCCAAGAAACACACACCAAGATACGATTAGACAGTGCAAAGATTTTTGGAAGAAAATGCCTGGAAGGGAATATGGGGCTGGGAGAGTTGCCAAACCATGATGCAGAAGAGAAGGGGAAGGAAGAAAGGATGAGTAGAAATCTTATTCTGTAAATGCAAGCCTAATAAAATTGTGACAAGAACAATTGGGAGTCCTCAAACAAAAGTCACAGAATAGAGAAGTCCCTTGTCTGGCAGGACTAGGCTGGCTACACTCACCAATTGGGAACTGGCTTTCAGAAGTGTGCCCCAGGCGCAAGAAGAGTGATGGACTCATGTTCAGCAGCTGGAGCGGGCAGTCTAACTCTCTGCACATAGAGACCTGAGGGCTATCTTTTCACGGCCACCACTGAGACTAAAAAATATCTGCTTAACACTAAAGAAGGTTGGAAAAAAGGGACAGAGGGACAAAGACAGATGAGACAAATAAAAAACAAATTACAAAATGGCAGTCCTATATGTGGCCATATCAATAATTACATTAAATGTAAATGAACTAAACACTTCAATAAAGGCAAAGATTGTCAGACTGAATAATAAAGCAAAGTCAAATATGCTCTATCAGAGATATGCTTTAAATACTAGGACATAAACAGACTAAAGCAAAAAATTAGGAAAAGAAAAAGACACGTTACCTTTAAGCACAAGAAAGCCATGCTGACTCTGCTAATCTCAGACAAAAGGGACTCTGTCTAAGAGCATCACTAGAGACGAAGGGGCTCCTTTTCTCAACATAAAAGGGCCAACATCCCAGGAAAATTTAACAATTCTAAATATATATGCAACTAACAACAGGCATGTGGGGCAATATATAAGGCAAAAACCGATCCCCAACTTTGCCTGTGGAGATTGTGGAGAGATCTACCAGTCTTTCCTGATTCTGAGCCCCAAGTCATGCTGGAATATGCAAATGTCTTGACAGAAAAGTCATGCTCAATACCAGTCTCACTTCATGCTGTGCTCCCTTTTTCAAGGGGCTCTGTCCCTCTAAACCTAGCTGTCTCAGTAGCTCCCAAAACCTTTAACCATCCCTGTTTTTGAAGTTATTGTTGTCATTTGTACTTTTATACAGCTTTTTCAGTTATTTGCAGAAGGACAGATGGGCTAAGATAACTACTAAGCCATAATAAATGCAGAAGAGAGAAACCTTTTTCTGAAACCTCTTTCCCAGACAATAACACAGCTACTTGCTGCACACTCCTCTAGGAGCCTGCAAACTTTCCTCATGGATGTTACCATAATCTGTAACCACACACAACCTTTTATTCTCATAATTGTGTTTAACATTTTTTATTAGAATTTAAGCCCCATGAGAGAAAGGACATGTTTCTTTTGTCCATCACTCTATCTCCAACACCAAGTCCAACCCAAATAGAAATAGATGATGATATATTGATAATACACAGATGATGATGCTGATAGATAGATAGATAGATAGATAGGAAATAAATGAATATACTTCAAAAATGTATTTCTCTGTTTCCCCTACATACAGATCATATATACCTCCCCAGCTTATGGGAGACGTCTTTAGGGAGAAGGAGGGAGACCACACAAGAATAGTTTCAGGAAAGCATCGTATACTTAATATCTGTAGCTGTTTTTAAAGGATTCTTTAGAAGGGATCTTGACTAGGCATTTGGAACTTATCTCACATCTTGAAGTCAGACTGGGAGGTTTAAAAGAATAGTTCTCAGATTTGAATCCTAACCCTACAGCTTACAAAGTTTATCATCTGGTCATGTTACTTAGGCACTCCCAGATTCTCATCTGTAAAATTGGGATTCTAACATCTGCTTTATGGGGTTGTTGCAAGGATTCAGTAAAATGGATATAAAGCATTAAGAGAATGGCTTGGCATATATTAAAACAAGCCATTAAAAGTATCAATGTTTACAGTACATATGCAATGACACAGAATTATAGTCCAGATAAAAATATTTTGCAAAGGACCATCTTTGGAATAGTCCCCTCAGTTTACTCCTTATAGATATCAGTTTTAATCTGATTAAAATTCATATATCAAAATTCATGTCAATCGATTCAAATAAACTTTCCAATACGGAGTCAATCACTGTTACAGTCATCCCATCACAGTTTGATTTGACGCCTCTAACTGTGCACTCTTTTTTGTTTCTTTATTTCCCTGCTCTCATATTCCAACAAATAACTTAGGAAAACCCTCTTTAGAAGTCAGGTAAGTAAAGAACGTCTCTGGGGTAGACGAGGTGTTCTTGGTTGTCCTCCATTATTAAACATGTGCAGCCCTCTGAGGAGAAGGCATTTCAGCTTAGGAACACTTCCATTTTTTTTTTTTCGCCACAACAAAACATCTAATTTCCTTTCAGTAAGAGTTTTTGCAAAAATAAGTGTTTCATCAAGGGACAAAGATAACAAGGGCCAGCTGACTCAACAGCTTCTCCCTCAAGATAAGCAGAGAACGCCTTTAGAGTCTTTGCGTCCATATTATGCATTTGCCCTGATTCACCTGTCACGCTTCAACCTGAGTTATCTGGACAATGTTGAGCAACTGGCCTGGGGGCCCCCCTCGGTGGTGACCGCTCACCCTTCGTCGTATCCGGCACACCAAACCCAAAGTTCCCGGACAGTCTCTCGTTTCACTTTCTTCCACGAGGATGAAGAACGTGTGAAATCTATTCACCTTTCCTGATAGCATTGAACTTTGGCTTCAGAGAAACAACTCACTTTTGAGTCAGATTCATTCTTTATCTTTTGAATAGTGCCTGGGAAGCTTGCTTACTATGATGGCCCACTCGGGTATCACAAACGGCTCTAGGAAACCCTGCACACAGCTGACTGGAAGGCACAGAGCGCCCATGGTCCCAGCTGTTCATCGTACATAGAAAGCGGGTGTCTCCGGGCATCTTTGCAAGCTGGGCACACGAAGGTGACTGAGACAACAGCTCTGTGGTTTCTTTGCTGTCCGTGAGCTTTCACACTCGTACGAACCCCGAAAACTGAAAACCACTGACTCCATCCGTAGAGCTCCTTCCCTTCTCTTGGGCAACACATTTAATTCACTCCTCTGCTGTATCTTTCTGACAAAGCACCAGGGGGATCGTTGGGTGAATGATGGACAATGTTTTCCATCCACCCGGGAGTCTAGGCAGTTAGAAGACATCAGTCATTAGTTCATCGTGGTAGCAGCTAGGGCACCACAATTAGAAAGCAGATACCAGGGCTACCTGCCATGAGGATGACCATGCTTCTGTGTATGGGTGTGGAGACGGAATGGGGGACCAGCACCCAGCCACTCGCCACCCCACCAGGGCCCATCTGCTGCTGACTCAAAATCAGATTAATGCACGCATGGTCTCAGATGTCAGATCGCACTGCAAGGTGAACTTTGCAAACATCCTCCTCTACCTCGACCTCCAACTCCTGCTCCATTGGGTAAGAGAATCAGCTCTTGATTCTTTCGGGTATTTCCCCTAGCAATTAACTTTACATAGATATTTTAATGTTTGTTTGTTTGTTTGTTTGTTTAGAGACAGAGACAAAGAGAGCTGTCAGCATAGAGCCCGGCTTGGGGCTTGATTTCACAAATCATGAGATCATGACCTGAGCCAAAATCAAGAGTTGGGCCCTTAACCGACTGAGCCCCCCCCCCCCCAGTGGACCCTAACTTTATATTGTTAAATAATGCATTTATATCACTGCTTTCTGATTCTTTATTATTAGAAACTGTTGATTTTCTCCTGTGGAAGGTAAGGACTTAGTGGTCCTGTCCCCCAACCCAGCACATGAACGCATGTTCACAACGACACAAAGTAGTCTGTGGTTTTCTTTCTTTGTACAGACTTTTGGTTTTCATATTTTTCTTCTACCTGTGCCTCATTTGCACCCAGACTTCATTTGGAGCTCTCAAGATCTTCTCGGTGCAGGGACACATCAGGCTATGGACAGTCCTGTTTGAGAAGGAGCCTTCTCTGTCCCACCGCCCCTGACTGGAGGGGTCATGCCCCAAGGCCAGGTATCTCCCTGGGGAGTTCTCCTTATCGCCCACCACACCGGGGACGTCCCCTACTCTCTCCTGGTCACACGCCATGCTCTGGATCCCCATTGCAGCCTCCTGTCGGAAACACAAGGCCAGCAGCTTCAGGAGGAAAGAGCGAACAAGGGATCCTTTACTAAGACCGAATACTTGAAAACAGTTTTGAAGTCTGCTTTCACATTTGAAACATGGGGATACTTTGACATAACTGTGTTCATGCGTGTCTCTAAGTTGCTGTTCCAACTGCAAGAAAGTCAGTTTGAGAACCACGAAGAACCATTCCCCGGCCGGGTTGATCAGTTTCCCAGAGAAGAATGCCCCAAACTCGGCCAGCTTGGAGCCTGGAGAAGGGCCTGGGATGTCTCTTGTTCTCTTAGAGACCCCTGACCGCATCCTCAGTGCTGCAAGTGTCTCAGGGACAGGGACCACAGCCCTTCCAGGTGACCCCTCCAGCGTGTGGCCTCCTGTTTTCTGCCAGCGTGTGTGTTCGGGGACAGGGCAGGCACTTCTGTGCAGGGAGGGCATCTGTGCCTCTTCTCTTTGTGAGGTTCAAAGACTCCTACCATGCTCTCTGCACCTCAGCCTGAGATCGCATCTTCCTGGTGGCCCTGGTTCTTCTGCAGTTGGTAGGGCCAGCCAGCCTCCCTTCCCCGGCTCTGCTCTCACGCCCTCCAGCCAGCCAGGTCAGCCCCACTTCCCACCTTCCCCTCTTGGTCACCCTCATAAGTTCATGCTGAGTTTGTCCTCAATTTTTTGAGAGCTCCGAGAAAGAGCAGACGTAAGTGCATCTGGGTGAAGAAACCTGGTGGGCTGAAAACGCTAGTTCACGCCAGAAAACAAAAGGCACGTGTGCTTAAATTCATTGTGTCACTTTTCCATTGTGTCCTGACCAAATAAACTGTCTATGCATGGAGGCTCCAGACAGACATGGGACAGTCTTGCTCCGCTGTGGACATCGACTCTCCTGTTTCACTTCTGATTTCCACACTGGTTCTCCCTCCCTGATTCAGATGAGGCTGCCCAGCAACCACACACACACACACACACACACATGCGCGTAGATGCACACACATGCACAAACATATGTGCACATGCATAGTGCATACACGTGTGCACAGTCGAGCACACAGGGCACACGCACAGGTGCACACACACCCGTGCACACACATCTCCGAGGGGACCCCTGAAAGCCAGCACTTGTCTTGTGATGCATCCAGGGACTGAGGCCGAGAGAGCCTCCAACCTCCTTCTCACACTAGGCACGCTCGTCTGTCTTTAGGTCCCTTCAGAGAAGGTCTGTGTGTCTTCATTTCCTGTCGGAAACTCCTCACTGTCTCTCTCTGAGTTTTCTCTGGGATTTGTCCCTTGCACTCTCCTTTTCTCAGGGTGCGGTCCCCAGGTCTGCGGGGGTGTCCACGTCAGGGTCACCTGGATTCATGCTGCTGAACTCAGGGGGCCCTGCTCTGCCGGCCCGGAGCGGGGACAGCGTGGCCACCGAGGTCCGCGTCATCCTTCCGTAGTCTCTGGCTCCCCCCGTAGACAGGCTCTGCTCCGTGCGCAGCGACGGCGACGGCTCGGCCACCGTCCCCTAACGGGCACCCGGACGAGGTCGGCTCCCTGTCACGCCCGACACACGGGCCCTTGTCACACACTTCACGTGACTGACGCCACCTCTGACACTTCACACGCAGACTCTAAAGTGAAGTACGTGCCCTTCCTTTGACAGTATGAAGAATTAGAATTACTTTTCATGGACTTGATTATTAAAATAACAAGTTAATTTCCAAACACATGAAACGACCCCAATCTTTACATGGATGTTTAGTGAACGTTTTTACACGTGTATCAAATAAGCTCATCACGTTAAATATTAATTCGCCAGTGATAGGTGGCACCCTGTGGTCTCCCAATGCACCTTGTAAGTCCTGAATTCTCTTTTGTTTGTATGTAAATATATTACACACACAACCATGCACACACATTTTCCCCTTTACATTGGAATATGAAGAAATCAGCCCAGATGTCCAAGAGTTTTGTAACCTTGAGTTTTCAAATTTCCAATTAATTTCTAATTGCTCTAACTGATGTCTTCTCTGCCCCCCCCCCCAACCGCAAATAATCTATCCATTTAAGACATCCTTAGAGAAGACGAACAGACCGTGTCCGTCTGGATGATCATTCCCCTATGGGAGCCCCGAGGGGCAGGGAACGTGGTGTTTCCCCACAGCCACTGGGCCTTCTGCCCCAGAGTGTGGTTTAGGTTTGGTGCGGGGAAGGTGCCCAAACCCAGCAGGGCCCACCCATCAGCTTTTCGTTCCCCAGACTAGAACTTCAAAGACACAGAAAATAGAAAACCATATTCTTCCTAAAACCACGTTTTAACCAATTTCAATGTTATAGTATTTATTTACTCACAGTCTGTTTATTGCCTCAAGGTTTAAGTGACCGTTGGTGTGAATGAGGTCTGTAAGTGAGCAACAACTATTTTCTGGGGTACCTATTTTCTAACGTGGGTAAATTTGTTATTGTGGCAGATTCTCGGACGATCCACACTAAATACTAGTTTTGAAGATAGGAAACGATGAAATAGAAGTATGAGCTTTTTAAAAAATAAGTTTCATTGCCTCCAAATAACTTTAAAACCTACATTTCTTTCATTGAATCCTAATAAAATAAAAGCAAACCAAAGCATAAGACATTTCAACTAAATACAAAACAAAGGGAGGGGCCCGCGTTAGTGGACGTTTGATATTTGAGTAACTTACCAAAGGGGGGGCTGAACTTTCTGAGGCACTAAGGAAAAAACCCAATGACACCGGTTCCGCTCGCTGGGCGTAGGTATGATCCACGGGGGGAAGGTGTGGTGGGGGCACAGGCAGGCCCGCTGGTGAGGGGGTGTGTCTGCGGTCAGGGAAAACGCTGAGACCAAGCACTGCGCTCAAGTCCCCGGCTGTCACAAGGACACGGCCAGTGCCCTCACGGTGCTGTCTGTGCAGCTCGGCACCGGCCTCGTTCATTCTCTCCCTATGCGCCGTCTGTCTCCCCATCTTGCTTGCTTATTTCTTTATCTGTCACCCCGGAAAGGTGGCGTTGAAACGAATCTGAGAAGAAACTTTTCGGCTGGACGGCAAGCAGAAGAGGGTTAGACAGGCAGCAGTCCCAGCCCATCTGGGAGCAGGACCCAGGAGACCTGGAGGCGGGGCTCATCCTTGTCCTCTGTCTCACACAAGCTGTCCGTGTGCCTGGACCGCGAGCACATTCTGACCTGCGGCCGGGGCTTGGATAGGAGTGACCTGAGCCTTTTGTTTGTATGTTCCACGCAGGATGAATTCAAACGCTGAACGTGAGGGTGAGTTAGGAAGATTTCTGGATGATCAATCAACAGACCCAGAGAGGGAACAGCACGCATTCGTATCTGGACGACCGTCTCCCTTTGTGGAAGCTTCTGAAGACGCTGGCACGGGAGCCTGACTCACCAACACACACACGCTGGCACGGGCGTCCTTTGGCATAGTTTACAATGGTCTCGGTTTTCAAATGCGGTGGTTAGCCCCATTTTCCCGTCTCCCAGATGCTTAGCTACTGCCACGGAACATTTGGGCGGCCCTCACCGCGGAAAACCCCATAGCACCAGCTCTACACAGCTGCAGGAGGGCATAACACTTATTACTAAGTCACCTCCTTCTTCCTCCGAGCTTCTCGGATGAGTCACCTACTGTGTCTATTTTGCACCGATGGTGCACTCCTGTGCCCCTACACTGCACAAGTCCGTGTGTATCGCTGGACGGCCCTGGCCCCTCCAGGAACGATGGCGCTGTGGTTAAAGCCAGCTGTGGGCACACACGTTGGCCATAGTGCTGACCTCTTTCAACATATCCCGTGTGTGGTCTCCAACAGGGCTCATGGATCTGGTGCATCATGGGCAATGCCAGGGCTGGCTTCTTCTCTGTCCTAATCGGCGCCCCTTTGGTCTCCGGGTCCTCTTCAGAGACTGAAAGGAGGCTAACACAGCGACTGATGCATTTGACTTTTTAATTCCCCTCTGGAGCATCTTTTTCTTCAACAGATGTTCTCAAAATAATTAAGTGATGGATAGCATGCATTATTGAAAATGCTGGATGCCTCCCTAATGCTCTCCACATTTGTATATCTGTCAGCACAGAATTGAGTACTCAGAAATGTTGTGCTATTTATTTTGCAAATTACCAAACATTCACTCTGGCCAAGGAGGAGAGGAAGGGAGAATGGCCAACAAGCTCTCTGGTTCCTACAATCGCCCCACCCACCATGTCGGCAGGAGTCATGGGTTCCCATACAATCTGCCAACACAGAACTCTGTAAAAAACCATATCCAGCCGATCACCCAGCCCTAAATAATTCTTGGAATTGGGGCCATCTCTTTATTTAATTTTGAAATTTCAGAAATTTCACATTCTATGTTGATATCCTTTGTCCAACATTAACTAACTCTTGGAATGGGAAATTGCCTTTTATATTTAGTTATTTAGTAAATACTTGGATCTATTCTGCCCCTAAGATGTTCAAGTCGGGGTGACCTACACACTGACTCCAGCTTTTCAACTTGCTTGGGGCCAGTATTGCATTCCTGAGCTGCTTGGTCTTGCTTTGGACCAATGCACAGGAAGGACCTCAACCTGTACCCACATCTCCAACATTGTGGGCGTGGAAACAATTCTAAGAAATATATGGGTCTCAGCTATGGAAATAAATTTCCAATTTTCATATATGGATTGTTATCTCCTTTTAGAATACATTTCTGGGTGTAATTGGAATTCGCTTCTGGAAAACTTTTGAACTTGGGGCTTTGGTGGCCCATATCTTCACGTACATCTCAGATCTGTTTGTGAAATCTTGTTAGGTCCTGCTGTGGGGTCACAAGTGATTGGAAGTGTCGCTGAGAGAAGGTTTTTGCAGGAAGGTAGGCACTGTTAGGTCTATGAGTGCTTTTCAGATTCACGAACGTTTTCCTAAAGGAAAACGCATTGATGCAGAATGCCTTGATCTTGAAGGTAAAGAATGCATTTTTCCCAATGAATGGAGCACTTACCTGGTTCCAGGTGCTGTGGACAAAGCCACAAGTATGACAAAGGAGGTCCAGTTTCCACAGAACTTCCACGGATGGAGACAGGTAGTGAACAGAGACACAAAGTATAATTTTGGGTCCCGATTAAGGCATTTGGGGGTATCTTCACAACTTTGCACATATGGATTTGTCATTTCATAATGGTCGTAACTTCAGGTGTTCGAGGCCCACTGGTTATCCACCCTGGCCCCTGGAGTCCGCGGAATGTTTGGGGTGGTCATCTTCTAGACCTTCCTCAGGGCCACTGGCTTAGTTATGTACAATGTTCTGCAGGTGACACACAGCAGGCACGAAAATGCCCTCGCTTGTCACCTTCTGGTTTTTTCATTTTTGTAAATGTTTGTTTGTTTTTGAAAGAGAGACAGAGCATGAGTGGAAGAGGGCAGAGAGAGAGAAGGAGACGCAGAATCCGAAGCAGCTCCAGGCTCCAAGCTATCAGCACAGAGCCCAACATGGGGCTCAAACCCAAGGACCACAAGATCATGACCTGAGCCGAAGTCTGATGTTTAACCGACTGAGCTGTCCAGGCGCCCCCTTTTTAAAATTTTTAATGTTTATTTATTTTTGAGGGAGTCGCTTTTCACCTTTTGGGCTCACAACGCAGCCTCAGTGAGCAAGGACCAGCCTTGTACCAGATTCTGGCACGTGATTCATGGACGGCTGTCCAGCTCCCAGCTACATAGCATCAGTTAGGGCCCACTAGTTTGGGTGGGATATAAAAGAAGGAGGAGGAGGACAAGAAGTGTTGGGAGGAGGAGGAGAAGAATTTAAAATACAAAAGAAAGAAGAGTAGTATGCATTTGATGTTAAATGATATTTTTGGGTACTATAGAAATTTTTGACAAATGATGAAAAATCACCATCTAACACTATGTGGCTTTAAGAGATTTGGGATGTTAAAAATAAGGAACATTTTTATTCTGGACTGGGCCATCATGTCACAAAAGTGGCATAGTCAATCAATATCCTTTTAAATAGGAAGTACAAACCAGTTTTTAAGATGCTGATACCCCCAAGAATCATAAAAGAAATTCTTTTGGAGAAAAACGAATGATTTCAGATCTTCTTCCGGGAATGCACGTAATTTTCCCTCTTCTTGTCACTGAAATCTCTGGGCTTTATATATGAAACAAATACACAAAGAATCCAAAAGGCGGAGAGAGGAGAGAGGCCTGGGGTGCGATGCCATGGTGGGGAGTTCTCTGGATTTCGTTCTGCCTCATATACCCCAGACTCAGAGCTGAAGGAGCCAGCAGCACAGGAATACCCACAGGGGCAAAAAAAGTCCAACAAAAGTCTTCTCCCTCTGGTCAAGGGACGAGGAAAAGAGCAGCCCGGCAGGACAGTCCACTTTACACAGTAGCCTCTCTACCCCAGCCCAGTACCACATAAGACTGGTCCCACTGGACGCACACCAGCCCTACTGGACGCACACCAGCCCTACTGGACGCATACCAGCCCTACTGGATGCACACCAGCCCTACTGGATGCACACCAGCCAGGGCCAAGTGGGGAGTCTGCACTTCCACCCTATGAGGCTGTGATGAGACACCCAATACCCCTGCCAGGCGTCGGCAGAGAAAGCCGAGCAGGGGGACAGAGAGATTCCTATGGCTGTCGGTGGTAACTAGGGTGCGTCCCTCCCCTTTCTACTGGGGTGGTGTCAGGGGATGCTTAGCGGAGGTTCGGGAGTTTCGTCCCTGCCCGGCAGGCCACCCCACCATGATGGCACTGAAAGCCACATGGGAGCCAGAACGCCCATCCCACCTGGCGGTACTGAGGACCCCCTTTAAACATCAGTGAGGACACTGGGCTCTCTCCTCACCGTCCCCTGCTGCACTGGTGCCAGAGAAAGCTAAGTCAGCAGTGTGCATAAGGTCCGCAGTCTCCTAACATGATACGGAAATGTAGAGGTTTTATTTAAAAATCACTCATCTGGGGCACCTGGGCAGCTCTTAATTTCGGCTTGAGCATACGACCCTTGGTTTTGCCTTAGGTCACGATCTCACTGTTCATGGGATCGAGCCCCATGTCAGGCTCTGCACTGAGAGTGAAGCCTGCTTGGGATTCTCTCTCTTTCCCTCTCTCTGCCCTTCCTCTGCTCTCACTCTCTCTCTGTCTCTCTCTATAGGTAAATAAATAATTTTTTTTAAATCGCTCATCACACCACACACCAGGAAGATCTTAAACTGAATGGGAAAGGAGTGATTAGTAGATGCCAGTGCCGAGGTGAGGAAGAAATAGCATCACTTGATAAGATTTCAAAACAGCCATGATCAAAGTGCTTCCATGAACAATATGAACACTATTGAAATAAAAATAAAATTGGGGGGGGGGGGCGCCTGGGTGGCTCAGTTGGTTAAGCGTCCGACTTAGACTTAGGTCATGATCTTGCAGTTTGTGGGTTCGAGCCCCACGTTGGGCTGTGTGCTGACAGCTCAGAGCCTGGAGCCTGCTTTGGATTCTGTCTCCCTCTCTCTCTGCCCCTCCCCTGCAGGTGCTCTCTCTCTCTCTCTCTCTCTCTCTCTCTCAAAACTAAAAATTAAAAAAAGAAGAAGAAAATGGAAACTCTCAGAAAAATAAAAAGAGAAAATATAAGAAAGACCTGATGGAAATCTTAGAACTAAACGTAAAACGACTTTAATGAAAAAAAAAATCAATGTCTGTACTTGAAACCAACATGGAGGGAACAGAGTTAGCCAGCTTGAAGATGGAATGCTGGGAATGACTCACTTTGAACCATGGAGAGAAAATGGAATCGTCACCAGACTGTCGGGGCCTGAGGGACACAGGGGAATACACCACGCCACTGCAGTCACACAGGCAACCAGAAAGCACGCTCGGAGATAATGGCTGGATGTTTCCCAAACATGGCAAAAGCATAACCCTAAATTTGCAAGAAGCTGAGCAACACTTCCTCAGAATAAAACGGCCAGCAGGGTAAAATGCTCCCAATTTATCCAAAACACATCATTGTCAACCTTCTGGAAAGTAAGGCGGTGGAAAGCTCTGAAAGAGAAGAGATGGAAACCTACAGGAAAAGAATGATCTGGATGATAGCAGACTTCTGGGCGGGAAGTGTGGAGGCTGGCACGGGTGCTATGACCTCCTCTGGTCACTGTAAGGAAGCAGCTATAGCTCCAGAATCCCAACCTCTTGAGTAAGTCCTTGAGGAATGAAGGGTGTATCAAGATCCTCTCAGATGAAAGAAAAATTAAAAAAAAGTTCTGCCAGCTGATGTGCTCTGGAAGAATTGCTAAAGATATCATTTTAAACAGAAAGAAAATGACAAAAGAAAGACTCTTAGAATGTCAGAAACAAAGAAAGATCATAAAGAGTAAAAGTATGGACAAATACATTTTTCTTCTCCTCTTGAGTTTTCCCAATTATTTTTGAGGATTAAACAAAACTTTTAATGCTGCCTGATTTTATTCTAGATATATGTAGAGGGGATACTTAAAACAATTATATTACAGACAAGGAGGGTAAAGTGGCATAGAAAGAGGTAAGTTTCCACGCTTCACTTGAATTGATGGAATGTCACAAATAGATTGCAATCTGGGGTGCCTGGGTGGCTCAGTTGGTTAAGCGTCTAACTTCAGCTCAGGTCATGATCCAGCAGTTCGTGAGTTCAAGCCCAATGCTGGGTTCTGTGCTGACGGCTCAGAGGCTGGAGTCTGCTTCAGATTCTGTATCTCCCTCTCTGTCCTTTCCCCGCTCGTGCTCTCTCTCCCAAAAATAAACAAATGTTAAAAAAAATCCTAAACAAAATAGATGCTGATAGATTATGTATGTGTGATGTAACACCTAAAACACCAACAATAAAGGCTAAACAAAGAGATTCACTAAAAACACTGTATATATAGCAAAACTGAATTCTAAAAAAATTTTTGATGTTTATTTTTGTGAGAGAGAGAGAGAGACAGACAGGGTGTGAGCAGAGAAGGGGCAGAGAGAGAGGGAGACACAGAATCAGAAGCGGCCTCAGGCTCCGAACTATCAGCCAAGAGCCCAATGTGGGGCTCAGACCCACGAACCTGGAGATCATGACCTGAGCTGAAGTAAGACACTTAACTGACTGAGCCCCCCAGGTGCCCCTAAAATAATGTTTAAGTAATCCATAGGAAAGCAGAAAAAAGAGAGAAATGAAAAACAGAGAGAATAAAATGGCAGCATGAATCCCTAACACAATAACAAACACATTAAATGTAGATGATCTAAATATATCAGTTAAAAGGCAGAGATTGTTGGCACAAAAACAGACACATAGACCAATGGAATAGAATAGAAACCCCAGAACTAGACCCACAAACATATGGCCAACTCATCTTTGACAAAGCAGGAAAGAACATCTAATGGAAAAAAGACAGTCTCTTTAACAAATGGTGCTGGGAGAACTGGACAGCAACATGCAGAAGGTTGAAACTAGACCACTTTCTCACACCATTCACAAAAATAAACTCAAAATGGATAAAGGACCTGAATGTGAGACAGGAAACCATCCAAACCTTAAAGGAGAAAGCAGGAAAAGACCTCTCTGACCTCAGCCGTAGCAATCTCTTACTCGACACATCCCCAAAGGCAAGGGAATTAAAAGCAAAAGTGAATTACTGGGACCTTATGAAGATAAAAAGCTTCTGCACAGCAAAAGAAACAACCAACAAAACTAAAAGGCAACCAACGGAATGGGAAAAGATATTCGCAAATGACATATCGGACAAAGGGCTAGTATCCAAAATCTATAAAGAGCTCACCAAACTCCACACCCGAAAAACAAATAACCCAGTGAAGAAATGGGCAGAAAACATGAATAGACACTTCTCTAAAGAAGACATCCGGATGGCCAACAGGCACATGAAAAGATGTTCAGCGTCGCTCCTCATCAGGGAAATACAAATCAAAATCACACTCAGGTATCACCTCACGCCAGTCAGAGTGGCCAAAATGAACAAATCAGGAGACTATAGATGCTGGAGAGGATGTGGAGAAACGGGAACCCTCTTGCACTGTTGGTGGGAATGCAAACTGGTGCAGCCACTCTGGAAAGCAGTGTGGAGGTTCCTCAGAAAATTAAAAATAGACCTACCCTATGACCCAGCAATAGCACTGCTAGGAATTTATCCAAGGGATACAGGAGTACTGATGCATAGGGGCACTTGTACCCCAATGTTCATAGCAGCACTCTCAACAATAGCCAAATTATGGAAAGAGCCTAAATGTCCATCAACTGATGAATGGATAAAGAAATTGTGGTTTATATACACAATGGAGTACTACGTGGCAATGAGAAAAAATGAAATATGGCCTTTTGTAGCAACGTGGATGGAACTGGAGAGTGTGATGCTAAGTGAAATAAGCCATACAGAGAAAGACAGATACCATATGGTTTCACTCTTATGTGGATCCTGAGAAACTTAACAGGAACCCATGGGGGAGGGGAAGGAAAAAAAAAAAGAGGTTAGAGTGGGAGAGAGCCAAAGCATAAGAGACTGTTAAAAACTGAGAACAAACTGAGGGTTGATGGGGGGTGGGAGGGTGGAGAGGGTGGGTGATGGGTATTGAGGAGGGCACCTTTTGGGATGAGCACTGGGTGCTGTATGGAAACCAATTTGACAATAAATTTCATATATAAAAAAAAAAAAATAAATAAATAAATAAATATAAATAAATAAATAAAAGGCAGAGATTGGGAGAGTGGATTTAGAAAAAAGAAAACTGAGTCAAGTCTATGCCGAGTACAAGAAACTGAGTTCAGACACAACAAAGGAGGCAGCTTGCAAGTGGAAGGATGCTTTAAGGCAATATCTATCGGAGACCTAGCAAGGTGTTTGTAGATGTAGAGAATAGTGTTCAAAAATTGTATGGGGAAAAAAGGAACAAGAAGAGGTTTTTTTTCTTTTTTAATGAAAAAGGAGAAATTTGGAGGAACCAGTCCAACTGATTTCCAGACTTCTTAGAGCTCCATTAACCCAGACTGGGTATATTGGTGGATGGACAGTCCCATAGATTAATGGAACAACATAGAAAACCTAGAAACTGACCCACACTGATATGCACAAGCTATTTTTGATAAGAGCGCAAAAGTAATCCAATGTACAAAGGCAAGTCTTTCCACAAATGATGCTAGGTACGACTGGACATCTGCATGCAGAAAGACGAACCCTGACCTAAGCCTCAAACTGGATATAAAAATTAAGTCAAAATAGATCAGACTTGAATATAAAATGTTAAATTTTACAACTTTAGGGAAAAAAACCAGCAGAAAATCTTTAGAATCTATGGCTAAGCAAATACATCCTAAAACATGATTCATAAAAGGTAGAATTGGTAAATAAGACTTTATCAAAATTAAAAACCTTAACTCTGTGAAAAAACTCCCTTAACTGAATGAAAAGACAGGCTGGGAGAATTTATATGCAAATGTGGTAACCACCAAAACTAAGTATCTGAATTGTATAAAGAGCTCTCACCACTTAATGTTGAAAAAAAAATAATAATCCGAGTAGAAAATGGGAAAAAGGCATGAACAAACATTTCACCAAGGAAGCTACACAGATCAAAAATGAACACCTAAAATTATATTCAACATCGTTACCGATTGGGCAGATGCAAACTGCAATCATAATGAGACATCATTGCACATCTGTCAGAAATGCTAAAATTTAAAAAATAGTGACACCACCAAGTGCTGGCAAGGATGTAGAAAAGCTAGGTCACTCATATATTGCTGGTGAGAATGTAAAGGGTGTAGTCATTCTGAAGACTGTTTTGTTGTTTCTTTCTTTTTTTAAAGTTTATTTTTGAGAGAGAGACAGAGCATAAGTGGTGAAGGAACAGAGAGAGAGAGGGAGACACAGAATCCGAAGCAGGCTCCAGGCTCTGAGCTGTCAGTACAGAGCCCGATGCGGGACTCGAACTCATGAGCAGTGAGATCATGACCTGAGCTGAAGTCAGATGCTTAACTGACTGAGCCTCCCGGGCACCCCCTCCCCCGACTTTGTTTTTAAGTTTATTTGAGAGAGAGAGAGAGAGAGCATGAGCCAGGGAGGGGCAGAGAGAGGGAGACACAGAATCCGAAGCAGGCTCCAGGCTCTGAGCTGTCAGCACAGAGCCCAATGAAGAGTCGAATCCATGAACCGTGAGATCATGACCTGAGCCAAAGTCGGATGCTTAACCAACTGAGCCACCCAGGGGCCCAGGTTTTGTTGTTTCTTAAAGGACAAAGCACGCAAATACCATTTGACTGAGCACTTGTACTACTGGATAATTATCTCAGAGAAAGAAAAACTTACGTTCCCGGGAGCTTTCAGCATAATGCCCGGAACTAGAGACAGGTTGATGTCCTTCAGCGAGTAAATGGTTGAACAAACTGGCAACTCCACACTGTGGGATACGACTCAGCAGTGGAAAGGCATGCGGTCCTGATAACACACAGCAATCTGGGTGAGTCTTCACAGGGTTCCCCTAGCAAAAAATATAATTCTCAGGATTACGTACTGCATGGTTCCAGGTATGAAGCCTTCTTGAAATGTTCAGTGATGCAAAAAGGGAGAATGGGTTAGTGGTTGCCAGGGACCGAGGTGGGGGGAGCGGCGGGGGAGGGAAACGATGTGGGCCCTCCCGCTGCCGGAGTTGCTCTGGCTCTCGACTGTCCGCCTCAGGCTCCTCAGCGTGACATTGGAACTACGGTCTCGCCAGATATCACTGTGGGGGAAACCGGAGTAGGTGACATCGCTCTTCACTTTCTTACCGCTTCTGAATCTTTATCTCCAAATTATCAAAAGTAATTTAAAAAGAACCACATTAAAGTTTGACCGGTTTCCTGACTTTGAAAGAATGTAGAATTGGGTAAGTATTCACACTTTTATTTTATATGTATAGTATATAAATCTATGTATGTATTTATAGAAACATTTACAGGTATATAAATACCTATGTGCATAGAGAGTACGTGTCCATATACGTGGGTCCATAAATTTATAACCATATACACCCAGGAGATGCATACAACAAGGCATATGGACAGTATTTTGTGTTTATTTTAATCGGAATGTGAGATAAATATAAGCTTCTTAAGTCAAAAGTGCTGTGAGCACCATACAGTTAGTCCCCATTCTCGACTCAGTTGCTTTTTGTATTGATGTTGTCTTCAAAAAATGTCCCGTTCACCTGGAAGGATGCTGAGCAGATAAGGACATCCAAGACTGGGTCTGGAAGACCGGCCATGCTGTTGTCGGGGGCTCCCAATGGCGGGAGAACTTGAGACCAGTGGACATAGGTAGGGGTGAGGCAGGAGACCTTCTCCTTCTTTGTTCATGTTTGGGGTGCGAGGAAGGAGGAGGCAGCAAGGAGCACAAGGAGGGAGGTGGCCGGAAGGGGCAGTGCCCGGGGGACAGACAGTGTGGAGGGAGGGAGGGAAGGACCCAGTTCCCGTGTGGTTTTCACCGGCTCCAGCGGGTACTGGGGACATCGTTTGCTTCATGGACGGGTTGTGCTCCCTGCCCAGGAGCACTGCTCTCACGTTAGGGTGCTGGAAGAAGCCGTGCAGGGGCCGCCCTGCATTCTGTCCTCCGAGTGGCGCCAGGCTCTCCCGGGACCGCAGCTCTGGCTCCCGCAAGCCAAGTCCTCACCCAGTGTCGGGGCCCCGACACCCTGTACACGGTGGGACATATCCCTACAAATGGAGAGGAAAAGTTTCGCTTGCTTGCGTTTGGTCGTATCCGGAAACACATTCTAGGTGCTCCAGGCTGCGGGCACATTGCCTCTTTTCTGGCGCTGAAAAGTGACTGGCGGGGTGGGGCACAGGTCTGCTCTCCGGGACCCGCCCGTGCCTGGTTCCCCCGAGCACTTCGAGTCGCCCTGCCTCCCTGTGCCCCGTCTAGACTAGGGTGCTTGAGCGTCAGGGTCACACTGCTCGTTGGTTCACTTGTTTGAGGTCGCATCGATCTCCTCAGCCCCCAGCACAGGGGTGGGAACTTAGCAGCTGCACCCACGTGTGTGCAGTGACTAGTCAAGCTGTGTGCGATGGCACTGAGGACACACACACGCACGCACACGGGGCTGGAGGTGAGCCCCGCGTCATCCCCAGAGTCCCGGCAGCACCTCTGGGTTGGTTCTAGGGTACGGTGAACCGGCAGGTGCAGGGGGTGTGTTAGGAGCCCGCGAGGACCTGCGCGGCCGGCTGTTGGGTTGGCTGCACCAGGCACATCTGTGGACACACGCACGTAGTCTTCTCCGCGTGTCTCACGAGACCCCCGTGAGCACAGCTGGGTGTTGGCGGGCTGGCCACTCCGAGTGGGGAGATGAGCCCTTGGAGAGAACGGAGTGCCCGGAGTTTGCACCCTGCGGCTCCGTGGCTCCGGGGGGACCCTGTCCCCGTTCGCGTCAGTACTCTCGCCAGCGCCTTCCACCCAGATGCGGCCGCCCTCTGCGAAATCAGGCTAAATCTAGCCTCTCACCGTGACCGGCTCAACACTCGGCACGCGTTTTAATCCTCAGCCAACGATGACCAGCATCACAGCAACGCTGAGTGCCACCTCGGGTCCAGTTGGCACAGACCTCAGAAGGGAAGAGCAAGCTGGGGTGCTGTTCTGCAGCGATTTCAACCTCTCGCGGTAATTACGGCCATTACAGAGACGGCCATGAACGGACCCAGGCCCCCTAATTCGAAAGGTTCTCTGCGGAAAAACACCAAACCACGGGCGTGGGCTGGAGATTCAGTTGGGTGTCCTACTCGCGAACGAAATATATTTTTGCACGTTCCAGTGAGGTGGAAAGGCTTCAGCTTGTCCGTTCCCATGTGCATTAGGAATTCTCAAAATTTGGATCCTTGAAAATAATTGCCCTGAACTTACCAACCCCCCCCCCCAATTATAGTTTAGGAGTCCTGGGGGAGGCCAGGACCCTGCATTTCAAAATGGTCCCCAGGGTTTTGATGCTGGTGGCTGAACTGAGAGCAGGACTCCCAGAGGCCATCCCGCTAGGGATGGGAGACCTTCTAGAAGTGTCAGCTTTTTTCCCTGGCAGTGGGCAGCATCCCTGGAGACCCAAAGCCGTGTTCAGCTGGCCAGTCTTTCAGGCCTGGCTCGCTAGTATAAAAGTGGCTCATCACCCCTTCCCCCACTGATGCTTGCGGGGCAGTGCATGCGAGGGCTGGAATGACACTTTGTCTCTGGCCGGGGCCAGCGCCTCTCGCCGGGACCTCAGCTCATTGGGAAACCAATGTTCCCCCACTTTATGTCTTCCTGTGATGTTCGGCTAATGTGACATTTCTAGTTTTCCCCCAAAATGCTTGGCCCTGGTGCTTGTTAAACTGGTACATCTGCTCTTTTGACTTCGGGAACCGGGCAGAGCCCAGGCAGCTGTGAAAACGACACACGGAGCTTTGAAACTCCACAGGCTCCCGACCAAACGCAGTTCGCTCTGAGAATTGAGGGGTGTCTGTGGCGTCGATGGGGAACACGCGGCCACTGAGGCGGGCGGGTGGTGGCCTCCTGCCTCTGTCATGTAAAGACACAGAGTGCTGGCCTACAGGTGTGGAGACCTTGGTGTGGTCCCGGGCTCTGGGGTCCCCCCACTGGGGGTGCAGGGGAAGAGAGGGCTCTGGGTGGGCTCGGCAGGGCTGTGCTACATGGCTGGAAAAGGAGTCCCACACGCTCCTCTGCCCCTGTTGTAACCGGCCCCGCTCAGGGGGTCAAGAACTGGGGTCACCGACGACGGCTGCCAGCCCCATGGGGTCAAGGTGGCTCACTGGGGCTAAGTAGGCAGGTTGTCCCCAAATTTGCTTCTCTCCGAGCAAGCGGTGGCCTCCTGGCCAGCGGACTTAGAAACTGGTTCTCCAAGAGCCTTTGCCAGATGGCCCGCTGTTTGCTCCTTCTGGTTTACCTGGTGTCAGGCCTCCGTCTGCAACCCCGGGGGGTTTTACTCAATCCCCTCACTCACCTCCCAGCTGTAGCCGCCTGGAGCAGGTCCCTGACGGTGACCCGAGTGGAGCGAGGCTGGTTTCGGATACTTCCTGGAGCGCTGGGGTGAAGCTGTTTCTTCAGCCCTGAGATGAGCTTCTGTCCTTTTCTGTCATGAGGACGGCATGACCATCACCACCCCCTTCATTTACCTGGATTCTTTGTCAGAACTCACTAAGTTCGTGTTAGTGAACATCGAACACAGGAGAGAAACACGCACACACCATTCTTCCCCGGCTTCCAGGGCAGCAGCAGGTCCCAGAAAAATAACACTCAAGACGGGCATTCGCTCACGCCCCTGGTCAGCTCTCCCCCGGCTGAGCTACCTCCATGACCTAGAGACCCGGCCCCGACCCTTTGCACCAGCCTCCTGTGAGCACGGACCCCGCAGCCTGGGGTCCGCATTCTGGACCAGGAGCACCGACACCTGCAGAACAGGGCCCGCACTCAGGAGTCCGAGAGTCTGCATCCGGAGTGTGTCTGTGCATCTCTGTACCAGGCCTGCAGTGTGGACCCGCGGTTACTTGGGGTTCACACACCGGAAGGTCGGCTGACCTTGAGCCTTTGGAATGACCGGCAGAAGCCAACGGGCACAAGATACATGGAAAAAAGAGGGCTGTGTCCCCGTGAAAAGGACAGATGCAAATCCCAGGCTGGGACCTGACCTCGGCCAAGCCCCGGGTGAGCGGATGCCCCACTCAAGCTGCAGCAAAAGCTGGTCCTTGCTTCGTGGTGTTCCTCCTCCTGGGATCTCAGTGTGGACGCTGGACGGAAGGTTCACCACACTCTGATTTTGATCTTATATAAGACAGCCTGTTGCGAAAGAAGCAGGAAGTACAAGGGCGTCTTCTCTCTCTCTCTCCATAGCACGAATGAATCTTTCTCCCAAAGGTACCTAACAAGTCATCTCCCAGCACATTGTGGGGGTAAAATAGGCTGAGGGTCTGTGTCTGGAACTTCTCTCTTTGGTGGGGAATCCCTCCCGCTTCGTCCGGCTCCTTCAGGAACTGGGTGCCTCTGTCATTGCACAAACCGTGCACACTTCTGACGATTCTGTGTCGCTGTCTTTTCACCTACAACCTCCTTTTGCGAAAACTAAAGACGTGGAAACTAGTTGAGAAGGCTGTCTGAGCACCAGATACTTCTCACAAAACGTGCCGATGACTTCCGTGTGGATGAATCCCAGGCATCTGGCCCACGTTTCCCTTCAGAAGCACCTGGCTTCGGAAGCGTGGGGGGAAGGGGCTTGGCAAAGTGGACCCGGAGCCCTCGTCCAGACCCGAATGTCCGACTCATTTGCCAAAATCTAGACATGCCTTGGTTTTCCCACCACTTTTTCCCCAAGCAACTGCCGCGGTGTGTTAGAGCCGGTCCTTACGAACCCACGGTAGACACAGGCGAGCACACATACTCATCAGTATCGACACATGGGCATTTTTTACAGCCACGCTGGTTTAAAGGCTGGGATCCGAGGAGTACAGAGAAGCTTCACAAAGCACAGCATCACCAGAACCAAGGGATGCAGAACGTGGGCATGCCCAAACACGTCTTTCCTCTTCTCTGTCTCTGTCTCTTTTGACAGAAGCCATTTAGAGACGTGGCGACTTTTGTTAGGATGCGGTTCTCAACCCTGGCTGCCAGAGTCCTTGTAGCAAACCCCAGCTAGCCTCAGGCAGCCGTCCCGGCCAGGACCTGGGACTTTGCCAGCATGGTCCTTACAACGCGCTCTCCGGATTATTCCGGATTCTTATGTTCACGAGCAGCCAGGTGTGAGAACTGGTTGGGAAGTTGTCACGAACACAGGACGCAGTGGCCCTGTTTGCCTTGGGTCACAGGAAGGCTCTTTTGTAGCATTAAGGGCTCCGTTCAAAGAGAAGTCCGGGATGAAGCCGGCAGCCTCTCCTTTCTTTGGGCTAAAAGCGCAGGAATTGGGGAAGCCCGGGACGTGATGAAAAAAGCTCAGGGAAACCTGTGGGGATTTCTTCCGCAGGCTCAGGGATGTTCCTCCGGAGGGGGTGCCCGGGGGCAGGACCAGGACGGGGTCGGGGCTGCTCCTGTGGCCGCGGGCCTGACAACCACTACTCTTGCCTCCGTACCTATGAAAAACGTGTGTAGGTTTCACTTTGCACGTGCCTTTCTTGACCAGAGGGGTCCAGGCCTTGCCTCCTGCCACTGCCCAAGGCACACACAGCGTCCCCCTCCAGGGAGCCCGGTGGTGACTGCATCCCTGGACCAACAGCGCCTCCTCTGAGAGGCCGGTCGGCCGTCCTGGGGGCCTGGCTTTCCGCTCTAAAACCCACCCAGACCCAGGCAAACCAGGTTCCCTGGGGTCAGCGGGACTCGGCCAGGCTGGTGGGTCCCCGCCTCGGGCCTTCCCGCGAGTTCTGGCATTTGGCGGCAATGGGGTGGCACAGGATGGGACGCCCCCTGCAGCCTGACCCAGCAGGGGATGTGGCCATGGAACCTACCATGGGCCACGGAGAAACATTCACCAACAATTAAGCCTAGAACTGACAGCATTTAGTGACAGGTTATTGCTCTGCTCAAACCAGAATAAATAAACCCTGGTGGACCCTGACCACGAGTCAGAGGATCGACAAGCATCTTTTGGTCGCCGTCATTCACACGGCAGCAATTTACCTGAATTAATTAGCTTTTAACCAATCTGACCCTCATTTAAATTTGACTTCTCGGTGTCTAATATGGGGTCTGGCTTATAGTATGTGTTCAATAAACGTTTGTTGAATAAACACTCCTGCAGCCTTCAGTTAAGGAAAAGTGGGCACAGGAGTGGGCAGACACGGTCTGCAAAAGGAATTAGTGGCAGAAGAGAATTATTACGAAAAGAAACCGGTTTCCAATGAAGTCGCTCCCGAGTCCACCGGAAACATTTATGGACACAGAAATACATTGGAAAACGAAGTCGGGAATGTTGGCCTTGGAGCCTTGGGTGACGAGATTTCTTGCACGTTTGGGAATGCGGCCACGAGCAGGCAGATCTGGAGGCCAACGCAGGAGTCAGAACAGCCGGAAGATTCGTAAGTAATTGGAAGTGGCAAAAAGATTGGGCCTCCGGAAAATGGCAGCCTCCTGGACGAAGTCTCTAGGCTGGCCCTGCACTCCTCCGTCGCTCCGTGTGCTGTATCTTGTATGTCATGCTTCTGTTCCTCTTTGGATATTTTGAAGTGTTAAAGCCTGTAATTCAGTTTTTCGGAAAAATCCGCGTCTAAATTAATTATGTTTCTGCTAAAGGGGGAGAAAAAGATATTAGATGCCCGAGCTAAAATAAAATGAAATCAACTTTTTTCCTTTCTTTATTAGATTTTAATGGTATTATTATAATAATTAAGCTTTTCATTAATTTTTTCACACTGATTGAGTCACGGTTCCCTGCAGATTTGAACCATATTTAACATAGAATCACGGCGGTCCGTTCTTCGGAGGGAGTTTGAAGGTGGAGAAGGGCTCACCTACACTTCTCAAATTAAAATGAGCAGCACAGGCACCGCCGGCCCCTTGTTGGCCAACCCAAGGGGCTCCAGCAAAGCTTTTGGCTGCTTCTCGGGCACGTGGGGGACCGGGCTCCAGGGGCTGCGGGGGGCACGTCCGGACTCGGGGGGAGGACGGGCCGCTGGTTCCAGCTTCTATCTACTGTGTCGTGACACCAGCCTGCTTTGGCGCTCCCCGAAATGAAGGAGTCAAAGGCACCCAATGGGAGACAAACACGCCCACGTGTGAGACTTTCCTTGCCTTGGTGAGGGAGGGCTTCGCGGTGAAACGGAGAAGCAAGGTGCCCCCCTGGGTCCCGGTGCGCCCCGTCCGGGGCACAGGTATCTGGGGAGGCACACTCTAATGCAGACCACTCACACATAAGGACAGCAAAGCCCCTGCACACAAACAACTTGGCTAAAATCTTGACCTATTGGTCTACCTGTTTTTCTTTTTTTTTTTTTTTAAATTTTTTTTTTTCAACGTTTATTTATTTTTTTTGGGACAGAGCGAGACAGAGCATGAACGGGGGAGGGGCAGAGAGAGAGGGAGACACAGAATCGGAAACAGGCTCCAGGCTCCGAGCCATCAGCCCAGAGCCCGACGTGGGGCTCGAACACGGACCGCGAGATCGTGACCTGGCTGAAGTCGGACGCTTAACCGACTGCGCCACCCAGGCACCCCGGTCTACCTGTTTTTCGATAAGAAATGAGAACTATCACCCGCTTTGGGAAGATCGGCTGCCGTGGACTTCTCTAATCGCGGACTCTTTGACCCCGTTTGATGAGGAGTTAAGGGAAAGAGGAGGGGCACAGCCAGACAGGGGCAGAGGGTGGGGTGAAAGGGAGGGAGGTGCACCTGGAGGGAGCAGCGAAAGTTCCAGAATCAGATCCTCGGGCTCTGCCATTGTGGCAAAGAGTAAGGAGAGCACACAGGAAAGCCTGGGGTGGGGGGGTGAAGGTGGAGGGGGGAGAAAAGAGTAGAGAAGGTCTGGGGAGGAGAGGGTAAGACAGAGAAGGGCAGGGAAAGGGAGGGAAGAAGAGGGGAGGGGAGGGGAGGGGAGGGGAGGGGAGGGGGAAGGGAAGGTAGAGGAGGGCAGGAGAGGAGAGGGGAAGGGAAGGGAAGAAAGATAGAGGAGGGGAGGGGAGAGGAGGGGAGGGGAGGGGAGGGGAGGAGAAGGGAAGGGAAGGGAAGAAAGATAGAGGAGGGGAGGGGAGGGGAGGGGAGGGGAGGGGAGGGGAGGGCAGGGGAGGGGGAAGACAGAGGAGAGCAGGGAAGGGCTGGGGAAGGGAAAGGAGGGGACCCTGGTCGGGGAGCGCCCCACAGCTGCCTGCCCCATGTGCCCCAGACAAGTCAGGGAGGCAGGAGGAGGGCTTGAGCATCCCGAGGTGGCCGTCCCTGGCTCTGGCCGTGGGCAGGACCGGCTTGCGCCTCTAGCGTGCCAGTCAGAGGCTGTGCTGACCTGCACCCCTTGCACGTGCGGTGGGAGCCTTTGCTGGTCCCGCCACCTCCTTTCTGGGGGGTTATTTGACTCCATTTTGTCCGGCCATCCCTGTAGGTTTGGGAAGTTCAAGGCAAGTCTCCGGTCTCACATTTGCCTAAAGTGTGCCTATCACTTTGTGGAGTGCACGCCGTGGCTGGCACGGTAGTGTTCTAGGTCAGCTGGCGGGGTGGCCCCGGGAGCACCGGGCAAGGAAAGCCGTGACTGCGGACAGGTCCCACTGGCGTGACCCCGGAGAAGGTCGTGCACGAGAGGCGAGCAGTGAACGTTACCGCAGAAACGCAGCTGCTTCTGGTTGGTAAAATGTTTTCAGGGCCTTCTCCCAAAGAACGGTTTGTAAGTTCTTTCACTCGCTAACTCTTTGGCTGGATATTCTAAGGACGTTATTCCGGAAGTTACGCGGTAATCTCCACACGCAGCGTGTTCACGCAGGCAGCGCTGGGGGCTTCCCACCCTGAAGGTAAAACCCACCCTGTGGCATTTTCACGTAGAGACATCCTGAGGACACGGGAATATTTGCCGCCGTTTAAAGAACAGCTACGGGCGCCTGGCTGGTTCAGACGGTTAAGCGTCTGACTTCGGCCAGGTCTTGAGCTCGCGGTTCATGAGTTCGAGCCCCGCGTCAGGCTCTGCGCTGACTTCTCAGAGCCTGGAACCTGCTTCTGAGTCTGTGTCTCCCTCTCTGTGTCCCCTCCCCTGCTCATGCTCAGTCTCCCTGTCTCTCAAAAATAAAATAAACATAATAAGTGAATGAATGAATGAATGAATGAATAGCTAGCAGCTACCTGCGGGCAGCAAGGCAGTGTGGTGACTCCCTAGGGAAACCGTGAACAGTGACCCCTGCCACCCCCCCGCCCGTAAGCTCTTCATGAGTGTTCCTGCTCACGTCCTCACTGATGCCTTGGCGGAAGCCCGTCTGCGTGTATTTAACGGTGAAGGAGAGGCTGGCAGGACATGGTAGAGTGCTGTCCCCTGCTGTCTCCCCAGTGTCCTCCACTGTCCCCCTCTGTCCCTGCCCCCGTCCCTTGCTGTCCCCCCACTGTCCTCCGTTGTCCCCCAGCATCCCCCAATGTCCCTGTCCCCTGCTGTTCCTCCGCTGTCCCCCGCTGTCCCCCACTGTCCTCCACTGTCTGCTGACCCCCCACTATCCCCTGCTGTCTCCCACTCTCCCTCACTGTTCTCCGGTGTCCCCCGCTGCCCTCTGCTGTCCCCCATTGTCCCCCACTGTCCCCCGCTGTCCCCAGGCCCTTTATTTGCCTGCGGCCTCAGGAAATAAAAAACTAAAACCCGGAGCAGAGGATGGACAGGAATCAACGGAAATGTTTCCTCACTGACAAGTCTTTTCAGCAGAGGTGTCATTAAGTTACAAATCAATAGTTAAAACAGAACTTAAAACTCGTACAGATAAAGATCCATCAAGGACAGGCTTGCAGACTCACTGGACCGGTCACTGGGCACCTCGGCCCCAGAGGAATTGAAGCCCCCACCCCCCACCCCCTGGAGCTCCCCCCCCCACTTTCTGGAAGGTGCCCTAACCTTCTCCCTTTCCCACCTTGCCCTTCTCTGCACCAACTCCCAGAAGGTTTTGTTTAAAGCAGACGTAAGCGAGCGATTCAAAACGGCCATGCTAGGTGCTTAGGGCTCCCTTCTCTGCAAGGAAAACCTAGCCCCGTGACTTTACCTACAGGTCAGCGAGGGAAGCCATCCCGCAGAGGGGAGGCCCTCCCTGTTCGTTCATTCACAAATACCTGCTTTCCCTAGCAAACCTCACAGACAGGCGCACCTGCCTCGGCCCCTGGAGCTCCGTGTGGGAGGCCCCCTGCGCACAGCCAGCGGGCTCCCGCCAGCAGCCGGGCTGCTAGCCTCACCAGGGACAGGGGGGCTTCTGACCCAGGCAGGCCTGACTCCGGGAGGGCATCTTGCCCAGGGCTGGTGACCCTGGTGTGGGAGCCACAGCCCCTGTGCTCGAAACGAGTCGGGGTGCGTGTGGCCAGAAAGGGGATGCGGAACGTAAAGGCCACAGGCTCGAAGCCCCTGCCCACACCCAGGGCGAGACCCCCAGGGTTACAGTGGGGAGCTCACACCCCAGAGACACGCCGAGACTCCGCGGGCACGCTTCTCGGTGGCCCAGGGCTCCACTAGCTCTCGGGAAGTGTCAGGGGATGTGACTGGGCGTCCAGGCCAACCAAGTACCGCCCCTGCAGCTGCCCTCCAGGACGGAGGAGGAGGGACAGGGCAACAACAGGGCTCTGCCCCTCCTCCGCCCAGCACCCCAGCGGCCCAGCTCCAGCCTGCCGGGAGCCCCTATCTGGAAGAAAATCACGGCTCTACAGCGAACTCAAGGGTGAGCGGAGAAAGTGCTTGTGCTTTCAGACGGGGCGGGAGCACACACAGAGAGAGGAAGGGGCTGGGCACAGGTGTGAGCTAGGCCAGCTTTTTGGGGAGAGGCCCGGGCGCGAGTCTCAGGCACCTGTTGTCCCCTTGCTCCTCAGGCAGCAGGCCTTGGGGGAGGGGGGTCCAATGTGGGGTCCAGCTCTCCTGGAAGAGCTCTCTGGAAAGGGCGGTGTGCGCGTGCACAGTCAGAAGCTTCGGTGAGCACGCTTCCTCCTGGGTTTCTTCCTCTTGCACACTCAAGGGTAGGGGGGGAGTTGGAGGGAAGGGAAGGAAGTGGGGGAGGGGAGGAAGGGCTGGGGAGGAAAGAGGGAGGGAGGAAAAGGGGGGGAGAGGCAGGAGGGGAAGGAGAGGGAGAGGACCAGGAAGAGGGGGGAGGGGGAGGAGGAGGGGAGGGAGGAGGGGGAGGAGGAGGGACAGGAGGAAGGGGAGAGGAGGAAGGAGGGGGAGACCAGAAGGAGGGGGGGAGGGGGAGGAGGAGGAGGAGGAGGAGGAAGGGGGGAAGGGGAGGGGGAGGAGGAGGGCTAGAGGAGGAAGGAGGGGGAGACCAGGAGGAGGGGGGGAGGGGGAGGAGGAGAGGAGGAAGAGGAGGGAAGGGGGGGGAAGGGGAGGGGGAGGAGGAAGAGGAGGAGGAGGAGGAAGGGGGGAAAGGGAGGGGGAGGAGGAGGGCTAGAGGAGGAAGGAGGGGGAGACTAGAAGGAGAGGGGAGGGGGAGGGGGAGGAGGGGGAGGAGGAGGAAAGGAGGAAGGGGAGAGAAGGAAGGAGGGGGAGACCAGGAGGAGGGGGAGGAGAGAGAGAGGACCAGGAAGAGGAGGGAGGGGGATGAGCGGGAGGAGGGGGACAGGACGAGGGCGAGAGGAGGAAGGAGGGGGAGACCGGGAGGAGGGGGAGGAGAGAGAGAGGACCAGGAAGAGGAGGGAGGGGGATGAGCGGCAGGAGGGGGAGGAGTTCTCCCCCACAGCACTTGGATGGTCTGGAGACCAGTCTCCCTATTTGGGAAAAGTGACTCGAGGAGTCCGTAAAACACATGGGGCCTCCTTTCTGGGACAAGCGCAGAGAAGGCCAGCAGAGAGGGCGGGTCGGAGGCTCAGGGACCCACGGCCGAAGTCGCCAGGGCTCAGTGGCCCCTTGAGCTGCTGTTCCTGCGAGCTGAGCCGCACCGAAGGTTCGAGGCTGCAGGTGGGGGCCGGGCAGGGGCGGCTCCTTGGAAGGGTGCTCCCTGAGTGCGCTTTGCCGGCCGGACGCCCCTCGTCTGATGGTCGACGCCAGTGTGCAGAGAGGCTTTGTCTGGCGGGCCCAAGCGGCTCGCCTCGATCTGTTATTGAAGGAGAAACCCATGACGCTGAACTCCCGGCCACACCGTACGCACGAGTCTAGGATTTCTGTCGGGGCGGGGGGGGGGGGGGGGGCTCACAGCACGGCTCTCCCGGAGTGTGGACCCTTCCCCTCCACGAGCAGAGAGACAGGTCCTTCCTGAACCCTCGCCCCAAGTCCCCCGGCCCCACGGATACAAGGCCCCCGGGTGGCCTGGCCCGGGGTCCTGAGCTCCGGCAGGAGGCCCCTCAGCGGGTCTGAGGAGTAAACACAATGGATATTGCTCGTTACATGTCTGGAACGTGTGTCCCTCTTGTATCTGGAGAGGACACGGGGCCTTCTGGGCCTCTCTGAGCCCTGCTTCATTTTTAATGACTGTCCCTGGACGGCAGGCAGAGCAAGATGTTGTCGCCTCTGCGGATTTTACCCCTGATCAAACACAGGCTGGCATCTATTCTGGACTTGCGGGCCCCCCCGGACACCGGCTGAGGGTCTGGGGCAGAGAAGGGGCCTGCTCCCCGCCCTCCCCAGCCCCCGCCTCTGCGGAGGACAGCCGGCCGGCCAAAAGGTCCCCCTCCTCTCCACTTGTCACTGGCAAGGAGGGGGCATTCCCAGTTTGTGGACCGTGTTCCAGGCCGGTTGCGGACCCATTTGTACACGCCTCAGATTCTGACCCAGGTGTGTGGGTCCGAGGGCGTCGAAGTCACCCTTCCTCTGTGGCGCTGACCCACGGCCGCCCCAGACACGCGGGCACCTGCCCCAACCCACAAAGAGGCCAGGAGAGACGTCTTAGAGCGTTCAGATTAGGCTTTTAAAACCCTGATCGGAAACTCCGGAGCTGGGGCCACACGGGTGCACAGCTCTCTGAGGCCCAGGGCCGTGCCGCACCCGGCCTGACGTGAATAAACATCGCGGGGCCTCGGGGCCCCCTCCCCGCCGGCCGGCGAGCCCTCCCTCAGCCCGGGTGCACGCGCAGACACGGCGTGGGAGACTCCGGAGCGGAGGTGTGGACGGAGAGGAGAGGAGGGGCCACGCAGGCACAGGGGTCCCCGAGTCTGAAACAGGAAAGTGTTTTCTTTTCCACCCTCAACCGAGAAAATCAACGGGGAGTGAAAAGTGCAGACAGGTGGGGGCGCAGAGGGGCTCCCCCAGCCGCCGCCGGGGGCACCCGCCATCCCTGTCTCTTGGTCGAAGCCGCTCTGAAGGTAACCCGGCGTTTGCACCCCTCTCCTATCTGCGGACGCCCCCCTCCGGCCGGAAAGCCCCAGCCCCGTGGGGCTCTGTCTCCGGCCACGAGGTCCTCACCCATCCTCCAGGTGCCACGGACCTGCCTCCCCAGGGGAGTGGGGCCCATGGCGGGCCAGGCCCAAGGGGGAAGGGGTGCCCTCTTTGCGGACATCTGACGGGGGTGGCGAGGGCCGGGAGCTTTGCACTGTGCCTTTCGGGCTGTGGGGTGGCGGATGATTCCATCCCTCGCTGGGCCGGGCCCTACGGGGTGGCTTACGGGGCACCGGCACCTGCCGGCTGAGACTCACACGTGTTTTCGGGCTGCCTGGGCCCCGCTGGTTCTTGGAGCCCCAGACGGGTCCCCGCTCTGGCTCTGTGACCACCTGCCTGCGTCCGGAGCCCAGGGCCCCTGCTTCTGCCCCTGCTGCCCCTGCCTGCATGGACGTGCTGAGCTCCAGCCTGGTCTCAGGGGCCGCTGCTCACGGGAGACTGCGTGGGCTTCCCGGTGGCTGACACGTCGGCCGCACCCCAACCCCGCTGTCCTCACCCAGGGTCCCCCCAGCTCTTCAGAGTCTGCCTTGGACAGAAGCCTCCTGCCGGGCAGGCCCTCCGGCCACCGTCTCCTGCCGAGGGGGACCCTGGGCCGTCCCCAGCCCTCCCGAAGCGCAGGTCACTGAGCAGTGGTCTCCTAACCGTCCCGGGCTTACACGGAGGAGACTCGGGCGTGGGTGCCGGGGACCCTGAGCCCTCGAGGCGCAGGCCAGGCAGGTCTGAGGGCAGCTCCGCTCCGTCCTGGCTCTTTGTCCTCAACTGCACACCTTCTTAACCTGCCTCCAGTCTGCGCACCGACCCTGGTTCAGGGTGCCTTCCCTTAACACGTGGGACATTTTCTCATCGTGCAGGTGACTGCAGAGGTGACTGCAGAGGACAGGTGGCTTTGGGGGGACCTTGGACTCGTGCCTCCCTCCCCAAAGTCAAGGTAGGACGGGAAGCCCGCCCTTCCTCCCTGCCCACACACTTTGTTTCCGCTCTGTCTCTTCCAGTTAAATACAAAAGCAAAAGAAGGAAAACGCTGAGCGTGTCAGGGATCGTGGAAGCTGGGCACACACACCGGGATCGCGTCGTCCGCTGTGGAACGGTGAGGTGCCCCCAGCCCTGCCCTCCTTTGTGGCCACTGCAGGGAGGAAAGGGCCTGTGAGCCCTTGGAACCGCAGAGGGGCAGGCGGCTACCCCAGGATTCGGGGAAATGAGCTTTGATGACGCGGGAAGGTCCTTCACCCACATGGCTCAGAAGGACACAGAAGACAAATAACTCGAGGGCCGGGAGCAAGTGGGCAGACACCGTCCTCAGGGCTGTTTCCGTCCTTCCAGTGCTCAGGGGCGTCCAGAAGAGACCGGCCCAGGGAGGGAGCACGCCAGGCCACGGACAGGGGTTTGCACAGAGCATACTTTCCACCCACCGCATGGCCACCAGCCCCGTCCAGCGGGCGCGCCTGCTCCCGACGCACCCGGGGAGGGGCGGACGGCCACTCTGTCCTTGCCAGCTCTGCTCTTAACCCTAGCCAGCCCTGGGCCCCATCCCCAGTTTAGGAGACGAGTCCCCCCAGGCCCTGCTGGCCACGACCCCACACAGCCCAGCACCCCTCGGGAGCACAGCCAGGCCACGTGTGCCCTGGGCACCCCATGCCCGTCACACCCGCCCCCACGCCTAACCCACGTGTACCCCACATGCCCCATACCCCACCCAAACTGCACAGGCCCCCATACACACCCCCACACCCCTCCCACATTCCTCATGCACCCCTGCTCCGCACACAGGAGTGGTCTACCCTCACCACGATACCCAACACACGTCCCCCCAAAAATGTTGACTTTTCAGGTCGCCTCTTTTCCACCAGGGAAGAACATGTCTGCTCAGAGACAAGAGCCCAGGGCACCTTATGAATATGTTGCAGGGGCCTGGGGTCTTTCCCTGGCCCTGGAGGAGAGACAAACAGAGGCACCATGGTCACTGCCAGGGAGCAGGAGGCGGGGAGAGGTGTCACGGGAGAGAGCACACACCATGAACTCCAACACAAGTGAGCAGGCCCACCTGCCCTTGGAGAGCTCTTGGCTCCCATGGTTTTAGACTCTGTAGTGTATACAGCAGGTGTCATTTACTGCTGTTTACTTTATCAATTGTCTCATAAAACATATCAGTCTTCTTTTTTCCATACAACAGAATCTGAATCTAACCCAGATATTATTCTAAAATTATATTTTAATAACTTACTTAATCTGAGGGGGTCTGCTTCTCCCTTTTCTCTAAGTGAGGAAAAAACTCATCGGCATGGGTGGGCAATGGCCCTCACCCTCCCTGACATCCCCATTGGTCTTGGCTCCTTCGTAGCTGAAGCATCCGTCCAGGGCTAACGATGTCTTATGAAAGGACATGGAAGTGAGTGCCACCAGATGAGCAGGACCCACCCACCCACCTACCCACTCACCTACCCATCCACCCATCCATCCATCCACCGACCCATCCACTCACCTAACCATCTACCCACCTACCCATCCACCCACCTACCCACTCACCTAACTACCCACCTACCCATCCACCCATCACCCACCCACCTACTCACCTACCCATCTGCCCATCCATCCATCCACCCATCCATCCACCCACCCATCCACTCACCTAACCATCCACCCACCTACCCATCCACCCACTCACCTACCCACCTTCCCGTCCATCCATCCACCCACCCATCCACTCACCTAACCATCCACCCACCTACGCATCCACCCACCCATCTGCCCGTCCATTCATCCATCCATCAACCCACCTGTCCTTCCATGTACCCACGCATCCACCACTCATTCACTGTCCCACCCAACTAGCCATTCAACCATCTACGTATTCCTCTACTCACTAGCCCATCCTTCCATGCACACACTCATCCACCCATTCATCCATCCAGTCATCGACCCACCATCCATACACCATCCATGCACCCACCTACTCACACACCCAGGTACCCATCTATAAATCCACCCACCCACCCACCCACCCATCCACCCACCCACCATTCATTCATCCACCTACTCACACACCCAGGTACCCATCTATAAATCCACCCACCCACCCACCCATCCACCCACCCACCCACCCACCCATCCATCCACCCACCCACCCACCCGTCCACCCACCCATCCACCCACCCACCCACCCGTCCACCCACCCACCATTCATTCATCCATACACACACCCACCCACCCACCATCTGTCCATCTACTCACCCACTTAGAAACTTCCGCCAAAAAACAGAATTGCTGGTTTACCTATGACATTCCCACACCTGTTCCTTTGTCCAGGTGACCGGATGGGTGCCTTGTAGTGAGCGGAGAATGCTGCCAGCAGCTTCCCTGCCCCTTCCCTCAAAGGACGCCAGGGGTCTGCTCTTCCACGAGCTCCAGACATCCATTCCTCTTGTGTGGAAGGAACCAGAATCAGAATCAGGGTGGGTTGTTTCCATTGTGCAACACAAAGAAGTTGCTGGAGGTGAAACTGGCAATGTGCTCCGCCAGGACCACAGGGGTCTGCCTGCTGACCCTCAATGAACACTCGGAGTCCCCATTTTCATAATGGACCCAGTGGCTTTGTGTCTAATTAGATTCATCTGAGAACTGACATAACCTTTGACATTCAAATACTGAATGCAATGATGTTCCCTGTTATTTCTACCCATGAGGTTCAATGTAGTCCTCAAAGTAAATAAATAAGTCACCCGCAGTGCAGGTCAGTGGTCTCCATGGACCCATGGAGCTGTGGGGGACTCCCAGTTACTGACACCAGAGCGGGAAGCAATCACCTGAGAGCCTTAGAGTCGATGACAGACGCCAGGCTGGGGACCTCTGAGGCTCCCACACTGAGCCCCGAGCAGGCACCGTCCCCTACCTGGTGTCAGACCCCGGCCCTGAGTGGTTCTGCACTGAACACAGCATCTGGTCACTTCTGGGGACGGTGGCAGGAGGAAGGGCCGGTGCATAATTTAATTGCTTTTCCTTCCTCCCTCAGGTCTGCATATTATATTATATTGAAAAGTAATTATGCCGCGAAAGTAAAATGTCACCCAGGCGCTGTCTGGGAACGGCAGCCCAGATGTGAATCATTCTCTGCGCACCTCTCCTCGGTCACACGCCACGGCGAGTGCTCTCGGGCGGGTGTATTTATGCACACGAGATGAGATTTGCTGGGTTTTGTGTTTTTCCTTTCCCCTTGCAGCATCTCGATCCCAAGCTGAGTTGCCTTGTTGGCAATGATTGATTACCCAATATCTAATTAAACCTGATCCAATCACTTATTATGCAGAGAGGAACAAACAAACTGAAGGCGGCTGTCAGCACAGTGATTGATGACGCGGCCAGCCCGGCTTCTGTGGCTCTTGATGTCCCGACGCTTGTTACAACCAGGCAAAGCCGCGCTGGACCAAGCACCTGTCACTCCGGTGACTGCACCACCCGGCCACCCTCCCCTTCGTCCGAGTGAACTTTCAGCGGAGAAGTAAACGGGGGCGGGGGGCCCACGTCACTGAGGCCTGATGACATTCCGTTCGGGTTAGTTCCATAATGAGGTCAAAGTCCTGCCAAACAGTGTCCTTAAGTGGCAGAGTGTGGAGAGGCCACGGCAGACGTGCGTGTGCGGGAGGGAACCAGGCGGGCGGGAGCCCGGGCTCCGCCTGCGTGGGTTTGCTGCCGAGACACGTGCGTCTGTGCCGTGCGTGTGCGTGTGTGACGGCGCGTGCCTGCGGGTGCACCGAGGGCCGCTCGGGTCCCGGGCGCGCAGGGAGGCGCCTCGGGGAGAGTGACAGACAGAGCATTAAGGCAGACCTCGCGGGGTAATAATTTCTTCTCTATTGTCTGCCAGGCGGGATTCCTCTTAGCAGCTCTCATTTATAAATTTTTCAGTTTTAATGTTTTAATTATTTAAAATGCAAATAGGTTCAAGAAGAAAGCTGCAGAAAATACAAACTCCCTAAACAAATTCCCCTTTGAAGGGGCCTCGGGGCTGGGCAGGGGTCCCCCCGGGGCCCGGGCTCTGTCCCACCGCTGCGGGGTCGTGTCCCCCACACGTGCTCACACCCAAGGGAGTGTTCTGATGCCTGAGGGCAGGGGCCACCACGGTAGAGACCAGGCGAACACAATGGCGATGACCATGTTCTGAAACACGGAGATACTGTGCGGGCAGTGCCCCAACCACCTCTGTGTGATCTCTTGCACACTCACGCACAGAGGAGGGCGGGAGGAGCCACCTGGAGGAACCCCTGGATGCTCGGGGTCTCATGGGGTGACGGGAGGCCCCTTCCTCAGCTCTGAAACCATCCGTCAGAACCGAGGTCTGTCCTTATAGGCGAGACTGGCCTCGCTTTCCACACCCAAGGGGCAGGGCCGCAAGCTCAGCCCAGGGGCCCGCCAGGATCGGGGGCTGGGTGGCCCCAAGTCCCTGAAGCTCCCACTCTTCACCATTGGGACCGGGGGGAGGGGTGGGTGTCATCCCCGGTCCGCATGCCCTGCCCCCACGCACTGGCCTCAAGACCCCTCACACCAGCCTCAGGACCCCCCCCACCACATGCACCCTCAGGACCCACCCGTCCCCCCCACCGGTGCACCGCCCTCAGGACCCCCACCCCACCCAGTGCACTGCCTTCAGGACTCCCCACCGCCCCCACAGCACGCACCACCCTAGGGACCCCCCTCCCAACAGGCTGGTGTGCACGCCCCTGGGGAGGAGGGCCGCCCGCCCATCCCGGCCGCAGGTGCAGTTCAAAGAGCGGCCTGGGGCCGAGTGTTCAAGTCACAGCCGCCCTGGGTGCCAGCTCGCCCGCCCCTCCTGGAACTCGGGAAATCCCCAGACCTTCCCCGAGCCAAAGCTCTTCATCGTTGACGTGGCAAGTTGTCCCCGGTGCCCAGGGGAGAGAAGACCGTGCAAGGGGCACTCGTGAACTGGGAGTGTGCTAGGCGGGGGTCTCGGTGGGGGGGGGGGGGGGCGGGACTCCCGGCTCAGCCCCCCCACCCCTCGTGTCCCCAGTATCACACGCTCATGTGGGGCACACGTGGGCTGGCAGTGGCTCGAAAGAGCCGCCCTTCCTCGTGTTAGGCGTGAACCACCGTGCAAAACACACGAGATGTCCTCTTTTTGTGGTTTTCCCGTACTTCCTGCGTGACTGTCCCCAAGCTCCTCGGGGTGTGAAGTTTCCTGTCAACACGCAGATTCGGATGAGCCTTGTCGGGCCACCTTCCGCCCACCCCTTCTCCCGGTGACAGATTTCCCAGGCGTGACTCTCGCCGCAAACCTGGGTGGGACACCGGCGGATTACAGGGCACAGACCGTCCTTGTGAAAGTGCTCGGGGGCCGGCTAAGCGATCCGTGAGTTTGTCGGGATCCCAAGCCCAGTTTGCCCTCACCAGCCAGGGCCAGCTGCCCACTTCTCAGGGAGCACAGCGTGGGGGTCCCAGCCCAGGCGGGCCCGTGAGGGCCGGGCTCCCCGTTCTGTATCGTCCCTGCACCTGGTCTGCTGGGCGCCGAGGGGCCCAGGCTCGCTGCCTGCCCACTCTAGGCCACAGGTGCGTGGGAGGTCGGGGCCACAGGCCCAGGACGAGGCAGAGGGCTATCGAGGGAGGTGACTGTGTGTGTGTGGGGGGGTCCTTGGTGAAGGGCTTAGAGATAGAGCCACCTTGGACCCCCGTCAGGGGCTGGGGCTGCTCCGTCAAGAGAAGGAAGGGACCTCACCATTCCCAACAACGCAGGTGGACCCAGAGGGTGTTGTGCCAAATGAAATAAGTCAGGGAAAGACAAATACCCCGTATTTCACGTATACGTGAAATCTAAAAAAACAAAGCAGATGAGCAAATAAAACAGAACCGAAACAGACCCATAAATGTAGAATAAACTAGTGGGCCCCCAACAGGAGGGAGGTGGGGGAAGGGTGGTCTAGGGGAGGGGGGGTTAAGAGGCACACACTTCCAGTTACAAAATAAATAAGTCACGGGGAGGGGCGTCTGGGGGGCTCAGTCAGTTAAGGGACCCACTTCGGCTCAGGTCATGATCTTGCAGTTGCTGGGTTCGAGACCCGCGTGGGACTCTGCGCTGACGGCTCGGAGCCTGGAGCTGCTTCGGATTCTGTGTCTCCCTCTCTCTCTGCCCCTTCCCCGCTCATGTCTGACTCTCTCTTTCTCTCAAAAATAAAGAAACAATAAATTTTTTTTTTTAATTAAAGAAATAAGTAAGTCACAGGGATGAAAATACAGCGTGAGGACCGTGGCCAGTCTATGGCACCAGCTCTGTGGTGGGTGGTGAGCAGACGTACCACGGGCAACTGTGTGCAGGGGGTGGAGACCCCAACCTCTACGACGCCCACCTGAAACTCGTCACACAGTGTGTCGCTGGCAGTTCCGTAAACAAAACAGAACGAGGAAAACGTGCCTTGGCGAGCTGACCGGCGGGGGTGCAGCCACGGGGCGTGAGGGGGCCCGGTCCGCACTGAGAATCCTGGACGCCCGTGTTGGTGCTCAACGGGCTCCTCCCTGCCGTGTGGACAGGCACGTTCTGTAGGTGCTGAACTCAGACGGAAGCAGGCAGGGCAGTGACTGCAGGTGCAGGGGTGAGTGTTCAGAACCGAGGTCGATCAGGTATCAGCAATGAGGTTAATTGTCCCGTCTTGTCTTGTCTTTGATTCTGAGCTCCGGGAAATTTGTAGAATTTGTAGACAGGGTGACAAAAGATGAGAAAGCTGTTGGCGACAGTAAACCGGGACCAGGGAGAGCGTGCTTTGGACCTGGGTGCAAACAGTGCGTGAGGCGTCTTGAGCCCCATCCCTGAAAGCGCCGGCCTCAGAATCACAAACAAACACAGACCGTGGCTGTCCCCCCGCCCCTTCCTGTTCACCGGGGGCAGCGCGGCCCGTCGAACACCCACGACCACGTGTTTAGATAAACTCAAGAGGGAGCCGGAAAAAGAAATCAAGTGGGAAGCGAATGTGGCACTCGTGGCGTTGGAGACGGCGTGACGGAAGGACCAGGGCGTCCGTCCCCCCCGGACACAGCCGAACGCGGCCCCCGGAAAGGTGATCTCAGGCAGACACTTATGGTGCTTTTGTCTATACCTTCTCTTCAATTAATCTCTAGAATTCGGTGTCTGATCCCCGTGACAGCAGCCTCTGGCTTCTTCAGAGTGACTGCCAAGGACAGATTATCTGACACATATCAAACAAGCAAGGAACGACGCTGGACAGCATTAATCAAAACTTTCTCATTTCCCGAAGAATTAAGCATTAAATAATTAATCCCAGCACTACAGGCAGCTGTAAAAGAGGCCTCGTGCCTCCCTGCTGGTAAGAATTTGTCCTTGTCTAAAAGACTAGATTGATATATTTATTATTTATCAGATTAATCATGGCCAGGAACATTATAGATTGGCAGCCGGGCCCGGCCGGCGAGGGTGTCTGGCCCCTCTCTGCGCGGGAGGCCGTCCACAGAAGCGCCACACCGGGGGTCGGAGGGAAGCCACTGGCCTCGCGCTTCCTGAGCTAGAGAGAAAGCTGTGCAAACATTATTTTTTAAAAGACCAGAAAGCAAGCAGAGGAGGAAGACAGCAGAAGAGGAGGGTGCCACTGAAGCGGGGCACAGGGCAGGCGGAGGGCGGGCGCAGGCCCCTGGGGACCCCGGGCTGGGCTCGGGACCTCCCGCCCCTGTGCTCCAGCACGCAGGTATGAAAAGCAACACTCGCTTCCCCGGCCTCGGAAGGCCTTCGAGGACCGCCCCCCCGTCTCCAGCCCACCCCTGGGACAGCCTGTCCCGCCTGTGTGGCTGCTACATGTCTACAAGCCTGGGTCACCAATCGGCCGGTGTCAGAAGCTTAGAGTCTTGAGGGGCTGAGCACATCAAAGTTAAGACACTAATCGGAGCAGGAGGTCGGGAGAGAAATTTTCAGACTTCACAGCGTACGATTTGGTGGTGATTCTGATTCTGTTGGAACAATCTTATTTCGTAAGATCAAGAGACTGCTGATCAAGCCAAACCAAATGTTCAACTATTTCCACTTGACCTTGACCTACAGGGTCAGTCTGTGGAGACAGGGAAAGGATTTGTTTTTATGCACGTTATGCGAAGAAGAGCATTAATGTTTGAACCTCATGGTTTCTCACGGGTGTTTTAAGGAAGAAAGACGTCAATTTGTTCAATCGATTTGGACGCTGAGTGAATCAGTGTAATGGGTTGCCGTTCTGCAGGACTGCTCAGAGCCTTTACAGGGCAGAGAAGTGTTGGGGACTCTGGGTGGAGTGTCCCCAGCTGGAGCCCTGCACACGCTCTCAGAGTCTCCCCCCGCCCTGGAGATGTCGGTCCCGGTAAACGTGGGTGTCTCAGGCTTTGTCTCTAGCGGCCCCTCCCCCACCCCCTGGCCAAGAGGCCGAGGCTGGCTCGCAGCCCGGTGGGGGGCTGGGGTGAGTCTCTCCACCCCTCGGTCTACTTCAGGATGGCCCGTCCGGACCGAAAGGCAACTATTAGCCTAGAGACGAGGAAGCCTCTCTTGGTCGAGTTAAATGACACATCTGTTGGGTGAGGGAGGGAGACTCCTCCCCTCTCCTCCCCTCTCCTCCCTTCCCCTCCCCTCCCCTCCCCTCTCCTCCCTTGTCCTCCCCTCTCCTCCCTCCCTCACCGCTTCCCCGGGACGCTGTGACGCCTGAGGGCTCCTCCCGGTGAGGGAGGGTGGAGCTGCCACACTGTGATGCGATGTCTCTACTTTCTAAGTAAAACCACTGTCGGGTGTCATCGACACATATAAATATATTTATGAAATAAGTTCCTGCAAACGCTCCTTGAAAGCAATCATGTGAGTTGGTCATGCAAAACCCGGTAATCGTGAATTACTCAAATAATTATTTCAGATCCTTCTTCCGTTTGCCCCGAGAGTGCGGATCTGAACAGCTTCTCCGAGTTCAGGACACCGGACGCTCTCCTGTGGACCCTGGTCTGTCGTGCGGGCCAGTGAGACGGCGGCGGCCCTTCCCCGCGCCGGACCCACGTCCCCGCCCTGCCCGCAGAGGGCCAGCTCTGGGCCCCCGACCCGGGCCGGTGGCTCACGCAGGCTGGGTTTTCGGAGAAGGCTCCCTGTGAGAGTCTCGCCACCGGCATGGGGACGGCGGCCAGCCTGCCCTTGACCGGGCTCGCGGCTCTGTCTCTGGGTTTTCTGCCTATTTCTTCAGTGACCTTTGGCTTCACCCGCATGGAACAAAATCTTCTGTTTCAGAGGTGGAAAGCCGAGGCCCTGACCGTTCGGTGCGACTTTTTCGGTGCCACCCCCTGTCCGTACTTGATTTAAGGACGACGTCACCCGCCGCTCTCAGCAACAAGCTGATGGGAAAGTGACAAGGAATGTAAGGGCACATTGACAGTGCTTCTCAGGACACGGCACCCCCGGGGGGCCAGGGACGGGCCAAGAGCGTGAGTACTGTCTCCTGCACAGCCCAACAAGTCTGCAAACGCCTGTAAATCATCTTGTTTTCCCTTCAGCTTGATTGACGAGACGGGGTCTGCGTGGTTCCCTGGGGCACGGCCCTCCCGAACAGGACGGTGTGTGGAGCCCCCCACGGAGACGCGTCCCGGGCGCCCCCGGAGCTGGCGAGGCAGGGGAACGGGCGGGTGAGCCCCTGGGGGAGGACAGAACGCCGCACCTGCAGGACAGAGGGGCCGGGAGAGACGGGGTTCGTTAAACAAGGGCGGACTGGAGGGGGCTGTCCGTGAAATGGGGCCATCGGCGTCCCTTACACACAGCCCCTTCCCGCCGTGAGGTGTTCCGGGGAGGAGCCCGTTTGACTGCTCTGGAGCGGCCAATAGTGACCCTCTGTGACCAGATGCAAATCTACGAAAGAATTAAATGAAACGCACAAATGTCCTGTGTAGATTCAGGTTCTGAACACGCCGCCCAAGACACCGAAATTCCTAAAATCGAATGAGCGACCACGGAGCCAGGCCAGGTCCGGCATCTGAGAAGGGAGGGGCTTCCTCCGCTTCCCTGCCCCCACCAGGGAGGGGGTCTGGCCCCAAAGGCCTCCCCCACTTCCGCTAAGGGGCTGTGCACCTGCCGCTCTCTTCCTGGGCGGGGGGTGGGGGGTCCTGTGTCTCTTCCTTACAGCGGTCCTGCCTCGGCCCTTTCCCTGGTCCCCACCTGTTGAGGCGAGCCTTCCGCGAGGCCCCTCACCTGCTCACCCCGCCCCCCTGTCCCCAAGTGTGGTCCTCACCTGCAGGCATCTCTCAGGTGGGGACGTTTGCTTGCCGGGAGGCCTTGCCACATGAGTCCAGCCCAGAGCGGCAGGTCAGTAACGTGTGGAATCAATGAATGCAGTGTGAAGGCCAACCAGACGTGGGTTCCAGGAACTGAGCAAGTTACCCCATGTTTCTCTTTCCTTAGAAAACCTGAGCAGCGGGGCGCCTGGGTGGCGCAGTCGGTTAAGCCTCCGACTTCAGCCAGGTCACGATCTCGCGGTCCGGGAGTTCGAGCCCCGCGTCGGGCTCTGGGCTGATGGCTCAGAGCCTGGAGCCTGTTTCCGATTCTGTGTCTCCCTCTCTCTCTGCCCCTCCCCCGTTCATGCTCTGTCTCTCTCTGTCCCCAAAATAAATAAAAACGTTGAAAAAAAAAAAAAAAGAAAAGAAAACCCGAGCAGCTAACCGGATGGAGTCCAAGAGCTCCAGGCTTTTCTGAAGAACCTGTATCCTTATGAGCCTGAAACAAAACCCACCCCACATCAGCAGGGCAGGTGCGCGGCCCGAGTCGGGTGGGGCGGACGGGGGGCAGCTGAGAGACCGGGTGGGTTGGGAAAGAGCAGCAGCCGTACGGGCAGAGCACCCCGAAAACGTCACTGCCGCTCCTGATCCTCTAGTAAATAAAAATGCTCGAACGTAGTTCAAGATGAAGGAACTTTGAGGGGATAAAAATCAGCTTTTCTGTAACAGTTTCTCCAACAACGTAGATTTATTAACTAATCCTATCAAAATTTCAAGAAGCACTTTATTCCAATATCATATAAATAGTAAGAAAGTTGAAAGAAAACACAGAAAATCTCCTCAGTCCAATTCATAACAAAAATCTGGGTATGAAAAGCCGACAACGAGAAAAGGATGCACAGCACAGTATCCCGGGTGACTCAGGCGCCAGCCAGGAGAGCTAACTGCTGGATTGTCAGGGGTTGTGCAGGGGGATTTGTTAAAAATGGCCATTATTAAAATTAACTTGCGTGCGCTTACATTATATTTAAAAGGGAATACTAAAACCATTTTGCACCATGTCAGCGCTAAGCCTCTCGCGCCTGCCTGGGTGAGGCGCTGCTGGAGGGTGTCCGTGTCTCGTCCCAGGTCACACTCCGTGAGGTCACGATGGCCGCCACCATGGGAATATTCACCCTGCATGAGTGTGCCCGCTACGCGTGAGGCTCTGGCCTCTGGACTCACAGAAGTTAACAACGTGTATTAAACTTGAGCACATATCACTCCTCGGCGTTTTTGCCGTAACTACCACAGCACAGTGGAAAGATTCTTCCAGTGTTCCTGTCCGCGAAAACTATTACCTGATTCCGCGAAAAAGTTGCCCACATCACGGGCAAAACAGTGAGGTCCCTACAGAACGGCAGCCCACACCCTGCCCGTTCATGCTGAGACCCAGGGTGAGGGGCGGCCGCACGTGGGCTACAGTCGAGAGTTTAGGAAATCCAGAAGAAGCTTCCAAGAATCAGCTGATGGCATTTACAGTAGAGAGAATTGCACACTTCATCATTATTTGTTGATTATGTCCTGCACATCCTTTACATCACTAAAATGTATTTAAAAACTTACGTGTGTATATCTATGCATACAATTTTTCGGGGCTTGATACTTTACCAACACGCCACTGCATAAAACGCTAGTAAATCAAATTCTACAAACCTACCAAATCAAAAGGGATTTATCAAAAAAATAAGAAGACTTAAATAGCAATAAATCTCTCAATATATGAAATCACATTCATAGGTTAAGTATTAGGAAGCCATAGAGTTTCGTAAACTGATGTTTAAATTCATTACCATCAAACTCATTAACATCTTCATATAGTATGTATAATAATAACATGCACATTATTATTATATATAGTAATATGTTCATACTAATTAACAATATTCAATTAGTTTGTGTCCTTAATTTAAAAACTCTATTAAAGAGTATGTATTTATTCCAATGAGGACTGTTTGGCTCAACCCAAGAATCAACATTTTTAACCCCAAAACTCCCGAGAATCTCCACTAAAATCCAAGAAAGGGCAGATGCCTCCCTCGCATATAAATAAATACATTATGACTAAGAATGACAATGACTACGAATCAGAAATGACAGGCAAATAGACCAAAAGGCAGAGAGTCAAATGACATTCATTGGCTGACGTCGTGACTCTGTCCGTGTGACCCCTGCGGAAGAGTCAGCCGACAGTAATAGAGTTGTGGGCCAGCACAGCACTGGTGGAGGTGTGTATATAATGGGACCCGAACAACGGCTCTCATGTCAAACGGAAGCGATCGTTTAGAATATGTGATGGGGAGATGATAATCCAATTCATCAAAAGCTATGTATATATCAAGAAGTTAGTAAGAGCCATGTGAAGAAAAGTACTTTATAAATGGAGGGATATAGTAGAAATGGGGTCAAAGAAAAAACTGAAAATATGTCGCATTAACTTAACAAATTGACATGGGAACCATGTTGGAAGTAAATGTGACAAAATTTCCAAAAAATGCATGTGAAATAACAAAGTAACCGCAAATAGCTTTCCCTCTCTGGTTCTCCTTCTCCTTCTCCTCTCCCTCCCCCCTTCTCTCTCTCTGTCTCTCTCTCTCTCTCTCTCTCTGTCTCTGTCTCTCTGTCTCTCTCTCTCTTATTTTATTTTATTTTATTTTATTTTATTTTATTTTATTTTAGTAAAGAAAGAAAGTTTTTCAGTCTAGAAGATTGTAAAACATGCTTTAACGTTATGGTTATTTTTTTTTTAATTTTTTTTTTCAACGTTTATTTATTTTGGGGACAGAGAGAGACAGAGCATGAACGGGGGAGGGGCAGAGAGAGAGGGAGACACAGAATCGGAAACTGGCTCCAGGCTCCGAGCCATCAGCCCAGAGCCTGACGCAGGGCTCGAACTCACGGACCGCGAGATCGTGACCTGGCTGAAGTCGGACGCTTAACCGACTGCGCCACCCAGGCGCCCCTAACGTTATGGTTATTATTAAAGTTGGTCTTGATGCCAAAATACACAAATGAAGAAAACAGATATGCCTACCAGGACGTGAATTTAACACATGATGATTAGACCTTACAAATAAGTGGGACATCAGTAATTGTAGTAGCAAGATAGTTTAAGCTCACCCTAACAAAAGACAAGCACAATCAGTACCAGAAAGAAATGGGGCCACCGATCTCTCGATGCAGAAAGACGTTCCAAATATATAAGATTTTTAGGAAATACACAAATACTTACTCATATATTTGACCATATAAACAGCTAACCCGTCTGCACACTTAAAACATAATGCCCGGAGGCAGACACACCGAGAAAATATTGAAACAGATACGATAAAAAATCTCTTACAAATTAGTAAGACAAAACACTAGACATCCGCAGAAGAGAGGGTCAAGTCGCGTGCAGACGGCACAGAGAGAGCCGGTCAGGAGATCAGAGATATCTCAGCTTCATAAGGAATCAAGTCAATGAAAAACAAGCAGTCGGGAAATAACATGTTTATCTATTAAACTTGTGAACTTTTCAAAAATGAAAACCCTGGCAGAGCCCAGAGGTGCTGAGGTGGCCCCTTCACTCTGCGATCCTGTGACGTTTCTTAACGTGCACGAAGATCAGCCATTTTTCAAATTACGGAATGAACCTAAACTCGTCGTAGAAATTTTCACTCGGAAAAGGCAGAAGGAGAAACATAAATCAATCGCAGGTGAACTGTTCCTGTTTACTCTTCCTACGAGCCATTTGAGGGCGTGAGGTGTGTGTGCTCACACTTATGCTCACATAAAATACGTGTGCTTGCGTATTCGTGTGCATTGTGTCCACACAGAAAAGCGTCTATAGTATACACAGATATACTGGACATATGGTTTTCATTGTGCCTTTTTTTACTCAGCAGTGTATAATTCTCCCTTTTGCAATTCCTTGGAAAATCCTCAAAATGAGGCCTTAAAGGGGCCCAGTCTGTTGAGCATCCGACTCTTGATTTCGGCTCGGGTCGTGACCTCACGGTTTGTGGGTTCTTGCCCCGTGTCAGGATCTACGCTGACAGCACGGAGCCTGCTTGGGATTCTCTCCCCCTCTCTTTCTGCCCCTCCCCTGCTCGCTTGTGCTCTCTGTCTCTCAAATAAATAAATACACTCTAAAAAAAATATTCCTTATTCCATTTACCTAACGAGCATATTTTGATGACCCCTCCTCACTTCTAATCACTTCTATTCAGGTTCCTTTGGAGATCTTGTGGCGGACAGACTCTTCTGCGGTAAATGACTCTGAACACGGTCCCCTTGGCACGTCTCCGACCACTGGCCATGTGCTTCCGCGGTGGTCCCAACGGCCCGGCTGCATTACCGGGGCCAGGGGGCCGAGTCGCTAAGCTCCCGCCTCGTCGTGCAGGACAGCGACGTGCGAACGGCCTCTGTAGCTCCCCTGTCTGTGCCCACTGTGTGCCCAACGTCCTGCCTGAGGATGGGACTTCACAAATAACGATGCCGGCTTCTATCCCTCGCCAAATGAACCTCCTCCGGGGTAGTGCAGTGGCCAGTCTCGTCTGCCTGGAGGCTGTCACCTGCCAAGTGGCATATGGACTAGGATGTCCATAGAGCGCATCTCACATTGTGACAGCTGTCCCTGTCACGTCTTCCTTCCGTACCCCCACTGGTCTGTCCTTGCAAAGGTCTTGTGCTGATGGAAATTGCTCTGGCCCCATCATTATTGGACCCGTCGCATGTCCCAGTCAGATATTTGGTGCCTTTCACCTCTTACAAATGAAACCCCAAAGCTTTCTTACTGCTGCTCATTTAACTTTAAAAAGAATAAAACAGACAAGAAACCCAGCTGTACAAATTAAGATAATAAAATTAGCATTTCCGTCCACACGACGACGTGGCATTCACAATCGCTGCTATGCTTTGATGATAAGTTAAGAGTCTAATCTTATTTCAGTTTTAAGAAATAGGACATTCCTCTTATTAAAAATAAATATTTTATACGTGTTTTCATAATTTCTTTCGTAACAGGTTGCTGTCGGAATTGTTCCATCTTTTTCCATTTGGCTCTGGTTACAGAGTCTGATTATTTCTTCATTGAAGTCGATTCATCCCACTGAGCATTAATACTTTGAATTTGTGTCATTAATTTCATACCTGACCCTGAGCTATATTTTTATTACATTAAAGAGTTCTGGAGTAGATTGTGTTCATTTAGAAATAAGCGTCAGAAGAGAAAATCCAACCGAGAATATTCTAAAGGTTTTTCAATTTTATCTGTGCGCACCCCTCTTTAAAGCAGCGTTGTCAAAGGGGTGCTGGAAACGTGTTCCAGAAGGGGGCCGGGAAACGCCGTCTCCTGACCCGCTGCCCGCCGCCGCTGTGGGGCCCCCGGAGCTCTTGCCGGACCCTCGCCGCCTTCTTGCGTGTCCTCTGACTTGGGCCAGGGGAAGGCCCTACAGGAAGCCTCACTCAGACACGCGACCAGCCAGGACACACCCTTCTCCTGTCACCTTTGCGGGAACTTTCCCCGGTTCGAGGGTACCTGAGGCTTCCCTACTGGCCTCAGAGTTGCTGCCCCGGGCGCGGCAGGGAAACAAGAGGAAAGAACCGGTCCTGGAGGGAGGGAGGGAGCGAAGTTTTGCTGAGCACCTACTCTCTGCCTGGCAGAACCCAAGAACATATTTGGATTTTCTTTTTCTGCTTTTTTCAACTGTCGTTCCCGCTAACACTCGCAGCCGACCCCACGATCGCCTGCGCAGCTCAGCTGTCCGCTCTCAAGTGCAAGCTGGCCTCAGCTGGTCTTTGTCAGGAAAGCCCATGGTTTGAGCAGGGACGGGGGAGCTTCCCGGCCACGCACACCCTGGCAGGGGTGTGGGTGAGCGGGGAAGTGGCCTCCTTCATGCTCTTCTCAGTGCCCGTCTTGAGGGTCCCTGGGGCTCCGGAAAAGCCGCCAGGACTGAGACTGAACCTCTGTCAGCAACCCACCGTTGGCAGACAGGGCCGCACGCTCACACGTCTACACTCACGTGCACACGCCCTCACGCCTTTCCTGCTTGGTGTGCACGAGCAGCAGCGTGCGTGGCCCACGAGTGGCGGCAGTCTGTCTGCGGGAGGACGAGCCCACACGGCCGTCAGTGGCTCCGGGCCCTCCTCTCGGCTGCCGGCCAGAGGCCAACAGCCCCGACGGTCCCCGGGGCTCCGGCGGCCACGTAGCCCGGGCGTCCTCTCTGCCCCTAAGCGCCAGGACCCCGATCGACCTTAACTCTTCCATCAGCGGTGACCTCTGCAAGCTCAGCACCCGCAGCCCGCGTGGGCCCCGCTGCTCCCCGGAAACCAGCCCGAGAAGGGAAGGCGCTTGCGAGAGAGCCGGGCCCCGTGGCCACCACCGCAGGGCCCTCGGGCAAGGGTGTCTCCTCGGGACCCCGGCTCACTCTGAACAACAGAGAGTACGGCCCGAGCAGAGGTCCGGCTCAGGGAGGTGACGGCTGACAGTCTCTCGCTGCAGAGGCGCGAACGTGCAGGACATCTCACCTGTGCAGTGGCTGCTGGCTAATTTGTTAAGCAAATATCAAGGATCCGCGCACAGGCGCCAGAGGGAGCGCCTCCGCCGCTCTATTTACAAAGTTTCAATTGCATTTTCTGTTTGACTTGGTTCTCCGGAGAATTCAAAGCAGCGGCCTCGCTTTGGTACCGCTCGGCGGTGCTCCCCGGTGGCCACGCCCGGCGGTCTGGTGCGTGTACGGGTGTTGGATCCGCTCGTGAGGCTGCGTGTGGTGCCCGGGGTCGGCCGCGAGACCGCCCAGCCCCCTGCGGGTCGGGGTCACTCTGAGGCCAGCTCCCGGCTCGCTGCTGCGTCACCACCGCATTAGCCTGCGGGAGCAGGAGGGGAGATTTGTCTCTTGAACCCTCGGGGGCCGTGCTGCTTGCTGGTTCCTTTTCCCTCGGAGGGAATCCCTCCATGCCGAGCTCCGTAGCCTTCCGTCTGCGAGGCAGCAAAATCAACTCTTAAGGAGACTGGTTGAGTCATTCGGTGACCTCTGAGGCTCTGGCTGGTCCACATAGTTCCTCCGTCGAGGCTTCCGGGGGCCGGCGCGCAGCCACGACCTGGCTGCCGGGCCACCTGCCCGTGTCGCGGACATTCACACCCGGGCTCCCGGCTTGCCCGGGTACCCAAGCGGGCTCCGCGCTTCCCGCAGAAAGCCCGCTCCCCGCTGAAGGGGAGGAGTGGCCCAGCTCGGCTTCAGGCCTCCTGTCAAGCTCATCTCCACGTGCATCTGAGCGGAAACAGAGGCGTGACATTGGCAACGGTGAGCGAGCACCGTGTCGCCTCCAGGAACGTTCCAAAGACTAGACTTCCACGGAGCGCCATGTCTCCCGAGCCTCAGAGAGCGAGAGCACACATAGTCCCATGCCAGGGTGAGGCTGCCTGAGAAATGAGTGTTCGCCCGAACTTCCCCACGGTGACCTTGACGGAGGTCTTTCTGCAAAGCCACTTGTGAGCCTGGGATTCCAGAACCAGACCCTGTTCATCCTCCCTCTCTGCCTGAGGACCGAGCGTGGGGTCAGCGCAGAGTCTCGGGCGTGGAGAGGTCCTGCAGTGTGAGTCCCCCCGGGCACGCCTGGGCAGGGGAAACAGTCTGGCCCTGAGGACCAAGCGACTCTCCCAGCTTCGGGGCCACCTCTGGGTTCTCCGGGTGCCGCCCCGATGTCACTGGTGGTCCCCTGAGCCCCGGTGTGCAGCCCCACGGGCGTCCCTGCCTCCGTTGTCCTTCTGGGAGCTGGGCGCGGGAGGCAGGTGGCGACCGGGCGGTGCCCCCGTGCCCCGTGGGCCGGTGCCCAGGAGCCACTTCCTTCAGCTGGGCATTCAGCCGGGCCCCCCGTGGGGCCCTGTGCACATGGGGCGGAGAGCACAGGAAGCCTCAGGGGGCTGCAGCTCTCCGGGGCCGGTGGGAGGCAAGGAGAGGTTAGACTAGCCAACACATACTCCATTAGATAGCCACCAGCTCTATCGGGGAAATGAGGGGTTGGAGAGGGACCGGGCCCAGAAGCAGAGAGGGTGAGGGGCCCCTGTGGAGGCCCGAGCAGGTGCACACAATAAAAGCAGGTGTAGACCGGGCCTTGCGTGCGGGCTCAGGCAGGCTGCGGGGGCTGCCTTGCTGAGAGTACTGGGCGGTGGGCCACCCGTGGGCCTCGGCCACTGGCCTGCCTGGCTCCGGCCCAGTGTGTCCCGAAAGTGGAACCGACCCCCGGATGGGACAGCGCCCGGGTGCCCCCTACGCGGCTTTTCTGCTGGTGACTGCGGAGAAAACCAAAACATAGATACCTGTGGGACTGCGGCCTCAGCAAACGGCTCTCTCCAGGTGACGGGAGCCCCGAGCACCGCACGCACGGGGTCGGCCACGCCCTCCACCCCGCAGGGGTCCATCCGGGGACCGGGCGCTCGGAGGACTTGGGGGAAGGAGAGGTGTCCGGAGCCCTGCAGCCTCCTGGCCCACGTCTGCAGCCGTGCACACACGCCCACACGCTTACTCATGCACACTCCCATGTGTATACACACATGTGCACACAGACGCACACGCACAGTCACACGTGGCCTGCACACGTGTACTCACACACAAAAAACATACACAATCACGTATACACACACACACCTACACGCACGTGCACACCCACGCCTACAGCTGTACACTTACAGACGCACGCACACACACACACACTCACAGACACACCCACGCACACTAGCAGCACCAGCACTTTGTCCAGTGGCCCCTATGTGCGTCCCAGGTAAACAGGAAGGAAATGCACTCGGCCCGGGCTCAGCCCCAGGCTGCTGCTCAAGGAGGGGCGACCAGGGTTCCCAGGAGGCCGCGGTCAGCTGGGGCCCGGGGTAAAGGGTGCACAGGTCGGCTCACTTCGTACCTGCCCTGCACCCAGCGGACCGGAAAGCCACCCCCTGGCTCTCTCCGTTTCATTGAGGCCGTGCTTCTGGAAGGCACCGGGGCGTCCAAGAGCACTGGAGCAAAGGATGCTGGGAGTGAGCCCTCGAGGATTCAGCAGGTCCAGGTGACACGTCCAGGCTGGCTAATATCTTCTGTGCTCGGAGCGGAGCCATCTAGAGGAGGGTGTGAGTTTGTCCTGGGGAGACCCTTGCCGTGTTGTTGTGTCAAGCTCACGAGCGTCACCCCTCCAAACACTGTGACTCCCGAGTGTTTAGGTGTCACTTGTCAGGGCGTGCTGGGGTTACAGGGTGTCTGCCAGCTCTGGAGAGCATAGGGGGTGGGGGGGCTGGGGCCTTTAGCCCTGGAACGGAAGCTCCTCACTGGTGGCACCAGGGGCCAAGCCTCGGGAAACAGTCTTTTCCCCAGGGACACGCTCACCTCAGCGGCAGGGACAGACGCGTGGCCTCTGGCACCTTCTGCCTGGCACCCTGGCTCCCCCACAGGGTCAAGCAAAATGCCCCTCAGTGCCTCTGCCGTTGCTTTGACGTGAGCAGTGTGGTGCTGTGGCCCGGGTCTGCAGAGACCCCCTCCTGCTCCGAGGGGCCTCGGAAGGACAGTCGGACCTGTGGGGGGGCGGGGTCAGTGCTCCGGCCCCGGCTCGGGCCCCGGGAGCAAGGTGGGCCAATGCTGGAGCCCACGATTCCGCCTGACCCCTGGCTTTCCTGGGATAAATCCCTGAGCCGGACTCTCTGGGGAGAACCCCCGATGGCTTCACGCCACAACCTGGACTCCGACACCGCAGATGTCACCTGTGTCCTGCTGTGTCACAGCCAGTGACCAAGGGCCCGCGGCTTGAACTCCACGGGTTTCTCCAGGTATGAAGTGAAGCCTTTGGACGAGATCGTCTCTGAGGGTTACTGAGTTCCAAGATTCAGATCCCGTTTTCTAGGCCGACAAGGAAACCGTTACAGGAATCGCGACCCCCAGCATCTTTACAACCAGGGACTCCAGCGCTCACAACCTTAAGGACATTCCTTAGCGACACACGTGCGCACACCCACGCGTGCATACGCGTGCAAACACACAGAGGCACACACGCGCACAAACATGCATGCATGCACATGGGAACACATGCACATGTGTGCACATATACACATGCATGTGCAAACATGCACACCTGGTGCACACATGCATGCATGTGCAAACACGTGACACAGAGGCACATGTGCACATGCACACACACGTGCAAACATGCACGCACAGAGGTACACACGTGCAAACACACATGCACACACGTACACATGCATGCACACAGGCACACACGCATGTGTGTATATACACATACGTGTACAAACACACAGCAGGACATGCGCATACACACATATGCAGACCTGTGTGCACACACATACACGTGCAAACATGCACGCACAGAGGCACATGTACACCTGCACACACATACACTCATGCACCCACACACCCAGTAGGCACACTCATGTGCATGCACACGTACACCTGACAGTTTGGCTAGAGCGTCTGCTCATAAAGCCTGTTTCTTAGTGTTCCTGAAATTCCTCATCACCACATACAAATAAGGGTAGACATCGAATAAGCCTAGTTCGGAAATCTATCTAAACTTTATTTTTAAAGAAATCTGTTACGTTCTTCTGAAATAAATACCCTTCTGTGAGAGCAAGGACTTTCACAAACCAAGTTTTGGCCTGGAATTTCTTCATTACTTCGTGCATAGAGACGTGAGTGCCACCTATGGAATGAAGCGACAGCCGTAGATTTCCCTGAAGTGAGGATCGCGGGGGGAAACGTGGATGTGGACAGAAGGGTGGCCCGGACCGAAGCGGGCATTTCAACTTTTCACGTTTCAGGCTGCTCTTGCTGTGATATAGGATTTCTTTTCCAGGAAGTTTTGGATTTTATCATATTTCTTAGTTTATATTATAAATTCAGTGAAATTTATCATATGAAAGATCTGAACTTCTGAAAAGGAACAATGGATCCAAAAGTAAATAAACGAAATCTTCCACAATTGCAAATACGAGAGAAAATAATTACAAAGGTCAGAGCTACTCAAAGCCGAGAGGGCCTTGCTTTAAACTCCAGTGTCTGTATCTTTGCCTCTGCAAAAACGAAATTACATACAGATGTTTGATGGTTGCAGATCGCCCCCCCCGCCCCGAGTACAGTGAAACAAATAGCGAATTTCACTCTGGGTCTTTCACCTTCTTTGTCTTCTTTGATCTTCTTCCTGGCCTTCAACCGAAGCTGTAAAGAAATAACGTGTTTCTCCACAGACCATCTCATGAAAGGTTTCTCTCTCCTGTGTCTGCTCTCCCCCCTCCTGGTCTGGGGTAACCATTTTCTTTTCATGATGAAAAGGATTTTAATTGCAGTGATGGGAGGGAACGTGTACCGCTTTATCTGAGGCCTTTCTGCTAGTAATATATCTTTAAGTTGCAAATATATCCAGCTTGTAATTTAAATCGTAATTGTACTTTCTATGGAAGATTCTGGGATGAAAAGCAGAGGGCAGCCTACCACACGCAAATGCAATCACACGCAGACACACACACACACACACACACACACACGAAGAAAAAAAGAGAAAAAAGGATGAACCGAATAAAAACAGCTTGTGTCAGTCTTAAAAAAAATCCATTTGTGATCACAGATGAAACATTTCCAATCTCATAATGGGTAGATTGCTTGGTTTTATTACCAACCATGCAAAGCAAGACCTCATCAAAAGGAGAGCCGCGCCAAGGTCCCAGTTTTCCATTAAAATAATTTCAAAAAGCTTTTTTTCTCCCACTGAAAGAACCCATTTTGCAAGATGATTTAGCTCAAAATCTGCTGGGAGTAACCCTTGACATAAAGTCATATTGTGTTGGAGTTTAGTCCTAAATTCATACATCAATTATTTACTGTCAACGCCGATTGTATAAGTGTAGAAAATTACTAGGAATGATATTTTCTCTCAGGCAGAAAAAATGTGATACAGCAGATAGAACGCAAAAATGTGCCGCCCACTGTCCGGAGCCCGGAATTATTTATGCATTGGAGAACAGTGTGCTGAGCAAAAGGCAGAGACAGAGGGGGAGAGAGGGACAGACGCATTATTTTAAACCTTTCATAACACCCATAAATATTTCATAACAAATAAATAAAGAATGTCGGGCTTGTGTGGAGACAGCTGTAGACGCACGGTTCAGTGCTCCGCCAGGCTCGGGGGACCCCACGCTTACCCTCCGTTAAGCCCCCATTCCTGTTTAATCATCCACTTAGTGCATTATGGGTAGAGGCGCTCTCCAGGTGAGCGGGGCGCTGAAGGTGACGGCCGCCGAGGCCACTCCTCGTGCCCTCTCGGTCTTCTTTCTTATTGTGTTTAGACAGAAAAAGAAGAAAGCAGGGGTCTCCTTAGCCAACGTCCGGTCTGAAGGTTTTCACACCAGTGCTGCTAACACGTGTTGCCTCGAAGATTCCCCCCAGATAAAAAATAACAATTGTATATGCCCGTGGAACCCACGTTTTGAGATTGATGACACTTGAAGCTACGCCGCAGAAGGCTTTCCTCAAATACAGCTACTGCACTCAGTGAGCCCCAACGTGCCCTTTCTGACTTTTTTCCTCCCACTTCATCGGGTTTTAAATCGATGGGAACCTTTCATGGCAAAAAGACCACAGATGCAGAAACATCAACAGAACAGAATTCGCTCTTGTATAAGTGAACTCTAGCAGGGACGTGTGCACGCGTGTCCAGGAGGGACGCGTGTGTGGGCGTGCATGTTGTTGTCCAGTATGGTGGCATCTGGGGATTGACTGCTAGGACTTACACAGTGTTCAAATAGGCATGTGTCCTGGGGGGCCTGGTGGCTCAGTCGGTTGAGCGTCCGACTTCGGCTCAGGTGTGATCTCACAGCTCGTGAGTTTGAGCCCCGTGTCGGGCTCTGTGCTGACAGCTCGGAGCCTGGAGCTTGCTTCGGATTCTGTGCCTCCCTCTCTCTCTGCCCCAACTTACTTGCATTCTGTCTACGTCTCTCTCAAAAATAAATAAACATTAATTTTTTTTTTTTTTAAATAGGCGTATGTCCCGTGTGTCCTGTGTGCCTGGCGTCTGGGGTTTGCCAAGGGGCAGAGGAGGGGGCAGAGCTCGCACGGACACCTCTTTCTGGGCAGAAGAGCGTGGCCATGGCTCCTTTAGCCTCTCAGAGCTTGAGGGACTCACTTTCCAGCACCTACTTCTTTCCACTGTCCCGGAAGGAAAGAAGGGGTTACCCTGGCTCACTGTACAGATGGAGAGCCACAGGCAGGTGCAGGGGCTCAGGCTAAGGCGGGGCTTGGTGGTGGGGCTGGCAGGTCCGTCCCGTAAAGACTGTGACTTCCAGAAGGACCACAAGCTGGGAAACGGCCTAAACTGTTAGTGGTGATCCTCAGAGGCTCATCTGACCGGGGGTTCTAGCATTCACCTTGGGGACACTCTGTAGAGTCCGGATCCCTACAATGACCTCTCCCAGACTCTGCGACAGGCTGCGTCCACACAGGGCCGGGGCCCAGGGCTGACTCGGACATGGAGGGGGTGAGGCTAGGAGGGGTGAGGCCCTGTGGCTGCGGGCATGGGGAGCCGCGATCACACTGATTTTCTATTTTCCACGTGCAGGCAGAGAGATGGCATCCCAGGGCCCCTCTGTGGGGTTTCTCGCGGGTCTCCTGGATCCCACCTGTTCTGCAGCAGCATCGGCAACCTGGGCTGGGGGCGGGGGGGGGGGGGGAGGGGGTTGTTGTTCCGGGAGCAGATTCTTCTCGAAGTGGAGAGAAGTCCACTTGGAGTCAGGTCCTCGTATCTGACCCAGTGATCTTACGGGGCCATAGTTCCCTGTTCTGAATCCTCAGCTAGTAATAGCTAGAAAGCGTTCGGATAGCAGGCAGCAAGACTGGCCTGGAAGTGAGGTCTTAGCGGCTTTGTCATTCTGCCCCAGACTGTGTCAAGGACGTCTGTCCCCAGCTTCCGTTCCGCTGTTTGGCCCACCCCTTGACAGAAAACAACTCCTTTCTTCTCTGATGTTAGGAAGCAAGTTGCATTGTGAAAATCCTTCCACTGAGTCATAGTCGCAAGTTTTAATAAACCTCTCATTATTTATTAAACGTTTGAGGATACAGCAAAGATCCCAAATAACCTGCTAAATATTTATTTCATTAATACTTAAGTACACATTTATTTTTCACTAATTATTGCACACATTGCCAAGGTTTATTTACAGTAAGTTCATCAACAGTCATTCTAAGTTTAGAAGAAAGCAAGGCACAGACATCGAGAGTTTGTTTCCCACAACCAGAGGAGAGCATGCGAGATTTTGTCAGCCCCGGGCCCCTCACGCCCCCCGTCCCAACACTCAGGGCTGAGCCATCATCGCTTACTGGGACGCTGCCTGCACCGGTGGCCCCAGGAACTCAATTCACGGAACGGCCTCCTTGGAGAGAGGCAGATGCCAGTCCAGGCTTGGCAGACATCAGGGGGTGGTGAGGGCAGGTGCGGGGTCGGGAGAGAAGACGCAGGACAAAGCCCGGAGGGGACACTGACCCGGCTTCCGGCTCCCGAGGGGACGGGCCCCACGCTGAGTTCCTGGGCTGCTCCCAGCCCGGCTTATTCCCCACGATGACGGACTCCACAAGCCCCCACGCGGGGACCCTGCCCCACGTGCCCGCTTCTCCCTGCTCAAGGCTCAGCTGCCGTGGGCGGAGCGCTGGGCAAACGAGATCTTCCTGAGCACGAGTTTCACACACTGTCGGCCACACCCGTTAGGGGCATGTTTTGCTTTTGTTGATTATTTACTTCCATTTTTCTAAAACAAGAGACTTGATTTTCAGAATATTAACTTCGATAATAGAACATCTTAGAAACTTGGTCGCACCCTTGAGACCACTCAGTTACTTCCACGTATATCATGACACGTTTGTTAAGTATTTAAGGGGAAATCAACCATTTTTCTGTAAGTTCACACGCATACATGGATGCCCCGTGGCTGTCTTGGAGCCATGTTTCTAGAAAACAGAGAGTGGGGACATTTTCAGTGGCATCTAAACTTTGTTTGCTGGACCTCCTGCCTGGAAGCCTTGGCTGCGGTCACGCAGGCTGGGGTCAGGTGTTCCCTGAAAATGTGAGTCTCTCTGTGTGTAAAGTGATCTCATTTCAACAAGAAAGACACCCCCAGAACTGATGTGGGGGTGACACCCTCAGGTAGTCAGGGTCTAAATGCAGCCAGAATTTTCCAGAAACTGTTGTTCACAGGCGTGTCCGGGGCCGGGGTGGGGGAGTCCTGCCCAGGCTGGCTGCTCTGAATGCCCCAAGGAGACCCCGGGGAGTCAAGGCCACAGTGGGGACCCTGGCTGCTGCCTTTCTGGACACCGGTGGCAGTTGGAAACCAGAGCCGTTTTCCAGCAACTGTTGAGGGTGCCCTTGGCCCAGCTGCTAGCTGGGCAGCACTTGGCCCATGGGGTCACCTCCTTCAGGACGCAGGAAACCGGCGCCTGCTCTGGGGCCAGGAATGAGCCCCACCGGCTGGAGGCTGGATCTACAGCCAGCGATCGGCTCCAAGGACCGCCCCTCAGGGGGCCTGTGGCCAGTCCGTCCCACGGGCTGAGGTGGGAGGCATCGAAGGAGGCTGGCCTCACCTCCCAGATGGGTCTCAGAATCAAACACTAACCAGAGATACTTTTAAGAGTGATGAGTCACAACACGTGCAATCTCTTTCTTTCCTGGTGAAAGAAAGCGTTATTCTATGTCCTGGCATTAATATTTATTAGTTCTACACGAATATTTAGTAGCGTATCTGGGGTGGCAGAGCACCGCCCCTCCCCCGGTGGCGGGGACTCCAGACTTAGCGCTGACATTTAAAGAGTGTGGCAGACTCCATTCCTGCCCTTACAACAAGAAAAAATGGGACAACTTGAAAACAACTGCTTCTCTCAGACTCACCCGAGAGCCCAGCGTGCAGGGCGAGCCAGCACCCTGAAACCTTGAGGGACAGCAGGTCTGGGAGGCCAGGGTGGGCAGGGTGGGTCTGCCTGGAGAAGCTTCTGGAGCCGTAAACTGGCAGGAACTGGTGGGCGGTGCCTCGCTGGGCTTCTGGGAGCTGGGGGAGGGGGGGCTTTATTTCCAGGAGCCCTGAGATCACCTCACAAAGGTCTGAGGAAGATGCCCTTGTGGCTCTGCAGTGGGAGAGAAGAACTGGGCTGTGAAATATGTCCAGAAAGTTCTCTGTGACAAAGGGAAGACATCTGTCACATTTGGGAAACGTGACACGTATCCACCTTTCCCAAGAGCAGCGTCCCAGATCCCGGGGGAGGGTGCTCCTGGACTCTGGCCCCCTCGAGTCTTCTGGTCTCAATCAGTAGAGAAGAAGCTGTAGGAGAGAAAACCTCTGAGAAGGTGACATCCCAGACGCCCTGACCACTGAAGGACGTGCCCCACCCCCACGCCTCAGCCCAAGCCAACGTGGCTCCAGGAGGACCACAAGCGTGGCTCCTGGCCGAACATGCTACAGACCCAGACGCTCTCTCTGGGAGGAGCCCTCAGCCAAGCCACGTCAGGGGGGACAAGGCTAGAGACACCTTAGGCAGAGATCAGCCCCCAGCCACGCCGGCAAAGGCCTATTTCCCTCCGACTGGAGACGAAAGTTCTGGCTTTAAGCAAAAGATGACAAGGCATGCCAGAGGGCCGGAGAAAACATAGTCTGAAAACACAGTGAGCTTGAAGACAGAGCAACAGCAAGTTCCAAGGTGAACGCAAAGCGACAGAAGAATGAGGGAAGAAGCACCGTATCCAGGAGCGGAACGGAGGGAAATTCTCAAAAGGCATAACATCTATAGCTGCAGTTGCTAGAGAGAGAAGATGGGGGGGTGGTGGCGATCACAGTGAGTATCTGGAGTAATGGAGTAATGGCAGCCAGATCCAAGAAGCTCAGTGCCCATGACGCACTGAGCACAGCACCCACCAACTGCAGAAAAACAAAATCACAGAGGAAACCTTGAAAGAAGCCTTTACGGGGACAAGAAAACAGCCAGAGAAGAATGAGGGTCACAGAGACGTCTCACCCGGAGTCACTGCAGCAGGAGAGAGATGTTAAGTGGATGACATTTTTAACCTGTTAGAAGAAAAAAAAAATCCCACCAACACAGGTTTCTATAACCAGTGATACTCACCTTCAAAAGTGAGGGAAAAGAAAGACCTTCCCAGGTAAACAAACAACAAGAGAATTTGTGAAAGATGCTCCCAGGAAACTCAAGAAACGAAACAAGCTGTTCAGGGAGAAGGAATGATCGAGGTCAGAGTCTGCACAAGGGTTCAGAGTCCAAGCAGGAATAAGGGGACGTACGTGTGCTGGGTGGTTCCAACAGAGGGAGAGGGGACGTGAGGGACAGCAGTGTCGCAGGGAGGCAGAAAGAGCTGGTGTTCTCCACCCCGAGGCAGGTCCCTGCTCTGCCACCCACGGGGCAATGGTAATGGCAGGTGGGCTTGGACGTCGACTGTCAACTTTAGGGAAACCTCTACATGTTGGGAGTTTAATCAATACACCAAGAGGAAAGACAGAATCGAATAAAATCCTCAAGTAAAACCAGAGAAGGCAGAACCAGGAGCCTCTGGCAACGAGTACAAAACAGCCACAAACATGGTGGATGGTGTCCAATCAGCTGATGTTGGCACCTTGACCAAGGATGGGATGGAGGGAGGGACGGAAGGAGGAGGGGCAGACCCGTCTGGGATTTCAGGTGTAGACACCAACCACCCGCATCAACAATAGATCCAGGAAGCAGAAAAGTGAGAAGGGGCTACTTGAGATTTCACCTGCAGGGGATTCAAGAAATCTCACCCTTGTTCAGGGCCAGGGACAGAGGCCGACGCGGGTCACGGGGAAGGCGCCTGGGGGTGGCCGCACCTGGCAGCTGGGCACGCCCGAAGTAAGAAGTCCTGGGCAGGGGCCAGGGAAGGTCTTCTCGCACGTGTTGTCCTCAAACTGCAGTGACCACACGAGTCACTGAATGCACTTGGCCGTCATCCTGGGAAACGTGGCCCATCTGGAGCCCCAAGTCTGCTTAAGACAATAAGAACCGCGAGGGGACGTCCGGGCGCGGGAACAGGAAGCGCCGGCCGGGGAGACCGCAGGCGCCCGGAGAGGGGAAGCCCCGGGCCCCACTTGGAAGCTGGGTCCTCCGTCAGCCGACAGAGACCGGCCCCCAGATGCGCCAGAGCTCGGCCGGCGCCAGGCCCACCGCCGGAGGTCCGGCCCCCAGCCCGCGCTGCCCCCGGTCCGTCTGTTGCTTTACATCAGTAAGTAGAGTAACTCGTGGGCCCAGATCAAGTGTCCGTCAACTCGCGTCACCCTAAGCCCTCCTACGGAGGATTCCGGGCTGGGGATGCACCCGGTCACCCTCCCCCTGCAACTTCACCCTCCCCCTGCAACTTCACCCTCCCCCTGCAACTTCACCCTCCCCCTGCAACTTCACCCTCCCCCTGCAACTTCCGGCCGGACGCGCCTCTCACCAAGCAAAGCCGAAGCCCCTCGTGAGGGCAGCACCGTTGGCAGGGTCCCCGGGGAGCCCAGGCAGGGCGGGGGGGGGGGGGGGGGGGGGGCTTCCGTGAACACGTGGTGCACGTGTACTTACCCGCCGTTGAGTCACGTGGCGCGCGCGTACCCTCGATCCTTTAACACGTGGCGCTCACACACCTAAACTCCGTTAAATCACGTGGTGCTCGTGTAGCCACGACGTAAGGGATGCTAAAGCGACTTGTCAACGACCGAGTAGTTCTCGTGTGTTCCTTCTGGCAGGCAGGTAAACAGTCTTACCTATTTTAGCCATTTATGGCAAATGGGCAGCGCGTTTCCTAGGATGAGGGTAAAGTACAAACAGCAGTTTTCAGCAGCGGCTCCTGACGGTCCCTACAGAAACGGAAGTAACCTGTACTCTAATCCAGGGCTCAATGCGAGAAAGGCGTGCAAGGTGGGAAACACGGTAACACCTCTGACAGTCGTCTGATTAAATTACTAAATAGTACTATTTGTGAGAAACGAATTCATAAGCAAAGCCCGAGGTCGGATATTTGGAACGTCGCCACACCAGCAAGGGGCGAGGATGCTCACCCCCCTGAGTGAGGTCCGGGCTGTGCCAGGGGGCTCGCGGGGGCCCTGCTGGGGCGGCAGGCGGGGCAGGTGGGTGTGATGCCCTGTTCCCAGGAGCCTGAGGCCCCCGCTGCAGCCTTCACCAAGCGCGGTCCCCTCAGCGGGACAGGATGCCCGGGGACTGGGTGTTTCCCTTCCCGCGGGTCAGTCAGACCCCGGTTCGGTCCCCTTTCCCCAGGACAGACCTCGTGAAGGACACAGAGCCCCTGCAGATTCCCGAAGGGCTCCTTTCCCGTCCTGCCCCCGGAGCCCGAGGCCCGCTTCTCTGAGCATCGCCGTGAAGACCCGCCGGGGCCCCTGCAGGGAGGACGCACACCGGTGTGGGTGCCCCAGCTCTAGCCCCAGGCCGGCCGGGAGGAGCCCCCGTTCGTCCGCCTGCACCAGCCCCAGGGAGGTTCCCGCTGGCAGGTCCTGCTCCGGCCATGAGAGTCTGCGTCTGCCGGCCTAGCTCTCCGTTTCAGGGCGGCGGTTCGCCCCGTGACCTCTCCTCTCTGGCGGATCTAGGATTTGCTGGTTTTCAGTGCGTCTGGCCCTTAGCTTGCCACGAGGACCCCAGTGAGGGCTTCCACGAGTGTCGCGTGCCGGAAGTCGGAATCTTTTGGCCGTTAAGGGAAGTAATGAGGCATCAGTGGGCTTTATGGCTGCTCAGGTAGGGTCACCTTCCCGGGAGACTGAGGGCAGGAGCGGGGAGCCCTCACCCGCCTGACAGGAGCCAGGTGTGGGCAGCAGACAGGTGTTCGGCCAGACTGTCTGGGGCAGGTGAGTCTTGGGCAGCAGGATCCTGGGGCTCTAACCACTCTGGTCCCACCTGAGTCGCACACACGCGTGCAGGCATCTGGTGGCCTGAACGGCAAATGTGCTCTACGGCAGGATTTCTTCCCTCTCGAGTTGTTCTGTCCGTGGCAGTGTGTGCAGCCACAGCCGCTGAGGACAGAGACCCGGCTCCTTGGGGCAGGGCCCTCTCGACCCCTGCCTGGGCTCACACCGTGCGGGTGACGAGGGCTGGGGAAGCTGTGGAGCTAGGTTATGGGGCCTCATCGTCCAGCAAGGGCCTGCGTGGGGTGTGCCAGTCACCAGGTTCTGGGCAGCCGGCTGGAGTCATGCCCCGGGCACCTGACCCACCCGCCGGGAGGGGTCTGGGGGCAGCCTCCCCACCGAGACTGGCCGGGGCACCACACGCTGGGACCAGGTGCCAACGAGGAAGACGGAATGGGGCCCAGCGCTGGGAGGAAGGCTCTGAGTCCTGGGTTGGGGCCACATGGAAGAAGGACATTTAGGTGCTAAAGATTATTTTTAATTATTATTAATCTCAAAGAATTCCAATGCTTTAGACAAAACCAAGAGCCGACTCCCTCTCTGCACAGCGAGGAGGGAAAGGGTGAAACCAACACGTCCACCGAGGGCCACGAGGGCGCCGGGGAGCCCGGCGCATGTCCGCACCCCACCCTCCCTGCGTTCTCCCACATATGGCTCCCCTCGCCGTTCGCGGAGTGCTCAGCGTGTGCTCGTTAAAGGTCTAATTACACTCTGCTCCACTAATCAATGGTTGAGAAAATGGCAACATGCAAATACTAAGCGAGAAAAGAGAAAAAAACAACAACACGTCAGCTAACTGCGCCTTGCATTCTTTACGGGGCCACGTTGTTGGCTTGCTTTTAATTTGTACTTGACTTCTGGGAGCCCTTGTACATTTTATAAATGCTGGTATTAACTGCATGTATTTTAAATCACCAACTAACAGAGAGAAAACCTCATGATAGTCCGTAATCACATCTCTAACTTCCCAGGGTTTCTGGAAGAGGGGTGATAAGGACACACGAGCCCCTCGTGTTCATGTTTAAAACATGAAGAAGATTCCAGGTGCACCTGTGGTGGTCAGCCGGCCCCCGGCGCGGCATGAAAGCTCCGTCCATGGAGCTGCAGGGCGAGGAAACTGGGTGTGCTGATGGGCTCCTCACCCGGACTATTCTGGACACAGCCTTGGACGGAGACGTGACCTCTTGTGGCCTCCAAGCCCTGCCCACATCACCCACGTGGCCCGGTGACTGTACCATAGGGACATCTAAAACCACATGGGGACCGGCCGCCCCAGCTTTGCTGTGTGTTCCGTTCACGTCTCCGTTGCTGTTAACGCGGGAGACCCTCGACGTGGCAAAGCACATCTACGGGAAAGACCCCCGATTTATTTATTTTGGTTCAACTGGAAAAATCAATGGGCACTCGATGCTCGTCTGACATTCACACCACCTGCATGCAGCCTGCCGAGGTGTTTATCCGTCAGAAATGCCACTGACCGCATCCCGCCATCTTCTGACTCAGAGTCCGCGAGAAGGCGTTCGCACAGCGGTTCGATGCGGGCACGAGGGAACAGCGCGCAGTTCCGTAGGAAACCCGAAAGAGCCTCGTGGCGACGTTCTGAGTCACCGTTTTCCATTTTCTTCTGTTCTCCGAATTCTCTCTCAAGGAGTTACTCCAGAATTACCTGATAACAAACATGTTTTTCTGTAAGAGATTTGAATTTTCTTCTGAAAACACCTTGTTTTTGCGTGTGAAAGAAGCATTCCTCTGTCCACTATGACTTTGAGTCTAGTTTTATGTACAGAGGAGCTTCAGAGACTTTCCTGTAAGACCGTGGCCTCAGAGAGTGTCCCCATTCCCCCCAGTGGCTCCATCCGGGCTCCTGGGGAAATGCCGCTGCCCCACTAAGGGCCCGACTTTTCCCTGATCACGAGGCTCTTCGTCACCAGGAGCACAGCCTCCGTTCCTGTATTAACTGGAATATGAAATCGTCCGCGTGCCCTCGCCAGTATTCTTGTGTGCGTTCTTTGGCAGAATCCAGTCTGAAAATCCATCAGGAAGACGTTTCCCGTGTTTCTGCTTTTAACACCAGAATCAAGATGGCGTGAGTTCGCTTGGGCCCGTTGACCCCGAGAACGGAGGGAGCGCCTGATGGGGCCGTCCAGCCACGGGCTCCCGTATGACCCAAGCGGGGCCTTTCCAAGGACAGATTTCAAAACCTGACAAAATGCCGAGGCATAAACAAGTCTCAGCACATCGCAAAGGACTGAAATCACGTGGGGTGTGGCATGTAACCACGGTGAAACCCAGCCAGATGTTAACGACCAATAGATAATTGTCCTATTACCTTCCCATGTTTTTTAATTGGAAAAAAAATGTACTTTGAAGTAGCCAATGCTGAATACAGAATTACAATAAAATTGGAAAACTATTTTGCACTAAATGATGAGAAAAGACGGCCTGTGCTGGGGTGAGCCCTGGTAGGAACGTGGCTAAGTTCTGAACGCTTCAGCTTCACCAGCGGGAAGCATAAAATTAGACAGAAATGCACACCAACCACGGGCAGCACGGGGGTGCCCGGAGGCGTGCGTGTTGGGGGACGGTGGGCCTCAGGCACCTGCGGAAGGAGGGGGTCCGGCCCGCAGCACGCAGTCGGGTCTGGAGAGAAGCCTGGGGGAGTCAGCCAGACTCGTCTGTCCCTGGTTCTCAGAGCAGCTCTCGGGACGCCGTTCCTTGAGATCCTCGAGAGTTGGCAGAAACGACACGTGGCAAACAGGTCGCGTCCCCGTCTGCAAACTCTGCTGCACTGTCTCCCCTCCGTGTGTCACCTGGGTCACTCGGTTCACGTATGCCACGAGGTGCCGCTGGGAACGTGACCTAATGCGAGGTTCTCTCCCTTGTCAGTGCTGTGTTCGCCTGGACCCCAAAAGAAGTTTCCTTGCTTTTGCTGGTCAAGCGATCCGCTGACACTGTCCTGATGTCGCTCGCTTGAGCCCAAGCCGGTCGCGCCTGTGGTCACCAAGGGGCCTCAGGCTGCCTTCCGTCCATTTCGGGACCACGTCCTTGAACTGCACCGGTTAGCACTTACTCCAGCTCTTCCCACTTTGGTGTTTCTTTCCGGGAAGAACAATCACCTGCCGATTTTCCGTGCCTGACTTCAGCATCGCCACTTTCAAATTCTTCATCTCTTAGGTTTTTGGTTCTTTGTGAGACTTTTTTGCGTCCGCAAGCTCTTTGCTTGGTCCACCTTCACGCGGCCGTCGGCCCAGGTCATGCCTGACTCGTCCCTTCTGCTGACCCTTTCCTGGGGTCTCCCCCTCGTCCTGCGGCTCTCATTCTGATCTCTGTTGGTTTGGGTCTTCCCGGTGTCTTTTCTGAATGTCTTTCCCCTCGTGTGGGAGAGGCTGGACCTCCCACCTTTCCTTCTGTGGCTACGGGCCTGTTGATGGGGCCTCCTCCCTCCAAGAGCGTGTTTGGGACTTGGCCTCGATATCAGTTGACTGCTCCTTTTTATGTGAACTCAGTTTTCTGAGCTGCAGGCAGTGTGTTTCGCCAACTTTTCTGGGCTCCTGCTGCTGCGTTTTTTCTTGGGTGCACAGGCCTGGCTTTGCCCCTGAGCCCCTGGCCGCCCGCTCCCTCGGGGCCTCCCTCCCCCTCCTGCTCTGTGTGCTAGGCGTCGGGTCCGAGGGGAGCGGCTTCTCCTCCGAAGGAGCCCTGTCCGGGAAGGAGCCCCCGAGGGGCTGCACTGGACCCCGTGTCCTGCGAGCCCGGGCCTCCCCCCTGCAAGGGCACAGACCCCACTGTGTCTCCACCCCGCTCAGAGTGGCCTCCACGCCTTCCCGGGAACAACTGTGGGTCCCGTGTTTCCTCCACACAGAGACTCCGGCCCCTCGGTCCTGGCTGTCGCCGCGTGCTCGTCTGTGTGCACTGTGAGCTCATGGGGGGCTTTGTCCCCTCGTGTTGGGGCAACGCTGCCCATTAGCTTTTGTTTTGCTGTCTGGTTGCCTGTTTCGATGTGTAGACCGAGAGATTCAAAAACTGCTCGTGACCCCGGCTGCCATCTTCCCAGGACTGTCTCCCCCTTTCCTTGTAGTGGATTGAAAAGAAGGAGAGAGTTTGACTTTCCAGCTACTCTTACAAAAGTGCATGCGAGGTGCTGTGTCGGGACAGGAGGGCCCCGGCTCCCCCATTCTGGCCCCGACGGCGGCCATTCGCCTCAAGAGGAGATCCTGGCCCTCGTGAGCCCGGCTCAGGGGAAACCTCCTGACAGGAAACTCAGACTTTAAGTCAGAAACAAGCAAAGAGAAAAGAGGTCCCGCGTCAAGGCTGCGTCTCGTTTCTACACCAACACGTCTTCCCGCAAGAGTACTTTTCCTCGGGGAGCACACAGTTGAGCACGTGGCTGGGATCACAGAGGTGGCCCCGGGCCCCCGGCCCCGCCTGCACCCGTGACAAGGTCCAGCAGCAGAACAAACATTTTCCCTCGGCCTCTGAAGGAAACGCGGCTTCTTGCCGCCTCTCCTGAGCTGTTTGTTCAGTCCTGAGCTGTTCCCCACACGCGGAAGGACTCAGTCCGTCTCACAGACACCGAAGCCAAGCGGGCCTCGCGGAAATCGGGTGTTGGCTCCTTCTGCTCTGCCTCCAGGGACTTTGGTAATCTTGGCTAATACGACTTTTAAACTTTACCGTTTTAAATTACAAAATGATTACTTGTGATGTATTCAATTTAGAAAGGCGGGAAGTGTAGAGAAAGCGGAAGAAAATAAAAATCAGCAGAGATTAGAAGGCGCCAGGGTGTATGTCCTATTACCTCTCTTTCCAATGGAGTCACAGTTTTAGCCACGAGTATAAAATCTGGGCTGTGGCCCGAGTCAGGGTCCACCGACCACCGTGCCAGGCCCAGCGTGTCCTGTGCTGGCTTCTGTACGGCCTCCAAGCTAAGAACCTCTTCCGTGTTTCCAAACGGCTGGGGGAAAAAAGCTAAAATCAGAATATTTCAGGACATGCGGAAGTTACCTGGAATCCAAAGTTCAGTGTCCACGGACGAGTCTGCGGGCACGGGCCCCACCCCTGCCCACCGCGGCTGCAGCTGCTCCCCCCACCCCCACCCCCCGAGACCCCGGAGCCGGCGGCCAGTGGCCGGGAGCGCGGCCGGCGAAGCCACCGTGTCTGAGACCCCGCTGCGCACGCGGCTGCGCCGTCGCTGCAGCTCTGCGGGCACCTTCCGCCGTCGACCCCCGTTTCACAAGCCGAAGGGGAGACGAGGACACGAAGCAACGTCCCGAGCCTCCCACGCGGAAGCCACGGGGCGTCTGTTAGACGCGTCGCTCCGGGATGTGTGCGGACTGAGGCCCGGAATCAGGCGCGTGGGGGCACAAGGGTCCCCAGCGTCTTCTTGGCGGTTTTCCGCACGTGCCATCCGCCGGGCGCCACGACGCGGGAAAGGCAGAAACGAGCAAGCCCCGCCCACCAGGCGCTCCGTAGAGACGCGGGCCTTTGAGGGGTGGCCTCTGCGCCCTCGGGATGTAGGCGTTGGACGCCAGCACTCGCCAGCGCGCTAACCCAGTTCCGCGGGAACTGCTGCAGGTGGGGTGGGGTCTCCAGGTTCAGCGTGGGGGGGGGGGAAGCGCCCCCATCCCCCGCCCCAGGAACCTGGCCACTCAGGCAGTGCTCACCGAGGGGGCAGGGACCCCCCGGCCCTGTAACACGATCGCATGCCCAAAGAACCACCGCGGCTGGTTTTACGGGACCCTGGATTCCTGGATCTGACGATCAGAATCGAAGTCCCACGCCCACGGCCGACGGGGACCCTCGCAGAGATCAGTGGACATCCCTGGAGAGAACACGTGTGCAGGGGATCGGAGCAGCCACCATCCCAGGCCCCTGACTCTTTCTAACAGAAAATAAATGGGGGTGCGTTTGGGGAAGAAGAGGGACGATTTCTTACTTACAGGCAGAACACTTGATTTATTCAGAGTGTAAGAAAAATAGTTGTGTGTGAGACCTCAAAGGTTCGTAAAATCAATCTTTTGCAAGAGAATGACTTTCCAAAGATTTATTAAAGCTTGCTGGGATTTTTAGCATGTTAAGGAAAATCCATGAAAACACGCCTTTTCCCGATGGCTTTAGAAACCTCTGCACCTTTTCCTACAATTTCTCCCATTTTGTAGCTTTTCTGTTGTTTTGTGCGTATAACCTTTACGGTACTTTCCACTTTCATGAGCATGTGCTATCATTCTCTTCCTTTCTTTTTCTTCTTGCTCCTACAAGCTAGCTTGAATAAAGGAGTCATTATCAGCAGCCCCACAATGGACCCACACATCCTCAGTCAAGACGCCAAACGGACGAAATATTGATCAGTCTTCCGTGAGTAATAGTGGTCCCCTGAAAGGAGCAGGCACAAGTTCATGGGTCTGCCCGTGCCCGCCGCGAACGAGGCATCCCACAGCCCAGAGTCCAGCCTCGCGGATCGTAATCACTCCCTACGACAATAAACGTCAAGACTGGTGTTATTTATCGACCACAGTCAATGACCGTCTGTGGGCTACACATTGAAAGTTCATTTTACGAACCAGCATCCTGATTGGATTGTCTGCTTTCTTCCAGGGACCGCTGAGAGTTAACCCCGGAGCTTCCTGCCGGGTCCCGGCCCATCCGCGGCAGCCGGACACCCTGCCCCCTGCTCTGCCACTGAGCCTGGGGCGCCCCTGTGGCGAGTGCGGAGAAGACCAGGAACAGGAGCTGACGGAGCCTCTGCACGGCCCGGCCCCGCCGAGGAGCAGCGTGGGGCTGGCGGTGGCCCTGCCACTCTGCACCACCCACCCACAGGCACCGAAATGGCCAGCCGGCGGCCAGGGGGCGGTGACCGTGGACGGACGTTGCAGCCTGCCCGGCTCTCGGTGCTGGGGTCTGGACATGCAGGGAGGCCAGAGGCGAGGGAGTTCGCTGGGTGTGGAGGTCACTGGGTGTGGAGGTGGCCGTCACCAAGCCTGCTGGCACCTGGAAGCTCGGCACGCCCTCAGGCCCGGCCGGTCTGAGCACAGAGGCAGCACGTCTGTCACTGTGCTTCTGTTCTTCGGGAACCCTGGCACACAGCAGGTTTGCCTAGAGAAGATTTAATTCTGTTCTGGGTCCAACTCACAATTCTGTTTCGAGATTAGACACCATATCACACATTATACGGGCAGTGGCTGAATTGCGGGAAACGTGGGTCGTGCCCTTGGGGATCTCAGGATGCACCATCCCTTCTTCTAGCAAGGCGGCCTTCGAGGGTCATGGCCAGTTGGTCTTGCTCCCGGGGGAGTCGAGACTCTGGGCAGCTGCCTTGCCGAGCGAGTCCTGGCCTCGTCTCCGTGGACGTCCCACCCACACTCAGAACGCTGACCAGTCTTGAGGCATGATTTATTTAATTTTAATTTTTTTAAGCTTATTTATTTATTTTGAGACCGTGAGAGAGCATGAGTGAGGAGAGGCAGAGAGAGAAGGAGAGAATCCCAAGCAGGCTCCCCACTGTCAGCACAGAGCCCAATGCGGGGCTCGAACTCACAGACTGTGAGATCACGACCTGAGCCGAAACCAAGAGGCGGATGCTCCACCGACAGAGCCACCCAGCCACCCGAGGCATGATTTAAAACCCATGGAGTCAGCCTGGCAGGACCACGGACTCTGCACGTAACTAACTCCTGAAGCATCAGAGGAAGGATGACAGGGCCATGATGAAGCCACAGAAATCAGTGACCACAGCGCCCAAAGTCAAGCCCATGTCCGGTAGTTTGTGGGCAAAGGTAAACTGCAGAAACCAGCCACTTTCTTTTTTTTTTTTTTAATTTTTTTTTAACGTTTATTTATTTTTGAGACAGAGAGAGACAGAGCATGAATGGGGGAGGGGCAGAGAGAGGGAGACACAGAATCCGAAACAGGCTCCAGGCTCCGAGCCGTCAGCCCAGAGCCCGACGCGGGGCTCGAACTCCCGGACCGCGAGACCGTGACCTGAGCTGAAGTCGGACGCTTAACCGACTGAGCCACCAGGCGCCCCGAAACCAGCCACTTTCTTAGAGGAGTCGACACTCCACGGTCGTACCCCTGCCGTGTAAACGCCACACTCGGGCTCCCGGCCAAGCCGGTCCACCACCGCTGACCGCAGGGCTGGGCGGACGCCCTTCTTCTAGAGATGGGCCCAGCAGGGCTCCGGGCCTTTGAGTCTCCTGTCCTCACTCACAGTTCAGCTGTCCTGTCTGTAAGTGATGGAAACAGGAGGAGACGGGGTCACGGTGTGGAGCCCTGGACCGGTGTTGACCTCTAGGGGCTTTTCTGAGCTACTCCCTCCCAGCCCCTGCCCCCTGCCCTCCCACTTTTAACCTCACATTAAAATACATGTAAATGGACTATTTTTTCTTTGACTGTGTGTGATCTGTCCGAAAGAGGAGGCAGCTTCAGATGCCTGGGGGGCCAGGGGGGCCTGGGAGGGACAGCCGTCATGCCGGGTCTGGGAGGAATGGGCCCAGGCCTGGTTTGTGCGGCTGAACGTTCTCTGTGAGAAGGGGGTGTCCCTGGGGTAACAGGCTGAACTGTGCCTGTTCAAAATCAGGATGTCGGAGTGCCAGCACCCCAGAACTCAGAATGGGGCTGCACATGGCCGGCGTCCCTAGAGGAGGACGTCAGGACACAGATACACACAGAGGGACAGCCGTGTGAGCATGGGGAGGAGACGGGCCCGGAGAGAGGCCTGGGTCTCGGACGCCTGGTCTTGGACGGCGAGAAAACACACAAACACGCCTCTGTTATCGAAGCCCCCGTCTGTGGTCGCTGTGCACACACTACCAGGGAATCCACAAGGACCCATTCGGAGGACCCAGGGTGGATGTGCAGCTGGTGACACACAGTGTGGCCGTGCGGGGAAAGCCTCGCCCGGACAGGGGCCACCAGGCTGGTCTGCACAGATGAGAAGGCCCCTCCTGCCTGCCTTCCAGACCACCTGCTTGATTCTGGGCGGGGGATGTGTTCGTGAGGAGGCGGCTGGTGCCGAGTGCCACAGAGACCGGGGCCACGGCGTGACTGCGTCCATTCCCCTGACGAAACCAAGTCCCTGGTACGAGGCCCTGGAAGGCACTTTTGGCTGAGGACTGCAGCCACTGTCGCTCGAGGACAGCTCAGCCCCTCCCACTCTGTGTCCCCTAGTCCCTCCTCCTCGGGGGAGACGGGAAACTCCAGACCAGGAAGAAACTGGATGCCACAGCACGAAAGGCGCACCACAGAGGAAACACGAGGCAGGGAGAGAATATGTGGGTTCCGGGCGCCGGACCCCCCTGGGAGCGCGGGCAAGAAGGCTGGCTGTGTCCCAGGTGAACAGAGGAGGTGACAGTGACCAGGACGAGCAACTTCTGATTTTCAAACTGAAATTCGAGGCTGGTGGTCTGTGCTTTAGAACCACGAGCAGGGGGCACTTGGTTTGGGGGTTCAGTGTCCCACCTTTGTCCCTCATCCGCTCACAGAGACCCCAGAACCAGAACCACTTTGTGGGGAAGGCGTGTGGAGGGGCAGCTGCCCCAGGTCTCAGCAGCAGGACGGCTCTGTGTCCAGGCTGCCCCCCAGCCCTCCGCGGCTCTCTGTCTCAGCTGTGGTCCTCTGCCCCCCCCCAGCCCCCCTCGGGTCTCTGTCCCGGCCGTGGTCCTCCGCCTCATTGGAATGCATGCCCCGGCCCCCGGCCCCCAGGGGGTCAGTGGCCCCCACCTGGACCAGGAGCCCCGCAGGAACTCCTCGCTCTTCCAGGAAAGTCAGCTCCTTCCGTAAGGGGAGCCGTGGGTGCCGTGGGTGCCGTGGGTGCCGTGCTTGTCTAGAGCTGGGCTCCAGGCATCAAGGAGCTAAACCCACCTTCCCCGACATCCTGGTGCCAGGGGACGTACGGGCCTCCCCTGGGCCGTCGGGCGGTCAGAGGAATGAGTGTAACGCTATGCGAGGGCGTCTGGGACGAGGCAGTTTGCTCGTGACGGAAGCTGATATTCCTCCAAACGCCCTGTCTCCTGTCCAGGGACACTTCAGACGGGTGGCTGTGGAGTCTCTTTCTTATTGAATCTAATGGGGACCAAATCACGTATTCCCCTAACGGAGCGGTGACGAGAATGTCAGACTCCTGATGGCACACGCACGTGCACAGTCACTAGAATCCATTGTCCCCAACTATTGCCGTGGACGTGAGAGCCAGCGACCTCTGCTCACAGTTTCCTTCGATCTGAGTCTCAGGGCTCCGTGGGTCCGCCCTTTCTCAGTGGGACCCACGGCCGTCGTCTGGGGAACGTGGAAAACCAGCGTCCGTGGGAGCTGTGGAGACGGTCGGCCATGCTGTGTCCACACAGACCCCTGTAACTGTCACGCGGGCCATCGTCCCGTCTGCCCTGGACTCCCCGTCCGGGGCACAAACCCGACACACCAGGCATCCCCAGAGGAGACGGGCAGAGGAGGGCGTTTGCCATCACCGTACAGAGGCAGTTGTAATAACTCCGTCGTTAAGGTGAAGAAGTAACCCAAAACGGTCACTCCCGATTGTCCCCGGGAAAAGAGCACTTTTTCGGGTTTGTTTCTGCCCAAACGACATACAGATTTTCTCTCCATTTTTTTTCCTGCTGTAATTTCAAACTTGGACACACATTTCTCCAGCACATTTCAAGAACCAGAGCATTTTTAAAATTAATTTTTAATAATGTGTAATAATCTGAGTGGCCCTGGTCTGTGTGCAGAATTAGAATTCCTCTGATAGAAAAAGAAATATTTGTGCAGAGTTTTATGAGCAAAGTTGACCTGAGGCTTCCTGAGGCTGATTGAGAAATTGCAGGCAAGGCAGCTTGCTTAACCCCTTCCACGTCCTCTCCCTCCCCGGGCCCCCGCCGGGTGCCCACAGAGGAGCCAGCGGCCGGGCTCCGGGACAGACAGACCCTGAGCGGGAACAGGGGTTTCATGTAGATGCCCGGACACCACGAGGTCACAGGGGGACACTTTTCATCCCACGGACACCGAGCCCCCACGTCCCCGAAGATCGTGGGAGGACGCCCCGTCTGCCTGTCCGACGCACCCGCTCGGATGAGGCCAGGAGCCGTGGAGGCACCTCGCTCCCCAGCCCTGGCTCGGCACCCTCAGCCGGGCCTGTCACTCTGAACGGGGGTCCCCGGCGGGGCGGGGCCCTAATCCGGCAGCGGGCACGAGACCAGTGTCTGGTCCGTCCGGAGCCATCTGCACCACAGACGTCAGCCGAGGGTTGAGAAGGACATCCATGCTATCCCAAAATAAGAAGCCGGAAACAACGTCCGTGTGTGTCCCTGGAGAACTTGGCCGTCGGGGAGGACGGACCTCGCCCCAGCAAGGAACTGGAGTCAGACCTCCCTGCCCTGGTTCTGCTAATGCTAAGTACGGGTTTCAGGCACTGCCAGGGACTCAGACACTGAGTCTAGGGCTCAGAGGATGCTCTTCCCAAAACCAGGCTGAGAAGAAATTCGTTTCCAGCCCCTGCTCCCCGAGGGCAAACAGACCTGGAACCAGGGCTACGGAACGGAGCTCGGAAGAAGAGTGAAGGCGGCCGCCCAGGGGGCTTCCTCACTTTCTGCTGGGCCGCTAAGGGAGGCCCTTGGAGCGTCGGCGTCCCGGCCGGGCGTGGACTGAGCACGTGAGGGGAGCCCGGCAGTCGCAGGCGTCGGGGGCCGCAAAAGGGCACACTTGTTGCTGGAGTCCAAACGAGAGAAAAAGCAGCAGGCCCCTCTGAAAGCATCAGCCGATTTTCACCCGTGCTTCGGAGAAGACCCTCCCGAACTCTCCTTAACCAACCGCTCGCCGCGATTCCGTTCTGTGGAACGCGTGCCTGAAATGGCCCGTCCTTTTCAACCAGCGCCTGCTCTCCGTCACGGCCAGAAACAAAGCGCACGTGACCCTGGACCCCTGGGCGGGGGCCGCGCCCGGCGACGGTCGCCGGGCGGAGCTTGCCGACCACGCCCTGGCCGTGACCCCTGGCGAGACACGGGCTGCTGGGGCCACGTGGGCACGTGCTCGCGCCCCTGGGGAGCAGGCGGAGGTGGTGACTCTCTCCCCAGGTCTCCGTCTGTCACCTTCCTGCTTGACCTCTCAGGCAGGAAGTGGGGTTTTTATCAGGAAACCGAGGAGCTTGTCTCCAGCCCGTGGGTGGTCCGGCGTGCACGCCCCGTGTCCTTCTCCTGCGGGTCCTGAGCCTGCTGCAGAGAGGACACTGACACGTGCAGTGAGCAGGGTCCCGTGTCCCCCAGGCCCCCTGCTTGGGGACAGACGGTGACCTGACATTCCCCGCTGGACGTTTGAACTCCACAGCCCGGCCTCCTCTCCCCGGACTCAGCGAGTTCGCACCTGACACAGAGAGCCTTTCCTGGAGCGCCACCAGGTTGGCGCATGGCGGCCAGGGAGCGCCAGCCTGGCCCGGGTGACCGTGGTCTCCCTGCCCCAGGAGCAGCTCGCCGGGTGCATCCCTCCCGGCTCCGCCTCCTGGCCCAGGGTGGGTCACGCTTGCCAAGATTCTGAAGCACCAGAACCAGCCCTCGGGGTCGTTCCCCGGCCGTGGTCTGAGGTTAGGCTTTTCTGCAGACCCTCAACCACACACGAGCCCTGCCATCTCCCCTTCTCGGTTCCAGACTGTGGTCCAAGGCTTTCCTCCGGCCAGAGAAGTGAAGCCTTGGGCACTTAGTTCCTTTGCTTGCAAACTTGTCTGCAAAAGTCTTACAAATAGCTGTTTGCAAGGTTTCATGATATCGAAAGCGTTCTTTAAGTAAAATGGAACAAATTCAAGGAAGCTGGTGTTAGAAGAGGAGAACCACCATATGTAAACAGCACTGAGACTCCAATGTGAAGAACCAAGCCATTGCAAAGGGAGTCTCAGGACATCAACGTCCAAATACAGATGTTTCTCCCCCTAAAACCTCCTGTGTTCCCACTGGAACATCATCCAAAAGGAAGCCACCGCATCCCTCAGAAATGAGCTGTCTCAAACCCTTTCTTTAAACAAGGAGTTCGTTAGTAACAAACATAATTTTATTGGAATGTGATTGCTTTAAATCACTCTCCAAACATTAGTTAAATGTATAAAAACCCTAACAGAGTTCATCTGATAAAACTGCATCAAAGCTTCCCCCCGGAACATTCCGCGCTGGTGAAATTGTAGAAACTGCATTGTTTCAACAACATTAACATTGAGGTGCTGAGCCAGACGGGTTCGAGGGCCTCACATGCCTCAAAGTGTCTAAAACGACTTAAACACAAAGAGATCGCAACACGAATCAATCAAACCTGTTTGCCAACAATGTGCACATCTGTAATGGTAATGAACATATCTTGCGGTCTTAAAAAATACAGTGACTTTTCTGAGAGCTTTCAACAAAACGAAGGACAGATGTAAGGGCACATTTAAATGTGCGTTGCCTCCCGCAAAGGCGTGAGAGTTTAAAGGAACCCCTAAGTAACAGGAAAACTTAAGCAAGTTTTCCACTGCGAAACGTCATTACTTCCAGGAAGAAGCCCTTGCCTTACAGAACAGCAGCAAAACCACTTTGCGAAGGGGCACCGCGTGGAGTGAAAGCCACGGAAGACAACGCGTGCGGCTCCGTCCAGCTGAGTGTCCAGGGCGGTTGTACCAAACGGATGACAGTGTGACGGTTGGAAACCGAGTGTCCTTTCTCTCCCGTCACTTCCTGGTGTTCTTGATGGGAACCCAGCAGGGAACCACAGCCTGTCTGGGAGGACGAGGGACATTCGCAGGTGGTTCGGGGACCGTCTGGGGACTTCCTGGCACTTTGAGTGGGGCAGTTGGGTTCCTCCGGGAGGAATCTCCAGCACCTCCCACCCTCACTTCTGGGCGAGAGAAACCAGGAAGGCGCCCCCCCCCCCAGTGCCACCCCCAGGCTGGGTGACCGGGAACGTGGCCACAGGGGAGAAGGTGGCTGGTGCCCAATGGTGTGAAACAGAGACACCTGCTGGCAGAGCCGTGGGCAATGCCTGCCCTGCTCCGGGCTCCGTGGCCCCGGATAGATGAGGCGTTTCTAATCTGCCCTCAGACTTGAATGGGAGTGAGCACGGGGTTTCACACACGCTGATGTGAAACCTGGAGACTGTGGCCCTCACGCTGTGCTCCGGGGCGCTAAGCCCATCCCCCGTCCCGCGGTGACCACCCTGCAGCCACCCCCGGGGACCGGCCTCCGGCACCTGATAGGACGCACCCAGGGATGCTGAGGCCAGCAGGTGCCTGAGCCTGCCTACCGTGTACATTTCTGGTGTGTGTGTGTGTTTAACCCATGGATTTGATCGGTGGGTAAAATACGGGCACGGACCACCAAAGTGTCTTTGAAGTCGCTTTGTGAGCACAGAAGCTGGCCCAGATTCTTGAGTCTGACTGTAGAAGTGTCGCCAACGGGTCCCTGGGTGGCTGGGGCTGAAATCCGCGCCAGCTTCGGAGACGCGCTCTGTGTCCCGCCTCATCCTGTGTGCTCCGCTGGGGCCCCGCAAGAGCGGCCTCACAGCCTCCACGCTTCCTCGCTGGTTTTATTCCCTGACCCTGAATCGTACTGGCAGCTGCCAGAAGGCAGGGCTTGGAGACTGGGGGCTGGGGGCCCAGGGCGGGCACGGCCTGCTCCCTGCGTGTTTGCTTTGTTTCATTCGTTACTTCGATGGTGCCTTCCTCCCACAGTGTAAGTGCGCGTGAGGAAGCGCAGAGATGTGTCCAAAGTCGTGGGACGGTCACGGGAGCGGGCCCTTCAGCCGTCCCCTGGCCAAGCCGTGGGCGGTTCCCGGGCAGACGTGTGGCCTTGCGGGATGGGGGACGGCGCCTCGGCCCTGGAGGAGGGCCCCCCTTCACCGGCACCCTCAAGCGTCTGCGGAAACGCACGTCCTGGCTGCTGGCCGTCCGTCCCCAGCGGAGACAGGAGCCACTCTCTCCATGAGGCCTCACGTCCCCACCGACGTCGCGAAGCTTCAGCAAGAGGTTTCGGGAGCCAAGCCTGATGTCCAAGCAGCGGAGAGGGCAGGAGCCTGCTGTCCCCGTCCGGGGTTGAAGGCTGGCCCCAGCTGCACAGGGTGTTTACATACGTGTCAGAGTGATGACAAGCGTCACTTCTCAGGGGCGGGGCGGGGCCGTGGCCGCAGGCTCGGGTCAAACTGTTGAAATGTGTGCCTCGTTCACGTGGAAGGCTCCCGGGAAGGTAAAAGCCCCACAGAGGTGCTGAGTTGTGACGGTTGGGAGCCCGGTGCCCTGAACAGACTCGGTAAGTGCCATGGCTGATGTGCGCTGAGCGGGCAGGCGGGGAGCAGGGCGGCCCGCGGGCTCCTCTGGACGGGGCGCTGAAAGCCAGACTGGGCTCTCCGCTCTGGTTTTTTTCCATCCCTGCCGTGCAAAGATAATCAGGTTTATGTAAAGTGTGAGTGCTCCTTTGACAGCCCGCGGTATCTCATTAATTCAATCACAGCAAACTCTATTGTTCCCAAAGTGTTTGAAATGCGGATGGGGACCCTGCTTTTCTAATCCCGTCAATCACTGTTAACATTTTTCTTGCAGTTGCCATGGCTGGGGCCAGAGTTCATGAAAACACAGAGTAAGAGCCAACAAAACAAGAATAAAGACTTATTTGAGATACTCTTTTTAAAGGACATCGACCATGCACAAAACACGGAAAGTGAATGTGGACAAGTTTGGACACTGCTTGCTGAGAGGGGAGACGATAGAGAGGGAATTTGAAAATCAAATAGGCCTATAAAAACTTGACCCAGGAGTCTCTGGGAAAAACCCGATGAATCGCCCCCTCGTAGAACAATGTTCTTTCTTTCGTGTGTTCTTTGGGGACAATGGCTCGTGTATTATAACACATGCCACTGGGGTCTTTACAGCGTTGTAAGCGGCTCAGGCCCACAGAACGCTGAGAGCCAACAAGGGCCCGCGGGCCCGCGACGCACTCTTTCTCCGGCTTCGCCAAAAACAAGCACTGGGAAAATTATTCATGCATGGAGGCCAACAAAGCGGGGACGGAGATTGGTGATGTCACACAGCGAGATCACGTGACACAGCCAGAGAAAGGAGACACACATTCGCCCCGAGACGTTGTGAAATTCCCGTTTTATGTGCACGAGCGGCCCGGGCGCCTGGGACCTCGGAAGCCAGGGCTGCCTCTGCTGCCGTGCGGTCGGGGAGGCCGTCGGCAACGGCCGATCCCCCGACTTGTGGGGTTACCCGCGGGACGCCCCCAAGAGCACCGTGCAGACCCCGGCCCGCACCCCGGCCTTCCCCCCCCACAAAACACACCGCCGGGGGCTTCGCTGGCTGGGACGCGGGCGCCCAGCGCAGGGAGGGCCTCTCTTGGCCTCACTTTTCCGCTTGGGCCAACGGCGCGTGACACTGGGAGGCGGGCGGGCACGAAGTGTGATTTAAGTTGCTCCTTACACATCCTTCTGTTTTCCTGTCGGAGGCATGTGATGTCCCAGCTCGGGAAGAGCCCTCTGTGCCTCCCGGCCTCACTCGGTGCCACAGTCTGGCCCCTCCAGGGCCCACCCCCACCTCTCTGGCTGTGACATCTTCCAGAACGTCCCCCCTCACCCCTGGAGGAGGCTCCCAGAGGAGCCTCTTCTCCTCGAGGCCTTTCCTAACACCCAGAGCTCCCGCCGGCCCCCCTGCTCTGTCGAGGTCACGTCCCTGAGCGGGGGGCTGCCTCCCCAGAGCGCCTGCTCACCCCGGGGCCCGTGCTGGTCTCGGCCCCGACGGGAAGCTCCAGAGGGCAGAGGCCTCCCTTTCCGTGTCTCCTCGTGTGTCTGCAGCGCCCTGGAGGGCGTCTGGCTCGGGAGCGTGTTCCCCAAGGACGGCATCAGGAGCATGTCCCGCGGTGACCGGAGGGCCTCGTAAGGAGCCGCCTCCCCGTTTGTCCCCGTTCTAGTCCCCCCTCCGTTGGTGGCTTCACCTTCTCACGCGCAGATCCCGCATCGCATCCCGGCAAGGTAGGAAGAGACCCCCGCTCGGTAACTAGCGTTTGTGCACAAGGAGAAGCGACACGAGCGAGCCCGCGACCTACACTCAAACCAGGGCTCTTCTCCAAGAAAACAGGATTTCAGGAAGCATTCAGAGAAGCCCCGGCCTGGGCCATCTTCTTGTTTTAACTGCCTTCTCCGCGCAACCGGGCGCTGCCTTCAGGAGCGTGTGCGCCACCCCTCAGCGACGGTCGTGGAAACCTTCTCACCTGTGTGTGTTTCGCGTCTTACGGTCTTTCTGCCAGAGCACGTCTTCTGCTGTTTTCATCATGGAGCCTTGTAATTTTAAAAGTTTTTTGAGAGAGAGACAGACAGACAGAGTGCAAGCGGGAAGGGACGGAGAGAGAGGGAGACGCCGAATCCGAAGCAGGCACAGAGCCCGACGCAGGGCTCGAACCCACGGACCGCGAGATCATGACCTGAGCCCAAGTCGGACGCTCAACCCACTGAGGCACCCAGGCGCCCCACTGGAGCCTTGTGATTTTCAACCCAGGGTCCTGGCAGGGCGCTGGCATCCCCCGTCCACAGCGGCCTGCTCCCGGACGGCCCCCGCGCCCACGGCCACATCCGCGACACCTGCTTGGGCCCACGGCCGCCCAAACATCCTTCAGTTTTTACCTGTTCAACAATTTTGAGAAAAGAATACAAACTCAGCTAATCCAAGAATATTTTTACCGACTTCATCATTCCCATCTTATTAAAGCTTACATGGCTCACTTTTTAATCAAATGGTATATTAGTTTAATAAAAAAAAAAGTGCTATTCATTCTCTCCCTCCAGCATTGACACACTGTTTTTTTTTTTAAGAAACTATATTTCTCCCTTTATATTTGATAGGGCTACCTATAATAGATTCTCCGTGTGGATGCATTTATAATTAATTACTTTTCCTCCGCGCAGATGGCCTCTCCCCTCCCCAGCTTCCACCTGACCGCCTGTAGTGCTGGGCCAGCGTCTTTCCCCCTTCCTTCTCCTCTGGCTTTCGGGGGTGGCCTCGCCAACCTTCAGGTTCCCAATACATGGGGGGGATTGTTTCAATGACCCCGAACTACAGAGGAGCTCAAACATGTAATATTTGGTCTTGTGGCAAATTTTAATGTAAAAATCACATTAATTGAGACTTTGACTTCTAATTTTCAGGCTATGGTACATAAAGTTTTCTGGAAATCCAACGCTGTATGTGGTGAATCTAGAATATTGCGTTTCCTTTATAAAGGAGCTCTCCCACCGGTTCACTCTTCCTGCCTGTCTGCTAAACCAGGACCTGGAACCTTCCAAGCTGGAGTTGCCTGAAAGCGAAATCGTGGATTTGTCTATTAAAATATTTGTATTCTAAGCGTTCCGCTGACGGAGACTGGGTTTCCCCAAAATATATCGAACAGAGGGGGACATCTATTGCAGTGTGCTGGCCTTGCCAATATTAAAACCAGACTTGTTTCTATCAGTATGCGCTAACCCCCGCCCCCGCCCCCGTCAGGTGGTCAGGCAGACCCGGTGGAAACAGAAGCCACCCCCTGGGGGTGTGCAGACCCAAAGCACTGAGTGACCCCCTAGCGGCCTGCTCTCTGGAAGGAGAGGGCTGGTGGGTGGGGCCTCATCGTCGGTGTGGGGCTGGGTCTCCCCTGGAGGCCCCAAGGCTTGTCCTGTGCCGATGTCGTGTCGGGAGGCTGGGGAGGCCCCGACTCGGGCTGAAGGCCTGATGACGGAAGGAAGAAGTGTCACCTGTAATCTAGAGCTGCCTGTCACACCCCTGACACAGCCTCAGCCCATCTACACTGCTGCTCGGTTCCGGATGAAATCAAACAACCAGTCATTCTAGCCAACGCTGGTTTGAAGAAAAGCACAAATTTCCCACTTGTGTGTGATTATAATGACAAACGTAACTCAGAAAAACTAAGAGCGTTCTCAGTCTATTAAGAACAAAAGGGAAAAAAAAACCTGCCAAGGACTGAGTCTTAGATTATGGGGAAAAATCTGCTAGAGTCTTCTAAGCCTAGACATTGCTTGTAACCAAGTAGCCTCAACTCATCCCAGACCCCTCTCTCTGTGGTGATTCCGGACTTCCCGCCATGCCTGGAAGGGGTGCTGGGGGGGGCGCAGGCTGGTCACCGTCCCTGGGCCGACACCCCTGGGTGCCTTCCTCGCCGCAGGGAAGGGAGCAGGGCCTGGCCGTGGAGTGTCCCCCTGGGCTCACAGGACACATGGGACAGCCGGGTCTGGACTCGGGTCCTCTCCTCTCCGAGTGCTGCCAACCCAGAAAGATGAGAGGAGAACAGAGCTGGAACCAAGGAGAATAAAATTTCCTGTACAAACAGCGAACGGTGTTCCAGTCCAGGGAAGGGACTTCCGGGGGCGGGGAGTGGCCTCAGAGCCTAAGGGTGGGTCCTGGAGAACAGGAGCGTCATGGCCAAAACCAGCCTCGGCAACCCCCTGGGCTCACGATGTCCCTTCGAAGTCGTGGGTCTCCTGGTAGGCACCTCTGGGCGAGCAGGCCACTGGGCGGGCAGCGGGAAACAGGCAGAGGTGTGTGGGGCCCTCCGATGGCGTGCCTGAAGCCCCCTGGAGGCTGACCGTGACCATCCCGCTCCCGTCTCCATGGAGCTGCCCGTGTCCTTTCAGGGAGAGCGGCGCCCACCCCCCCTCCCCCACCCCCCCACCGTGTGACTGCGGGCCAGCCCCATGAGTTACAGGGGGACAGGTGCACAGTTCTGCTCTACGTGGCGTCCCGGCCACCAAAGAAACCAGTTCCGCCGGGTCAGCCTGATCCCTGGGCGGTTCTTCCCGCCCTGCTGTCCTGCGGACGAGGACGGCGTGCCCCGAATGCCGGGATCTGAATGCGCAGCTGGCCCCTGCTCCTCTTGGGTGCTGGCTGGGCCCCAATGCCAAACCAACAGCGAGGCTTCCGTGATGCTCCCTCTGCCTCCCCCCCGGCCCCGGCCCCCAGAAGCACAGCCGGCGTTGTTATGGCCCAGGTTTCTGGTCGGAGGGCACCGTGGTAGGGCCTGGCCCACCACTGAGGCCATGACCCTCCAGGAACTTGACCAAGACGTGTGGCCTGGAACCAGACGCCCCCGGCTGGCGCCCAGCTCCCCTCTTCCCGGCAGGCCTGTTTCCGGGGGACACAACTGAGACCCGAGTTCTGACACGTCTGCTGCTCTTTGCAGCCCCTTTCCAAGAAAGCAAGGCTGGCTGTGGGTCTGGGACCCGCCAGCTTCGAGTCCGAATGCGGCAGGGAGCCGGCCTGCTTCAGGGGACGCTGCGCGGGGAGTGGGTGCCCGGCTGGCAGTGGAGATGCCCGGCCCTCGTGTTCACCCCCTGCCAGGCCGTCCTGCTGTGAATCCCGCTCCGGGGGGCTGGCGGGGCAGCAAGGCGGTCCCGAGCTCAGGGAGCAAAGGAGACACAGTCATTCCCATCAGCCTGCCGTCGCTGACACCCACTGAGCAGGAATCTCGCTGAGCTGAGGAAGGAGGACCTCCTGCCTTTTCTTGGTGAAACTGGGGTCCTTGCCTCTCGAGCCCCTGCCCGGTCCCACGACGGGTGTGGGGCAGGGGTCCTGAGCTCCCCGGGCGCTCGGTGAACCCTGGGCCCTCGCGGGTTTGGCTACGTGACCCAACTGAGCCGTGTCTGTGTGGCCCCCGGGGTTACTTCCAGGAAGACGTCTTCTCTGAAACCCCCCCTGGTCTGCCGTGAGGGGTGAGAGGGCGCCTTCTAATGACACTTACTCTCAGACACCGGGTGAGTCCTCCTGACAGGAGGACATGTGACCCACACCTAATTGCTGCTGGCGCGCAGGAGGGCTGCGCGTTTCTCTGAAGTCCCCGCGCGTCCTCGGAGAACTTCTCTTAACTATTTACCCATTTCGGCTGGTTCCCCAGGAAAACCGCTACATATCTCTGGACGCGAGGAGGCTTTTGTGTGCCGTCCACTCGCTTTGCCTCGTGCTCTAGCTGTGGGGCGGGGAGTCCAGGGCGGTGCGGTCGGTGCCGAACCCAGGACGCTGGCTCACGATCCCGGCCGCCAGTCGCCTGGTGCAAATTCCACCGTGGGGCGTTTGCTAGCCCAGAATGTGGACACGGGAGCGGCCATCTAGATGAAAACACCTCCTCCGGCCTCCCCAGGGCACCAGGTACAACTGGAATGTCCAGACACCCCTTACGGTCCTGGCAGACTGTGGAATGTTCCAGGTGCTCTCAGGCATCTGGGAAAGCGTGTCCAGGTGGGAGTGGCCCATATGCCACACACACACACACACACACACACACACACGCACACACACACGCAAACCCGTGAGTCAGTTTGGAAGTGAAGAGTGTCCACCTCCCTGAGAGGCGTTCACAATCCCGAGTCACCGCCACCCTGAGGCCTCGTGCTGGGCTCCATGGACGGCACGGGGCTGGATCCCCCGCACGCCAGCAGAGCCCTTCCCTCCTTCAGCCTGGTTCGCAAAGTGCGTGTGCAAGGACCCTCCTCGTCCCCTTGTGCGCGCGCCTCTGTCCACACGCGTGCGCGCTTGTCTGGGCGCTGTCTGCCGCCAGCACAGCGAGGGCCCTCGGCACACAGGGGGTGCGTCCCACGCCCCGGGAGTGCGTCCACGCGTTCAGCCACGGCACTGACTCGTGACGTATTTGATGTTTATCCTGGACCGAGGGTCTCTGAGAGGATGCTGTGAGATCCCCCGGGGCACCTCCTCTCTGTGGGAGAGATCGTGCAGAGAGGCTGCCCTTTCTCCTTTCGCTTTGGGTGTCTCCATCACAGCAAGAAAATAGGAAAAGTTTCCTGCCTCCCGAGAACAGGCTGAGCATTGTGAGAAGAAAGCGTAGGTAGATGTGGATTAGCAAGCAAAACTGTGTCCTGTTCTGAAGAGCTGTTGATTCCACTTGACTGTGTCGGATTGTGAAAAACGCTGACATTGTGTGTGACTATTCATTTTCGTCACCTGCTCTTGATTAATCCCGTTCTAAATGGCATCTGTAGACCCTGAAATCTCATACGACTTAATTAAATTAGCGACACATTTCTCTCCCCCGTTTCCCTATCAAAGGGTTGTGCTCAGGAGAAATGAAACCTTTGTTCCCCGCTCTCCGTATAATTTACACTCTCTTCTCCCCTTTCTCATCCAGCTCCTGGCTCAGATGCTAAATTGTAGCTGGTAATAGGGAGCTATTAGGTTTAGTGAAGCATGTCGAAGAAGCAGCCAGTGGAGGCCTTGCTGAAAGGGGCCTTCGGCTCCCGTGAAAAAACAGGGTCAGGAATCCCGGGTCCAAATTGTTCAGGACGGCTTTGTACCAAAAGTCACACTTTTTGAACTAAAACATTTGACCCCTATAAACCAAGGGGAGAAGAAAGCCACTGGTGAATAGAGAGACAGGGAGGGCCCGGCTAGCGGTCAGACCTCCGTGCTCCCAGCGTGGGAGCTGAAGACAGGCCGTTCACGGGGCGCCGCCGGACCGGATGGGTCAACGTGGAAGAGGCTTCGGCCCTGAAATAATAAGCTAACAACTAAAATAATTACGAATGCTTTCCAGTAGAAAATTCTAGATGCCTGTGATTATCAGCCTTGGGGACTTCGAGTGTGAAACAGGCACCGACAGCGTCTTCTGTGTCCATGTCTGGAAGACAGCTCTGATTTTGTTGACGTTGCAAGTGCTGACTCCCGTGTTTTGAATGCGCTGGACTATCGACAGACCCGCGGATAATATTACACAACGCAATCACGCTCCTTTTCATGGCTTTGGCCCAAAGGGAAGACACAGTAGAGCCCCAGCTTTTGTGCACTGACCTTTGGGGAAGCCGTGTCACGTGCGGGGAACCCTACAAGCTCCTGGATCCCGGCCCAGGACTGAGGCACGCGTGTGTGAGCAGGTGGCGGTCTGCCACTGACCCTGGCCCTGCTGATATAGTCTGTGTAGATCCACAAGTGACCTGAGGGCATTTGTTGTCGTGTTGGCTTCCCGCGTGTCCGTAGCCAGTGAAGTTCACCTGATTCTCGTGAGTCTGACACAACGGGGTTGACATTCGAGTGAATTGTAGGAGGCCTTTTGTTCTCTTCAGCAAAAGCACGTCCCTCACTGGCAAGCGAGCCCTGGCACTCTCCTCTTGCTCGTGCAGGCACGCACAGACACGCCCGGGCCCTCACCTTCCCTACTGGCGAGAGGAAGACAAAGGATGAGGTCCCGACTGAACCAGCCAGGATGGTTCCATAAAACTGTGCACGATCGCAATGTAGAAAGTGTGGGGAGGTGAGGAGTTACACTTTAAAGGCACGTCTATGAAATTAGGGGCCCGAGCCTAATCCGTCTCACGGGAGAAATCAGAGCGCCTCGGGGTCAGCCACCAGCCACGTGTGCACACTCACCGCCACCTGGTCACCAAGCAGCAGGTCGGGTTCCCGCACGATCCAGCCCGGTAGGAAGAATTACACGGCATCGCTCTGTCATAACGTGATTACTCCGATCGTGCTAATGATCAAACATAATTGATCACATGACAATGAGATCATTACTGGTGGATTAGCGGGCAAATGATGAACGCAAATAGATTTTTTTTGGAAGTACCTTATACTACACCAACTCATTCTCATTACGCATGTCAAAAACGTCCTCATTCATTACTTCAAGTCACAAAAGCAATTGACAGGCAGGAACCCAGCGAGAGTTGTGGGCTTGAATATGCCCCAGGGGGCAGGTAGAGGAGTCACACGGTGTGGGGTGGAGCCCTGAGAAACGGCTGAGCGCCGGACAAGAGAGGTTGGGGACTTTGCAGAGGGGTGGCGGGAAGAAAGGCAGAATCTCCGAGCCCCAGCCCAGCTGCCCAGGAGGCACACTCACTCCAAAACGCTCTACCTGAAGGGGGACGGCAGAGATTCATGGAAGTCGGTGGCCTCACTGCGAGTCATGAGATGAAAGCAACGTTTTAAATCGAATTCCAAGTTCCACATACTGTGCTAACTCAACCCGCTCTCCAGAGATGAAGGTGTGGTATTCAGGTGGGCTGACAGGTCCTCCAAAGGACCGGGAAGAGTTGAGACAAAGCCTGGAGGGAGGCCACCAGCACCGAGGACCCACCAGCAGGGGAGTCTGGGGCCCGGGTCCGGGTCAAAAGGTTCTGGTCAGCGGAGCCGGATGTGGGTGTAGACAGGAATGTCCCTACCACACCGACAACAAAGAATTCCATGCTGTCTCGTCCAGCAACTTCTCTGACAGATTCCTATGCGTGACCCCAAAGGTGACTTCGTTTCCCGCACAACGAAGAATAAGGTGTCTCCTTCACTTTTCTTTAGGGAAATCTGGTACGGAAACACCTGCTTCCTCAGAGAACTTCTGTGTCCTGTCCTCATCTCCGCACGGCCCCTTGCCACGATGCCGTGGTGACAGTTCTCCCGCATCACGACGTGGGCTCACGTTCCGTGGGTGGCCCAACGCCTCTGCCGGAACCCACCTCTGTGAACCCCGCTTTCCAATCTGCTGGTGAGACGTACACGCGCTACTACTGAAATTGATTTTGCTAATTTCTTCTTCTTAGTTTCTAAATATTGATTTCGGCAACTCGAGTCCCCCCCCAGCACCTCCAGCTCTCCCGTGGCAGCCGTGGCATCCGCTGCTGGCGATCTGGGCCCCCCAGGACTGACGCTGGAAAGGCCCTTCTGGCTCCTTCCGTGCCTCATTCAACACTCCCTGAAACGGACACAATGGGGCACGCCACTCGTCTCAAGAAAGCTGGGCAGGGGTGGGAGGGATAAAACAAAACACTGCTAAATTAAAAAAAAATTATAAACCTCAATATCCCCTGAAGGCAGCCATTCATTCTGTTTCCACTCACCTACAGCTAATACGATCTTCTATGACAGTTCAGCGGCTCCCAGCCCTGAAGGACGTCATGAGAAGTTCTTAGAAATCAGAGCCGCCATACTTGGCCCCAGTCTCTCTTGTAATCCCCCCAAGAAAGGAGACTCAGCATCTCAGCACCCCTTCCTGAGCGCTCACTCTCAATGCAGCTGGCCTCTGGCTTATTGTCACTTCTCAAAGTCAGATACAGTCACTAAAGACACCTTCCAGAATCTTCCCAGCAGGAGTCGATCCGGGGAGGTGGGGGGGGGGGTGCTATGTCAGGTGGGCCTCTGGGTCCAGTCCTCTGGGCCTCCAGCCAGTGAGGGTCGTCAGCCTTCCAGGTAGCCCTTCCTGTGCCGTGTGCTCACCATCCCAGCCACAGAGCTCGGAGGAGGGGAGGCTCCCGGAACGCTGGCCGATAGCCGCCCCCAGACCCGCCTCCTCACCTAAACACCCAGACCCGCTGGTGTTGGGGAACCCGGGCCCCCCAAGACCCACTGACTTGTTCCCGCGTTGGATGGACAGCCCACAGCCACACTGTGCTGCAGGCTGGAGTCGGAGGGGCCCGGCCACAGGCGAACTGGGGCCAGGCGCTGGTGCCCCGCAAATCCAGTGGAGGCAGGGGACCTCCCGCCTCCTCCTTTTGGCTCCGCCAGCGCTCTGTGCATCAGAGGGGCTGTGGGTCTCTCCCCCCTGGTGTGGGAGGGAGGTTGGAAACCCCCAGGGACGACATAAAGTCAATTTATTCATAAAAAGGCGATGTATTAAGGTAAGATTCAGATTTTCAATTGAATGCTGTAAAGGGAAGTTTTAAAAGTCACATATAATTTGATTTAGTAGGGTCGCTTCCCCCGCTCAGCGAGAAAATGGGAGCAGACGGAAGTGTGGTCTTCATTTAAATGTCTTCATATGAGAGATGACGTGTGCCATCCATCTCCTGGGGGACAAGGAGAGAGGGCAGGAATTATCGACGCTGGGTAGCCACAGGACTATAAACAGGGAAATTGAAGGCCATACCTAATTGACAGGGCCTGTCCCTTACCGTGGGAAAGCCCGCCCTCTCCCGCCGCAGGGAAGGGGCGCGTCACCAACGCAGCGTTGCTGCGGAGAGGTAAGCAGCGGACTTACACCCCAAATGCCTACTCGGCCGTGAGCCTGGCGGTGGCCGGCTCGCCACGGCGCCTGGGGGCCTCTGACGACGTCTGCAGCACCGAAGGGAGAGGCCGCATGCCGGCCACACACGCGGTGACGCGACACGGAGTGGAACGCGGAGGGGGGCGGAGGCCCAGTGGACGCGGACGCGGCGGACACTGAGCCTGCGGCCCCCTCTCCGCCCTCTTCCGGTTTCCTGCCACGCGGCCTCGGGGACGAGGGGCCGGTACCTGCGAAATCAACACGTGAATTTGCAACAGCAGGTGCAGGCGGGCTCTTACATCACACCGTTCTCCGGAAACGTCTCTCTTTTCTCCCACACCCACGTGTGTGGGCTTTTGTGGATACATCTGTCCTCAGACGGCCGGGTGGGACGCCGCCCAGATTCAAAGGCTCCTGGGCGTTTTCCGTACCCTGCCGGCGTCAGGTTCGGCAGAGGAGGGGTCAGCGACAACTGGCGCGGGTGCCCTCCGTGCCATCACACCAAGGCCTTCGACCCCAGTGTCCCATCCAGGAGGCTCCCACGGTTGCCGGCAGGGAGATGGCGGGGTTGGGTCGTCCACGGAGCTGGTCAGCGACTCAGCGGACTCGCGGGTGGGACAGCGTGCGGTTAGGGGGAGACACACGCGGCTGGGGACAAGGTTCGGTCCACGTCAGGGGTAGGGCATCCACCGCCTGGTCCCCGGCAGAACGGCCTGCCTCGCCCTGTTCAAAACACTCGCCACTGCCCAAGCAGGCACGCGGGACACGTTCAAAGCCATCTAAGTGATGTGAGTGGGGACACGGGTGAAGTAGGCTGAGATTCAAGGAGCCAGTTTTAGGACCCAAGAAGGTAACGGCCCGCATTGGCGACTTGTCGAAAAAGACTGGCTTGTTTCGATTGCAAGCTTCACACGATGTCCTATGCTCAGAAATGTTTGCGGCCCCTTGAAGCCACGTGGACTTCTAGACAGCGTGGGCAGGCTCACAGAAGGGTGACAGGGCTGGACCTGGGGTGGGCCTGCGCGTGGGGGGGGCCCTTGGACCCTTGCCATCACGGCCACAGGCGCCCCCTGGGACCAAGAAGCCAGGGCAAGACCCCAGACCGGGCACCATGCGGATGGAGGGAGCGCTGACTTCTCAGCATCCACCGGGCTCCGTGGACAGGTGACTGGGACCCACCGGCATCCCAGCTCAGTAGGACAGAGTCCAGGCAGCCCAGCCACAAAGACCAGGAGGGGAGCTGGCTCATGACCAGGACGTGCCCCTGGCATCTAACGAGGGTAGCAGGGACACTGGAAAAGGGGTACAATCCTTCTTCCTGAGTGAAGGTTACTGCAACTTCCACTTTATTGATGACTGTGGGCTAAGTGAATAAATAACAATAAAAATGAAAAGAACCACGGGCTCTTGCCCACCCGACCCCCACTTTCCCATCTTCAGAAAATCACACCCAAGAGGAAATTGCCAAGGAACAGGGAGCCTCCCGTCGGTCTTGCACAGATTCTCAGGGGGGGGTTTCTCCCTCCTGGAGTCTGCCTTGCCACTGAAACAGCTCATCACACATCCGTGGAAGAATTCTTTTTATAATTAATATGTTTATCAAGCCAAGCCTCATAGTGTAGGGTGATGATTGAGTACGGGTCGGAATATGAAATGTTATGAGTGCAGGCATAACCTTCATTACACAAAGACCATAGGTTCATGAAGCCCTGGGATGCTGTATCAGACCGATCCTATCTGCATCAATAAATCAAAAGTCTTCCCATCGAATTGGCTCTTCCTACGTGAGTACCTTTGGTGGTGTTTCATTCCATGTACTCTCAGACTCATCAGAGAATTAAGGGACAGTGATTGATTCTTAACCAAAGCCTATCAACTACAGTTAAAATTTCATCATTTTCACATTAATTAAAGTGCGTCGTGACCCATTTTCTTTGGCACACGGCGAGTGGGGCACCTCCGAGCTTTGGAAAAGCAAACCTACTTGAAATAAAGCCCTGGCTCCAAAGCATTTTAATCCCCAGGAAACAATCACAAACTACTAAGCACAGAGTGTTGGGAAATCGTGGAGGAAGTTCACTCTCCGAAACACGCACTCGCCAGGTGGGGGCTTCCGGCGTCATGGCGGGCCGCAGTGGGGTGTGGCTCAGGACGCCTTGAGCCACAATCTCTCACACACAAGAAATGACCCATTTTTAGGCAATACTGGAAAAGCCCCAATATACTGAAAAAAAAAAAGGGTTAAGAACATTGGAACTGGCTCAGGATATACCTAAAGTAACCCTTGATTTTCTAATCCACAGTCCTGGAACACATCGTGTCTGCCTGACAATCATTTCCTCTGTAGAAGGTCTGGAGGGAGGGATTAAGGGGGATTTAAAAAATATAGAGCATTTCTTGAATGTATACAACTCCTATGTTGGCTTAAAAATATAAGGAAAGGAAGATTAGGCTTTAAAGGCAATACTTTATTAGTATACAAAATAGTACACATACATAAACACACACATACATATACTCTGTCTACATCTATGTACATAATATACGGGCTGAGTCCATCCCTGACCGGGACTCGCACCACACCAGCCCAGAAACTCAAAAAGAAGTATAATTGATACTGTGGATCTCCCTGAGGCCTTGATAAAAATTTTTCAAAGCAGTATTGGATCGTCAGCTGCACCATCACATCTCAATACCAACCGTTTTATCTCAAGATAAGATGAGAAACTTCCTAGGATGGTTCTTGTGTAACTACTAAACGATATAAATTATAGTTCCCAAGTATTTGAGAATTGACCAGCCCTGACTAGACTTGTTCAGTCTCATTTTTTTCCTGATGGACACAATAATTAAAATAATAATCTAAGCCTATCTTCTGGACTGTTGATCCCACGAACCAGAAAATGTAACTGGAACATAACTTAATAATTGTCATAGGAAAGCACTAAATTGGACAAAAAAAAAAAAAACCCTGGTTTTTACTCATCCTTACAAGATGGGAATATGTAGGCAATATCCTCCCCCAACGTTTAAAACTTGCGGAGAATCCTGTCAAAGTAAATGTATGAATAAAAACTGTAAAATTGAAATAAGCCTAAAATTTGGCAGAAACGACCTTAAAGTAGCCGGAGTCTGACACTGACTCGGGAAGACAGTAATGGGAAATAGAGACACACACTCTGCAACCACTTCTGCGACACTGGGTTTGATGCATTAACATTGGCAACTCTTGTATACCTTGTCATGGCAATAACATGACTGAAATGGAAATTCATTCCACTTTGGTGCTGGTAGAATCACTTTTAGATATGAATTTAAGGGTGGAATTAGAAACAGTAGGGGGTTGTATGTAACTAGGACTGTCTATAGGAAGAAGGCATTTCTTAGAGTCTGAAATTAAGGGTTTTGTTCACTTTTCATAATGAAGGATGCACTTATCACCCAGCCTCCTGAGTTCTCATTTTCTCCTCTGGCTAGAAGCCCATGTCACTCAGTTGTTCCTCTGTGAATGATAGTAAGGATGTTGGAAATATCCAGAGCAGCGAGGAGATCTTTTCAGGAGTGGGAATGATGACGGTGATGGTGGTGATGGTGACGATGATGATGGTGATGGTGATGGTGTTGTTGGTGATGACGGTGATGGTGGTGGTGGTGGGGGTGGGGGGGGAGGTGATGGTGATGATGAAGAGAGTGGTGATGAAAAAAGCCGGTGACAACGGTGATGGTGGTAATGGTGGTGGTGATCGCCGCGATAGCTAATGTCTAATGGGTCTTTATCACATGTGAACTTGTACCAAGCACAGTTCTAAAGGCTTTACATGTATTATCATCTTTGATCTACCTGAAATCCCTATAAGGTAGAGACCATTATTATTCTTGTTTTACTACAGAGAATATTAAGATTTCAAAGATTATAAAAAGTGCTTCAGGACACTCCAGAATCTGCTTTTATCCACTCCATCTCCATAGCGTTGAAACAGAAAAAATGTGACTAACAGAGCTTAAGCCTCCGTGGCCGCCCGCGTTTTCAGCCGGTGGCACGTAGTTCATCCTCACTTTCACCATGGGTCACTGCGCCCTTAGGTAATTTGCAGAGATGAGAGGTGCCATGCGTGCTCAAGGCCACAGCAGGCACATCTGTCAGGGACACTATCCCCTGCCCTCTCCTACAGCATAGCTACTATTGAAAGGCATCATTCTGACTTCGTCTCTTCATTTCCATCCACAGCACTTACTACCATCAGATACATGATGCACCTTGCTTATCTGTTTATTGTCTTTGATTGTCTTTATTGCTTATCTATTTATTACACTGAACAGAGTAAGGCACCTTTTGTACCATACGAGAAGGCACCTTTTTGTCTATTTCATTCACTACTGTAGCCCCAGCATCCAGAATGATGTCAGGCACATGGACGTTGCTCAATAGATACTTTTGAATTCATGAGCTGCCTGATATAAGCTGTGATTGTAGGCACTAGTTTAAATACCTTCAGAAATAACCTAGATTTATGTTCAGATGAAGTCACAGGAGTGGGGTTTACTCTCCCAGCTGAAATGACTAAAAACACCTGGTTAAATATGTGAGATGACAGTTTTCGGACACTGGACATCAGACAACACAAGCCAAAAATCTCTGAGAGAAAATACAAACAAAGTGAGTCCTCATATTACCCTGTTTAATGCCTGGAGAGGGATTCCAGCTATCAGCGCAGAGAGGGAAAGTGAGGCAAAATCCAGCACTTTCTCTGAGTTGAAAAAACAGAATTGGGATATTGGGGAGCTCACGGCAGCTGGAGCTCACAGGGCAGAGGTCCAGAAAGAGAAATTCTGCACAGAGAGAGAGACAGGGAGAGAGAGAGAGAGACATGCAGAAACCTACAGAGACCCCAGTGTGAGCAGCCTCATACATGCATCGGTTGAGACCCTGAAGGCGGGGGAGAGAAAAAATATTTGAAGGAGTTACCTGAAATTTTCCAGATTGGCTGAAAATGATAAGACCACAGAGTCCAAAGCTCAATAGGCTGCTAGCACAGAAACATGAAGAAAAGGAACCCCGGGTGCATTGTAACCAAAATCTTAGAATTAGCCAAAGAAAAGACACATAGTCTGAAGATGGAACAGACATAAGCAGATTTTGCACTAAAAAAGTTCAAACCAGAAGATGGTGAAGTGACATCTTTGAAATTCTGAGAGACAAAACAAAACATAAAACAAGAAAACATCCAGTAAAGACATCTTGCAAAAATGGAGGCAAAATAAAGTCTGTTTCAGGCGTGTGTAAGCAGAAAAAAATCTCTAGCCAATAGACCTGCATACAATAAATATTAAAGGATGAGGGGCGCCCGGGCGGCTCAGTCGGTTAAGCGTCCGACTTCAGCTCAGGTCACAGTCTCGCAGTCTGTGAGTTCGAGCCCCACGTCGGGCTCTGGGCTGATGGCTCAGAGCCTGGAGCCTGCTTCCGAGTCTGTGTCTCCCTCTCTCTCTGCCTGTCCCCTGTTCATGCTCTGTCTCTCTCTGTCTCAAAAATAAAGAAACATTAAAAAAAAAAAAAAGAAGAAGGAAAATGACAGTAGATGGGACTCTCGACCAAAAAAGGAAAGAGCATCTAAGAGTTCATTAGAAATAACTTTTTTAATCTCCTGGAAGATAACTGACTGTTTGCAGAATAATAGTTACAGTGACATCACGTGTCTGTACCGTATGTGGAAATACAACCTGTGACAGCCATCGCACGGGGACCGAGGGGGAGAGGGAGTGAACTTTGCAAGCTTCCGTACTGCACCCGATGTGGTGTGATGCTACCTGAAGGTAGAGACAGTGGTGAGTTAAATATTCAGATTATAGTCCCTAAAGCCACCCCTAAAGAAAATAATTATATTTGATAAGCCAACAAAGGATATAAAATGGTATCAAAAATATACAATCTGAAACAAAGTAGGAAAACATAGAAAAGAGAACAAGGAGCTAATGGAATAAATTTTTTTTTTTTTTTTGAGAGAGAGAGAGAGAGACAGAGTGCGAGCGGGGGAGGGGCAGAGAGAGAGGGAGACACAGAATCCGAAGTAGGCTCCCGGCTCTGAGCTGTCAGCACAGAGCCGGATGCAGGGCTTGAACTCACAAACTGTGAGATCATGAGCTGAGCCCAAGTTGGATGTTCAACCGACTGAGCCACCCAGACGCCCCGCGGAATAAAAATTTTTAAATAGCAAGGGATAAGTTTAAACCCAACCACAATAATCACGGAAAGTACAAATGATCTAAATACCCCCATCAAAAATCAGATTTTGATTTAAGCTTTTTAAACAGAAAACCTCAAGATCCCATCTCAAAAACCTGCTTGAAATACCAAGGATGGGAAAATATATACCATGCAAATACTAATCAGAGAAAGCTGCACCGTTGCATTAATATCAGACAAAGTAAATTTTAAAGGAAAGAATATTACCAGGAATAAAGAAGATCATTTCATAATAATAAAGGTTTCAACCTATCAAGAACCCACAGAAAAGTCTTAAACATTCATCTAATAATATGAAGCACACATTGATGAGAGTACAGGGGAAAAAAAATACACAGTCCTGGTTAGAGAGGGGAACACCTTTCCATCAACAACTCTAGAACGAGCAGAGAGAAAACCAGCGGGAATACAGACAGAAGGAAACACCTCAGGCGTCTCGGGCCCGTGATGCACTGGCAGAGCACGGCCCTTTTCGTCAAGGGCACACAAAACCCTCGCCAACGCAAACCATGTTTGGGACAGAGCACACCAGCCTTCAGATCAGACAGACTGTACCCTGCCTCCATGCTCTATGTTCTCGACCAAATGAAGTTAAATCAGAAATCAATAACAGAAAAAAAAAATCTGGAAAATCCTTAAATATCTATAAACTAAATAAAACACTCAAAGTCAGGGTTTCCAAAGAATGGATCTAAAGGAAAAGTTAATAAATATATATTTGAACCAAATTAAAACCGTAGCACAACATATCAAAATGCATGAAATGCAACATAAGCAAGATGTTCACTACTTGTGATGCTATAATACCTATATTGTGAAGAAGAAATGTCTTCAATTAGTAACTTCTTCTGCCTTAAAGAGCTAGTAAAAGTTAGAAAATGAAAACAAAGTTAGAGTAAAAAAGTAATAAGAACAGAAAAGGACGGCATAGGAATGGAGAAATATCAGAGAAAATCAAGAAACCAAAACCAGGTGTTTTGAGATCCATAGAATTGATACACCTTTAGCTACATTGATCAGGAAAAAAAGACTCAAATTAGCAATAGAGGAATGAGACATCACTACAGATTTTACAGACTCTAAAATCTTAAAGATACAGGTATTACTAGGGCGGCACCATGCTGATACTAAAACCATATGCAAAAGACATTACAAGAGGGGCGCCTGGGTGGCGCAGTCGGTTAAGCGTCCGACTTCAGCCAGGTCACGATCTCACGGTCCGTGAGTTCGAGCCCCGCGTCGGGCTCTGGGCTGATGGCTCGGAGCCTGGAGCCTGTTTCTGATTCTGTGTCTCCCTCTCTCTCTGCCCCTCCCCCGTTCATGCTCTGTCTCTCTCTGTCCCAAAAATAAATAAAAACGTTGAAAAAAAAAAATAAAAAAAAAAAAGACATTACAAGAAAACTACAAACCAACATTTCTTGTAAATATAGATACAAAGATACTTAACAAAATTTTAGCAAATCAGATACAACAGATCCAAAAACGACAATATGTTTTCACCAAACGGGGTTTATCACATATGCAACATTATTCTAAAATTCAAAAACTAATCAATGCAATCCACCATATTAACAAACTAAAAAAGAAAATTCACAGATCATCCCAACAGTTAGAGAAAACGCATTTGACAAAACCCGCGAACTCTCTGCAAGCCACCGAAAGGAAACTTCCCCACCTGGGAAAAGCTATATCTACCAACAAACACAACCTAATGATGCAGACTACTGTCTTCACCCGCCAAGGTCAGGAGCGGGCAGGGATGTCTGCTCAGCACACATAGTCAACATGGCCCTGGTCATAGGCGCCATGAACAAATGGCTTGTGTCTTGTGATTGGCAACAAACCGCAGGCCTCACAGTGACTATTAAAACATCGTTGACCTAAAACGTGAGAAGGATATAAATGAGATAGGTGTGGAGCCACTGCACAAGGTTGCTGAGGCCGAGCCGAGGCCTGGGGAGGACGGGCGTGCCGTGCACACGCCCCCACCCCCGTCTTCATACAACCCACGAGGAATGTGACCGCACCTGTTTGCCTTGAGTCTGAAAAATAAAACCTCAAGTTTGGATGTTTCATGTCCCTCTGGGGCTCTGGGCAGTTAGGCCTCCTGGGCGCCCCCAGGAACCTCGGGGTCTAAGGCCTGCATGTGGGTGCAGAAATCTACTCTAGGCTGGCTCGTGTTGGCAAACCTCACAGACGGGACATGGATCATAGCTCCTTAAGTCTCGCTTTCTCACTTTATGCTCTGTAAAATTCTCCAAGTCCTGCCGGCCAGCTATCCTTCGTCGTGTGCGGATGCGTGTATGTGCGTCCCCTGGGATCATATGGTCACTTTGATTTGCACGACTGTGTGTTAAGCTCCTAGGTGGAGATGTGGCTCTGTGGGTGCCTGGTCTGCACAGGAGGACCATCACACCTGTGCTCCGTGGTCAGGTTTGCGGGGGAGGGCCCCCAGGGGCAGTGATGCAGGGACCAGAGAAGGCTGGTACTACAGAAGCCTCCAGCCCACCAAGCTTAGGCGGTCCTGACCTTTACCTTCCTCACTGAAGATCTGGGCTCCCAGAGCATCAGAGAAGGGGAGACGGACGGGGAGCTGATGGCTCCAGAGGGAGATGAGCTGCTCACCGTAGGTCCCTCCACCTACCCAGTGGTCAGCGGCCAGCGGCCACAGATCCTACAGACGGCTCTGAGGCTCCCCACTGCTGGCCTCACCCTCCCAGACCCCACTCAGAGACGCTCCCATGGGCCTTGTCCTGCTGCTAGGGGAGCACGTCCTCTGTGGCTCAGACGTGAGCCCGCCTCATTTGGGGATGGCCGCGGAAGACGGGAACTCAGGCTCCACGGAGGCGCTTACAGTCGCCCATGTGTGGCTGGCATGTGATTATGCTCTGTGGTCTGCTGCGTGATAACCAAGCCACCCCCACAGCCAGGCCAGGCAGGTCCCGACACCGTGGCCCCTAGGCTGCCCCAGCCTGGGTTGGAGCTGAGGGTCTGCGGGGCCCGCGAGCGTGCACACAGCCTCCCTTGCCTGGGAGACAAGGTCCCAGAGCATCGGGCGCCCCTCCCCAGACCTGGACGCAGGGACCCTCTGCTGGGGGAGGAGCTCCCGGGCCAGGAAGGTGCCCGGAGCCTGGGCAGCGGTGGAACCGCGGCTCACGCCAAGCCAGCCTTAAAGCAAAGCCGGAGGCAGCCCCGCCTCAGCCTTTGGGGGCTCAGGGACTCAGGCCTCCCAGCAGAGCCTGTAGTTCTGGGCACATCTCCTGGATGATGCCTGAGCAGGGGCCGATGCCTTCTCCGTCCTCCTCCCTCCCCCTCTTCCTCCTCTTCTTCCCAGAGGGCAGGAGCTCGTACAGCTGAGCGAGCTGCAGGGGTGAGGGGAGACAGGGAGCTGTGGGCCCCTGCACTTCACGTGGGGGGTTCCCGCCTCAAGCAGTGACCTTGCTTGTGGGCAGCCTTGCACGTCCGGCCTGAACCAGGTCCCCCAAAGTGTGCCCTGCCAGGTCCTTACTGCCCGAGCCTTTGCATTTTAATCTAGAACTGAGGAATCTGAAAATGCTCCAGGACCCTAAAGACTGAATAACTGCCAAGTTCAGGAGCTGCCAGCGGGAGGTGGCCGGAAGGCACCAAAGAAGTTTCCGTGTCACGGATGACATTCGCTGACTTCCGTGGACGCATCCTGAACCTCATCCTGCCAGGGCCTGGCCTGACCCCAAGGCTGGGGATTGTGGGACAGGAAAAGGACACAGAAGAGTGTGGGTGCCTGTGGGGGCTCTCCACTTCCCCAGCATGGAGAACGTGCTGGAGACTCGTTGCTGGGGGTGGACAGAGAGTTGTTTCCTGGGCTGGAACTGGAGGCTAGAGCTGGAGGCTGGGGCTGGAAGGTGGGGCTGGGGGGTGGAGGCTGGGGCTAGAGACTGGAGGCTGGAGAGTGGAGGGTGGAGGCTGGGGCTGGGACTGGAGGCTGGAGGGTAGAGGCTGGGGTTGGGGCTGGAGGGTGGAGGCTGGGGCTGGGGCTGGAGGGTGGAGGCTGGGGCTGGGGCTAGGGCTGCAGGCTGGAGGGTAAAGACTGGGGTTGGTGTTGGAGGGTGGAGGCTGGGGCTGGGGCTGGAAGGTGGAGGCTGGGCCTGGAGGCTGGGGCTGGAAGGTGGATGCTGGAGGGTGGAGGCTGGGGCTAGAGACTGGAGGGTGGAGGGTAGAGGCTGAGGTTGGGGCTGGAGGGTGGAGGCTGGGGCTGGGGCTGGAGGCTGGAGGGTTGTGGGTGGAGGCTGGGGCTGGAAGGTGGATGCTGGAGGGTGGAGGCTGGGGCTAGAGACTGGAGGGTGGAGGGTAGAGGCTGGGGTTGGGGCTGGAGGGTGGAGGCTGGGGCTGGGGCTGCAGGCTGGAGGGTAGAGGCTGGGGTTGGGGCTGGAGGGTGGAGGCTGGGGCTGGGGCTGGAGGGTGGAGGCTGGGGCTGGAGGCTGGGGCTGGAAGGTGGATGCTGGAGGGTGGAGACTGGGGCTAGGGCTGGAGGGTGGAGGCTGGGGCTAGAGACTGGAGGGTGGAGGGTAGAGGCTGGGGTTGGAGCTGGAGGGTGGAGGCTGGGGCTGGGGCTGGAGGCTGGAGGGTTGTGGGTGGAGGCTGGGGCTGGGGCTGGAGGGTGGAGGCTGGGGCTAGAGACTGGTGGCTGGAGGGTAGAGGCTGGGGTTGGGGCTAGAAGGTAGAGGCTGGGGCTGGAGGGTGGAGGCTGGGGCTGGGACTGGAGGCTGGAGGGTTGTGGGTGGAGGCTGGGGCTGGGGCTGGAGGGTGGAGGCTGGGGCTGGAGGCTGGAGGGTTGTGGGTGGAGGCTGGGGCTGGGGCTGGAGGGTGGAGGCTGGGGCTAGAGACTGGTGGCTGGAGGGTAGAGGCTGGGGTTGGGGCTAGAAGGTGGAGGCTGGGGCTGGAGGGTGGAGGCTGGGGCTGGGGCTGGAGGCTGGAGGGTAGAGGCTGGGGTTGGGCTGGAGGCGGGAGGCTGGTGCTGGGGCTGGGGCTGGAGGGTGGAGGCTGGGGCTGGGGCTGGGGCTGGAGGCTGGAGGTTTGTGGGTGGAGGCTGGGGCTGGAGGCTGGTCCAGAAAAGAACCTCAGTGACCATAGACGCTTGTGTCCAAGCAGAAAGACTGCCTCCTGCCTAGTGGAAGAGGCGGGCAGTGGGAATATGGAGCCAGAAACTGGGTCGGCCCCTCCTTGTCAAGGCCCGGGGTCAGAGGTCAGCCTCCAGAGTTGGAGGCAGAAAAGGTGGGGCTTGGAACTGCTTGAAAGGTATCATGTATTTTCCACCCCCAGGCTTGTGTCTGGCCGGATGCAACCGCGCATTTCGGCAAACTTTCTGTGCAGCAGGGCCCTGAAACGGTTCCCTTCAAGGCTGCACTTCATTCACATTCAAATTCAGTTATTTGAAATAAATTTACCTTTAAATAAATCATAGGACGTGCGCATTACAAAACACAGTAATTATGACTGAGAAAATGAGCAAGCACTTACAAATAAATCTGGCCGTTCCCCAGCTTGTGATCAAATGATAGATCGGCCATTGATGTTCTGACTCATGTTTTTATCCAGAATTCCATCTGCAAGATTCAAGCACTCTCGAAAGGTCCGGATCCTCCCACAGCCGTTGCGACTTGCCCGAGCAGAACCGGTTCTCTGCTGGATGCAAGTCAGACCGCCTAGTTCCACATCTCTTTAATTCTCTGCCCGACGCACCGACTTGTTCCGAGGAACAAAGAGGAGCGGTGGAGACCGCCCCACAGGACGGAGCGTCCACGACCTGTGTCACTGGTGTTGTCTTTCTTTCTGGTTTTCGGGATCCACTTAAATGCCTCAAGTCATACTAGCACGGGTGCGAATTCACCTTACAAGGAAGCCCGTCAGAAGGAAGAAAATGGATACCTTTCAGTTTCGGCAATTAAGGAAATTGACTACCAGGCTTAAGAAGTTCTTCCTGAAGGAATTTACAAGAAGTATTTCTCACATACGCTACACGGTTTTACACTAGTATAGGGGAACTTCGAGAAAATGAACTGTTATCTTGCATATGATTAAAGAGGGAGAGACCCAACCTCCAACTTGGCGTTTCTGCGGCTCAGCCCCCAGGCCTGCAGCATCGGGTCCCTTGGAAGGTCTGTTGGAAATGCCCGTCCTCGTCCCCTCTGCGGGCCCCGGGTAGACCCTTCAGGGGCCCGGCCATCTGGGTTCAGAGGCCTCCGGGAGGCCCCCACGCACTTCCCGGTGTGGGAACGACTGCCCGGGGCCGGGCCAGCCTGCTCTCACTGTGCCTTTCTCTGCCCCCCTGGGGGCTCAGAGGGGCGTGGCCCGGCCCCAGGCGCATCTGAGGGCAGGGCACAGTCCCCTCTGGCCTCCCAGAGGAGCCGCACGGCCGCAGGGGCCACGCTGCCGCTCCTTGCCCGCGGGGGAGCCCACGGGGCAGGGCAGTGCCCACGAGGCGAGGCTTATGCCACCATCTGCCAGGGAGGCCAGCTGTCCACTCCGTGGAAACACACAGACTCGAGAGGGCCCCTCGCAGAGCCTGTCCATCATCAAATACCTGTATTCGCATCACAGGGGGACAGGCTTGAAATTTAGGGCCTTAGGCAGCATGCCAGCTGGCCCCCGCTGTGCCCCTGCTTTGCTGAATTTCTGTGACATAGAGAAAGACCCCCAGTCAGCCGGGGCGTGGTGGGGGGCACCCGCGAGAAGAGGCAAAAACCCACAGCAAACAGAGCCCATCTGAATGCCACGTCCTTCCCAACTAATGAAGCAATGCGAGCCATTGTAATGAACAAATTAATAGTAAGTATGTAAACTAACATTAGTAATAAGAAAATAATAATCACATAAACGTTTTAAGAATAAACAACATAATTAAGAACGATAAGAACCATAAAAGGTGCTTTTAATCAGGTGAGCTGATTCCAGAGGATGAACTCGGAGGTGACAAGAGGCTGGGACAGCACGGTGAAGACAGGCTCTGGGGCTCTAAGTGCTGTGAAGTCACAGTGACTCAATGCCCACGTCCGCTGTCATGGGGACAGCGCACTCCTGGGTCCCGCGTGGAGCCCCCTGGGAGGGGACGCTCCCCACCCATGCCCACAAGCAATCTGCGAAGCCAGAGTGTACCCAATCGTCTGTCACGGTCCTGTCCAGATAGAGTGGTTTTTTTAGACTTATTTATTTATTTTGAGAGAGGTGCAGAGGGGCAGAGAGAGAGGGAGACAGAGACAGAGAGGGGATCCCAAGCAGGCTCCACACTCCCGGTGCAGAGTCCCACATGGGGTTCCATCCCACCACCTGTGAGATCACCACCTGAGCCGAAACCAAAAGTCGGGCGGGCACTCAAGCGACTGAGCCACCCAGGCGCCCCAACCTAACTTAAAGTTTTAAATGTAGCCCGGTAAGGGTGTAAAATGATACAAGAAATACATGTGAAGATTTATATGAACCTAGAATAGGGGAGCGATTTCTAAGCATATCACCAAATGCAGAAAAATCAATTTGATGGGTTTCAGTAAATGAAAACAAAACGGTACTTCATGTGGGAAAACATAGTAAAATGAAGTTTGCAGCTGAAACCAGGCAGGTATATAAAAACAGAGTCAGCTCACAAAAGATTTTTAAGAAAATCCTAATGGGCATTAATATAGGAAAAATTCCACCCCACACATGACAAAGTGAATCAGCAGGAGACCGCCGGCTGGCCCTCGTGGAGAGAGCCGATGGCACCCCGGCTGGCCCCCCCATGCTCGGCCACAGGGGACAGTCCCGACCTCTGACAGCCAGCCTTCTGCGGGGTGGATCACGTGACCACCACCAGCGAGCTCAAAGCAGGACGGTTGCAGTAGAAAATAGAAACGCTAAGTGCATCCACTCAGGAAAGGAATTGAAGAAAACAGGAGACCCACGGTGATGCTTGCCCACAGTGCCCAGCCGTGAGAAATGATGTTATGGGGAGTTACAGGACACACGTGTGATGCGCCTCCCTGAGGAAAACGTTCGCAACACAAGGCAAGAGGGTGTTACTTTTTTGCTGTTGTGCATCTGGAAAAAAAAGTAGAGAGAACATACAATCATTCACAGGGATTCAGGGAGGGTGTAAGATACGCACACAAATCATGTTTTATTTCCATCTCCTACCTAATTTCTATTTGACAACACAATGACATTTTTATAGTCTTCTTGTTACACTTATGCTAAAAAAAAAAAAAAAAAGCATAAAGACAATAGCCATGTTTAAACTCCTTGTGGGATGATGACATCCTAGAAAATGCATTTTAGAGCCCGTCAGCACCAGAAAACTCCTTTGACTTGCCTGGAAACTCAACCCTCTTCCCCAACCCCCACTCCAACCGGATCTTAAGGGTGGGAGCGCGGGCGCCTGGGGGGCTCCGTCGGTTGAGCGTCCGACTCTTCATCTGGGTTCAGGTCATGGTCTCACGGTTCATGGGATCGAGCCCCACGTCGGGCTCTGTGCTCGCAGCGCGCGGCCTGCTTGGATTCCCTCGCCCTCTCTCTCTCCCTCTCCATCTGCCCTCCTCCCCCCACTCAAAATAAATGGATTAATTTTTAGAACTCGGTGGAGGCCTTGCCGACGTCCATACGCCTGCCGTGTGGGACCCTCCGTGGTGGCACCTCAAAGCTGACGCCCGTCTACAAGCACACGTGCGTCCTCGCTATCCTGAGTCTTGGCATCTGCAGGAGTGGCTCCCAAAGAGCCTTTCACGGGCCTGTGCTCTCAGGTGACTTTAAACCAAGCCGCCACTCAGAGCGGTCTGTGTCTTAGCGAGTGGACGAAATGTCCCGTCAGACCGCCGGCCGGCCTCCTATAAATAACCCAGACTGGCACGTCCATGATTTCTCTTCCTTCCCCCCCAGGGCCAAGGATTCCTTCCACAAATACCAGCAGAGAACCACGTGAGGCCCGTTCTACAGAGTCCCCAGACCGTGCCGAGGCCACGGGCCACAGGGAAGATGGATAATCCGGTGGGGGGGGGGGGGTTGCTCTGGCGCAGCCCCGACTTGGCGGACGCGGGGGCCCCGGAGAAGAGCCAGAGCCATCGCCAACAGGCTCCACTGAAATGAAAACATCACTTTTCCTCCCGTGCGTCTCAGGGAAGTCTGAAGCCTTCTCTGGTAATTAATCCGCGGAGAGAAATCGATGCCTCGACTGGTTGCAGTTGAAGCAATCCGTAGCAAAGTCAACTCCTCGCGGACGCCGCGGCCGTGGGCGCGGCCCCCGGCGTCTGGTGCAGATGGGCCGTCCACCTAAGCGTTGCTTCTCTCCCCACTGATCCCACCCACAGAGTCAATTACCCTGAACAGTTTCTGTTGTAGGGCACTTTTGTTATAAATACGGTCTTTGTTCTCCCAACGTTCACTCCCGGGTTTTCTTTCCCCCGTCAGGAATGGCAAATGAGTCTACGATCTGAGAGTTGCAAACAGACTGGACAACACGGTCTCCGATGAGAATGATTTACAAGTGACAGGAACCCGGGCTTGTCCCGTGAGCCACGAGTAAATCCAGGCTGCTTCCGTGGGGCTTTTTGGAGGGGGCGAGTGGATCGGTTTTCCTTTTTCTTTTTGGTTTCTGCGTTTTGGTTCAGCTTTTGTGGGGTTTTTTTCTCTAATTTTATTTTTTCTTTCTTTTCATATGAAATTTATTGTCAAGTTGGTTTCCATACAACACCCGCTGCTCATCCCAACAGGTGCCCTTCTCGATGCCCATCGCCCACTCTCCCCTCCCTCCCACCCCCCATCCACCCTCAGTTTATTCTCAGTTTCTGTACCGGCAAAGGGAATTTTTTTATGAGTGTCCCTGAAAAGAAAAACAGGATAAAATTTGTACCCCGTTTAAAAATTTTGCGACTTGAGCTACGCTGTACATTAAGCACATCAGTTTCTAATACAGCCCAAGAGAAGTGACCGTTTGTTTTTAATTTAACTTGTTTTTAGAAAACCAAACGGGAGCCGACAGCGTGAGCTGATCATGCATTATTATTCGGCATATCTCCCCTAGTAAAACAGCACAGCGTCACATTTCTAACAGCTAAATGCAGGTTAGATAGACCATCTTTTCATAAAAAGCAACTGCGTGTCCTGCTGTTTGAAGGACTGCAATCCCTCCAGGAGTGAAATCTGAACCCAATGAGTAAATCCAAGATGGTACACTGTTACGCCCCAAGGAGAATATTGTCGTGGCAAATAATTATCACTTCGCAGCCACTCAGATGGCCTGTTGTCTCATGGAACTTGGGCTCTTTGGTCCACCCGATTGGCCGCAAGAAAAGGAGCCTGTGTTCGGCAGATTCACGTGGTTTGCCTGGTTCTTACAACAACCCGCGGGGAAGATCTATGTGAGCTCACGTGTGCAGTCAGAGTGCCAAGCTCGGCCTCTTGATAGCTGTGCAACCCCAGACAAGTTGCCCGCCCTCTCTGTGCCTCAGCTTCCTCGTCCATAAAAACAGTCCCTCTCTCCTGGTGTTGTCACCAGGATTGATTCGGTATGGTGAGCTCTTGGCCCCAGGACAGTGCTTGGGGCGTGCCAAGAGAGAGAGAAATGTCACTTACCACCACCACCAGGTCCCTTGGCTTGAATTTGAGGGTATGTCAAAAAGCACTTGACCACATGTTTAAACTCCAAGCTTCATATTCTTTCCACTGTTTCTGGGAAGGTGGGTGAACGCCGCATGAATGACTCACTAAATAGGAAGCCCTTTGAATTCTTTCAAAAACTTCATCCAAAAGCGGCCGACGTGCCGTTTTTTTCTCTTCCCCACCTTGGTTCCTTGTAAAGGAACAGGGTGAAACTCATCTACTCTCTAAATCCTGTTTTCCACCATAAAATTAATACATGCTTTCTAAATTTAAAACATTGGAGAAAAACAAAGAAACTATGAAGGATGTATGTACAAAGCCCTCATGGGAAAGAAAGCCACACCCCCGTTCCTATAAAAAGCCCCCGGGGCATCTTTCTGTCCATCCTGCCTTATCCCGGGCAACAGGTGCAAACTTCTTCGTAACAGAAGTGAAGTTAAATAATCAGAGGCATTTTGAGCCGCAAAGTAAACGCTATTCTGAACTGACAGTCTGTTTCGTGGACTTCATTCAGACACCAGCAGCGTAAAACGAAAATTCGTCTCTGCTGGAAAGTGGGAGCATCGTCAAGGGTGGGGTCGGACCCTCCTGCTCACGCGTCTCTGCTTCTGTCCCCGGGGCCAGAAACGTACGTGCATGAATATCATCCTTCCCGAGGCCTTCCCAGTCTGCTCCTTGTGTAGAAGCTGGGATGAAGCGTTTAACCGACCCTTCCAACTTCTCCCTCCTGGGAGTGCTTAGAGTTCCGCGTCTGCATTTTGCAAAAGGCAACAGGCACAATACTTCTTAAAAGGAGGCGATGTTAATTATCCACAGACACCCTGAGCCACAGGATAATTCATTAGTTGCACCTCCTCTCCTTCCAAAAGGCGTTTGAGGAAGATATTACACGTCTCAGAGCAAGGGGCTCAGTTCATTATAGCCGGCGTCTGGGAGGTCTGCCTTCGAGATTTCTCTGCCACTCCTTCTTCCTTTAGACACACTGAAGTTTTCCCTGGAGTTCAGAACGGATTGAAATGAGTTTGGAACCTCCCTCTGGGGACACGGAGAAGCTCTTTCTTAGCAGAAGCTCCGTTTCCGCTATTGATCGGCTCCCTGCCCAACCACAGCTGCACTCCCGGCGCCCACGTTTACTTAGCGGTCGGCGGCAAGGCTGGGGCTCCAGTTCCAATTGTTATCGCGACAAACACGGTTGACGGCTAGGCAGACGGCGACCCCCGCCAGTGCTGCCCTGGTGTCTTGTCCAGGCCTCTCCCCTCTGCCCCTGGGGCTCCCCAGGCAAGGAGAGCCGGAAGGACCCGGTGCCCAGCCCCGAGGGGGTGTGTCCGGTCCTTCCTGCCCTGCTCCCCCGGGTCCCCGTGACCCCACATTTGCCATTTCACCTCCAGCTCAGGAAGAAGGAAGCCAGGAAGCCCACGTGTGGTGGACAAGGGAGTCCAGTGGGAGGAGCTCGGCCACATGCTTCTCAGCAGCAGACCAGGGTCCTCAGGGTAGCGGGGCGGCGGGGGCGGGGGGGTGGGGTGTCCCAAGGCAAGAACAAAGCCTGGGAAAACAGGCCAGACCCGTGGCCATGGCCAGAGCTCAGTTGAGCAGGATGGGGGCCCCGGACAAGGAGGAGGCCGCCCTCCCTCCCCAGTGTGTCCTTCCCTCCTGCCCCCGTGGTGGCTGACCTGGAGCCGTGGCCCGGGGCCCTGGGGCCACTGTGGGTGGACTCGGGAGCCTCTGCACGTGCTGTCGGCCCACCTCGGGCACATACGTGCCAGGCCGCCGCTCTCCCGCGGCAAGTGGCGGCCCTGTCTGCGGGCTCCGATCTGCGCGGCTTGGGCCCGTCCTGTCCACTTAAAAGATCATCCATCACCACCCCAGTTTATAAATCAAGGCGGCCGGCTCGCCGCGCACCGCGGTGAGGTCGAAGTGCCCAGAAGTACTTAGCCAATTCCCAGACCCGGCCTGGCGTTCCCTTCTCTCTGCCTCCAGCAGCCAGACCATCCATCATCCCACACCCACCGAGGCAGAAGGACGCCGACAAAGAAACGCCTGGGCGCCCGACAATGTGGCCTCCGTGACGCGGGGACGGGAGCTCTTTACAATTTCCAGCCAGGCCCTTAGCCTTTTGTGTTAACAAAACCTATTCATTTCAGGATTTGGCAGCTCAAATTATTTCAGACAAGACCTCCAGACAAATGGTTATTTGATAGAGTCAGAAGCAGCAGTGCCGGGGTGGGAGGAGCCGAGCCGTCCCTTACGGCGGCCCCTCCCGTCACACCCGCCCCGCTGTCCAGAACCCGGGCGCCTTCTAGAAGCCCCAGATGGAAGTTCCCCGGGCCACGCACATTCCGGGCTTGAGGGAGGTGAGGGCACGGGTGTTCTGAGCGGTTATTACCTGCTGAGTTGGTGTTTACATATTTCAAACAGGATTTTTTTTATTTCCTGCAAAGAGAAAACATAAATTGTCCGTCGTCCAGAAGAAAGTGAAACAGACAGTTCCCATTACCCCTCACGCTCGCGGAGACTGATTTGCAAAGGCTGGAAAATTGTGTTTGAAGCCACGTAATGACGTGTGATAATTTCCTGTCGGGACGTCCCTGAGAATCACAGCGAGTGCGATCGTCGTGGGCTGGCGTTGGCGGGGAGCAGGGGGCGCGAGGGAGGAAGGGACATGGGACGGCCCTCTCCTGTAGGAGCTTTGGATTCAGAAACTAACAAAAGCCTACTTGCAAAGGACGTGTGGAGGGCCCGGTAAAAGCCGGCCCCGGGGAGCGGCCCGCCCGGTACTGATCCCACTCTGTGTCCCCGTTGATCCGCACAAGGATCCCGGGCTGCGGGTCCCACCCCGGGCAGCATCTGGCAGCACCCGCGGACGGGAAACAGCCCCCACTGTGCAGCGGGTGAGCCGGGAACGGTCCCCTCGCCGTCAATCCCGTTCCGCACGGTGACACACAAAAACGTTTCTAATCTCAGGTTGCGATGCATGGAGGCAACAAGGCACGACGCGTCTGTGAAGGAAAAAGGCCGTTTGTGCTGGAGCGTCTGCTTTTGTCTCCAGAAGGCACCGCGCCCTGGAAATCCGTCCATGCGAGTTTACAGGTCAGCCCAAGGTGAGCGAGGCCCCCGCCCGTGTGCTGTGCCCCTTGCTTCTCTCTTCTTGGCCTGGAAGAAAATACTTCAGTTTTGTCACTTATTAGTTTTGCTACTTCGTCTCCCTGGAAAAGCGGGCACAGAAATGTCACTGACCCGGGCAGATGTGTGGGGACACGAGTAAGGTGTTCGGTCCTTCCAGACGGACCCCGTGTGACTGACTCACCCAAACGCAAGCGGTTCCCATTCCCGGAGCCGCCCAGCCTGTGGAGGGTCTCCCGAGGGTCCCTGGCCAGCGTCCCCGACTTCTCTCAGGCAGGACAGGTTTCATCCTCACCGCCACCAGCACCCCCTTGCCGCACAACCCTTGTCCCTGAACGATGAGCCCCATTGCCCCGGGGCAGACTCTTCCGTTCTGCACTGACCTCGAAAATAGCCCCTCCCCCAGCAAGCCTGGTGCGGAGCCCCTTTCGTCCGTCCGTTTGTCTGTCCGCCCGTCATTTCTGGGAGGGAGCCTTGAGAGTTGCCCTGGGGCGGCGGTCCTGTCTGGGCCCGCTCCACTGGCCCACAGTGAAGGGTCCTGAACTTCTCATTTTAAAAAATATGCATAACAGCCTTTTGATGAATGCCGAGTCATTAAATCATTAAATTAATCTCCTCCTCTGCCCCCCGGAACACGAGCTAGACGGTCCGCATGGGCTCAGACAGGCCCATCCAGTCCCTTCCCGAGCTCAGCCCTGCCCCTGCCCCCCACCCACGGCCCCACTCGCTTACCCTCTTTGTCTGTGCTTAATCCACGATCCCTCCTCTTGGCTTACGCCCTCTTCCCAGCCTGCTCTCTGGATGCGGACAGATATAATCCAGAGAGATAGGACTGACTCTATCACATCCTAGTGTCCCCTGTGTCACTGTCACTCATCATTATCAATAACCAGCGTCCCCTTTTGGCTCATGCGAAGAAAAGAATTTCTAACTATGAAGTTCTAAACATCTCCAAAGGTACCTGTTCTTTCATTGCTGCCTGACAAGTTCCCATAAACACAGCAGCTTGAAGCCACGTGCATTCATTGCCTCCTAGGGCTGTGGGTCAGGAGTCTGGGCACCCCGCTCGGGGTCGAAGCCGGCTCCCGGTGTGGATGGGCTGAGTCCCTACCTGGAGGCTGGACTGGGGAAGAACCAAGTTCACTGTGGATGTTAGAATCCCTTTCCCCGGGGCAAGGCCTTGGCCCGGGCCAGGCTCGAATCCTCAGACCTCCCACCGCTCCTTACCGTGTGAGTCACCGCACGATCCCTACCTCATCGAGCCCCCAAGGAGACATCTCCAGTGTCCGGGATGGAGTCTTCATAAGGGGACACGACCTCAGGAGTGATGGCCGGTCCCCTGTGCCACATTATGCCTGCTGGAAGCCTCAGGTCCCACCCATATTCAAGGGTTGAGGCCTGCACGAGCGCATGAAAGGGAGGAGGCCTGGTTCAGGGAGGGGGGCACCTGCCCAGGCAGCCACTTCCAGCTTCTGGGGAGCTTGACTCTAGGGTCTGCACTGTCTCCCCAGCAGCCAGAGGCCCCCTGCTCCCGGCACAGTAGACTGGACAATGTGGCCAGCCTGGTTAGGACAACCCACCTGCGACCTCACTATGTGCTGCACTCCACGTCTGATGGTGCCAGGAAGGCCCAGAGGCCCACATTCAGCCACTGTTGATCTGTCACCGTCCTGCAAACGGGAGTTCAGAACCGGCAGACCATCAGAAGCGGGTGTGAGTTGTATCTACTGGCCCGGGGACCAGAGTAGAGGCGTGGCACCTGTATGGGGCCCACATGCATCCTCCCCATCACAGTGCTGGAGAGGAATGCCACAGTGTGCCATCTGCTGCGGACAACAAGCGGTCCCCTGTCACTCTGCCCCAACAGCTAACTCAGCTGACCCTTGGGATGGTGCCATTACCTCCATGTCACAGACCGGAAGTGAGCTGACCGTGAAGCACGGTCCCCCAGAGCCCCGCCCAGCCGGCCAGCAGCAGCAGAGTCACCCGGGGAACCTTCCGGAAATGCACAACTGGGGCCCCACCCAGGCCCTGCCCCATCAGCCCCGCTGTGGATGGAGTCAGGCCCCGCCCTCAGGAGCCCTCAGGTGGCTCGGACGCTCAAGTGTGGGAGCCGCTGGTCCAGACCACCAGTCAGGCTCCTCCGGCTCCAGATCTCAGCCTTGCACACACATGCGTGCACACGCTTACACACGCGAGTGAGAAAATGTGACGTCGTCAGAGGGGCGGCCCCCACACTGCTCTTTGAAGAAATCGTCTAGATTGTCTCGTTCAGTTTCATTTTTACTGGTATTTAACGTTTTTATGGTATTATATTATTATTTGAGACAGTTTCGTAAAAAAAATTATAGGTCAAAGAGCAGCAATTAGACACCGAATATAAATTACAAAATTAAGTTTTATGGACATGTAATTACAGGGACAGAAAATGTGTTGCAGCATCTTTCTACGTTAGAAGTAGAAAGGCATATTTATGCTCTTTTTTAATCTTTGCAAAAAATAGTGTGTACTTAATCACACTCATTAACTTGTTAATTAATCAGGAAAAAAATCTGTACTTGTGATCATTCAGGAGAAAAATGTGCTGCAGCTGTATGCCCCACGGGACGGAGATAGCATGGGGCCGGTGCACCTGGTCATGAGAGCGTGTCGTCGGGTCACTTTCAGTCTCTTTCACAGGCCCCGTGACATTCTGCTTTTATTCGAGGCTCACCCCCCCCCCCCCGATGGTGTTATCTGTGGCCTGGCCCTTAATCTCTGACCTGGATGGGTCAGCTGGCCCTCGCCCGAGACCGGGAGTTTCTCCATGTGCTCTGCAAATGGCCAAGCTTTTAAATTCTTATAAAAGAATGGCTGCCTTGGGTTTCGAGGCACAAAGCGAAAGTGTAGAAATCAGAAGTGAACTGAACTCAAAACCAGCACGTGTGAGCTGTCACCAGGCCCCCCGCAAAGAGTTGTCTGGGACTTGCCTAAAAGCAGTAACTAAAGTGGGCACAAGTCAAAGCAGAGAGTGAGGGGTCGAAGGGGATAAAGCGGGGGGGCATGGGGGCCCTGCTCCGTCCCCAAGCCCTGCGCCCTCTCCTGAGCGCCCACAGCGGGACCCTCCTCCAGCACACGCAGGGGAGCCCCAGTGTGGGAGAGCTGGTGGGCGGGTGAGCAGGCCGGGCCTGGCGGCTGTGGTGGGGAGACCCCGGCAGGGCCCTGCAGGCAGGTGGGCAGAGCAGGGCGGCCTGGCTGAAGGGGGACTCGTGAGGGCCTTGGTGAGGCCAGAGCTATAAGCAGGATAGATGGACGGAGGGGGCTTGAGATCGAGGCGCAGGGCCGCGAAATCCTTCCCGTGGCTGTGGAGACTAGTGGGAAGGCTCTAACCGATGGGTAACGTGGTCTAGACGTTACATAAAGACATTGTGCAGAGCCTGGCTGGTGCGTGAGGAAGGGTTGGGGAGGATGGGGGGGGGCTCCCAAGAGCAGTGTGGCTGGACCAGCAGGAAGAGTGACAGGTGTCCAGTGCCTTGCAGGTGGGTGGATGGGGCCGCACGGAGCAGAGGCCTCTGGGACGGCCAGGCTGTCCTGCTGGGCAGACCAGGGCAAGCAGAAAACCAAAGGTCACAACACAGGAAGGAGGGTGAAAACCCTGCTTCAGTGCCATCGTGCAGTTTTAAAAACGAGGCCGTGAGGAACGCAGGCCCCTCATGCGCCCCGGCCCGGGGGATATTTTGGAGTCTCTCCACCTGGGCTGGAGTGGCGTTCTCGTCCACGAAATGAGGGGCACAGAGTGGGGAGCCCTCCGCAGGGGTGAGCTGTGCCGAGCCTGAGTGCCTGCGGGATTCATCCCGGCCTGGCCCCTGTGCCTTTGCTGCAGTGAGGGAACCAAGCAGTCCCCGGTGCCCGGGTCAGACGGCTCTGGCTCGCGAAGCAGGTGAACTAGCTCGTTCTCGGGCTTTCTCTGCTCTACACGAATTCGTGGATCGGGATGTTATCTAGCTGTTTCCTCATCACCTTGAGCCAATAAAATGGGAAGTGGACCGCATTCACATGTCCTGTAAGAGCAAAGGGCCCCCACGCCACTTTGGCCCCATTCCCGGGGAGACACTCCCCATGTCACCCAGCGTGCCCCTCACCCCAAACCCCCTGTACAAACAGATGTGTGCACACCCAAGATATGTTTGCCCTCCTTTCTCCCCGGCCCCGACACTTCACGCACGGCCCAGACCTCCTAGTGAACGAGTTTGTCCAGGGGAACTGGGGCTTCCTCGGCCAGGGAGGCCGGGCACTGAGGGAGCACCCTGTCTTCACCAGGCGGAGCCCCTCCCCCTGGGTGTTCCTTTAGACAGATGCCATGCCCATTGTACAGATGAGGAAACAGAGCCTCAGTGGCCTGGAAGGCTTGCCCTGGTCACACAGTGAGAAGGTGAAGATGTCAGAAAGGAGGTGACCATTACTCTTTGCAGATTGTTCAGGCAAATGCCTGGAAAATAAGTAACTTCAAAAACAAATTTCAAGTACAAGATCCACACTTTTCCTATTTAAAACCAACGACTAATTAGAAACGCAAAGGAAGAAACAGTTCAGTTCGCAGACACACGCACACACACACAAATACATACATATATATGTGCACATATATAATACCTGTAAATAAGCTTAAGAAAAATGCAGAACCTGTATTAAAAAAAGAATCAATAACAACAAGTCTTGTTCTTACTAAAAAGGCAACTATATGCAGACATCCGTTCTACCTAGATTCATCCATATTTTTAATGCATTTCCAATTTAAGTAGTAACAGAATCTTCAACGTTTGCCGGCAAAGAGAAGACTCATATAACATGACACAATGGCTCTAAAGATCCTCCAGAGATATAAATATTTTCAACAGTTAAAAAAGTTTTGAAATTTTTTTTTCAACGTTTTTTATTTATTTTTGGGACAGAGAGAGACAGAGCATGAACGGGGGAGGGGCAGAGAGAGAGGGAGACACAGCATCGGAAACAGGCTCCAGTCTCTGAGCCATCAGCCCAGAGCCCGACGCGGGGCTCGAACCCACGGACCGCGAGATCGTGACCTGGCCGAAGTCGGACGCTTAACCGACTGTGCCACCCAGGCGCCCCAAACAAGTTTTAAATAAAGGATATTTCAGAGGAGCTGGCTCATTTGACATCCAAATATATAATAAAGCACGATAAATACAGCCATGTGAAGCAGGAGAGAAATCATGGAGATCAATATAAAACATCCAAAATGCAGAAATGAAACAAAATCAGAACGATTGCTGTAAGAGTAACATTTCAGGTCACCAAGTAGAAGAGCTATAATCTCTAAATGGCGTGGAGACGATCCGCTATCTAATTAGCTAATTAGGTAAAACGAATCCAGGAATTCTGTTTCAGCAACAAGAGAAGTCCGTGCAGCACCAACTTAAGGATGAGCATTAAAAACTATTAGAACACAATTATAGGTGATGAGAAAACAACTGACTGTTTATTAGAGAAGTAGTTTCTAAAAATAACAAAACAAATGGCCATAAAATAGAAATTCTTCATTTTGATTTCGTAATAATGAGAAAGTTCTCTAGAGCAAAACGTCCCCTCACAGTACAGAGACAAACTGGAAATAGCATTCGCAGCATGTGTTTTAGAGAGGATCTCCTTACAGATTAATAAACAAAGAATGATTGACTTGATAAAAACTGGCAGCTCAGAGAAACAAGAAATAAAAATACTTGATAACTATTTGGAAAGGTGTAAACTAATTCTGCAACAGGACTTCTTCTATTTCAAATCGATAGATTGTTTTAATGTCCCTCCCCCACCCCAGTTGAACAGAAATAGAGATTCTGGTGACCTATTGGTTGCAGTGTTCTAGAACCAAGTTTTAGAAGGCAATTTAGCAATATCCATTAAAACTTCTAACACGCTTGCCCTATGACCTAGCCGTCACACTTCCAAGAGCATCATCTCATCAGCATACCTGCACAGGTACAGGGGTCAAGGATTGCCCATGATGTGGTAACTGGAATTATCCCAAATGGCCACCGCTAGGGGCCATAGAGCAGTAAGAAACCATCAGGAGAACTAGGTGGGTCTGCAGATAAATGTCATTTTAAGACCCATTGCTGAGTGGAAAACAAATTCAGAATGGTATGTGTAATGTGATGCCACTTTTGCACTAATAGAGGATGGATGGATGCATGCATGCATTGATGGATGGTGGATGATGGATGCATGGATGCATGCATGGATGGAGGGATGGATGGATGCATGGATGCATGAATGGATGATGGATGGATGCATGCATGCATGCATGCATGCATGGAGGGTTGGATGGAGGGATGGTGGATGGATGGATGGTTAGTGGATGGATGAATGGATGGGAGGATGGATGGATGGTGGATGGATGAATGGATGGATGGATGCATGAATGGATGGATGGATGGATGGATGGAGGGAGGGATAGTGGATGGAGGGAGGGAGGGAGGGAGGGATGAATGGAGGGATGGTGGATGGATGGATGGTGGATGGAAGGTTGATGGATGGATGAATGGATGGATGGATGGTGGATGGAGGGATGGATGGTAGATGGATGGTTGGAGGGCCGCGTGCATGAATAGATGATGAATAGATGGATGAATGGGTGAAAGATGGAGATATAGTTTGCACATAAGAATTTTTTTATCCATTTATAGAAATACCTGGATATATACTACGGACACTATAAACAATGGTCCTTTTACAGTAAGAAGGTTAAGAGATGAAATACTGTGGGTCCATCTTTTGGTGTTTGACTGCTATCAGCTTGTTAACCTCACCTCTGTCTTTTTTCCTTCTGCCCCACATCTGGGTAAACTGATCAGAAAGCCTGGGTACCCCCTCCTTTGGCACCGGTGGGATAGTGAAACCACACAAACCTCTGCCCGCACGTGGAAACCCTCCCTCCAGCCTCCCCCAACCACGGTGCAAACCCCAAGTCAGTCTCCTTCCTCCGCTGCCTCAAGCCATTTCACGTCAGCTGGGGTTTCTCCTCTGTCCTCCCCCAGAAGACCTCGTTATGTAAGTAATAAACCTCACACCCTCTTGATTATGCGATGTCATCAATACGGACATTCAAACCAAATTTGGGCTGGTGGTTCATTTTGTTTCTCTAGGATGGACCCTACGGGGAAGAAGAGGGGTCGTTTGCCTTCCCGATAGATACTTTTTAACTTTAAAAATTGTTGATAATGAATAAATACTACCTTTGTAACTTAGAAGTTATCTTTTTTCATTAAAATAAGCAACGCTAAAGTGGTTCTAACAGACGCAGCCCTGTCCTCAGCCTGCTCTCAATCTTAGTGCCTGAAGAGCCCCCTCCCCGGGGTGGTGTGGGCGTCCTGCAACGCTATGGACGGACAGTGGTCACTCAGACATCTCTTGCCTGGACTTCTCTTCCAGGAGCTTCCATCCAGAAAACCTATGCCTTGCTCTCATGCAGGCTGCAGAGCTTCACCAAGTATGAGATGAGTCTGATCAACTTTGTGGCTCCAGGCCCTTTGGTCATGTAACAAGTGTGGGAACTGATTTCCAAATGCAGCAAAAATTATTAAAGCTCCATTATTCATGGCGGCACTAATTATTTTCTCCACACCCCCTCCTCTCTGTCAGACCCGGGTCCCACCTTCCGATGGAATACAGCACTCAGTGCACAGACAGCCCCAGAGGTGAAGATTAAAAATTAAAGACCAGTTGATGATAATTGCATGATAACTTTATTGACCAAGCTCAAACCCAAGGTATCTGTGCAGGGGAGGCGGGCACGGCAGAGCCCTTCCCGCGTCTCCACGGTATTTGCCGTTCACAGATACACACGCCCGGCTCCCATCCCTCACTGCCCCCCCCCCAGACGCTTTGGGTGGGGGTCTGTTTCATTAAAAAGCACGCCTTTAAGGTCTGAGACTCACCTCGGGAGGGTGTCACACAGCCCAGGGGCTCCCCGCTCCTTCCTGTCCTGACCGCGGCCCCATCCGCATCAGGTGTTATTTGGATGTTACCAAGGATAACAGGGTCAGCTCTCGGAGCTTGCTTGCTCGGTAGCGGGGAAAATCCAAGGCGCCACCGGTACTGAAATGTTGGAGAAAGCGTCTCCCCGGGGATGGGAGTGAAGATTAATCAGGGAAGCTTGATGCGACACTCAGTTGTCGTACCTTTTTTCCTTGAACAATATCCTTTGCGCTGCCTACACGGTCGGTCAGAAGGGTAGCCGCGTGCTTCCCTTCCTGAGGGAGGCGAGACATTTTTACACATTTTGTTAACTTCAGAACACGTTTTGGTCGTGAGAGGCTCCAAGCAAAATGGAGGGGCCACGAAAGAGGCCACAGCTGGGAGTGACGGCTTGGCAGGAGCCTGGTGGCAAACGCCTCCTCACAGTCGAGTGTTTCAATCTGCTGTCTCAGACTAACCCGGGAAAGTCACCCACCACTCAGCAGCAACACTGGCGGAGCTGAGTGGTTTGTAACGACAAGGATGCCCGCTCCTGATTCTTCTCCATCACGCACCCACTGGCTGACAGACCCCCACGGCCGCCCCGGACACCGTGCTGCGTCCCTGCAGGGCTCTGTCGGAACATTGGTGGGATCATGAGTGGGGGGACCGCAGGTGGATTGGAGGCTCCCGTACCTGCTCGAGAACTTGGGGGGAACGCCTGGGAAACCAATAGCTTTAAATATTCAGTTCAAGAGACAGGTGAGGCAGAAAGCTCCTTTGACAAATAACTGTACGTCTTTTGCGAGTACTCAGTCAAAACTCTCGCAAACCAAGCCTAAAATCTAACTCTGCAATTGAAAAATAAAATGTCGGGCGCCTGGGGGGCTCAGTGAGTTGAGCGTCAGACTTCAGCTCAGGTCACGATCTCGCGGTTCGTGGGTTCAAGCCCCACGTCGGGCTCTGGGCTGATGGCTCGGAGCCTGGAGCCTGCTTCGGATTCTGGGTCTCCCTCTCTCTCTGCCCCTCCCCTGCTCTGTCTCTCTCTCTCTCTCTCTCTCTTTCTCTCTCTCCCAAAAATAAATGTTACAAAATATTTTAAACATTTTTGAAAAATGAAACACAAATTGCTTCACGACCTTGTGAGGGTGTCGGTTAATTAAGGACATTGATCAGGCAGCAGGACCTGAACCCTGAAACTTGGAGCGGGGACGTGTGGCCAGGATCCCATGAGGCTGTAAAAATCAATGCCCCTAATTCTGCCCAAACCGCTCTGATACTGAATGTAGCCCTTCTTCCCCCGTCTGAGGGGGTCAGTCTCCCCTTGCCTGGAAAACACGCAAGCACAGCTCAGACGTTGACCTTCAGGGGACGCCGACCCACCTGACACCCACACCCACGCTCTCTCATTGTTTCCACAGCCATAATTCGAGTCCGGGCAGGTCTGGGGCCTCGGGGGGTCAGCGGGGACAGAGGTAGCTGGATGTAGAGGGAGTGAGGACAAACTGTGATTCCTTGCGACACACCCATGTGCACCAAAAGAATTGCAAGAGTTTGCCAATTTATATGGACAGAAACTACAGAATGATTGGAGACGGCTCTCAGGATGCTGCCTCTGGGTAGAAGAAACATACGCTGAGAATTGAACTCATGAGTTCGCATGCATGCCGCAGAATTGCGTGGCATTGACTCAAGCCACAGGGAGTGGTTCCAGCTGCCTGTGCAGGTGGTTAACTGAAACTGTGACCCAAAGGTCCTCTGCGGGGAACTGAGCTGAGATTCTAGAACTTCTTTAGTAGCTTGTAGAGAAAGGCATCCAGTGACAGGGAGCTGGGATGCTGAGACCTGCACCACCACCCCCCACCAGGGTGCCCCGTGGACCAGACTGTCCGTTGAGGGCACCTCCATGGGACAGGCATACACATGCCTCCCGAGGGGTTCTGCGGTGGCTGGCCCACGGCTGAAGGGACAGCGGGGTGTGACAGATCTTACCCCGGGTCAAGGGAAGCATGACCACTCTGAGTAGGGAGGGGTGACCTGGAACGTCCCCAGGTGGGGGCAAGGTGATGATGGTCCTCGCAGGAACAGAGCTGTTGTGCACCTGCTGACGGCCCCCTGATTCTCAGCTGTCGAAAGGCTCTAGGCACACGGTTTGGAAGGCAGAGGGGAGGCAGCTGTCGTTGCCCTCAGCGTTCAGACGGGGTCACGGGCAAATACAGGTGTGTTTTGTGGAACTCCTCCTTGTCCGCAGCCTCCCCTGTCCCATGTCCACTTTGTCACCCTGACTGCTGGTCATCCTGGGCCAACATGTCCGGCCGCCGAGGTGGCCAGCCACGTCTGACCACAGAGGGGAACGTGGAGGCATGTATGGGAAGCCACGACCCCTGTGGACGTACAGTCCAGTGTCTGCTGCTGGGCGCCAGGATGTGAGACCTTCGGGGAGCCTGGGGTGGGATGCATGTTTCTGCATGTGTAATTGGGGGAATGGTGTCTGTGGCCAGCAGAATGCTAAGATGACTGCCACACGTGGGTCCCACCTTTATGCATCCTGCCCCCTGAATGAAGGTGGCCCCTGGCCAGTGGAGGAGAGCAAAGCAGGTGGGAAGTCAGTCCCCTGGTCATGTTATATTACATGTTATATTACAGGCTGATTAGAAGATGGGAACGGAAGTTTCTCGGGCTGTTTCAGGGCCTGGAAGGACCATGTGGGGGGAACCCCTGGTAGCTGAGAGCGGTCTCGGCCAACAGCCAGTGAGAGGGTCCTATAAGCACAAGGAACTGAACTCTTCCAACAGCCATGTGACAGAAGAGATGGGAGCTCCCAAAAGGTGCCCCGGCCCAGCACCTGGACAGCAGCCTGTGTGGCCCTGCGTGGACACCCCGCGTGGAGGGCCTGCTTAGACGCCCTGCACTGACGGCCTGGTCTGGACGCCCTGTGTGGACGGGCCTGCCTGGATGGGCCTTCACAGACAGCCCGGCATGGATGCCCTGTGTGGGTGGCCCAGCGTGGAGGTGAGGTGGCCCAGCCCTCGGGAGGTGAGTTGAGGATGTGTGTTGTGGTAAAGCCTCTAATTGTGTGGTTACTTGCTACCCAGTAATACAGGGCTTGCGCCACGGGCCCGGTGCTGGGCACCTAGCGTTCAGAAAAAAAAGATTCAAAAATGGATATGATGCTATCGTCAGCAAGGAACATCCCGTGAAATACGTGGGGGAATGGTGAAGCTCGTTAAAGGTCTCCTCCAGTTCCATGGGCTCGAGCATCCAGCAGTGACCGGCCTTCCTACAGATGGGCAGCAAACGGCTTCAGAAAATGTAAGGGCCAAACTATAGTGCGTCGGCACAAAGTAGCAGAAGGCATAAAAGTCCCGTGTAGGGGATGTTATACGGCATTTTTCAGGAACTAAAATATATAGTAAGTAGTGGGATAGACCCACCTGTGACGCAGATGACCCTACAGGATGGAGGGTCAACTCTTCCGGAGTCTGGTTTTCAGTTTAATGCAATCAGAAACAAAACAAAACAAAAACCCACAGGCCTTTCAATAGATGTTTAAAAAACTGATCCTAAAATTCAAATATAAAAGGAGGGACGCCTGGGGGGCTCAGTCAGTTAAATGTCTGACCCTTGATTTCGGCTCAGGTCATGATCTCAGGGTTCATGAGATCGAGCCCCGTGTCAGGTTCTGCACTGACAGTGTGGAGCCTGCTTGGGATTCTCTCTCTCTCTCTCTCTCTCTCTCTCTCTCTCTCCCTCCCTTGCTCACAGATGTGACTTCTCTCTCTCTCTCAAAATAAAAAAAAAAACACATTTAAAATAACAAATATAAAAGGAAACATAAAGGAATAATCAAAACAGTTGAAAGAAAGAAAGAAGGAGGTTTCCCCAGCCCACCATCAGAACTTATTTTAAATTCGCAGTAACCACCCACTGTGGTCCCAGCCCAAGGAAGGGAGGGCGTCAGTGGAACGAACAAAATCTGGAAACAGAAACGAACGACAGAGGAAACATCATGAATCGGTGAGAAGACGGTGACCCATTCACGAAAGCCTCCCATGGGCAAAAATAAAATGGAATTAGAGCTTTACCTACAGCATACGCCAAGATTGTCGACAAACGAAACCGTAAGACAAAATGAGGTGATGGGGAAGGACTCTTCTAGACGTACCGTGTAGATACGATGAAGTGAAAGATGGGCTAAACTGACTTCTTTACATTTCCGAACATCTCTATGGTCAGAGAAACATCTTTCTGATCCTGGGGGATGTCATTTGCATCGCGCGTCCCTGAGAAAAAGGATTGATACCCACACAACATGTGAAGAGCTGTATGCAAGTCACTAAGAAGAATGTCAACCACGAGCGCCAAACAGGAAACCGCCGTGTCCTCCTACGAGGAAGAGGGAGCCGCCCTTTCCAAACAAATGAGTATTTGAACGCTGATCGTGGCAAACACTCTGGGCTGACAACCCGCATGGGGGACAGTGTGCGTGGTGTGGGGGTCCAGGGCACCGCCGGGCACCAGGGCGTCTGGCAGCTCCAGTTCCGGGTAAGTCCCCCAGGAAGACTCGTACCCGATACATGTCCTGTCCTGACGGTCTCCGCAGTGCGGCCATCACGTCCCGAGAAAGAAACACTGTGGGGGAGCCTGAACAAATGTCCCCGCTCAAATAATCACTTCCTCATCCCCGGGACCTGTGGGCGTCATTGATATGGAAAGAGGAGGGTGTTATTTTATTCAGCAAAGGACGTTATTAAGTTAGAGATCTTGAGAAAAGGGGCTTATTCTGGACCGTCCAGGGGACCCTGAGTGCAACTGCATGTGTCCTGACCAGGGGGTCGGGGCGGGGGGACAGACCACAGACAGGAGGCCGTGGGACCAAGGAGGCAGAGCCTGGGAGGACGTGGCCACAAGCCCAGGAGCCCCTGGGGCCCTCAGAGGCTGGAAGAGGAAGGAAGCACCCAGCCCTGGAGTCCCCGGAGGGAGTTCGTCCCACTGGCACCTTGACGTCTGACTCCTGGCTCCAGACTCCCACCGCTTTAAGCCGACTGGCCTGTGGTGACTTATTACACCGGCCCCGGAGGTGAACACCGTCCTCAGCGCCTCCCAGCCAGCACGGGGATGGCCAAACTCGGGTGGGTATTTTCCCGCACCCCCGCCCCCCATGTTGCATCAGAATTGTAAAAAAAGCCAAGCCCAGTACCTTCTGTCCATCTTCAGGCATACAGGTCATTAACGTAAATAACGTATGTGCCTAGTAAGGGTGTACTTGTGATAAATAAAGGTGCAAGCATGTGGGGACCCCGCACACGGCCGGGAGGGGCCGCCACGGGGGAGCAGACAGTTCTGGCTCTCAGGAGGCACCAGAGGCCCCCCACTCAGTAAGGACTTACTTGCACAAATAAATTAAAAGTCTGATGGCAAATGTGTTTGCTCCTCTAAGGTGGAAAGCTCGTGGCTGCTTATTATCTATCCTCTGATTTTCTTGTCGTTTTATTTTTTGTTTCCAAATCAGAAAAGTCAGGATAAACAATATTAATAATTGCGCCTTCCTTCCAAGCTGATTCATTCCTCCGCAGAGCATTAAAAGCCTCCCACACAGACGTTTTAAAACCACAGCGGCAAGACCCCAGCTTTCTAATTTTGAGGCCGGGGTGTCAGAACGCGAGCCTGTGTCAATTGACATCTCTCTGCCTAATAGTTTGAACCTATTGCTTTTTTAATGTCCTTCTAACGCACCATCCATTTTGCGGTTACGTCCCTGAAAAATCTGATCTCTTATCACCTATTCCCCATTCTTCTTAACTCTTTAATAATGATCCCGGCAATGGCATATCAGAATGGAAATTGCCTCTAAAGAACATTGTAATAAATATATGTCAGGCATATTACACAGGATTTGCTTACTTTTGATTTACAAAGACAACATTTAATCTAAGAACTCGGAGCTCCGAGTGTTCGTCTTGCGCGTCCGAAGCTCGTACGTCAACGCGCAGCAGAGCAGAGTGAACGTCTCCCTCCTCGCCCATTCAAAATCCATCCCTGGCCGTCTGCCTCCCAAACAGGGGGTGCGTGTCAGCACCGCAAATGTGTGTCCTGAGCAAATATTGAGTCTAACCCCTGGCGGCCGCCTCCCTCTGGGCACACGGCATCCGCCGGCGGGTAATTGGGGTCTTGAGGGAGAGCAGCATCTGAGGGGCATCAGCAAACTGGATGGCGGGCGGGGGCCCCGTGAGAGATGAAACCTGGGGGGCGGTTTCTGCATGAGGAGCTGCTCTGTGATGTGCGCAGTCAGGTCCGAATACTGATCGTATTTAGAATATTTGAATGCGAAGAAATTGACGTGAATGTTGTTGAGATGGCGTTTCCAGCATTATCCCCCGGAGAGACCAGGAGAGAGGCCTGGGCTGCAATCACACGTGCACGCCTCTCCGCTTTCCGGAGCGATCCCTGGGCTTCCTCCTAGGTTTTAATCACACAGTACGAAACGTAGAATTTTGAAGACAGAGGGATGTCTGAAGTTATTGACTAATTCCCTCGTTTCACGGAGAAACTGAGGCCAACGGAAGAAACGCCCCTGGAGACCCGCGTTCTCGGGCCTAGAAATCCCTGCAAAGTCGTCGTAACCACAGCCGCCATCGTGGCAAACCACAGCCTTTGCGATCCTGGATTTTTGCAGTAACTTCCTACCCCTTCTCCCTGCCGTCAGGGGCCCCTCGACTCTTACTGCAACCACGAGTGTCCTTCTAAGACCAAAGTCTGCACAGATCTCCTTTGTACTTAAACCTGCCATGGTCCCAAATCATCCCTGACAAGTCACAAATGCGAGCGTGGCCCACAGAGCCCTCGCTCCCGTCCAGCACGCGCCTCCCACCGGCCCGCGGTGCTGGCTGAGCGCCCAGCCGGCCAGACCCACCACGTGCCGGCGTGTCCCCTGCCCTCCTGCATGGCCTGTGCTGATCCCTGCGTCCGGACAGTTTTCCACCCCCACCCCCACTGCTCCCGCCTGAAACGACCCCATTCCCGCCCTGGTCCCACCCCTTCGGTCCGAGGTGTCTTCTCTGATCCCCCAAAGCAGCATCAGGATCAACCTCTGACCGGCATCCCTGCCTCTAGTCAGTCCCCGTCCGTCCCATCCCCCTCCCGTGCTATCAGACACAACGTCCGTCCCTCCTGGCCACAGAGGTAGGCCGTGGCCAAGGCCCATCTTGACGTCCCGTCACAGTCCGGGTTCTGGTCCTTTCCTGGGCTCTCACAGACTTAGGGCAATGGGCTCTCTTTCCCCGGCCTCGGCTTGCTCTGTCTGTGGCCGTGCCTACCTGGGGTGGTCCCTACACTGCTCATGGGGGAGAAAGCAGCCAACACGGAAACATAGGTGGAGCCGGGAGAGGGAGAGGGTCCCTGTGCTGCCCCAGCTGTGAGCCCAACTTCTGTGTTCCCACCGGTCCGTGTTGGGCTTTGTCCCTGTCATCCACTGTCCCCACCACCTGGCTCTTCTCCCTCCAAGACCCCGGAACGGCCTGCCCCGTGTCCCCACGAGAGCGTCACCCGCCATTGTTCTGAGATGGCCCACCCTTCCTCTGCGGGGTGCCTGGTCCACGAGGTGGGCGGTCAGGAAACACTCTCAGAGAAGAAGAGGCACGAGAGAAGGGTGAGGGCGGGGGGCAGGGAGGGAAGGATCTGATAAACACAGATCTGACGACCGCAGCTGGAGGAGACGTCAGGTGTAGCCTGACGTCGCCACGAACCCATCTTACGCCCACCCTGTCCTCAGCCTCCCGCCTGTGAGACGAGGGTCTCAGAATAAACGGCCTGGGACCCTCCCCAGCTCCGGTGCGATTTTATACGACGGGAATGAGCTCATCAGGTGAGCTTTCTGCTGCTGGAGGCGCTCACACAGAGACTGGCTGCCTGCCCGCTGGGGACACGGCAGCCGAGGTTCAAAGTCTGGGTGAGGGCTGGACTGGTTTTTTTTTTAAGCTTATTTATTTTGAGAGAAAGAGCATGAGCAGCGAGCGGAGGGGCAGAGAGAGAGGGAGAGAGAATCCCAAGCAGGCTCCGTGCTGTCAGCCCGGAGCCCGACGCGAGGCTGGGACTCAGGACCCTGAGACCATGACCCGAGCAGACGAGAGTCGGACGTTCAAGTGACCAAGTCACCCAGGTGCCCCTGGAAACATTTGGAAATCTCTATCTTCCGAGTGGCTAATAGTAATAAATCTGGGCTGACCATTGTCTTTCCGGGCTTCAAGTCCCACAACAGCATCTTTTGAAGGAATAAGTGAGCCGATCTCAGATTCAGGGCCCCGGGAACACGTCTCTGAAGTCGGATGAGGTCATCTCTGGATGTCACCCTCATTCATTCCGGCAGCAGGAACGGGGTCCACTCCTGAGACGCAGGGTGGGGGGCAAACCAGACACGAGCGGGGCCTCTGGGGAACGCCCCGTCCCGGGCTGGGTGAGGCAGCCCTCACAGGCGAGGGAAGGAAAAAGGACTCGGCACCTCCCTGCCCTTTCCGCCTCTGCTGACCTTGCCTCTTCCCTGAAATCAAAGAGTTTTTCTGCCAGGAGTCTCTCCACCTGATTCTGTAAAATTTGGGGGGAAGATAAGATTAGCTGCAGAGAAGTCTAATGTAATGACAATTGGATTTAAAAATCAATAAAAGAGGCAGTAGATTTTTACAGGGGATTAAAGTTCCAGAGCACAGTTACCCAAATACCCAGGCTCTGAGCAGCCTGCATGGTGATCAGCTTGCATCCCCACACCCGGCCTTCTTGGGCTTGGAGCTTCGTGTCACGTGCACAGACCCCCACCTCCCGGCTACCACACACGGAGCAGAGGGTCTGCGGCATTCAGGGGTCCCGAGGACCCTGCCCGGGAGGGTGTCGAGCTGTGCACAACGGATGGCCGATTTAAGATGTGGGGTGCCGATCGAAAGGGTCACCTCTAAACCACACCGGGTGGGACCCCCCCCCCCCACCCCGCCGTGGAGAGACTCCAGCTGGAGTCTCCAGTCTTCCAGCTCTCCAACTGGAAAGGGCAAGGCGTAAAACACCCGCCCCACGACTTTTGATGAAATGGTTGTTGCCCTCACTTGGTCTTTGCGTGGATGGACACACCAAGGGACTCTGGTCACGAGTGCTCGGCTTTGCCTCGGATTCTGGTATACAGCTGGTGCTTTGAGCTCAAGTTGAAAGTGGACGCCTCCAGGAGGCGATGGAGGACCTGCCACTGACCGTAGGTGCTCTCCTGACACTGACAGTGGCCGACATCTCTACAGCTGTCCAAGGCTCAGACAGCTTTCTCGCACGTTAGCTCACAGAATTCTCCCACGGCCGTGTGAGTAAATTGAATTACAGTCACGACTCTGGCCACGTGTGCGGCCACGGACTGTCTTCCTCCGCAGCCAAGGCGTCTGGTGCCCCTGAGCCCAGTGGGAGGCGGCCCCTGAGAGGTGCTTCCGGTCCCCCAGGAAGGGTGAGGCTGGAGAGAGTGCACCCCCCACACCTGAACATGGGTAGGACCAACACGTAACCTAAAGGAAGCAGAGGAGGGAAACCAGGCCAGAGGAGAAAGTGAGGGTCCGCGGGGCCGGCTCCTGTGCGGCATTGTCTCGGGGTGTCTGCAGGCCAAGGAGGTTGTGAAGCAGGGGTGTGGCCCGTGTCCTCCGCTCACGCCGCAATCCCGGGGGCCCCGGATCTCACTGGCGATCAAAGGACGAAACCTCGCCACGCAAAGCTGGGGCCAGGAGCACCTGCCCACTCGCCCAGCCACCGCCTCGTCTCCTGTCCGCCCGCTACAGGCAGTCAAGCGGCCTCCTGGAAACCACAGAAAGACTTCAAAATCAAACCTTTCCCTGGAGAGGTGGGCTCGCGCCTGCCTCCAGCTTCATTAATCGGCGAGAACGCGCGGACTCCTTCCCAGGCCAATTATTCCTGTCTGAACTTCAAACACCGAGCAACAAAAATTAATTCAATGGGAACCAGCTTGAAACTCGATCACACCGCCACGAAATACGCCACTGCTCTGAGATCAATAACACTTAACCCAGGGCGTTTCAGCCACTCCGACGGGGGTGGGGAGGCACCCTGCCCTCTGCGGCGGGTCTGGTGGGGCCGCGATGACCCGGACGTACGGCGGCCACCCCAGGAAGTGAGGACAGCGGTTTCCACGGGAAACAGACCAGCCCGATGGGGTGTGTCCATGTCCCTCCTCCAGCCGCTGGGAGGAGGGACAGTTACCACTGTGGAGCACTGCTTTACACACAAGTTCTTTCTCCCCTTGAAGCAGTTACAGATCACACCTTAGAAGGGTGCCTGGGTGGCTCAGTCGGCTAAGCGTCCGACTTCAGCTCAGGTCACGATCTCGCAGTTCGTGGGTTCAAGCCCCGCATCGGGCTCTGTACTGACAGCTCAGAGCCTGGAGCCTGTTTCAGATTCTGTGTCTCCCTCTCTCTCACTGACCCACCCCGTTCATGCTCTCTCTCTGTCTCAAAAATAAATAAACATTAAAAAAAAATTTTTTTTAATCAACTCATTCAAGGCACCCGGGTGGCTCAGTCGGTTGGGTGGCCACTTCGGCTCAGGTCATGATCTCATAGCCCATGAGTCCATGGGTTCGAGCCCCACGTCGGGATCTGTGCTGACAGCTCAGAGCCTGGAGCCTGCTTTGGATTCTGTGTCTCCCTCTCTCTCTGCACCTCTCCCACTCATGTTCTCTCTCTCTCTCTCTCTCTCTCTCTCTCTCTCTCTCAAAAACAAACATTAAAAAATGTTTACAAATCACACCTTAGAAAAATGCCGTAACAGGACAAAATGTCTGGAAAATCCTGGAACAAGTAACGCAGGGATCCATCTAACTGTGGGACACAGATCATTTTCTATCTCGTACCATCCTTCCCAAGTGATCTCTGGAGTCCTGCCTGGTGGCCACAAGGACTGCTCCCCTGCCCACACTTGCTCTGCTCACCATCGGGCCCCAGGCATGCCGCTCCCTTTAGCCATGTGACCGTGAGCCACAAGACAGGGTGTGTAGAAAGTGCAGAAGGGTTTTGAGCGGTTCCAGCAGTGAGCTGCCCATCCCACAGCAACAGAGGAAGTAGGTGTGTGTTCAAGCACTGCTGAGTCCACCTGAGCACGTGCCCCAGTCTTCTTGTGACAGGTTATTCTGTCAACTTGCCTGGGCCACCACTCCCAGATTTTGGGTCAAACATTTTTCTGGGTGTTTCTGTGAAGATGCTTTTTGGAGGAGATTAACACTGAAAATGGTGAGCTTTGAGTAAAGCAGTCCCCTCCCTACCCTGACATGGGTGGGCCTCATCTAATTAGTTGAAGTCCTGGAGAGACCAGAGGCTATCCTCCCCAGGCAGGAAGGACTCCTGCCAGCAGACAGCCTGTGGACACGACAGTGCTTCCCTGGGTCTCCTTCCCGCTGTCCACCCTGCAGATTTCATATTCATCAGCCCCCACCACTGTGTGAGGCCATTTTCTAAAGTCTTTCTCTCTCCCTTGATGGATAGATAGATGAGAGAGAGAAAGAGAGAGAGATACATAGATAGATACATAGATAGATACATAGATGATGATGATGATGATAGGTAGATAAGTAGATAGATAGATAGATAGATAGATAAGTAGAGAGATAGATAGATAGACAGACAGATAAATAGATAGACAGATAGATTGATAGGAGATCCTTAAATGTGACCCCACTGGTTTTCAGTCATGTAACACCCCATGTGGGGGACATTCTGAGTGTCACAGGGACTGGGAGCTCCTGGCCGGGGCTGGAGGTAGAAACATCCTGCACTGCACGATGGGCATATCCCGCCCAAAGCGCCTGGATGCGCTGGGCAAGCAGTGTGGGGTGGACGGTGGGACAGGCCAGAGAACAACAGGCATCTGGGGGGACGGCTAGGCTTTCTCTCCAGGACCCACGTGACTGTGTCAACCATCCTCCTGGGAGGAAAGATGTCGGAAAGGAAGTCTCCGATAATTGTGAGATGGGGCTCAGAATCACGTGAGCGGGAGGACCCTGGAGGAGGCACCCCAGGGTGGAGCACCGGAGTCCAGGTGAGAGCTCAGAGGGGCCACTGGGGGACGCGGCGCCGAGGGAGTGAGAGCCTCCAGAAGGGGCGTAAGAAGGACGGTGTGATCAGCAGGCATGGCGGGGGGCACGGGAGGCGGGGTCAAAGCCAACAGCAGCTCAGTTACCCGGCTACATACGCACCAGTGAAAGGCGGTTCCTTTCACTGAGAAAAACAATCAGCACAAGAGATGGAACAAGTTTGGGGGAAACACAGGTTTGTTTTGGGGACGTGTGAAGCTGAGTCTAGAAATACCTGTTTCTCGAGGAGGAATCCAGGCTGGGCACGTCGGCAGGGGAGCGACTGTGCACCTGGTGTGTGTGAACGTCCACAGGTCACTCCAGAACCTCTGTGTCTCCAAACCGCACGGGAGCAGTGGGACACAGGAGCGGCACGTTTTCTCCCCTTCACAGAGCTTTCCAGCAAGAGTCTTGGGTTTATCTGATTTTGTTTGTGTTTTTGTTTTTGTTGAGCGCCTGGGTGGGCAAATGTAAGCAGGTGCCCCTCAGACTTGCTGCATAAAGAAGAGGGCCTGGAGGTCACGGGAGGGGGAGGGTCTGGAGGTCACGGGAGGGGGAGGGGGAGGTTCTGGAGGTCAGGGGAGGGGGAGGTTCTGGAGCTCACAGGGGGAGGAGGGACTGGAGGTCACGGGAGGGGCAGTGTTTGGAGATCACAAGAAGGGGAGGGTTTGGAGGTCACGGGAGGGGGAGGGTCTGGAGGTCAGGGGAGGGGAGGGGGAGGGTCTGGAGGTCAGGGGAAGGGGAGGTTCTGGAGCTCACAGGGGGAGGAGGGACTGGAGGTCACAGGAGGGGCAGTGTTTGGAGGTCACAAGAAGGGGAGGGTTTGGAGGTCATGGGAGGGGGAGGGTCTGGAGGTCAGGGGAGGGGGGGTCTGGAGGTCACGGGAGGGTGTGAGTGGCCCAAGCTGTTGCCAGGCAGTGTCACAGCTTAGAGTTACACCCGTCCGACCGCGGGATGCTGAGGCATGACTCAGGGGCGAGGAGAATGTCCTTGCAAGGGAAGTCAGGAAGGTCAAGTATGGGGAGGGGTTGGAGCCTTGGGCTGAAGGCTGGGCCCAGCAGGCACGGGGGAGGCAGCCGGTCTGGAATGCCCCAGAATGTTCACATGTAGGTCCCAAAGCAGAGAAGGGGGAGCAGCCAGGGGCTCAGGGAAGCAGGTGCTCAGGGAGGGGCGGCCGGTGGCCCCTCCGTGGCATGGCTGGTGTGGCAGGTGCAGTTCCTTCCCCACCTCCAGGGTCGGGTCTCCCCTCTGCAGCTGCAGGGGTGCTCACTGCACCTTGCCGGCCTCACAGGGCTGTGGTGGGCACTCATCTGGGGACGGGGAGGCACCCGGAGGGGAGGGACGCCGGACCAGGATGGTGATTCTCCAGCGGCCAGCACCGCTGTCTCTGTTCCGGGGCCTCCTCGCTGCCTCCAGCATCTCAGGTCTACACGACTGGGGCCAGGCGTTGTTCAGGGGGCACCACACCCTGTTATCATCAGGGAGAAAGCTGATCACAAATTAGATCTGAGGATGTGGAGGCAGCTGAGCAAATTAAGGAACATCCCAGCCATTAAGTGACATGTAATTATTTGAGTACCTACAACGCAAGAACACAGCACAATTGTCACATTTACTTGAGTGTGTTCTAACTTTACTAATGTTTCTGTTTTTATTTCATAGAGAAAAATAGAAGAGAACTAAGATTTACCCTGATGAAAATATTAATATGTTCTTATTTGTATCTGTAGGCTTTCCTCTGGTCTCTAAATATTCAAGAAATGCTGTTTCTAAAACAAACGTGAAAGGTGGGCTCCTGGAAACAGAAGACAAGGAGGAAGAAAGCTGGAGGGCGTGGCCGCTAGGGCATCGGCCAGACTCCGCCCTCGTGCGCAGGCGCCGCTGGCCAGTTGTGCGCGCCAGTGTGAGTGCGGTGCACGCGGCCAGCTCCCCGCTGCCCTGGGAGGAGCGTCTCTCCTGCTCTGGGCCAGACAGCATCTGCAGCTGAATGCCGGAACCTTCTGTGAGGAAGGGAGGCAGGGTCCCCCTCCTGGAAGCGCTTCCCTGCGGTGAAACAGGGAGCTATCCTTCAGCCGCGGTGCTGATGCAGGGGGATGGCCCACACACCGGCGGCGCGGGGCCTCCTCATCGCACATTGCTCTCCCTGCCTCCCTCTGTCCGTCCTCACTTTGAAGTTTGTCCTCACGTGGAAGGAGCTGGAGGAAGAAACAGCTGATCTCCAGGTATATCATATTATGGTCTGAACACACAAATAGGGAAAAAACGTTTGCATCTCTTTCTGTAAGTTATTATCTCAGAATGGAGAGCTGTCTGCGGGGAACCAGGGCGCCCTGGACCGGCTCCGCCCCACATCCCGATGGGGATGACTGAATCAAGGGAAAGACAATCAAGAGGCGGTCATGGGGGCGTACAGACAGAGGGAACCCACGCTCTATGGCTTCCCGGGATTGCGCAGGGACTTAAAAGCCAGCCCTACGTTTCACAAGCCGGTGGGTGCTGGCAAGACAGGAGTGTGCAGAAGAAAAGCCACACCTTCATGTACCCAATAGTACACAGGACATCTATTTTGACTTCACCCGTAGCAGCGTCTCCTCGGCTTGGAAACAAAGAAGTCTTTCTAGAATAAGCATGCACACCTCCCCCGACGCAGAACGAAACCCGCTCAAGGGATCTGTTCTAGCGTGTTGGTGCGGCTTCACTGTGTACATTCAAGAAGCAATTTCTTCTCTCTTCAAAAATAAAAGCCAACACTGTAAATGCCCCTAGCACCTCATTAGAGCCATACTATAAGAATGGGGTTTCCTGGAATAAATACCTTACAAAAGGGATGTGAAGTCAAGATTCAAAGGGAGCATAAGTTGATGTGAGTAAAAATTACAATGTCTTCTCTTCTATACACCAATAATGAAGCAGCAGAAAGAGAAATTGAGGAACCAGCCCCACTTACAATTGCTCCAAAAACAATAAGACACCTAGAAATAAACCGAAGAGGTGGGGCACCTGGGTGACTTACTTGGTTAAGCACCCAATTCTTGATTTCAGCTCAGGTCATGATCTCACAGTTCCTGAGTTCAAGCCCAGCATCATGCTCTGTGCTGGCAGTGCAGAGCCTGCTGGGGATTCTCTCTCTCCCTCTCTCTGCCCCTCTTCCTCTCTCTTTCTCTCTCTCCTCTCTCTCACTCAATAAATAAATAAACTTAAAAAATAAATAAAACTTCTGAATATACATTTACTTTAAAAGAAAATTAATTAAGAGGTGAAAGATTGGGGCGCCTGGGTGGCGTAGTCGGTTAAGCGTCCGACTTTAGCCAGGTCACGATCTCGCGGTCCGTGAGTTCGAGCCCCGCGTCAGGCTCTGGGCTGATGGCTCAGAGCCTGGAGCCTGTTTCCGATTCTGTGTCTCCCTCTCTCTCTGCCCCTCCCCCGTTCATGCTCTGTCTCTCTCTGTCCCAAAAATAAAAATAAACGTTGAAAAAAAAATTTAAAAAAAAAAAAGAGGTGAAAGATCTGTAAACTGAAAACTATGAAACATTGATGAAAGAAATTGAAGAAGACACAAAGAAGTGGAGAAACATTCCACGCTCATGGATTCGAAGAACAAATATTGTTAAAAGTGTCTATACTACCCGAAGCAACCTACACATTTAATGCAATCCCTGTCAACATACCACCAGCATTTTTCAGAGTTAGAACAATTGGTCCTAAAATTTATAGGCAGCCACAGAAGATCCTGAAAAGCCAAAGTCACCCTGAAAAAGAAGATCAAAGCTGGAGGCATCACAATCCCAGATTTCAAACTATATTACAAAGCTACAGTCATGACGACAGTGTGGTACTGGCACAAAAACAAACACACAGATGAATTGAACAGAATAGAAACCCCACAACTATATGATCAACTAATCTTCAACAAAGCAGGAAAGAACATCCAACAGAAAAATGACAGTCTCTTCAGCAAATAGTGCTGGGAAAACTGGACAGTGACATTTAGAAGAATGAACCTGGACCACTTTCTTACACTGTACATAAAAATAAATTCAAAATGGATGAAAGACCTAAATGTGAGACAGGAAGCCATCAAGACCCTCAAGGAGAACACAGGCAGTAATCTCTTCGACAGTGTCCAGAGAAACTTCTTACTCAACACATCTCTGGAGCCAAAGGAGAGAAGAGCAAACATGAACTCCTGGGACCTCATCAAGATAAAAACCTCTGCACGGCAAAGGAAACAATCAACAAAGCTAAAAGGCAACCAACGGAATGGGAAAAGATATTTGCAAATGACAGATCAGATAAAGGGTTAGTATCCAAAATCTATAAAGAACTTATCAAAATCAACACCGAAGAAACAAATAATACAATTAAAACTTGGGCAGAAGACACAAACAGATATTTCTCCAAAGAAGACATCCAGATGGCCAACCGTCACATGAAAAGATATTCAACATCCCTCATCATCAGGGAAACACAAATCAAAACCACAATGAGATACCACCTCACCCCTGTCAGAATGGCTAAAACTAACAACACAGGAAACAACAGGTGTTGGCGAGGATGTGGAGAAAGGGTAGCCCTCTTGCACTGCTGGTGGGAATGCAAACTGGTACAGCCACTCTGGAAAACAGTGAGAAGGTTCCTCAAAAAATTAAAAATAGAACTACCCTATGACCCAGCCAATGCATTACTAGGCATTTATTCAAAGGATACAAAAATACAGATTCGAAGGGATACATGCACCCTGACATTTATTGCAGCATTATTTACAATATACAAAATAGAGGAGCAGTCCAAGTGATGAATGAATAAAGTAGATGTGGCACACACACACGTGCACACACACACACGCACACACACACAAACACAGTGGGATATTGCTCAGCTATCAAAAAGAATAAAATCTTGCCATTTGCAACAACATGGTTGGAACTAGAGTCTATTTTGCTAAGCGAAATAAGTCAGTCATAGAAAGACAAATACCGTATGATTTCACTCGTATGTGGAAGTTACGAAACAAAACAAGCAAGCCAAGAGAAAGCAGAGAGAGAGGAACAGAAAACAGACTCTTAACTATGGAGACACACTGATGGTCACCAGTGGGGAGGTGGGTGGGGGGTGGGGGAAGCAGGTGGTGGGGATTAAGAGTCTCACTTGTGCTGAGCCCCGTTGCGTATGGACATGCTGAGTCACTACGCTGTGCCCGTGAAACTAGTATCACACTGTATGTTAACAAACTGGAATTTAAATACAAACTTTTAAAAAATTACGGTATCTTCTCGCGGTGCTCTCAGTTGGGTGGCTGATTTGGGTCCTGAAATGTCAGTGTTGGTATCTCAGTGTGACCTGGCTAAACGGGGCTCCGCACCGGCCACCATGGCTGCAAGCCGGCCCGCTTGGCCTGGCCTCTCTCGCTATGCTCATCCAGCCCACAGCAGGCCAGTGCCGTTTCCAGCCCTGATGTCAGAGTCCAGCACCAATCTGAGGACACGTGTTTCTCTAAAGAGAGAATGGAGCAGAAAGTGTCCCCGTCACATGCACTCATTGACACAGAGCTGGAAGGTAAACAGGAAAGGGTCTCCCACACTCGCACAACTGAAGGGGTCATGGGGTCCAGACCACCCCTCTCTGACCTTCCGGGTCAGGCCTGTCACCTCCTCATCTGACCACGTCCTATGCTGTCTGTCCAGGCTGCTACATCCGCCCCAGTGCCCTTGCAGATTGGCACCTACTCTCCCTGTTGTGGGCCGTCCTGTGCACAGCAGGTATACAGCAGCGTCCCTGGTCCCGACCCACCAGGCACCAGAAGCAACCCTTTGGCTGCCTCCCCGGGTTTAAACAATCGACAACGTCTCCGGACATTGCTAATGAAACTAGAGGTACAGAGGACAAAGCCACCTCCTGAGAAGCACTGTGTGAGACTGATTTAACCTTCGACCAGATCTTGTGGTAACATAAGGGATCGCCATGTGCATAAACGTGTAACCTGCTGTTCTCCTTATCAAATTGTTTGAATAAAAGCTAGGTAGTGTATGTTCAAGATAAGAAAGGAAATAAAGTGAGCTAAGTAAAACAGATGATAGATGAAAGATAGATGATAGATGATTGAGAGACAGATGATAGATAGATGATTGATAAATGATAGATAGATGATTGATAGATGATAGATACATAGATGATAATAGATAGATGATAGATGGTTGATAGATAAATAGATAGATAGATAGATAGATAGATAGATAGATAATAGATAGATGATTGATAGATAATTGATAGATAGATGATAGATAAATAGATGATAATAGATTATAGATAAAAGATAGATGATTGATAGGTAGATAGATAGATAGATAGATAATAGGTAGATAGACAGCCAGATGATAGATGATTGATAGATGATGGATAGATGATTGATAGATGATAGATACATAGATGATAATAAATAGATGATAGAAAGATGGTTGATAGATAGATAATAGATACATAGATGATAGATACATAGATGAAAATAGATAGATAGATAGATAGATAGATAGATAAATGATAGATAGATGATAGATATGCATAGACAGATGATGGAAGATAAATCATGGATGGATGATGGAAAGATAATAGCTAAACTTTTTTAAAGCTGGTAACAGTGTAAGAAGAAATACAGGTTACTTTTATTATTCCCTTTCTATGTTTGAGAATCTAGGTTTATATTGAAACTTGAAGAAAATTGAAGGACTTTGTACTTTTATGCCCCATTTTGGCCCTGACTTGAACCCTAATTTAACCTAACTACCCTACCTTTGAAACATCTGGAAAATGTCACTTCGCCAGTCCAGGAACATAGAAACTCAGCACTTCTTTGCTAATGTGGGATCTCCCAGGAGAGCAACGACTTGGGCCCACGTGCCGGCCCCTCCCACCGGGCCACCTCCACATGCCTCCAAGACGCCTTCTGATGTCTGCGGCCCAAACACATCCCCTCTTGTTCCGTTGGCCGAAACGACCAATCACGTCCCGGGGAGCACCGATGGGGAGTTGACTCTGACAACGCCTTGTGGGCTGTTGGGTGTGGCCCCTCCTTTCCACCTGGGCCGCTCAGGTGCTCAAACGGTGGTCTTCTCAGGAGGCTCCGGGCTACTGCATCCTGCCTTCCCGTCGCCTGACGCACACACACTTTGCTGCTCTCCCCTCGCTCTTCCGACTAGCGTTCCTGGCCTACTGGCCCATCCGACCATTCCTACAATGGAAATATTAGGCCGACACACGTAATGGCGTATCTTCCAAAATTACCGAGGTGCTCACGATGATGTACTGAAGTGATACACAGAAGCGGGGACTGGAGAGGCAAAATAAAGCATTGTCCGTAAATTCCAGAGGCCGACCCCCCTGGATGGCGAGAAGGTAATACACCAAAGAGCCCAGATCTTAGCGGTTGTTAAATAAGATTCTTTGTGACTTGCAAAGAAAGGGGGGCACCAAGAAGAATTATCAGTGCGTCCGGCACCACAGTAATCTACATGTGTTTATTTAATAAACAGAAGATGGCTTTATTATACACATTTGATTTCCATATGCAGCCGTCTTCTTATCTGTCACTTGTATCTAAGCAGGGCACTTTATACGGATCTGGAAATGAAAAATTCAGCACAGGGCACAGGAAACTCATTTAATGTCGAGTGCAGTCAAAATCAAGATTTCTTTATTTGTAGTAACAACGCTGTTAAATCAGAAAATTACTCTCCCTTTCTGCATGTCCTTCTTCCTTCACAATTCAGCTGTTTGATCATAAATTGTCGGGCGCAGTGACTGTCTCCAGCACTTTCCACACCGGCCAAGACAGATTAAAACTCCGGCACACCACCGGCCGGCCTCGGCATACCATTAGCATATATATGAGATTTGAGACATTTTCTAATATTCTCTAGCAGAACTCATCTGTCAGCCAGGTGATGAATTATAAAAACTCTTAGCTTGTTTAGGAAATAAAAGGGAGGAGGGAGAGAGAAGACGGGAAGACGGAAGGGAGGACTCGGATCCACCTTCTCTTTCCACCCTGGGACCAGCAAAGGGCTCAGGACCCGCGTCGACACCACCGAGGAGAGGGGCATCCGAGACCCGCCCGCCCCAAGCGAGTCCCCCGCCCCAGGCCGGGGCCTCAGGGACGCCGTCCCCGCGGGACCTGGGAGAGGTCTAGTGTGTGAGTCTCGGGGTTAATAAAACTTGAAGTGTGGATTCAAGGCTTCGGGACTGGACCCAGTAAGACGCAGTGCTGTGTCCACTGGGTTACCGCAGCACGCAGAAGTCAGAACACCTTCTGGGAAGAACGTGGACCAGTGCGTGGGTTTTGTCTTCTTTTCCACGGCCCCGCTCCGCAGCCTGGCCGTGTTCACGGACTTGGTCAATGCCCGGAGCGCATCTGCGGAACAAAGTTGAAAACTGTGCCTGGCGCATTTTATTTTTAGGATCACAGTTCCAAACAATAGGTCTTATTTTCTTTTCCCCCTGAATTTGATGTAAAGATTTGGAAAAGTCTTAATCTGTCCGGCCCCTATGGCCACATTCCACTGAGGGGGTGGCTTACCCACAACGGAAATGTATCACTCAGCGTGGGGGCTGGGTAAGGGCCTCGCCTGGGTCACGGCCTCTCGTTGTGCCCCCACAGCTGGGTCAGGACTCCAGCATAGGGTGGGGGGTGAGGGGCACATTCAGGCCACAGCAAGTCTCTGATGACCACGGGAGATGTTCAGAACCTGTCCAACCTGAGTTTCTAAAACTAACTATTGGAGCATCGGGACTTCTCGGGCCAACTGTCACGGACGGGAGCCCAGGGCCAGGCCCCCCTTCCTTGGGAGCCCTGCCCCCTCACACTGCAGCTGCCGACAGGCCCCCAGAGGGCCTTGTGGGTTAGTACCTGGGTCCTCCTGGGTCTGTCGTCCCCCCACGGGACACTCGTCGGCCACAAGGCCTGCCCTGTGAGCTTGATTTATCCCAGAAGCCATGGCTCACCCACTACTCCATGGGGGCCATCACCCTGGGTGCAATTCTCTGGAAGCATCCATGGTCCTGTCCTCTGTGGTTTGTGCGCACTGAGTTCTCATCACTCGTGCAGCGACCGTCACACGGCGTTCCACTCTTTGTTCACGTTTCTGTCTTTATTAAAAGGAAGCCCTTTGGAAAGGGCCCCACACCCCCCACGAGGCACACACGGACTGTGGCCCAGGAGGTCCTCTGAGGAAAGGGCCGGATGTGCTGGCGATACCCCAGCAGGGCTCAGGACGGTGCCTGGCTGTCATAGGTGGGAGGGGCAGACGGCCCCCGCACACGTGCACAGCATGCACAGGGGCACACGGACGTGCTTGCACATGCGTGTGGGTGCCTCCAAGCGTGCAGGCAACGTCAACCGATGCCTAAGTAGAGGGCATTTTGGAAACGACGTGTACTTTAAACTGCAGGGAGCAGACGGCAGAGGCTTGTACCCGCAGTCCCCCCGGCCGCGGCCAGCGGGGAACCAGCCTCCAATCACTTCCTTCCACTGAAATGAAAAATGAAAGCAATGCACAGAAAAGAGTGCTTTACCATTTTGACAAAAAGGTAAAAACCTCCTGAGGAAAATAGCCCAAGGTCGGCAAAACACCCCAGAGAGATATTAATTGATTAGGCATCTCATCTGATGGACTGTAGTTCCACTTGGGTGCATGAATTCAGGAGACCCCAGAACTCGGGGCAGGGCGCCGGGCTGGCCCCCGCCCTGCCCCCGGCCACGGTGATGCTCTGACACCACCTCCTTCTTCCTCCCAAGGTCACTGATGAGCTGACATGAAATTCCCGGGAATCCTCCGCGAACCAAGGAAACAGTGGGCGTTTCCTGATCTCCGCAGGGGAAGCGCCATCCGCGAGGTCTGGAGTCGGGGTCTCGGTGGTTAAAGCGCAGGAGGGCAGCTCCCGCCAGCGGGGCGACCTCTGTGAGCGGGGCCGAGTGGGCCCCCTGCTTTGGGGGGGGTTCTTCTGACCCCCAGGGGCCGCCCCGGGACAGGAAGGGCGCTCCCCCCCACCAGCCGCACAGCGGGCCCCAGGTCTGTCCAGCACCGTGCCCAGATGAGCCTACTCCTGCCACGTCTGAGCAGACAACCCTGAGCGTGTCCCCAGACAGCACCCTCTTCCCCATGCTCCTCACCAGACGTGCGATGTCTTCCCCCACCCGCTAGATGTGATGTGTCAGCCGCACCGTCACAGACCCGTCCAGCTTCTTGATGGAATCCAGCCCAGAGCAGCGTTCCCTCCCCAGAGCCACACGACACAAGCCACATCCTGAAACGAGGTCCCCATTCCAGAGAGTCTGTGTCCCCCGCTGTGCGTGGCCTCCTGCTGCCACGAGCCCCAGAGCCAGGCCATCACACCGCAGGTGAGCCCGCGGGTTTGGGCGGGAGTCATTTCACGCCATGTAGAGTAGAAAACCACAACCACGAGCGGCGTGGTCACGACAGCGGACGCTTCAAATCGCACGGACTGACGTTCCGACCTCACTCAGGGTGGGGGCGCTTGGTTGAGCATCCGACGCTTGATTTCGGTTCGGGTCATGATCTCATGGTTCCTGAGTTCGAGCCCCAGCTTGGGCCCTTCTGTGCTGACAGTGCGGAACCTGCTTGGGATTCCGTGTCCCCGCCTTCCTGCCACTCCCTGCTCCCACTGTCTCTGTCTCTCTCCACATAAACAAATAAACTAAAAAACAATCACTCAGGGCTGTCAGCCGGCTGTGAGCACAGCCACAGCGAGCTCCGTGAAGAGCCGCCTGGACGTACTGTCCCGACACTGCCAGAGGGATTTTCCTCCGTCCGAACCCCCAAGTCCAGCGAAGTCTTGGGACACGTTGACCTAACTGTCGAATGTTCTTTTTTGTTTAGGTGCCAAACTGACTTGTAAAAGGAAAAATGAGGCAGCACAGAAACATCCGTGAATCTGAAAACAACCCAACTGAAGGCACCAGCCGCCCCCAACTTTATTTTCCCAGAGGGTTGGAGGTCCTCACACCGTCCGGTCCATAGATTCGCATCCACCCCTCCCGGTGGAGGAGACCACGGACAAGGCACCTGTCAGAATGCGAAGATGTGGAAGCAGCCCTTCCCTGTGGGAGCTCAGGCCCCCTGGACACCAGAGGCGTCTGCGGGGACAGGCAGACCAGGAGGGAGGGGACAAACCTGCTTGAGCTCAGGACACCAGATGTTCGACGGAAGAACAGGGAGCCGCCCGCGCCCTCACACGTCCTGTTGCGGTGGCTTGCGAGGCACAGGGACGTCAGGATTCATTTCCAGAGGCCCGAAGTCCCAACATCCTGAGGGACAGACACCCAGTGACTTCAGCCAGCCTTGCTTCTGGGGGTGCGAGGCAGGGGTGTTCTGGAAGGCTCCGCTGTGTCCTGTGTCCGGCCCGAACTCCCACTGTGGCTCTTTCCACCACCTCGCCAAAAGCCTTCCCGCCACGAGGACAGCCAGGAGAAGGCTCTCAGCCTACCGAAACCCCAGAAGCTTGGGGGTGATGCGGGCAGAGCCTCAGCACAGCAGGGCTGGGCACGGCGGCCGCGTAGGAGCTCAGCCTCACGACCTCCTGGCGGTGCCATGGGGGCGGCCTCCTGGGGCCCAGCTGTCCTCCGCTCTGTCCCAGGAGCGATTCTGCTCCCCCGAGGGAACCCCCTGCCTGTGCCCCATCCTGGGACTTCGCCCCCTGTGGGCCAGGCGCTGAGAAAGCAAGGCCTTCTCCACCCCCCACCCTCAATCCTACCTACAGCTCCAAAACGGGCCTCTCTACAGCGTGACCGAGAGGGCCTGTGTCCTCCAGGGAACGCCCAGCCCGTGGCTGCGTGTCTGGCTCGTCTCCACCCCCAGCACAGTCCTCAGGGAAAAATTAGCTCCTTCTGCGCATTTCTGAGCTACTCCCTTTGAACGTCTGCCCCAGAGGCCCCAGCGGCTCGGCAGGGAGATGGGGTGGGTGGACCCCGCAGGGACTGCAAGCAGGGCCCCCAAGGCCTCGTGGCCAAGCCGAGCGTCTCCCCTGCTTCCGGACGAGAACTCACACGTGTATGCGGTTAACGGCGATTTTCTGAGGCCGTGCGGAATCACTCACGTCTAGAAAAAGAAGAGTCGCACTTGCAGTGACATTTGCTCGCAGACCGCTCAGGCCTTCCCAGTTTCCACCTCTCGACTCCAGAATCAGGCCTCGTCTCTGTCAGAGGTCCTTCCAGAGCCCGTGCGTCTGTGGCGGTGAGTTGAAATGTTTCTGCATAAGTAGCCAGCGGCGCTCAGACCCCCAAAGCGTCCGTGCCCTCTCGCTGGCAAGCTTTCCCGTGTGCCGAGGTCGGGCTTCAGCAACTCTACCTTCACAGTCACAAGAGCAAGGCACCGCCGTGCGGGGAGGCCAGCGGGACACTATAACGTAGCTCCTTCACGGCCTGACTCCGGTCCAGCTACAAGGACGCTCGCTGGGCCTGGATGCGGGCGGGAGCTGGGCCAGGAGCGCGTGGCCCCCAGGGGCACCCGTGTCCGACTCTCCCAAGGCAGACGGAGGCCGGGGGCCCGTTCCCTGCCCCTCAGCAGCTGCGCAGTCATTTCATGGGTGCATGAGCCCCGGGCGTCGCCTTAGGGGTGTGACCCAGCTCCCCCCTCCCGCTTGATTCGGCTCCCTGAAGTCAAGAGACAGAGTGCCTGTGGGAGAGGTTACACATTTTCCTTCCGTTCGTGCTGACACTCACACATTCCGGAAGGTCCTAGCCAGCCATACGTGCGAAGTCAGCAACGGGTGGCCATCAAGGCTCCGGGACGTCCCCCGGGTGCTCCGGCAGTGAGCCCCTGCCCTCCAAACCCCTCGCCAAATATAAGACGAGCCGGATTAAAATGGCCGTGACACAGCCCCATCAGCAGGCAAGGCCCTCGGCGGCCACTCGGATGGAAGTGTGACCCCGGGACTCCTCGGCCAGCCTGAGTCCCCGTGAGGACAGCAGCGCCCCACACGGGGGGAAACGGGGCGTCTCCTGTGACAAAGCACCTCAGCGTGAACATGGGAACAGAGGCCCTGTGCGTTTTCTTGGGGATCTGCCCAGAGTACCTCTGAGGGAAGAAACTGTGTTTTTTTGGAGACACAGTTAAACCCTCAGGGTAGGAGGTGAGCCTGCAGCCGTGTGTGGGGACGTCGGTGACCGGCAGCGGGCGGGTCTTAAGGCTCACAGGTGAGAATCACGTTGTCACAGAGCCGCTCTGGGCGGGGGAGGGGACCCGGGCAGGGGCAGCTCTCGACCTTTTCCCAGACTCCTGTTACCAGGCACGTTCCCCGTTCTCGAGAACAGACCCCGGGGAACACCGGGGCTGGGATCGTGGGGCACACACGTCAGTGGATGGCGTGGGGGGGCAGGGGGGGGACAAGTTTGAGGGGCGAATCACATGGCAAGCAAAGGGGACTTGGGGCGAGGAGGAGCCGCGGTGTCCTCGCTAGGAGGTGACATCTGAGCAGACAGGAGGGAGCAGGAAGGGGACGTCGGGAGAGCCGGATGGAGGGGAGAGGAAGGGCTGCGGGTGGGGGCTGCGGGCCTGGTGCTCACCAGAGGGGCGGGGCTCTTCCCTGACCCCAGGGACTCAGGCTGCCGACAGGAGGGGGGGCGGGGACGGACCCGCACAGAGGACCAGCGGCCGGGCTGGGGTGCCCCTTGAGCGCCTGAGAGCAGGCAGCTGGGATGCAGACTCTGGGGTGTGTGACCTGTCCTGTCGGGGAGGGAGCCGTCTGGTGCACAGGTGGGCGGGTGAAGGCTCCGCCCCCGGGGCGGCGTCGGAGGACGTCTGAGTCCTTGGGAGGGGCCCCTGGCGGGACCACTTATTCCAGCCGAAAACAGTGAACATCTGTCGAGGATCTGGTGAGTGAGCAATGTGGTGACCTCCCAGTTCCGTGGCCACTCCTGCGTGCTGCGATCGGCCGCTGGGGACGCGTCTGCAGACCCCGCACGGCTTGTCCACGAGGAGCCACAGCCGCGGGCGCCGACGGCGGGCCCAGCACCACGCGCCCGAGGCCCTTGGAGCAGTATCTCCCGGTGGGGACGGCGTGGGCGTGGCGCGTCCCTCCCGGGGTTGCCACCGGCTTCAGTGAGGCCTCGCACACCAGTGCGCCCTCCCCTGACGTCACTCAACCTTGGAGCACCGGGCTCTTTCCAGCTCTTCTGGGTTCTTCCATGTTTCCATTTGATTACTGCTGTTTCCCCCAAAACAGGGCCGGCCACCCGGACACGACAGGCCCAGACACCAGCAGTCCAGGCTGCTCCGCAACGTGGCTTGGTTGTAGGCCCACAGTTTGCGGGCACTTTGACCTCACAACGGTGACAACTGGATAATTTGTTTGAGAACAGAAAGTGAGACTGCACCTGAGTTCTTCTTCTCCCCGGCGGGGCTCTATTAGGCACCACTGTGTATCCCAAGTATTAGGCACCACTGTTCATCCCCGGTATTAGGCACCACTGTTCCTCCCCACTATTAGGCACCACTGTTCATCCCCAGTATTAGGCACCACTGTTTATCCCAAGTATTAGGCACCACTGTTTATCCCCCGTATTAGGCACCACTGTTTATCCCCAGTATTAGGCACCACTGTTCATCCCCAGTATTAGGCACCACTGTGTATCCCAAGTATTAGGCACCACTGTGTGTCCCAAGGATGAAAATACAAAGGCAACAGCAAAGGCCTTCCTAGCACCTTCTTTCCAGACCTCCACATCCCCTTGCCCTGGTCCCCTCCCTGCGCCCTCAGCTCCAGGCCGGAAACTGCCCCTCGGTCCAGGTCCTGCTTTCTCCCCGTGGCTGTGTGACCCCTGCTGGTGTGCTGGTACCCTGTGATGGGTTTGTGTGTCTAAAGGGCAGTTTTATGTCTCTCTTTGCCCTTGAAGCCCTCCAGGGGCCAAACGGAGCCCACAGTCCTCAGACCCAAGTTCAAAGTCCCCACAACCAAGGCCCAACTTGCGTCCAGAACCTCACTGTCCACCGTCCACTGCTGTCCACGTAACTGTGGGGACAGCAGAGTGGGCATCCCCCCATCACCCCCTCCCCCCGGGCCTCAGGCTTCCTGGACACCAGGCCCCGTCCCTGGGCTTCCCAGGTGGTCCCCTGACTGCGGCCACTCATGCTTCAGACAGCAAGACATCCGCCCGTTGAGCCAGAAGCCAGAATCATGCACAGCTCTGACCCCACCCTCCAGGCCTGACCCTGCAGCAGGGAGGTCTCGGGGCGGGGGGGTCTGTTGTCCTCCCTCCTGGAGCCCCCACGGCTGCCCCTCCAAGGCCCAGGCTCTGGAGAGGGTCAAGCCTTCAGGGTCTGTGGTACCCGAACCCTCTTCCAGGAACGTAAGCCGGCAGCCAATCTTCAGCAGGCGGGTCGCCCTCACGGGCTGCGTTAGCGTGTGTGAAGATGTCCGCCGGGAGCTCCAGGAGTCCCTGATGCCCAGGGGGCCGTGTCCAGGGGCGTCCTTGGCTCACAGGGGCAGCCTGACGTCCCTCAGGTCAGCAGGGCGGCCAGGGGATCTGCGCCAGGCCTGGCTGCTCTCCGCACACGCGTGCCTCTGCCATCGGCGGGGTGTGGGCTGTGGCTGCTGGGCCCGGGTGGTCTCACTCCCCCGGGGGGTCAGCCGGCTGTCAGCTTGGGGGCCGGCGAGACTGGGCCGCGTGGCTCCCCTGTCCGCTGGGCTGGCCTGCTGTGCTCAGGGTCCCCGACACCCACGGAGTCCCGGGCTCAGAACTAGCTGGGAAGCACGTCACCTCTGCCACATTCTTCGGCCCGAAGACACAGGGGCAGCGAGGCCAGCCGGGATCCAGGAGGTGGGGAGGCACCCGCGTTCGCCAGTGGAGCTTCTGGGTCACCCTGCAAAAGGGCACGGATGCAGGGCCGGGTCCCCAGGGACATCTGATGGCGACCCACACACCCCTCAGCCCATCTCCCCAAGAGGAAGGGGCTCAAGCCCACAACCGGCTGCCGCTTCCACCTGCCGTTGGGAGACCCCTGCAGCCTGGTCCTGCCCAACGGTAGGAACGCCATCCCCAGCGGCTGCGCCCTCCGGCCTCGCACGCCCCCGTGGGCTTCCTGGCCAAGCTCCCTCTTCGGCGTTCTCTGGGAAGGCGACGTGTTCCAGTCCCCCCCAAAGCCTCCGGTCGATCTCGCGCTTCTCCTGGGAACGGCCTCGGGTGGCGTCCGCCCGCCCCGGGCAGCACAAAGACCCGTGATCCCCGGCTCGTGGGCTCCCGGTGTCTGCCTCCGCTTTCCCTGGAGGCCGCTGCACTGGCAGGGGGGTCGGGGACGGGGCGGAAAGCTGGGCGTGCTCCCCTGATGCACAGGTCCTCCCTCCGAGTGCCCCCAAGCTCCGCCCCTTCGCGTGGTGGGCGGGACGACGGGAGACGGTCAGAGCCTAAGCCTTTTCTAGAATGAGGGCCTGGTGTCCTCACGTGGAGCTTCGGCAGAAATTCAGAGGCAAGAGTAAGACGCCTGCTTAACCTCCGGTTCCACACGGACCGACTTTCTGGTGGCCTCACAAACACTCTTGTTTTGCTCCTGTGTCACAAGGGAACTTGCCGGCTCTGTGAAGATACTACATTTCCAACTACGCTCGCTGTATTCTGTGTGAGGCTGGGGCAGGCGGCAAGGGGCGTCTGGCTTACCTCTCTGCTGAGGAAATCCAAACCCAGTGGTCCCAAGGCTGGAGTGTCACAGTCCTGCAAATGCTCATGCGGAAAGCACCCGAATGACCGCGGGCCGGCCCCCACGATTCTGCCTTCAGCCACCTCCTCCCAGACCTCATCAAGTCGGTTGTTGTGCGACGGGTCTGCTTGCTGCACAGAATGGTCAAAGACATTGAAGGATAACGACTGTTTCCCTTTAAAAATGATCGATTGCTGTAAACCGAATACAGTTCGAGGAAAGCAATGAACTCACGGACTGGAATGGGCTGTTCAAGGGCCACCACCCACACCCAAACAGCCAGGGTTCCGGGAACTTGCTTCAGGACAAGCTTCACTGCCTCTTTCTTTCTTTTTAAAGTTTATTATTATTTATTTCGAGAAAGATACAGAGCACGAGGGGCGGGGAGTGGGCAGAGAGAAAGGGAGAGAGAGAATCCCACGCAGGCGCCTTGGTGTCAGTGTAGGGCCGGATGGGGGACCCGAACCCACACACGGTGAGGTCACGACCTGAGCCGAAAATGAGCCAGCCGCCCAGGTGCCCCTTCGCTCCCTCTTCCCAGGACATCACCTCCTTTGCTCTTTCTTGCCTTCGGGCCCAACGGGTGGGACCAGCAGGGCCGTTTGGAGAAGCCCCACACGGAGCAGGTGACTGACCACGGGAGTCTCAGAAGCGGCAGGGAAACTTTCGCACCGAGCGCCGTAGAGAAGGTCGCACCGCGCTGGTCCTCCGGCCGCCCGACCAGTGCCAAGACGACGTATTTGCCCTTGAATTATGTTTTTCTTCTCACACTGATCTGTGAGTCCTGAAAAACATCACTGTTAAAAAAAAAAAAATTCAAAGGAGACAAAAGAAATGAATAAAATCCCTGCTCGGAGGGGGAAAATCTGCCAATAGGGAGATTTCATGCTTTTGTTAATTAAACGAACAAAGCAAGAAAAAAAAAAAAAACAGCGCAGTAGGCTGTATCCTGCATAACAGCTTCCACTAATAAAAAGTAATAGACAATTTCCTGCACCGGCTTCTTGTGAATACTATTATAGCAGGTAATGGAGTTTGGGAACCGGAGGCCTCGCCGGCTGTCAGAGGGAGGCCGCCCCACCTTCCTCTTCTCTTTATTAAATGACTAAGTGCAGCCGCCTGTGTCCTATCTCTACCTGTCCCCACTATTGGATTGTATTATTTTACATTTTGATTGAAATGATGTCACAGCCAGATAAAGGCCGGGCCCCAGCGTTGTAATTGAATGGGTCCGAGTTGTTTATTCTAGCCATCTACAGCCGCGCTCCACTTGTCCTAACACTGCGCGCATAAAGGGCCTCTCTTGTCTAACACGCTGCTGATTAGATCTATTAACAAAAAAGGTATCGAACTGGGGGGTCGAGGGCCTGGAGCTGGAGTTTCAGGGGGAAAAAAAATTGAGAAAAAAAATCAAAGGAGAAGAGACGCCATCTGCCCAACTTTCCAAGTGTGACCGGAAGTTTCCGCAAACGGGTTCTGCATGGTGTCCGCACGGACGTCAGCCCCTCTGGTGGAGAACACCCTAGCGGTGGCCGGTGGGGCCTTGACCGTCCTGCAGGTGTATCTGGGTTCACCTTCCTAAGTGCCGCACCCGTGTTCCTGTTTGCAGGACAGCCCCGGCTTCGTCTGAAGACTGAGTTTCCGTTCACTTCATTTGGGGGTAAAAATAACGGAACGTCTATAGCGATGGGGAAAGTGGAGGAGTTGTTAGTTCTGCTTATGTTCAAATTGTCGGGTTTTGTAAAGTAACAGCGTTTCCCCCTAAATCCCGCCGCTGAAACAGAGCTGTGGTGACGTGATTTGCATCAAGAGCTGCTGATTCTGATGCACCTGTGTAATTACACACGGTACGATCACAGGGGCCGTGTTATCTTTGTGTGTACAAGTGAAGCCAGTGTTCTGCCCGACATCTTTCAAGATAATGCTTGAACTTCGTTGGAAGACAGTCTGAATCTAATATGTGAAAGGTAAGGACTGAAGAATAAACGTATAAAGTAGTGCTTTGAGGGAAGCAAATTTCCCTGGATTTTCCGCATTTCTGGGACATAGACCCCGGGTCCCCCCACTGTGGGTCCTTCCACGCCCCCCGCCCCCGACCACAGTCGCTCTCGCCAAAACCCTGCAGTGTTTGCTGGGAGTGCCGTTGCCCAAACCTGCAAGTCAAATAAACACCTCTCGGTAGAGCCAAGAGCAGTTTTTAGATATGTAGTCGTTTTGGTTTCTGATTTTTCTGCACAGTTGGATTGCACCTTGGAACACTTAGGCTCTTAGAGGTAAAAATGCATGGACCCCACAGTCTCTTCCCCTTAAAAATACACGATTGTCTCAACCTTGGTGTCCTTGCCCCAAAAGCGTTGACTAGGCAGGGTGCGTGTCCCTCAGCAGGTGAACGAATAAACAACCAGGGGTCCGTCCGGATGGCACAATTTCATGCAGCGCTGAAAAGAAAGCAGCTATCGAGCCACAGAAAGATATGGGGGAAAACAAAATGCGTATCACTAAGGGAGAGAAGCCAGGCTGAAAAGGCTCCACACCGAAGGACTCCAACTCTGTGACGTTCTGGAAAGTGCACAGTTATGAAGACGCCAAAATGCTGAGTGGTTTCTGCGCCTTACCGTACCGTACACATTTGTCCCAACCCATAGAACACAGTGGCCCTGATGGCACTGTAATTGATAATAATGTGGTAACGCCCTTCCGCGAACTGTAGTCACCATACTGCACCGCCATGAGACGCCGGTGATAGGGGAGCGATGATCTGGGGGAGACGATTGCACGTAAGGACTCTGCATTTTCTGCTAGGTTTTCTTGTACATCTAAAACTGCTCTAAAAACCAAAGTCACTGATCTTCACCGGTAGCTTTTCCTGGAAAACCAGGATGTATTTCCCCAGCCCAAAGCACACTGTGGTGCCGTGTGGCCCACCCCTCCCCCCCGGGGTTCTTGCCCCTGCGGCGGCTTCCCTCCCTGCCCTCCCGTGTGCCCTCCGCAAAACCAAGAGCCCTCAGTCCTGCTGGAGAATCAGAGCACCTGCTGGAAACAGCACGGCACCTTCCAGGCCAGAGCACGGCCCAGCCCCAGGCCTAGCTTGTGCCGTAGGATCGCGTAACCGCGGACCGAGCACAGCGCCGGACACACCCCACTGCAGACACAACCTCGCTGGTGACGCTGGGACACTGACTGTGTGCAGCCCTGTAGGTATTTCCCTGTTTCCTGCCCAGAGATTAATGAAGTTACTTTGTCAAATATGTCCTCAGCACCTCTGGGCATTTCGTTAACTTAAAAAGTGAGGAAGATACCACAACAATGTGATTTAATTTGATTTCGGCTTCTTGTGAAATCCATATTAAAGGAAACAGGCAGACACATTAAAGTGTTACCCGCCTACGCGAATGGTTTCCTGATTAATAAGCAGCAACAGAGGATACAGAGAGAATGCTGTAGAGTCAGCACATCTACCTTCCTGGCACCGGCCATCCTATTAACCTCCAGGGGTCCCATCGTCAGTGGAAACGTCACAGCCATCCGCCCCGACTTCCCCCAATTTGATCGCTTGGGGGACACCGTCTCCCTCTAGTTCCCATCCTATCGTCCATCCCCTCCGTCTTCGCGTCCCTCTGCATTGAGTTTGGGCTGGAGCCCCGTCTCCTGCTCAGAGACCCAGAAGCATCCAGGGACACTGGTAGGAATCCCACCATGGCAAGTGCCCAACATGGAAGTCTCTCTGTCCTCCTACACCCCAAGAGGTCTTTGCCAGTGAGAGACGCCGGGGCCTGGTGGGAACCCATTCCACTGTCTCAGGCGATGCCATCGGGGCCAGTGGGCAAGCCCACCAAATAGCACCACAAAAGGAGGCCAGGACCCGTGTGCTACACCCAACCAGGACGGCTGCGGTAGGACCACTGTCTCCTAACGTGACAGGCGGGGTGTCTGGGGTAGATCACGCAACGGTCACGACTGGAGTGACAGCACACGCTCAGCTCTTAATAACACTGACCTGAACCAGATGTCGGAATTATCCAACAAGGAATTGAAAGCAGCTGTCATAAAAATCTTTCAATAATCGCTTACAAATTGCCTTGAACCAAGTGAAAGAAAATCACAAGAAATTGAAGTTGTAAAAAATAACCAAACGGGAATCGTCAAAGGGAAAGGTCCAGCCAGTGGAGCCCTGCAGAGTGAAGAGACAGCAGAAATAACCAGTGGGCCTGAGGGGAGAGCGGCAGGGTTCATGCAGCAGGAACAACAGAGACAGAAGAGACCGGAAAAACGGGGACCGTGGCCACAGCACAGGGCCCGGCGTCACATCACCGAAATCTCCAGGGAAAGGGCAGAGGGGAGGCTGTGAAAGTGCCTGGAGAAACCTCGGCTGGAAACGTTCCGAATTTGCTGAAAGACACAAGCCTCCACATACAAGGTGAGCGAAAGTTCACCCCATCATACACGGGATGAACCAAAAGCAAACAAACACAACCACACCACCACCACCACCACCACCCCGCCCCCCCCCCGCTCCGAGCTAAACTTGTAGAAACTAAAATCGAAGAACAAATTGGGAAAGAAGAGAAAAAGCTCATCGTCCCAGGGATCTCCGACTTTCTACCTCCCGCCATGGTGGCCAGAAGGAAGTAGCAGCACATCTAGCCAAGCCTCAGGAGGGGGGCGTTGACGGAATCCTCTGGGGGAGGGGGGAGCTGCCTGCAGGAAGGAGGGGAGTGAAGACGTTTACGGAGGAAGGATGCTACAAGAATTCGTCACTAGCACATCTAATAGTCCCCAGTTTTCAACGGGTCTCTTTAATTACGATGGCAGTTAAAAGTAGGATGTTCATCTTCTGAAAAAGTTTAGGGTCGTTTTTACTGGATGTAGAAGAAATGATACCTCTGTCCCCAAAATAACCTATCATGTAGCAACATCCAACGGTGTCAGGCTAACGAACGGGAGCTCTGGAGGCGAGGCACAGCTCTTTATTCGCCGCACTTCCTGACACACGAGGATGTAAGGCAACTCGGCACGCTTATGAAAACTGAAAAGTGATCACTTACTATCTAGAGAATCTGAAAAGTGCCTGGGAACTCTTGGCATTTTCTGAAAGGCTTCTTGCCAATGCAAACACATGTATTTTTAATAAACATGTTCGACACCATTCCAGCATGCTTTATTATGATTCAAAGGACTTCCGGTTTGTCAAAATCTCCCCCTAATCCAAAAAATGCAAATACTCTCCTCCAAGAGGAGAAACCCCATTTGCCAAGAAGATTCTAAATGTGTGGGAGTCAACGCTTGCCCCGAGGGTGAAATCAAGTGCTTTATCTTGAGGTGGACCTTCTAAAAGTGAGAAGACCTGCGGCATGAAACCTGTGTCGAACTCTATACCCTCCGGGCAGGTGCACCGATAGAAAGAACTGTTCCTTATCAAGACGGGACAGAAATTGCAGAGCGGGCACCATCAGAGGGTGCAGAGGGGTTTGCGTCCAGCCTGGTTCTGCCCATCGGCAAGATTTGCCGTGAGACGTCTAGACCTTTCCGGCTTCACGTGCAGAGTCCTTGTCCGGGGGCGGGAGGTCGGGCTCTTTCTTTTCAAGCCCTCCCCCCAAAGTCCACCGTTCCGAAAGAGTTCCTCCAAGTGAACTTCAGAAATTTCAGGGCAAGGAAAATCACGGCAGTTATCTGTGAAAATGTACAAAAAGAACTTGGGGTGAGGAGAGAGATAAAACATGGAAATCAGTCATCAAAGTGCAGACAGGGTTGGCCACATTTTATGACAGATGCTTAAAATATTTATCACAAACAAATGTACCCTTTGGCTTTTCCTTAAATCTCATTCCTAATCCCTTAACTCGCCAAATGGAGTCCAGAGCAGTACAAATTGATAGTTCGTGTTCTCGAGGTTATATGCTTTATGCATGACTCTACTATAAATATTTGATAAAATGTATTTTGGCGTATATTAGGAATCAAAAGTACAATTCTGATACCAAGTCTTAATAACTATCTGTGATTAAAATAAAAACAGGAAACGTAGAAAAACATAGCCATCTGTCCATGGGGAATCTTATCATCTGTTAACCCTTAATATGAAAGGTTTAACAAACAAACGAAGGAGTTACCAGACTTTAAAGGGGGGGGGGGGGATCCTTCACCTAATGAGGGATTTCGTCATTACAAAAAATTGCCCTTTCATGGGATAGAATTATTTTTAGTCCCAGGAATTTGGGAAGCTGGACTGTGTTCATCTCAGAGGTGATCTGGGGGTCCCCAGCTCCAGGCTGTGAAACTGGTTCCTTCACTGCAGCGGGAAACCAACCAACACACATATAAAGGGAGAGTCGTAACTCGTGGTTTGCAAACCACAGGATGTTGTCCCCTACATTTATAGGAAAACCATCTCAGAAATTGGCATCGGTCGTCAGTAACTTGAAAGGACATTTGCATTTAGCGTGGCAGTCAGGGTTCGGCACAAACAAGCGAAAGGCCCCCTCCCCGCTTCCCACGGGGGGTCTGCAGACGGTTTCCCTCCTCCGACTGCCATGAAGCCGCATGTGGGAAAGGCCAGGAGACCAAGGCAGACTGTTGGTCAGACGCTATGGAGTTGCCCTGCTGGGGACACGGCAGGGGACACGTTCAGGGAGAGATGGGGACGGGGCACCCGGAGCCCGGGGCGCGGAGCAGAGGGGGGCATGGAGTGGGCTGAGTATCATGCAGTAGGATCCCGGCCTCTCCCGCTATTGACTTTGGGCAGTTCTCCACTTCCATTGTTTTTAGAGGTGTGCTGGCGTGTGTGTGCACGTGTGTGTGTGTGAGGGAGCATCCTAGTGAAAGGGGCCATAGGGAGGAGGGCGGAAGCCTGGTTTTACTCCAAATCCGTGTCTTCACCAGCTCGGTTCCCTGCCAACCACTCCCCAACTCACAGCAGCCACGGGAAGTGCTGTTAGGTCTGCGCTTCGGGGAGAAGGGTGCTGAGCCGTAAGGAGCTCAGTAGCTCTCCTCGGGTCACCCACCAGGGCATGGAACAGGAAGACCCTTGTCTCTCCCCCTCGAAAGTCTGAATCTTAAGAATCACCCTCATTGGACTGCAAGCCGAGCCCTTCCACTGGCCACATCTAGCTGGGGATCACGGTCCCGGAAACTGGGTCCACAGGGAGCACGCTGGGCTTCTGGTGCCGGTAGCTTCTTTCAGCCGCAACAGTCTCCTGCTGCGAGGTCACCAGCCAAGTCCTCTCGCGGGGCCTTCTGGTCCTGGTGGGCGTCAGGGATGCACCGGCCACCCCCCGGCGGGAAGGATGTGGACGTGGTCCCGCTCGCTCCTTACTCGCCCACCGGGTCCCACGCACACGATGCCTGGACGCAAACGTAAACACGGCGAAGACGTCAGGGAGAAGAAAAACCCTGAGTGTGTCCTCCATTTTCCCAATATTTAGGACCATCTCTGCCTTCTCATCACAGGAAGAAGAACTTTGGCGAAGCTGATGTCATCATGCTTCCTGCACACAGAAGCAAAGGACGTAGGGACGGGTTAGTAGTGGGAGGTGGCGCTGTCTGTAGGCTGTGTCTCTAGACCGGCGCCCAGCTGGCGGAGGAGACTCCTTCTCCCCGTGCTCAGCAGAGTGGCTTCCCTTCACGTGGCCCCCGCACCACATCCACCTCCAAACGGGCGTGGCTGACAAAGAGCATGCTTCCAGAACACTCCCTCCTACCGGCAGACACGTTATTGTGTAATTCGTGGGTAGGGTTGACTCAAAATCCAGGTTAAATCATGGCTAACATTTTCCAAGAAACTGCCGTTTTCCAGCCATTGTGCTAAACAGCACCTGTGCATTCAACCCTCGTAAGATCTCCCTGAATGAGGACGATTATTCATTATCCCGTCAGGAGAGAATATGTGCTCACTCTCTGATCTCACAGTCAAATGTCCAGCCAGGATTCAAACCCAGATTGACTGCCTTCTTGATCCTGCCTGCAGCTAACTCTAGGCTGGACCTTCCTGGGGCAAGTGCACACGGCAGCCCACAGCGGCACCAACGGGTACACGGTGGGGAACGTGGCAGAGGTGCCCTCTGTGACCCCAAATGTCAGTGCCAGGCATCTGACCCCAGCATTCCACGGCCACCCAAACACCTTGTTTTTAGTTATGGTTGAGATTTCCTTTTTACTGATGTGTACGCACGAGTCCTGCCTGCCTCCTCCACAAAGGACTCGGGGGAGTTTGCAGAAACTGTGCGAAAATAAAACAACCTAGAAATACAAGCAAACCATTTGCATCGAAATCCACTAACCTGCCTTCCTTCGGAGCCAGAGATCTGCCCTTGGAGCTGATGCCTCCTGCCAAAGGCCAGCCTTGGAGGCTGCGGAGGGAGAGGCAGGGGACACTCGCGCCCGGTGCGCTGAGTGGACGCGCCGTCACACGGCTCTGGGGTGCTTCACCAGTCTCCTCCTGTGCTTAGTCACATAGTCTGTTATTTGGGTTTTTTTGGAAAGAAAAATGTCTTCCTTTGGTAGAGAATCTGGTTACTCTGCAGATTAATGCCCGTCCCCTTCACAGAAATAAATACTGAGTTTTGACCACAGGGTTAAACAGGTTTTCCAGAGAAACAAAACCAGCAGGAGATGATGATGATGATGACGAAGGTGAAGAAGAAGAAGAAGAGGAGGAGGAGGAGAAAGATAGATAGATAGATAGATAGATAGATAGATAGATAATAGCTAATAGATGCTGGATGATAGACAAGTACTCGCACACGCACACACATACGTACACACAGATGAGAGCCGAGTCCTAGACTGAGCACCTGTGGGCGGGGGGGAGCTGCTCGGACCTTCTAAACCCACCCCTCAGACCAGACTATAATCTGCCAACCACTCACTCCCATCTTGCTAAAGGTCAAGACAGCCAGACCCTACTTACCTCAAGAAGGAAACAGAGCAGTTGAGATGCACCGTTCTTTGGATTAGGTGGAAGGAAAGTTGTTCTTAAAAAAAAAAAAAAATGAATGCCACCTCGGTGCAAGGGTCCTTCTGTGTCTCCCAAGATCCTCAGCTTTGCTGACACATGGGACTGACACAGCGTCGGCTCAGAATCGTCACTTTGGCTTGCATCCCAACAAGGCAGATTCCTTAATTATCTTGATGTTCCAAGAGTTGTGATTGGCCTTTTGTGAAGGAAGAAACCAACTTCCGAGGTTGACTTACCCACATGCATCTGGCTGGAAATTATCATTATAATGTGTATGAAATTTTATCTGCCAGTCTCTCCACGTGGATGAGGTTTAGCAAAAGGCTGTTTTACCGGTTGCGAATTTTCCTCCTCCCCCGCCCCTAGCCAGGGCGGTTCGCCTCCTTGGGGTCTCCTCCTTTGCGCGGCTACCCCTGCTCGTCACACCTGGGCACAAACTGCTGCATCTCCGTCCTGGGGGGCCCACCCCAGGCAGCTGATGGTCCTAGGGAGGCAGGCGGGTCAAGTCCACTCAGAAGACTTAATTTTTGCAGAAAAGCATGGACGGGGGGGAAAGGTAAACGGGGAACGAGGAGTGTGATTGTACCCTGAGCACCGTGCATGACTCACTGGGACATCGGTCCACCTGTCGTGTGGGATTGCCAACACCCCGAGCAGGGGGGATGGAAGCAAGGAAGGAGCTAAGCTACCGGCAAGCGTAGACCAGGCCGCCAGAAACACTTCTCTGACGTTTTTAGGGTTTCAGAACGAAGCTAGGTTTACCACAAATACAGCACAGGGAGGATGCTGTTTTATGTTTTCAAAAGTCTACCACTAAATTTATCTTCCTGGAGAGTGTGATGCTAATAACCTTCCTCCCTTACTTTCCTTTAGCCTGTAACTTGCTTGAAATGCCGTGTGTGTGTGTGAGCGTGTGTGTGCACACGTGTGAAATGCCAAGTGTGTGTGTGCACGCATGCGTGTGTGCGCGCACGTGTGTGATTTCCCCATGTCCCCAAAGAGTTACCAAAAATATGGAATGAAAATACTGTTAGAAGCAAATTATTTCACTTACATTTGAGAGTGCATTGTTTTAAACACTGCACCATCCAGCCTTGGAAATATTAAAGCCTCTATCCGAGAAGTCACAGTCCCCAAATGGGGTCTTGGCAACTCCCCCCCATTTTGTTCTCATTCCTAACAGGAGACCCAGTAGCCATGACTTCTCAGGCCGACACACAACAATCACCTGCTTGCATCGGTCTTTTATGATGATGTTTTGCGGGGTTGACATAATCGGGAAAGCATAATTCAATTTTTTTTTAAAAATTAGCCATTTATTAGAGTGTGGGCAAGACATAAGCATCTCCGTGAATCATACACGCCAATAATGAAAACTAAAAATACAATGAACTTTCCCTAGCAGCAGGGTAATAGTTTAATTGTATACAGTTATTCTTACATTAAAAGCTGCATACCTGGCAAGCTTTATCGGGTAACAGGGACTTTTAAATGTGCCAATGTTTCTACACGAGTAACGTGGGTCAATTGCAGAAGGGGTAACCATAATGATTAAATCATTAAAATTTTGTCTACGCTTCACAGAGCATAGAGAAAATTAACTTCCCACCAACCTCATTTTTCTGCTGAACATGAAATAATGATTTTCTGCCAGTATAATTACAAAGCTAACATCTGATAGAGTCAGCATCCAGGGGGGATTAGCGCAGGCGTGAGTATTAGACCTCATTACCAGCTTGACTGCAAAATTATTACATCTTGTAATTGGAGGGTGAGATTTATATACAGATTGGCCGGGTTTCTGTAAGATTGTAATTACAAGCTTCGTTGGTTTGCTACTTATCACACGGTGCAGGAGGAGGCAGAAACAAGCAGAGGGGAGACCATTTCATTAAGCTGTAACCCTATCAAGGGAGGAGCGCTGTAACGTCCCTGTATTTATTAGGCCAAACAGAGCTGTTTGCAGAAGGGGAGACCATTTATTACCGCCTGACAAATGGGATTTCATTTATTTAACCTCGGCGATCTATTTCAGTAAAATGTACAAACGAGCCATCCATTTTATGATTCCGGAGTCAACGCTCAATTATCTAAAGGCTAACTGAGTGTTAAAGTGGCCATCTGCTAGGATGAATCCATTGATTTAATTTGCCTCGTGTTGCTGAATGGTTCCGGGGGCGCGGGGGGGAGGGCCGAGCCCGCCTGAGCGATGGGGGCGCGGGCGAGCCCCCTCCCGGCCGGTGTCTGCGCGCGTGTGTGCGTGTGCGCGCCTGCGTGTGCGCGCCTGCGTGTGCGCACATCCTTAATCCTTCACACAATGGAAGGAGGCGATCAATAGCAGCTTAAATTTTATGAGACAAGGAGTTAAGTTGTTCTGCCCAAGCCGAGCACCTTTGTTCTCCCGTAACAAGTCATCTCTGCGGCGGAATTAATATTGACAGGCGGGCTGCTTTGTGGCTAATTTGGAGGGCGCCCGGGCCGATGGGCGGGCGGGCGGGCGGTAATAGAGCCGTTGTTAGGGTCCGTTGCGGCAGCTGCAGGGGGACACCCTGCCCCGGCCCCTGCCCCGGCGTCCGCCAGCCCTCACGGGGCTTCGACGCTCTCAGACCCCCGCTCTGTTGCAAGGTAAATACGGAAGAAAGAGGGCATTTCTTTGCAAGGGGGTGTGGGTGTCATCGGGGCCCGGGCAGTCCCCGAGCGGCCCTGCTGCGCTCACACGGCCGCTTGTCCCCGGGGCGGGCAGTGGGCGGCTCCCACGATGGCTCTTCGGGACTTGCTGCCGGACGTCTTCTGGGCCCTCCTGCCCCGCAAGCCCAGGAATCCTGCCCAGGCCGCTCTCTGGCGGTTGCAGAAACTTCCCGGGTCAGGGGGCTGTGCCGGAGAGGCTCTGCCCAAGGTCCCCTGGTGTGGGTGCTGTTTGTGACAGGCGGGAGAAGCCCCTGGAGCGGGTATCTGCAAGGAAGGGGCCTGCCCGGTGACACCCATTTCCAGAACGTTCCAGGCTGCCTCCGCCCCTAAGAAAGGGCCCCCTTGGAGTACCCCATTGCTCCTGCCGCTGACCCGGGACCACGCGGCAAGGCTTCCGGAACACGGGAAAGCTGTTCCTTGCATGTGTCTCTCTCCCCGGCCCGGCACCCCGAAGTTGTGCATTTAACTGTGAGCCCCTCACATTCTGGAAGGACAGAGATCAGGAGGAATTTGCTCGGGGACGAGCCTGTGGCTGTTGGCGGCCACAGCTCCAGGTCTCTGAGTGCGACAGTTACACTTCACCCCACCCGCGTGCACGCAAAGCCCCAGGGGCCCTCTGTTCGGTGACCCTCCACCCCACGTGCACGCGAAGCCCCGGGGGCCCTCTGCTTGGTGACACAGGGTGTCTGTTCCAGGTCCTTCTGTGTCAACTCTTTCCCCTCATGGTCCCTCCTCTTCTTCTCCCTCTCCCCTCCTCGGTGGGTGCAGGTGGGGCTCTGCCTCCACTGTCACCACCCTCCCTGGCACATTGTCACATCACAACCACACTGCCCCTTCCAGGCCCGTATCAGAGTCCACGGTCCTCCCCCTGTGGGCCCTCCGTCCTCCCCTGTGGACCCTCCGTCCTTCCCCCTGTGGACCCTCAGCCCTCCCCATGTACACCCTCCATCTTCCCCCCGTGGACCCTCTGTCCTCCCACTGTGGATCCCCCATCCTCCCCCGTGGACCCTCCGGCCTCCCCCTGTGAGCCCTCCAACTTCCCCCTGTGAGCCCTTCGTCTTCCCCCTGTGGACCCTCTGCCCTCCCCATGTACACCCTTCATCCTCCCCATGTACACCCTCTGTCTTCCCCCTGTGGACCCTCCGTCCTCCCCGTGGACCCTCCGTCCTCCGCCTGTGGACCCCCTATCCTCCCCCTGTGGACCCTCTGTCCTCCCCCATGAACCCTCCATCTTCCCCCTGTGGACCCTCTGTCCTCCCCCTGTGAGCCCTCCGTCCTCCCCCTGTGGACCCTCTGCCCTACCCATGTACACCCTTCGTCCTCCCCATGTACACCCTCCATCTTCCCCCTGTGGACCCTCTGTCCTCCCACTGTGGATCCCCCATCCTCCCCTGTGGACCCTCTGTCCTCCCCCGTGAGCCCTCCATCTTCCCCCTGTGGACCCTCAGCCCTCCCCATGTACACCCTTCGTCCTCCCCATGTACACCCTCTGTCTTCCCTCTCTGGACCCTCTGTCCTCCCCCTGTGGACCCTCCAACCTCCCCCTGTGGACCCTCCATCCTCCCCCTATGGATCTCTGCCCTCCCCATGTACACCCTCCGTCCTCCCCCTGTGGATTCCCTGTCCTCTTCCTGTGGATCCCCCGTCCTCCCCCTCTAGACCCTCCCTCTTCCCCCCTCTGGACCCTCCATCCTCCCCCTGTGGACCCCCTGTCCTCCCCCTGTAGACCCTCCATCCTCCCCCTCTGGACCTTCCATCCTCCCCTCTAGACCCTCCATCCTCCCCCCATGGACCCTCCATCCTCCCCCTCTAGACCCTCTGTCCTCCCCTTCTGGACCTTCCATCCTCCCCTCTAGACCCTCCGTCCTCCCCCTGTGGACTCTCTGTCCTCCCCCTGTGGACCCTCCGTCCTCCCCCTCTAAACCCTCCATCCTCCCCCTCTGGACCTTCCATCCTCCCCTCTAGACCCTCCATCCTCCCCCCTGTGGACCCCCCATCCTCCCCCTGTGGACCTTCCGGCCTCCCCCCTGAACCCTCCGTCCTCCCCCTGTGGACCTCTGCCCTCCCCATGTACACCCTTCGTCCTCCCCATGTACACCCTCCGTCCTCCCCAGGTACACCCTCTGTCCTCCCCCTGTGGATTCCCCGTCCTCTTCCTGTGGAACCTCTGTCCTCCCCCATGGACCCTCCGTCCTCCCCCTCTAGACCCTCCCTCCTCCCCCCTCTGGACCCTCCATCCTCCCCCTGTGGACCCTCTGTCCTCCCCCGTGGACCCTCCGTCCTGTCCCTCTAGACCCTCTGTCCTCCCCCTCTGGACCTTCCATCCTCCCCTCTAGACCCTCCCTCCTCCCCCCTCCGGACCCTCCATCCTCCCCCTGTGGACCCCCTGTCCTCCCCCTGTGGACCCTCCGTCCTCCCCCTCTAGACCCTCCATCCTCCCCCTCTGGACCTTCCATCCTCCCCTCTAGACTCTCCGTCCTCCCCCCTCTGGACCCTCCATCCTCCCCCCGTGGACCCTCCATCCTCCCCACCTTCACCAGGACCCCGCCCTCAGGTTCTAGCTGTGGCCTCTTCGTTGTTCTTTGCTGTTGTCATATAGCAGTGGCCGTAGCCCTCTGACTCTGGGCAGGAGTGTGGCAGGTGCCTCTGCCAGGAAGGAGCCAGGCCCTGGCCCTAGAGGCCCTCCTTCCAGAACCGAGTCTCAGAAGGGAGTGGAGACACTCCTGTCTCACCTCTGTCACTGGCTGGGCCTCAGGCTGTCTTCTTGTGCGGTTCCTCAGGATGCGAGGAGAGAAAAGCCCTGTTTCCCGGGCAGCCATCCACAGCACGGACACTTGCCGTGGGCGGACAGCCTCACCGGCCAGGCAGCCAGAGAGGAGCCGTGGCGCCTCCAGGCGGAGGCCAGCGAGTGCTCCCCGGGACGGGGCTGCCGAGGCGAGCCCATTTGCTGCGCTCAGCTGGGGCTGCAGGCGTCTGGGTCCTCTCTCACTGAAACACAGCAAGGGGACAGCAAACCAGGTCTGCTCAGGGTCCGTGATCCAGAAGGCTCCGGGCTCTGGGCTGAGCCCGCCTGGCACAGAAGTGAAACTGCATTGCAGCCAAGATTCCTAAGGTCGTACATCCGGGAGGCAGATGTCCCGCAGAACCACTCTGGGGAGCCTCTGTGGCCAGCGCTGGGCCACCTGCCGCCTGTGTTACACATTTCCTCGCCAACTCCGATAGTGGCCATTTTTTGCCATTACGGGGGCAGGACTTTTTCTTGTTTCTTCCTGGAACGGACTGAAGCCAGCGATTATATTATATTTATGCTATGCACTTATCATCTCTGCTCGGTATATTTTCACCACAGCGATCAACTATAATCGTTAAGAGCCACTTACACACAAACTCTGAAAACCGTTAATGAATTAGCTAATCGTTTACAGTCCAGGAAAATTCTTGGCTTTTGCTAGAAATCCAGGGAGTGACGACGGGCAATTCATTCATCGGTCTTTCGTTCCATTTCAAGTATAAATACAAATAAGTAAACTTGACAAACCACATCTTTCTTTTTAGACTCTGAATCATCCTATCGATTTTTGTATCCAAAGCAACTACGAGCTACTCCGTCTCGTCCCTCTTATTGTCATTTGGGGGCAGGCTGCTTTCGGCTGTATTTATATTTATTTGGAGCAATCGATGGGATGCAGTAGTTCAATCACCTGCACAATCTAAATGGCTCCCGTAAACCACTGGAGCAGGAAACCGACTCAGTTCATCTTGGAAACGGCCAAAACACCCAGACTAATCGCTGCCCCCTCACCATTGCGGTTTTGAAGACAGTTGCCTTTAAAACAACAAACACAAAAATGAAACCAATAACCAGGAGCATCAGCACAAGCAGGTCTCATAAACCAGTAATCGGGGCCAGGGGGGGATCATGTCTCCCGTGGGTGGCGGGGGGGGGGGGGGGGGGGGCTCTGGATCTGTGCGTGCGGGTACCCTCAGGGAGCAGCACCCACAGCCGTGCAGAACCCCCACGCCCTGGTTCCGGCCACCGCAGGCGGGTCAGCAGGCGGGGTCGGACTGTCCTTCCCCTGAGATGCCACGACCTGGGCACGATTTGGGCAGCCCTCCTGGAGGTGAAAGGTGGTACCTCCCCCCACGGAGGCTGAAATGCCTTTTCCGGGAAAGGAAGGCGCTCAGGTGCCAGCAGCAGGGTCACCGACCCCGACAGCCACAGGAGAACTGGCCGGAAGGCGCCCGGCTTCGGGGACATTTCCTCAATGCCGACTCCAGGGAATCTCCCTGTCACAAGTAAAATCTTTTTTGTCTGTGCTTTAAAAGAAATAGTTGTTCAAATCCCAAATGTTTCCAGCAGCAGAAAAAAATAGACTGCAGGATATGTCTAGTATTTTCTAAATATCAATGAGTTACTACACAATTCCTTTTTTTTTTACTTTAAGACATCAAAACCTACAAGATTAATTTATGTTGTTCATCCCCTGAGAAATTGCCCAATTTATAATAAACATTAGTACGTAAACCTAGATGCATCCACATTTATTACTTATATGTAATATACTCAGAGTTCAAGGAAACATGCTCCCTTTCTTAAAAAAAAAAAAAAAAAGTACTGTGATACCAGGATTGACTGGGTAAAGAACAATTTATATTCTACGAATTCGAATTATAATTTTTTCATTCAGTTCTTTTCCTCTAAAAACCTCCATCTCACGGCAAACCCCCTTCCCGAGGCAAGAGCCTGCTGACCTGTGTTGCTGGATGAGGCATTTTTGTAACGAGCACATCGTTCGTACTCCCCCAGATGTCATTCGCCTTTTAAATATGAGCCCGATGATCAAGGAAAACCGAATGTTCCCGACGACCGTGAGTCCGGGTGCCCGGCACGGTCTTGCAGAGCCATAGAACGGCCCGGGCCCGGGAGGAGCAGAGGAGAGGCTGTGCCAGGCTCAGAGGGGGGCGTGGAGGGACCGCCCCGAGGAAGCAGGGGTGTCTTCAGGGAACAGAAAGGACCTTCTGCGGTCAGGAGGGGAGCACGGCTGGCCGGCATCCCCCTGGGCATCCCGTCCATCCATTCCCGCCACAGAGGGAGGGCTGAGCGCCGGTGCTTACGGCCCGCCGGTCTGGGTCGTGTGGCCTGACAAGCCGTCACCATCCAAGAGGTCTTGGAAGAGAGGACACCCAGGGGCGTGCGCAGATGCAGCGAGCCGGGGTCTGGGGGGCCGGGAGCCAACAACAGAGGGGCCTGCCCGACTCTCAGGACATCGAATACAAGCCCTTAGACCTGCCCGTGGCCAGCGGATCCACGTGGGGGCAGCAGGAGTAGGCTGGGCAGAGGGGGGGGCCACAGACACGGAGCCCCCAGCAGGTAGGGACCGTAGGGGCTGCAGCTCCACATACCCCACGTGGCACGTGCAGTCTGCGAGGCCAGCGCAGCGCCTCCGAGGGCGCCTCCCAGCAGGGGCTGACGTGGGCGCGTGGTGCGTGTGGGCAGGGCAGCGGGGGCAGCGAGGGGCGCCTGGGGCTCAGTCGGGTGAGCGTCGGCAGCCTTTCAGGTAGGGATCTCACGGCTCCTGAGCTCAAGCCCCGCATCAGTCTCTGTGCGGGCAGCGCTGACCCTGCTTGGGATTCTCTCTCTCTCTCTCTCTCTCTCTCTCTGCCCCTCCCCTGCTCGTTCTCCCTCTCTCGCTCGCGCTCGCTCGCTCTGTCTCAAATATAAATAAATAATCTTAAAAAAGACGAGGGCAGCGATACTGACGCCTCCTCATAGCACGGCTAACAGAGGCGCCCGCGGGCAGTGTGAGTGGACTGCCAGCCATATCGGCTGGAATTCTCACCCCCTTGCAGGCACACACACACGCCCAGTGTGCATCATTGACACGGCAGGGAATTCGCACACGGAAAGCCACCACCAAAGCTGCCGGGAGGAAGGGGCCTCATTGCAGACCTGGGACTTGCGAGAGCCGACGGAGCCAGGTGGGGATGCCCTTGCCCAGGACAGAACGGGGCCGGGAGGCTGCAGTTAAGGTGAAAACTCTTGCCAGCCAGGGTCCTGGAACGCCCCCCACTGTGGAGGCCGGGTCTAGGCGGACGGAGGGGCCCCAGGGCCGGAAGCGGGTCGGCGGTTACGTGGCATTAGCATGACGCCCGCCTCGCCCGCAGCCCCTCACAGAACTGTCTCTACGGACACGAGCCATCTTCCTGGAAGGCTCAGGCTCCCAGGGTGGGCCCGGGGCCAGGGGGAAGCAGGGAAAAGCACGTGGATGACCACGGAGGCCACGGCAAGCCCGTAGGCAACAGGAGGCCTACCGCTATCCCTCCGGTACTGGGGAATGCACGTGGTCTAAAGAATAGAAGAAAAGTAAACCTTCATACATTTCTCACCGGACTCCCAGGAAAATGTGGTAGGGCATGGCAGTCACACAAGTGGGCCGGCAGGTCCCCCGGGGACACCCGCCTGGTGCAGAGCGCACCCAGACCCTCGTGGGACGGCTCAGAAGTCCAGGGAGGATCGATTGCAGGCGTGCCCAGGTCTGTCTCTGTCTCTGGGTTCTCTTCCTTCTCGTTCTCTACTGCGTCTTCACGGCGAGGCGGCTGCAGGTCTGTGTCTCCAGCCTCCTTCTCGCCATCCGCGTCCGTGAGCACCTGTTCTGGGCCCTGGCCGCCCCAACATCGATCCCACCTACCCCCGCCCTGGCCGGCTGGTTGACCCTGTGCTCCTGGACACAGACCTGAGTCAACATTCAGAGCCGATGCGCTCCAAAGCAGCACCTGCACTGGTCTCCCCATCTCCGATATGAAACCACCAGCCCCGGGTCAAATCTTAGGTGTCACCTTGTTTTCTCTCCTCCCTCCCACCCAATTTGAGTCCTGCCTGGCACCGCACACAGTGTGTCTAGTGTGGTCTGGTGGTCTCCAGTACAACTGGGCCAGCCACTCACATGTCCCTTCTAGACTACTTACACAGAGTCCTAGCCCACCTGCCCACTCCCCCTGACCCCTTTCCAGGTGCCTTGTACTCCACTCACTGCACAGACAGGCCTGGGAAGATGAGCCATGCCCTGGCTCTCTAACCTTCGTGACCAGAGGTTGGTTACAGAGTTGACTTTTACAGAGAACAAGTCTTGACTTTCATCCACTTTTCTCTACTGTCTTTCTGATTTCTATTTCTTCCTTTCAGCCTGTTTTAAGCTTAACTTGTTCTCCTTTTCCTACTTTTTATAAGGAGAAGCTTAGATAATTAACTTGAGGCTTTCTTTTTATGTAATGAGAGCATTTAATGCTATAAATTGTCCTCTATGCACTGCTCTAGCTGCACATTGATAAGTTGTGTTTTCATTTTCATTCAGATCAGAACACTTGCTAATTTTTCGTATTAGGGGGTAGAGGTGAGACGCACAGGCTATTTGGAATCAGGTTGTCTAACTTCCAAGGATGTGAGAAAACTTCAAACATCCCGCTATTGATTTCTATATTAATTTCATTAACATCCAAAGACATACTTTTTATCATTTCAATCCTTTTGTATTTGTGGAGTCTTGCTTAAGGTCCAGAATATGATTTCTCTTATGAACTCTTCTGTGTTTTCGAAATTAAGTTGGTTGATGATGTTGTTCAAGCCTTTCATTTACTGAATTTCTATCAAACTTGCTCTACCAATTTCAAAGAGAGGAATGGTGGCATTTGTAATCATAATTGTGGATTATTCCATTTCTCATTTCCTTTCTGTCAGTTCTTGCTCTGTGTGCTCTGAAACTCTGGTGTTGGGCCATGCACATTTTGGCCCTGCTCATGTGTTCTCATATGTTCTCCTCCTGAATCGACCCCTTTATCATTGGTGATATTCCTTATTCTAGAATTCTGTTCTTCTGATATCATACAGCCAATCCTTGGTTAACATCTGCGTGACGTGTATGGGCACGTGCTTTAGTTTTAATCTATATGTGTTTTTACACTTAAAGTTAGTTTCTTGTGCACTGATTTCGTGCTTACTTACTTATTTAGGGTCTCACTTATCCAATTTTACAACATCTGCCTTTTAGTCAGAGTTTTCAGACCATTTCCATTTAATGTTATTAATGATAGAGTTAGATTTAAATCTGGCATCTTTCGAGGTATTTTCCATATTTTTCATTTGACCTTTGTTTTCCTCATTTCTACTTTATTTTGGATTAATTTAATGTTTTTATGACAATTGTATCGCTTGTATTGATTCAATAGCTCAATGGCAGTCTATCTACTTACCATTTGTCTATCATCTATGTATCTGTCATCTCTTATCATATATTCACTCCTTGTCTCTATCATCTATTTATCTATATCATCTATCATCTATCTATTGTTTATCCATCTAATCATATATCATCTATCTATCCATCCATCCATCTATATCTATCATGTATCTATCTGTCTATCTATCTGTCTATCTATCCATCCATCATCTATCTAATGTATCATCTCTATATTATCTATCTATCTATCATCTATCTACCTATCTATCTGTATCTGTCATCTGTTTCCCTTTCATTCTTGTCCTTTGGCCTGTTTTTGTCACACGTGGCACAGCTACAAAGTTTACAGAATTTCATTTCTTTTCATGGTTGCTCTAGAGATTACAATATATATTCCTAACTTTTAATGGGTCCATTTTCATGTAAAATATTGAAAGCTTGCCACAGTAATGTCCATACTCCCTACCCTTTCTGTTATGCCTGAGCCTGTTATGTAAACTACAACTATATGCATCATAAACCCACGAGACAATGTTACAGCTTTTGCTTGAAGCAGTTTTGTGGATTATACAAAATCAAGAGGGAAAGGAAAAAGAAAGGGAGCATTTAATTTTTTTCAGACATCTGCCACTTCTGCTACTCTCTTTTGTCTCGTGTTGTGGCTTCCGTGTGGTGTCATTCTACCTCCCAAAGAACCACCCTCAGCATTTCCTGTAGCAGAGGACGCCTGCTGGCCACAAGTGCTTGTGGTTAGAGCCGAAAATGTCTACTGCCTCCAATCTTCATTTGAATCATATTTTCATTGGATGTAATATTTGGGCCTGACCAGCTGTTTGCTTCTAGCACTTTGAAGACGTTGGTCCACTGTCTTCTGGCCTCCCTGGTTGCTAACGAGAAGCCAGCTTTGGAATAGCTGTTACTAGACTGATTTTTCTCCTGGTCCCAGGTCTCTGTGTCCACTTGGGCACATGCCTGATATGGCATTTCCTGGATGTTGGAAACTGTTAATTTTATAGTGTTGGCTGCTAGACTTTGTTGTACTCCGTTAAAAAAAATATTGTACTTTTCTTGCTTACATTTAAGTTTTGGGAATTAGCTCTTTTGAGAACTTTTGTGAAGCCTTAGGAGGGAAAGTCTCAGTGGCGCCCAGTCTGGGGCTCATTTGGCCACCCCATGGAAGCGACGGCCTCCCGCACACCGTACCTCATGTGTGACAAGGTTCCACACCCTAGCTGGCTGGAACATGAGCCGTCCCCACACGTGTGTAAGTTCTGAGAGCTTCTCAGCCTCCCGCTGTCTGCCAGTCCTCCCCTTTGCAGCGAATCTTTGTTACCGTCTCGAGAAGACCGATCTTAGTTTTCTCACTGGTGTTTTTCATTCGCTTCTTGTACCCGGGGGAGAAGTTCTCTTTATTTTTCTTGCTTGGGACTCACCGAGCTTCGTGAATTTGAGGTCTGGTGTCTGCTGTGGATTCTGGAAAATCCCTGCTGTGCCTCCTTGTGCGTTGCCTCTTCCCCCACCTCTACTCCGTGTGCTGCGTTCTTTTAACTCCTGCTCACCCCTCACCTCCTTCTAACTCTGTGGTGCACTCTGTGCTGCTACCTCAAATCTGTGCCCTGGATTTCGTATGTAAGAACTTCGGTTCCAATTCAGTCTCTGAACTTCTGTGTGACCCACTCGCTGTGCGTTTCGATTATTCAATTTCTCATTTCTGAAAGTTCTGTCAGGTTCTTCGTCAACTCGATGCATCGGTTTTGATAGTTTCTGCTACTTCACAATACAATTTTCCTCTTTTGTTTTTTTTTTCAGTGAATTACATGTACGCATTTATATCCTTTTTATGAGTCCAACATCTGGTGTGTGTGTGGTTTCTGCCTCCCCTTGGCTGTGACAACCCATCCCCTTTGTTTATGGAATCCTCAACCTGAGCTCACATTTCGTGGAACTTCATCCGTAAAACTCTTTGAAGTCATTGCTGTTGTCTAAAGTGTCTTCCTTCAGAAAAGACCTGCGTTTGCTTCTGCTTGAGTGTCGCGGAATGAATAGGGTTTTCTCCTTTGACCATCTACTAGGGTCAACCTAGTCCAGAGGACACGTCTTCCCCACTCGTCCACTGGAGATACTGGTCCCCACAAGTCCTGACTTTGCAGGAGCCTCTAACAGAATCGCTCAGCCTACCCAGACCCCGCCTCCTATTCCACCATGTTGGACCTTGGACATGCAGGTTCTGACCCACTGGACATCAGCAGACACCCTCAGGAAAATACCTGCTCCCGGGATGGCTTTCCCTTGTAGAAGCAGGACTGCCACACACAGCCCTGTAGGCTCTCCCTGGGACATCCCAGGGAGAGCCATAAGTATGTGCTGAGGCAGAAGTGACCCTCATAGGGCCTCCCCTGAACCCCACAGGGCAGCCCCGGGTGGCACCGTGCTGGCTTAAAACCTCTGCACTCACAGGCTTTCTCCAGGGTACAGCTGCACCCAGCTCTGTCAGAAACTCTGCAGGAGAGGGAGTTCTCTGAAGGGTTACCCAGAAATATTGCCGGTAAGGCCAATCCCCAGCCTCCTTTTGTTCTTCTCGCAAACACCTGATTCTACCTGCTTTCTGCAGTTTTTATCAGTCACGTGAGCTATCTCTGTGACGTGCACAAACGTAGCTGTCTATAAATACGTCTTTGCTACTGTGGCCCAGTCGATAACTGTTATGGTTTTAAGTTAAAAATAATTTAAAATCTTCATGAAATGGATTTAAAATCGACTCATTCTTGGGGCGCCTGGGTGGCTCAGTCAGTTAAGCGTCCGACTTAGCTCAGGTCATGATCTCGCGGTCCGTGAGTTCGAGCCCCGTGCCGGGCTCTGTGCTGACAGCTCAGAGCCTGAAGCCTGTTTCAGATTCTGTGTCTCCCTCTCTCTCTGCTCCTCCCCCACTCATGCTGTCTCTCTCTATGTCTCAAAAATAAATAAACGTTAAAAAATTTTTTTTTCAACGTTTTTTATTTTTGGGACAGAGAGAGACAGAGCATGAACGGGGGAGGGGCAGAGAGAGAGGGAGACACAGAATCGGAAACAGGCTCCAGGCTCCGAGCCATCAGCCCAGAGCCCGACGCGGGGCTCGAACTCACGGACCGCGAGATCGTGACCTGGCTGAAGTCGGACGCTTAACCGACTGCGCCACCCAGGTGCCCCCAAAAAATTTTTTTTAAATCAACTCATTTAAGGGCACCTGAGTGGCTCAGTCGGTTGGGTGGCCGACTTCAGCTCAGGTCATGATCTCATAGTCCATGAGTCCATGGGTTTGAGCCCCATGTCGGGCTCTGTGCTGACAGCTCAGAGCCTGGAGCCTGCTTCGGATTCTGTGTCTCCCTCTCTCTCTGCCCCTCCCCTGCTCTGTCTCTCACTCTCAGAAATAAACATTTAAAAAAATTTTTAAATCAACTCATTCATGACCTAAGATGAATTAAGAATCATAGCAAGCAATGCTTATCTAAGTCACAAACGTAATTAATGTTTTTCGATAAGAAACACCCTGAAAAAGCCAAAATTATGCCATAGCTGCAAAGCAAAATATTACAAATGATTCAGAGCAAGATTAACAAAGAAAAACCAATCCGCATTCCGTAAAACTTGCGTTGATCAGGAGTCTGACTTAAATTTGTGTTGAATTCAATATAAATGCAGTTAGATGAAGCATTTTCATGATTAGCTTTCACTTCGCGTTTCTTCTGAGGAAGCAGACTCCTCGCCACTTCACATTCAATGTAAGTCCATCGCGGGTGAAAAGATGGCTAAATTGGTCCATCATTTTGTAATAAAGTATCTCACGACTTGTTTATCTGATCAATGAGGAGTGTATTCTCAAGCTGTTCTGTGTTAATGGGCCAGGCCCTGGAATGGAGAATTATCGACACTCAGACAGGCAGGGGGAGGCTGCAGATTCGGATCCGGTTTCCTGTCGGCAAGTGACAGGCAGCCGTTACATTGTCGGAGCCGAGAACACACGTCCTTTGTGTCTCATGCTGCTGAGATGCCCAAATCGCAGAAAGATTTCTAACTCAGAATTGTTAAATTAGCTTTTTAAAAAACTGTATCTCGACACCAAAGGGATCACTCGGAAACGGCATTATTAACACACGCACAGAAATACGGGGTGGAAGCTTAAAGGCCCAATTTCTGTCCCCCAGGAACTTATTTCGTTTTATCTGCGTTGTTTTGAACGCACACTTCCATCCATCCGTCCGTCCGTCCACTGTCCCACCTGTCCATCCATCCATGCATCCATCCATCCTTTCCTGTATCTAACCGGCAAGTTGGAACTGGGTTCTGGGGCACGGCGGCATGAGCAGACCAGGAGCCTGGCCCGAGCGGGGGTCTCAGGTGCGCGTGTGAACCACACCCCGTCAGGCTCAGCGCCTGGCTTTGGGGTTAGGTGAGGCCAGACGCACACGAGGCCGCAGCCCCCATCTGCCTCGCAGCCTGGGGAGCCGGCTAACTGCTCTAAAACTCAGTTTTCTTATCTACAAAATAGACTTACTCTATCGCTTCCAAGGTGACAGTGAGGAACAAGTGACATCATCGACGCACAACACTCGGCACGTCCCGGGAAGACGGAAACTCCCCGGAACGTTCACCAGCATTGAATCCGAAAGCCTCGAGGGCCGTGAGATCGCCGGGAGAGCGGCAAACCAGCACGCGTAATGCTCGGTTTCCCGCGCCCCAGACGGCCTCCTCTGCCGCAGCGATTCGCCGTCCCCCTGGCACTTCGTACACAGGGAAACGCCCGCAACAAGCAGCCTGCTGGGGCTTTTGAGCACGACCCTGCTGTCCCCGTAAGGACTACAGCCGCTAGACCTGGCTGCCAGGACTCAGTGTCACCGGCAGCCGGGTTAGTAAGTGAACAAGGGGACCTTCTCTGCAAACCACCAAAAAGGATCGGGGGCAAAGACAGCTCCGCCTCCGATAACATGAGGGAAAGGTCCCCCGGCACCCCAACCGACCGGCTTTGAAGGGCCCCAAATCAGGAAACACTGGCCCAGCCTGGCGGACCCGGGACCCGCGTCTCCAGAGAGGGAACCCCCAAGGGGCCTCCAGGGGCCGCTCTGACAACAGCGAGGTCCTGGGGAGCAGGGGGCAGACAGCAGCTTCCTCCCAGGGGTGCTCACCTCTGTGGTGACACGGGGCCTCTGTGTGGACTCGGCCAGTTAACAGCCAGCAGCACAAGACGACCTCCTGACGTTTCTTCACCCGCGTGAGCTCGCCTTCCCTGTCCCTCATTTTTCCTTTGTCACGACCTCTATCTCCAGTTCCCAGGGACGCAATCGCCCTTCACTGGTGGCCGCTGCCGGTCCGGACCTACAGAGACGAGGGAGGGCCGCAAACCCAGGCTGTGGGGCCCGGCCGGAGGGCACTGGGACGGGCGGGGGGTGCAGGGCACCTGGACAGAGCGACAGCCACCAAGCCCGCCTCTGAATCCTGCCCATAGCGCCACAAAGTGTGGCACTCTTTGCAGCACTCCGTCGGGACGAACCCTCAGGACCTGCTCTAAGGTCTCTGGTGACACCCTTCCAGACGGGCCCTGAGTCCTTTCTCCCGCGAGGCCCCTCCAGACAGATCCCAGGTCCTTTCCCAAAAGCAGGGCTACTCACGGCGTTCGTGGAACCTGGGCCCAGACCCTGGCAAGTTCTTTCAGTGTTTTGAGCCTCGGTTTCCCCATCTGTAAAATGGAAACATAAATACTATCCTCTGCCTCTCAGACCGATTGTAAGGCTTAGGACCTAAATTTTTGTCACTCAGCATGCCATTTCATGAGTACGTCAGACCCCAGCAGCACCCAATAATGATAGCTCAGTAATGGTCTGTATTCTACCCAAGATACACATTTCCTTTTCCAAAACATTTCCAAGTAATTTAGCGGTGCCCCTCGCTCCTGCTGGGATGGACGTGGTTGAGGCCACCCCTCCGTGGCCATGTGCCCTTTCTTTAGAAAGCCACCCCTTCCATCCCCAGGAGTTAGCCTCCCGCGTGAACCCTGGGTTGCCAGTGTCCCATGGCCATGCGGTGGGTGGAGGCTAGTGTGACAGGGGCCCGGCAACGCCTGGCCTCCCCTCTTGGAAGTCCCCTCCCCCCACCAGCAGAGAAACCCATGGCCACAGCAGAAGCTACCACCTGCTCCCTCCTCTCGGATTTGCCCCCGAAGCAGCCTGAGGGACACAGTCCTGGGGGAGCCGCTCCCAGGGCTGTCCCGCAGCACGTGGACAGTCACGGCACCAGGCAGGACCACAGTGGGCACTGTGGGGGCCGCCGATACCCCCCCCACCCTGGGCCCCAAACCCCCCCAAATGGAAGTCCGCTCCTGAGACCCACCTTTCCTGAATCACAGCCTGGCCCCGGTGACCTGGGGACTCCGGGTCACAGCGGCTGAGCTCCCTGGCCCCAGTGTGGGCACGTGACCACCCCACTGGGTCCACACAGCAGCCCCGCGAGGAAGGCGTCGCTTTCATCCCTGGTCCTCAGATGAGGAAACCCAGGCAGGTGAGACGGCCTGATGTCACAGAGCGCTGGCTGGTGGACGGGGTCCTGAACCTGTCGTCAGTCCATCCATAACTGACGAGCCAAGTAATCCAGACTAATCCCCGACTGTGGGGTTGGGACGTGAGCTCAGAGCACATGCACTTCCTAGAGGCACTCACGTTTATGTGATAAACCCTATGTAACAGCAGTTACCATGTTAACCATTTTCTCCTGGGCGATTTGGTGGCCCTGAATCCATGGTGATGTTGCGTCACCGTCACCACCGCCTGCGGTCCACGCCTGCGGTCCACGCCTGAGGTCCACGCCTGCACCCCACGCCTGTGGTCCACGCCTGCTGTCCACGCCTGCGCCCCACGCCTGCTTTCCACCCCAACATGCAGCCTCACCTCCGCCCTGCAGCCGGGTGATGCTCTCCCGTCCCCACCTCTGCTACCTGCCGGTTCCAGGCATCTTGTGCAGGTGGATCCGTGCAGGACCCGTCCTGTGTCCAGCACATCCCACTTAGCGTGTTTTCGAGGTACATCCGTGGAGTGGAAAATTTCCTTCCCGTCTGTCGGTAACATCCTCGTTGTGTAGATGGCGCGTCGCTGTCCGTGGGCGGCCGGTGGCCCAGGGGACGGTTTCTCGGCGGCTGTGAGTCCTGTAGGCTGTGCGCCCGGCGCCCGGCGGCTGCTTGAGCCCCTGAATTCACTTCTTGCGGAGGGACGTACCCGGAGCGGCAGACGTGGGTCGTCCAGTAGTTCTAGCTTTGACTCTTTGAAAAAGCGCGGTTTTTCACAGAGGCTGCTCGATATTCACTTTTACTGGAATTTATCATTTGTTCGGGCGACTCTGGGCCCTTATCCCACCACCGGCTAAAGTAGGGTTACTGAGAAACGTATTCAAGGTCTAGGGAAAGGTACCCAAGAACTTAAGACCATGGTACAATGAGATAAATAAGATTTTAAGAAATCACAAATGTTCTGGCCAACCATCCATGTACAGGAAATGGATGATTTTAGAATATTGCACGTGGACCCATTAGTTACCCTGATTTCTTTGGCCTCCATCTTAGGGGTAAAGGGGTGAAAAGTAAAACAAATCACACACCTCGCAGCTCCCTCGGGTGGAGGCTCCACAGAGGGAGAGTCCACACGAGGCCACTCTCCGCCCCAGCTGTTGGGTCCCAGGAAGCCGCCCACAAGCTCAGCCCCAGGGGAGTTTGTAATCTGGGGAGCGCCCGTCTTGTTCTTCATGTGCTAGAGAACCTGGCGGAAGACCTTCTCCCCCGATTCGGGGATTTGTCCTGGGGATGTGTGTGAACCACACCTTATCGAGGGATGCGAATCGGAGGCAAAGCTTGGGAGGCGACCCGACACTGCCTTTCTGTCTCGGGTCTTGGTCTCATTTCCGGGGTAACAGGAGTGTGGCGCTAGGCTCCTCGGCAGTCTTCCAGCATGTTCTCCTGTCGCCGGATGAGGCCCCGGGCTCCCAGAGGGCAGGACGGGAGGTCCCTGCACAAAGAGGGATTAGAGCACACCCCGGACGTGGGGGGCAGGAGAAGGGAGTCCCGCAGGGCCCCAGAGACCTCGTCTATACTGCCGTCAGAACAGGAGCGTCTGTTGCCACTTGAGGAGGAGGACTCTCCACTGAGGGGTTTACTTGGGACGAGGATCCTGTAGGGGAAACAGCACATGCCGCCCGCCCGCCCACGCCGGGGCCCGTCCACGCCGGGGCCCCTTCCACGCTGGGGCCCTTCCACGCTGGGGCCCGTCCACGCTGGGACCCGTCCACGCTGGGGCCCTTCCACGCTGGGGCCCGTCCACGCTGGGGCCACCCACTGTGGATTTGGAGCAAAAGCGGAAGAATCTTTAGGCATGAGACGCAACCACAATAATTTGAGATGCAAAGAAACACCTGAAGGTGAATTTAGAACACACTTAACACGTTATGCACTTAACACAAGGAAGACGGCCCGGGGGCGGGCCCTGGGCTCAGAGGCCCCTTCGCAAGGGCGCCTCGGGGAGGGTCAGCGTGGCTGGAGCCCGTGCAGGGAGCACAGCTGCAAACGCAGACACCTCTTTCTTGTTCTTTTTCTTTTTTGTTGGGCTTTTTTTTTTTTTTTTGAGTGAATGAATAGCCATGAGGTTAATCTTGAGGATTCTGTTTACAGCAAAGGAAAGCTTTTGTGAAAATTGCAGGAAAAGGCACCGGCTTGTGAGAATGTCTTCAGAAAGGCCATGGAGGGCGGGTGCACACGGGACATCGCTCCCCAGCCCGGGGAGGGCAGGCTGAGGTCACTGAGAGCCCAAGGGACAGCTTGTCTCTCAACTGTCACCAGAGCTGATGCGTTACCACAAAGAACTGTTTCTTGCGTGAAGACTGTCAGATTTTAACCACACTTATTATATGTATAATTTCTACTAAGAACCCTAAATTTCTCTGTAGCCATTTGCAAATAGAAAGTATTTTTATAATAAATACCCCATAAATTTCAGCATTCGGTCAGTGGTTGAATCTCAAGTGAAGACAAGTTTATAATGAGAGAAGCAGAAAGTGAGCAAGACAGCGAGAGGGAGGGAGAGGGAGGGAGAGGGAGGGAGGGAGGGAGGGGCGGAAGGAAGGGAGAGAAGGAGAGAGGGAAGGAGGGGAGGGAGGGAAAGAAGCAGGGGAGAGAGAGAGGGGCAGAGGGAAGGACAGAGGGAGGGAACGAGAGAAACAGAGGGAGAGAGGGAGGGCAGGAAGGAGGGGAGGGAGAGAGAGGGTGGGAGGAAAGGAAGGGAGGGGGAGGGAGGGAGAGAGGGGGAGGGACAGAGGGACAGAGGGAAGGAGGTAGAGAGGGAGGGAGAGAGAGAAACGGGGAGAGAGGGAGAGAGAGGGGGAGAGGGAAGGAGGGGGAGACAGAGGGAGAGAGGGAGGGAGGGAGGGAGAGAGGGAGGGAGGGAGGGAGAGAGGGAGGGAGAGAGGGGGAGAGACACAACCAGTGGCTGTGTTTCGACATGACCCTCCAGGCCGCTGAGGCCTGGACGTAGGAGCCTGGCTGCAGGGCAGATGCCTCATTCAGCCAGGCCACCCGCCCCCAGGAGCTGCCATCGGACCTCCATCTGGGGCGTGACAGTGAGTTTCGTCACCCTGGGAAGGGGAGAGAGGAAGGCACCAGCTCAGACCCGCAAACCTCCATTGTGCTCAGAGGCCCCCCCCCCCGACCCTGGGCTCCCTCTGCAGGGAGGGGAGTTGTCGGGTGGGGGGGCCACACAGGGGTCCAGGGCGCAGCTGAAAATCCGTCCCCGCCCCAGGGGGCTGGGGCCCTCGCAAGCTACCCAGGGCAGGAAAACCCTGGGGGTTTCTACCTAATGTGATTTCTTGCCAGACAAGCAGGTTCCTTTGGTGACGGATTCCCGCAGCCTCCCTACTGCCCGCCCCCGACGCCGGCCCAGGAGACGCTCATATAATAGAGGTGCGTCTTCTGGAACACGGGTAATGGAACAGTGCCCGGGGTGGCCTTCGGCGGAAGAGCAGAGCCACAGATGCTGCCTCTTCGGCAACACGCCTCATAAATTGGCGCGAGACCCTGGGTGACATGGGCGCGGCCGGCTCTCAGTCACCAGGGACCCCGTCGCCAGGGGATAAGGTCGTGGAAGCTCATCTGTTTCATCCCACTGGAGACGCTACCGGACGCTCGGCCTCACGGCAAGAGATGGAGACCGCGGCGACGGGGATGGGCCTGGGAAGGGCTGACACGACCGTCAGCTCACCTGTGGAGAAAGTGCCGGGAGAAGCGTATCGATTTTTCTCACAAGCCAGTGCGCACATTTGTCAGACAAAAGAATAGAGATGTCAACCCCGGATCCTCGGTCGCCGGCGGTCGCAAAGCCGAGGCCGGAATGCCTGCCGAGCGCAGCCGGGGGCGGAGGCGGCCTTCGGGCACGTTCTCCGCACGGGGCCAGCTCCCCTGAAGAAGGAGATGAGATCAAGGCCCGAGCGGACGCAGCCGGGAAACAAAGCGGGGCATGGGGTAGGAGAGGTGCGGAGACGCCCCCAGCCGGGGGAGGGACTGCGCGGTCCCAGCCGCCATCACCTGTCACCTCGGAAGCCGCAGGAGACGTTTCTGCTGCTGGGGTCGCGGGAAGGTCGCAGATATTGACTCAAACGCTTTGCTCAGTTGGAAGGACCACAAAACTAATGGACAATTTAGATTCCAGAGAGAATCCGCTGGAACGTATTTTCATCTCTCATCCACACAGAAGGGAGTGTGAACCACTTACTAGGGTTTACGTTTTGTCCGAGGGTGGGAGTCGCTCCGGCACCCCAGGCCTCCGGTGCCGAACGTCTAATTGACGGATGCATCCCCTTAACGCACCTGCCAAGGAAGCACCTGAACACGGAGAGAGAGCCTGGGTCTGGCGGGGAAGGGGCAAGTCTTCTGCTCTATTTTCGGACAGCTAACCAGGCATAGCGCTCCCTTCAGGCTCCACCTGCCTTCGTCCCACATAAATCCGTCTGTCACCCTGGCAGAGCCCGCTCAGCCCGCCTCGCTCACTCGGCGAGGTCTGGGAATCACGGGGCGTCGAACAGGGGCCCACGTTCAGAACAAGAGTGTCATCATCATGGCAGCCCCAGGGACGGCTTGGAAGGATGCTACGGAGACCTGGGGGAGAGTCTCCTTGTGTCTTGTGTTTCGTGTTTCGCTCCTTTAAAAGTTGAGTCACATGGGGCGCCCGAGTGGCTCACTCGGTTGAGCCTCCGACTTCGGCTCAGGTCATGATCTCACGGTCCGTGGGTTCGAGCCCTGCGTCGGGCTCTGGGCTGACAGCTTGGAGCCCGCTTCGGATTCTGTGTCCCCCGCTCTCTCTGCCCTTGCATGCTCGTGCTCTGTCTCTCTCTTGTCTCTCAATAATAAACAAACATTAAAAATAAATAAATAAATAGATAGATAGATAGATAGATAAAAGTTGAGGTCACAGAACTTGACTTTCCCATTGACGGTTTCCAGTCAGGAAAGAGTTACAAATGGGGGGTGGTGGTTGGGTACCACGAAACATGAGTGGTCAGTGCTTCGACTCCCAAAATACAAGATCCTGAACATCTGAGGGGTGCAGGGGCTTTCTCTGACCACGGCTAGATGGTCACACTTGCCATGTGCCCCAGGTGGGTCTCTCATGTCCGCGTCTGAAACACTCATGAGCGCACTGAGTGCAACTCCCCAAATCCGTGTCAGGAATCCTGAGCCCACTGTGGTGGTGTTGGGGCGCGGTGAGCTGGTGAGACGGACCCCGTAAGCGGAAGCAAGCCCTGCTTCTGCCCTCCACTCTCTCCGACACACAGGGACTCAAAGAGACGTCGGTCTGCAACCTGGAAGCGGGTCCACGCCAGACGCCCAATCTGCCTGCCCCACGACCCTGGACTTCCCAGCCTCCGGGGCCGTGAGGCACAAATCTCCATCACGTAAGCCAGCACGACTGTGGTATTTTGTTACGGAAGCATGAACTGAGCCAATCCGTGCACTTACAACCATTGCTTCCTTCGGAGAAAGTGCTCTCCTCAGGCGCAATATCCCACAGAACGCGGGATTGCCTGAAGTTGACGGACAGTGACCCTCGGACCCCGCAGGCTGCCCTGCCCCGAGCGGCAGCCTGCTGGAAAACTGAATCCCAGCTGGCGGGCAGGCGGGAGCTGCGGGCCAAGCCGGGGCTCTGGGAGGGATGTCCCCCCCTCCCCGCGGGCCCCGTCCCCACCGCTGGCGACTGGGCCACGGTGTGCTCGAAAACTCCTATAGTTCGCTCCCCACACCTGTGCTCTGGAAAGCATGCTGAGGCAGGTGTTTATAGCACGTAGAGCATCTGTGTGGCCCCAAGCAAAGACGTCCCCCTCCCCACCGATGGCCTCCTCCTTGGGGCCCTTCTGGGTTCTGTCGGCAGTGGGGGCTCCTTACGACAGCAGAAAACGTTTGGGGCTGGCGGTGGAAACAAGTACAATTTTATCACACAGAAATGAGCTCACACCCAAGTCTGCAGTGAGGAATGAGCTAAAGTCAAACCACGCGCTGAATATGTCAAGGAAGGGCTATTGACTGTTGAGGGGACCAGGCGCCACGAGACACACACACACAACAGCGACCCGGAGACAGACCCGCACAGACGTGTGTCACCACGGGGCCGCAGGGCGCAGCCACAGCTCTGCCCTGGCCACGTCCGCACGCAAGCCTCTCCTCCTAGACCGAGCCTCCCCTTGCGGCTCTTCACCCTCTGTCCCTGCGGGGGCCTCCCCGCCCCCCCCCCCCCCCCCCCCCCCCGCTCGCAAAGGCCGCACAGCGTCACCGTGCCCCCGGCCCCCGCCGCCCCAGGCGCCTGCCTCACAGGAGCGCTGAGGGGGCGCCTCGGTCCGCCAGGCTGCAGGAGGCCTCTAGCTCATTCCCATCGAGGCACCGTTGAAGCTTCCGTTTCCTTGGAATGTTACTAAAACCCGGCCCACGTGTGTCCAGAGATCACCCTCGCTCAGCTTTGGGACTGGTAGAGGAGTCAGACTCGCTCGTTTGAAAAATGGATCCTCTCAAGTTTACAGTCTACCTCCTTCCCTTAAAACCAGCGGATCAGGGGCGCCAGGGTGGCGCAGTCGGTTGGGCGTCCGACTTCAGCCAGGTCACGATCTCGCGGTCCGGGAGTTCGAGCCCCGCGTCGGGCTCTGGGCTGATGGCTCGGAGCCTGGAGCCTGTTTCCGATTCTGTGTCTCCCTCTCTCTCTGCCCCTCCCCCGTTCATGCTCTGTCTCTCTCTGTCCCAAAAATAAATAAATAAATAAATAAAAGTTGAAAAAAAAAAAACCAGTGGATCTGTCACACTAATCACCCTGAGCACATCCTCGAAGGTTCCAGTTTCCCTGTTGAATCCCACCCTCCTGCTCCTGCCCCCCCCCACCCTCAGACAGCCACCAATCTGCTCTCTGTCCCTACAGACACACTTGCATTTTCTATAGTTCTCTCAGTGGTTGCATAGTTCACATATTCGGTGTATATATATATATGTTGGGTGTATAAACTGTTCTTAAATTTTTTTTCTTAACGTTTATTTACTTTTGAGACACGGAGAGACAGAGCATGAGTGGGGGGAGGGTGACAGAGAGAGGGGGACACAGAATCCAAAGCGGGCTCCAGGCTCCCAGCTGTCAGCCCAGAGCCCGACACGGGGCTAGAACTCACGGACCGCGAGATCATGACCCGAGCCAAAGTCGGACACTTCATCGACTGAGCCACCCAGGCGCCCCTATAAACTGTTCTTTAAGTAAGACTGTTAAACTGTTTGGTAGGACTGTTAAACTGTTCTCTAAGTAGGACTGTTCTTTTTTTTTTTTTAAATGTTTATTTATTTATTTTTTTTTTAATTTCTTTTTTTTTTTTTATTTTTTTTCAACGTTTTTTTATTTATTTTTGGGACAGAGAGAGACAGAGCATGAACGGGGGAGGGGCAGAGAGAGAGGGAGACACAGAATCAGAAACAGGCTCCAGGCTCTGAGCTGTCAGCAGAGAGCCCAACGCGGGGCTCGAACTCACGGACCGTGAGATCGTGACCTGAGCCGAAGTCGGACGCTTAACCGACTGAGCCACCCAGGCGCCCCAGGACTGTTCTTTAAGTAGGACAGTATAAACTGTTCTTTAAGTAGGACTGTTAAACTGTTAAGTAGGACTGTTAAACTGTTCTTTAAGTAGAACAGTACAGGACGTAGGAATCTTTGTCTGGCTTCTCCCACGGGCATTAGAGTGTTGGGATCCACCCGTATTTCTGTGCATCTCAATAGTTATTTGTTCTTTTTTTTTAAGTTTTTATTTAAATTCCAGTATAGTTAACATACAGTGTAATGTTAGTTGCAGGCGTACAATTTAGTGATTCCACATTTCCATACAACACCTGGTGCTGGTCACAAGTGAGCTCCTTAATAGTTGGGTTTTCCCCCTTACTATCACTAAGTAACGTTTTGTTAAAAAGACATCCCAAGGTGTATCCATCCACACGTTGATGGCGGTTGGGATCCGGTCTCATGATTAGCTGTAACACATAAATTGCCATGATGTGTCCACACCTTTGTGATCACATACCTTGTCTTTTCTCCGGGGTGGGTCCATACGCACGGACCGGCTGAATCAGAGAGTGGGCGTGTGTAACTTCTCGAAAAAACGATCTGCACAGTAACGTGAACGCATTTAACACTAGTGAACTGCACAGTTTGAAACGGTTAAGATGGTAAATTTTATGTTATGTGTCCTTTTGCACAATTAGAGAAACAAAAAATAAAGTCGACAGGTTGAGGTGAAAAACCGTAATGATACCACCACGCGATTTTCTTAGACTCTCACTGTACCTGGCGCCTGTTGCCGATGGGATCCATAAATGCCCTTAGATCGATAAATTCAGTTTCGTTTTGTTTTTTTAATCACAGCAGGACCAAGCATTGAAATCAATAAGAAAACTTTCTTCGTCTGGTTATTTCATTAATTTATACCTGTACATATATAAGAAGAAGAGGAAACCTATCATATCAGACCTTAAGGAAATTTGACTCGGCTAATAGAAAACCAAAGATAATCCAGATACAATTCTGGCAAAAGCCCAAAATACAAGATTGTGACCAATAACTTCAAAGCGCTATGTTGAGGGGTTCGTTATCAGAGCTGACGCGGACTGGCGTCTCTAACTTCCGCCCCCGCAAGACACATCTGAGCACTTGAACACCTGCTCAAAGGTGTTCCTCTTTCTCCAGCCTTCTGTGATGCAGCATTGCCACGTGTTTCTCTCAAGGACAGAATGTGGCCGCTGCCTTTAAAAAGCGTGCTTTGGACAGGAGTGTCCAGGGACCCTGTTGCCGGCTGGCCCTTGGTGTTGAGGCAGGGCTTGTGTTCAAGCCAGACACACGAGCCGCCGGTGCAGTCGGTCGGTGGGAAAAGAGGGAAGCTGTAAGCGAGATCGGTGCAGAGGCTGCCACAGGCAGAGGCAGAACGGAGCCGCCCTGGAGAGCCCGCAGTAGGGCCCTTGCCCGCCTGTACTTGAACGACACCGCCTTGTTTCTGTCCATTATTGTGCTACCTGAACCTCTTGGTGTTTTGTCTGAAAATGTGTTCATCTCTTTGCGGTAGCCCTTTACCATCGATAAGCTCGGAAGGCACATCGGGGGATGTCGAACGCAAAACAAACAACACGGAACTCAAAACATTTCCCGGAGGGTACCCGTGGCGCAGACACAAACTGGCGTACCTTCCGACCACACGGGGCGTGGAGCCCCTTTCTCACCCTGGACACCTGACGGCTGCCCGGTGGTACCTCGACGCACCTCCTCACTACCCGTGGGCCCCATCTTTTCGTGGGCGTACTTGCCATTCATTCCTCTCCTGCGGTGGATCATCTGCTCGAATTTTGCCCATTCTCAATTGCTCATTTTCATCTCAGAGTTTTGAGAGTTATTTATGTGCTCTGGCTACAAGTCCTTTGTCAATGTAAGATTAGCAATTTTTTCCCCACTCAGGGGCTTGTCTCTTCATTAGCCTATCAGGATCTTTCAAAGAACAGAAGTTTTCATTTTTATGAAGTCAAATTCATCAAATTTTTACTTTTATGGACCGTGCTTTTGATGTCATATTTAGGGAATCTGCCTAACTCAAAGTCACAAAGATTTTCTCCTACGATGCCTTCTGAAATTTTTCATAGACTTAGGCTTTATATTTCAGCCCCTAATCCATTTCTGTATGATGTATGGATCAAAGTTCATGTTTTTCATGTGGATATCCAATCGTTCCAGCACCATTTCTTAAGAAGATTCTTCTTTCTCTGCTAGCTTCACTGTATGTTGAAAGCCAGCTCTTCGTACATGTGGTTGTCATTTTCTGGACCCTCTATTCTATTGATCTGGTCTGATTTGCAGCCAACCACGCCGCCTTGATTATGGTCGCTCTAAGTCTTAAAATAAGATGATGCTAGTCCCCCAACTTTGTTTTCCACTTTTAAAGCTGTTTCGGCAATTCGAAGTCTTTTCGCCATTGCAAATTAATTTTAAAACAAGTTTGTCAGTGTGTACAAAAATAAAAGCCTGCTGGTGTTCCTTGGGATGGCATCAAAGAGATCAAATTGGGAAGAGATGACATCTTACTAATATTGGATCCTTGGATCTGTAAACATATATATCTACCCATTTGTTTAGGTGTTCCTTAATTTCTCTTAGAAACAGGTTAATGTGAGGGACACATGGGTGGCTCAGTCGGTGGAGCATCTGACTTCGGTTCAGGGCAAATTCCCACAGTTCGTGAGTTCGAGCCCCACATCAGACTCTTCATTCAGCACAGAGCCCACGTGGGATCCTCTGTCTCCTGCTCTCTCTGCACCTCCCTTGCTCTCTCTCTCTCTCTCTCTCTCTCAAAAATAAATAAATAAACATTTTAAAAACTACAACAAAAAAAGATATGTTTTCATTTTTAGTATATAAACCTTGCACATTTGGGTCAGATGCTATTGTAAATTAATTTCAATTTCTAATAGTTTATTGCAAGTATATGGAAAAGTGATTCATATTTGTATACAGACTTTGTATCCTGCAATCTGATAACCTCATGAGTATATGTAGCCTTTTTATACAGTCTATAGGGTTTCTTACACAGACAACTATGTCACCTGATTATAAAAAGAGTTTTACTTCATCACTTCCAACACTTCCAAATGGGGTAACTTTTACCTGTGTTTGTTTTGGTATTTTTTTGGTTTTAGAGTTTTGTTTTGTTTTCCTCGCTCACTACAGTGGTTAAGCAATGCAGTACAGTGTTAATGACAAGAGGCAAAAGAGAGCATTCTTGTCTTACTACTAATCTGAGGCAGAAAACATTTGTTATTCTCACTAGATACAAGTATAATTTTTTGTGCGGTGGAGCTTTTTTCCATACATCAGTGTTTCTTTATCAGTTTGAAGAGGTGCCCTCTCATTCCTAGTGTGTTGAGACCTTCATCAATTGGTTTTGTAATAATGAAAAAAAAAGTTTGGCATGTATTGAGGTGACCATACGTTTTTCCTTTATAGTGTATGAATATGATGAATTACATCTATTAACTTTTTAAAACATTAAGCCCACTTTGAACTCCTGGAATAAGTACTACTTTGCTGCGATGTATCATACTTTTTATACGTTGCTAGATTCGATTGGCTAAAATTCCGCTTACAGTGTTTGCATCTGTTCATGAAGGTAATGGGGCTGCAGTGCCATTTATATTTGGCCCTTAAACTATGTGGCTTTGAACTACCCGGGTCCATGTATATGGGATTTTTTTTTTTTATAAATACAGTACAAGGCTGTAAATGTATTTTCCTTATGATTTTCTTAATAACATTTCCTTTTCTCTAGCTTGCTTTACTGTAAGAATACAGTATATAATGTGTATGACATACAAAACGTGGTTTCTGGTCAACAGCAGTCTATTAGTAGTTAAGTTTTGGGGGAGTCAAAGTTATACATGGGTTTTCGAATGCACGGGGTCAGAGCCCCTAACACCTGTGCTGTTCAGGGGCCACCTGGATGTACATCTTTGTCAGGTTTTGTTGTCAGAACAATACAATATATATTATTACATATATATTATATATTACATATATGTAATAATAACTGGCCTCATAGAACAATTTCAAACATATTTCCTCCTCTTCAATTTCCTGTGAGAATTATTATAGAACTGGTATTGGTTCTTCCTTGAACCTTTGGTGGAATTTGAATATGAAGCCATCTGGATGAGGAATTTACTTTTTTTAGGGTTCTTCAGTTTATATTCTTAAATGAGATTTGGTAGTTTTGACTTTCAAGATCTTTCTCCACTTCATTCAAGTGGTAAAATTGGAAAAAATTGTTTTATGATATTCCCTTCTTGGTCTGTTAATATCTGTAGGATCTGTAGTGATGTAATCCTTCTCATTTCTGATATTAAACATGTCTGTCTTCCCTCTTTTTTTCCTAAACAGTCTGGCCACAATTCATCAGTTTTATTGATTTTCTTGGTTTTATTTAAATTGTTCTATTGTTTTTCGGGTTTTTTTTAATACATTGATTTTTCTCTACTTGTTACTTCCTTTTTCTACTTACTTTTTATTTAAGGTTTATTTATTTTGAGATAAGTGGGGTAGGGGCAGAGAGAGAATCCCAAGCAGGGTCCACGCTTAGCATGGAGCCCAATATGGGGCTCGATCTCAGGACCATGATGACCTGAGCCACAATCAACAGTCAGACTCTTAACTGGCTGAGCCACCCAGGCCTCTGACTAGAAACATTTTTAAATTATTGAGACTTGTTTTATGGCATGGTTCATCGTCTACCTTAGTAAATTTTTGGTGTGCTGGAGACGAATGTATATCCTGCTATTGTTTTGTGGAGTCTTCTACAAATATAAATTAAGTAAATTAAATGAAAGTATTTTTCAAGTCTTCTATATACTCACAGATAATCTATCTACTGCTATTATCAACTATTTAAACAAAGGCATTGAAATCATTGTCACTATTTGTGAATATGTCTACTCATTCTTTCAGTTCTATTAGCTTTTGCTTCATCTATTTTGAAGCACTGTTATTATATGCCCACAGGTTTAGGATTATTATATCCCTTTGATGAACTGATACCTCTTATCTTTATGAAGTAGTAACGTTCTTTGCTCTGAAATCTACTTTGTCTGATGTACTATAGACATGACAGCGTTGTTGATTTTTAAAATGATCGTTGTGGAATGTATTTTACATACTTTCAACTTTTAACCTATATGTGTTTTGATATTTAAAATGGTTTCTTCTAAGGAGCACAGACTTGAGTGTTTCTTTTTTATCCAATCATACAAATATTGCATTTTAATTGGATGGCTTAGACCATTTATATTTAATATGATTATTCATATAATTAAATTAAATCTATCCTCTTTAACTTGGTTTCTATTTGTCCCATCTGTATTCCTTTTTGTCTCTTTTTATACCTTCTTTTGGATGAATCAAAAATACTTATGATACATTTTACCTCCTCCACTTGCTTGTTAGCTAGATGTTTTAGTATTTAGTTTTGGTTTTGGTTTTGGTCATTGGGTTTTCAGTACACAGTTTAGTAAAGTCTGCCTGCAGGTTGAATCACATCATTTAGTGGATAAGACTCTTATGGTAACGTAATTTCATTTCTTGCCTTTCAAATTTTGCTCTATTTCATGTATTCTACTCGTATATATTAATCCACATACATTGCCATTATTTCGTTTTACATAAAAAATTATTTTTGTCAAGAGATTTATATGATAAGAAAAGATCTTACATGTTTAACAATACAGTTACCACGTCCCTTCACCCCCGCCCATCTCTCTGTGTGGGCACATATTGCCAGCTAGTATTGTTTTCTACCGTCAAAAGGACTTCCTTTAACTTTTCTTTCTTTCCATTTCAGGTCTGCTGATAATAAAATTTGTTCAATTTTTATATCCAAAACTGTATTTCACCTTTATTTGGAAAGATATTTTCTCTTGGTATAGAATTCTAGATTGATTTATTTTTCCTTGGAGAACTTCAAAGATATTGTTTCGTTGTCTTCCTGATTGCTTTGTTGCCAACGAGAAACCTGATCTGCAGTCCCTCTTATGATGACTCCTTCATGCATGAAGTGTCTTTTTTGCGGACCACTTTTAAGATTTCATTTTTATCATTGCTATTGAGCACTTTTATTTTGATATGTCTTTGTACATTTATTTTCATGCTTCTTGTAATAATTATCTGCTGATCTTAATACTGTATGCTTACGATTTTCTTTAAATTTAGAAAAATTTGGTAGGAATTTCTTAACATACTTTTTCTGCCCACCCATTTTTCTCTTCCCTCATGTCTTCACAGGCTTGCATATTAGGCTAATACTTATCTATATTAGGCTGCTTGAGTTTGATCTAGAGTTCACTACTGCTCTGCTACTCTCACTCTTTAAATTGTTGCTTTATTTTCTTTTATTCTAGATAGTTTCAATTGCTATATTCAAGTTTACTAACCTTTTCTTCTGAAATGTCTAATCTGATGTTGCTTCCACCCTAATATATTTTTCAACTTAGACATTGTATTTTTCATATTTCGATGATTCTTCTGAATCTTCTAATACTAACTGCATCTCTACTTGACTTTTGAACAATCAGGATACAGTTTTAACGGCTTACTATCCTTGTCTGCTAATTCTAACATCTGTGTCTGCCCTGTGTTGATTTCAAAGGATTAATTTCTCTCCTCATTATGGGTTGTATTCTTCTTTGCATCTTGGCAATTTTTTGTATTGGATGCCAGACATTGTAAATTTCGGTTTGTTGGGTGCTGAATATTTCTGCATTGCTAAAAATCCTCTTGTACGTTGTTCTGGGATCGTATTAAGTTCCTCTGAAAGTTTCATCTTTGTATACCTTCCTTTAAGGTTTGTTAGGCAGGACTGGAGCACTCTAGGTGTAAGTACTCCTCACTGGGGGGAGCACACCACGATGAGTCTTCTACTCCATGTCCTGTGAAATTAGTTTTGCTCTCTGCCTGGTGGGAACATCCCATATCTCAAAGACCATTGTCCCCTCTAACTTTCTGGACATTCTTCAACCCAGTATTCAGTAACATCCTTACACACATTCATATACCTTATCATTATTCTGTTCACTCTCATTTCTCAAGAGTGCACAATTCTCTCTCCCTCTCCCTCCCTTTCCCATCTTTCCCTGCTTCTCTCCCCGCCTCCCTCTCTATCTCTCATTATCATCAATTTGAAGAATAAAATCCTAATCACTATTTAAAGAGAAAATGAAGACTCCAATCACAGGGCTTCCTCGTTGTTTCCCGTATCTCAGTAGTCAGTGTTTTTCACTGTGCTTTGAAAACTTCTATTTCGTATATTTTGTCTGCTTTTTTTTCCCCAGACATAAGGGTAGATCTAGTCTATGTCATTCTCACTGGGCAGGAACTGGGAGCCCCTTCCTTTTTTAAAAAGAAATGTTTTATTTTAAAACAATTTTAGGTGAGCAGAAAATTATGAAGATAGCACAGCGCTCTCATATACCTCCCACCAAGGTTCTCATACAAATAGCATCATCACTAACATGGTACATTTGCCTTCACTAACAAATCAATATCGACACATTGTTACTAACTAAATTAGTTAGCTAGATTTCCTGAGTTTTTAAACTGTGACTTCGTACTGTTCCAAGATCCTCTTTAGGACCATATTCATTCAGTTGTCAACCCTCCTCAGGTTCCTCCTGCTCCTGTGATGGTTTCTCCAACTTTCCTTGCTCTTGATGACCTTGATGCTTTTGAGGAGTACTTGGCATGTACTTTATGGATTGTCCTTCTGTTGGGATCTGTTTGGGATTTTGATTTTTCATAATTAAACTGGGGTTATGTGTTTTGGGAGAAAGGCCACAGAGGAAGGTGGCCGTTCCCACCAACTGTATCCAGCACACACACTCTCACAGAGCTTGTCCAATCCCTCCCTGTGAACTTATTCCATTTTCCCCTTTCCACACCTCAGTCCTTAGCAGGAGGTCACCACACGCAGCCCACGCTTCAAGAGGAGGGGTTGTGCGTCGCCTCCACGAGGGCAAAGCAGCTACAAATTTATTCTGAATTCTTCTGCGTGAAGACCTGTCTTTTCTCCCATTGTTTAATTATTGATGCAAGCGTTTACTTATATTTAAATAGACTCATGGATATTTATTTTGTACTTTGAGTTATAATGCAGTGCTATTTGACTTTATTGTTAAAAATGTTCCAGTATGTCCACTGGAAGCTCATCCAGTTGGTTCCTATGTCTCCGTGACATGCTCCCATCATTGTAGGGTTTGGGGGTCTGGGGAGTGTGTGTTGGTTAGCACTTCCTTACTTTCTGGGGCCACAAGGTGCTCCGGGGTCCTCTTGCCACAGTTCGTGACTCCATCCCTTCTCCAAGAAGCCTGGTTCCTTTTACTGGAGAACGGTGTTGTGAACAGGTCTGAGCTTCCTTTGTGCCACTGCTCCTGGATTGTCCTTGCTTCTGGGCCCTCTCAACGGACAGAAGACTGACCCATTTACACACACAAATCTGTAAATGCCTCCACGAGTAACCGTAGGCATCTGTACTAAACTAACCACAAGTTCATACTCTATCTCCACCTAACCGATTGCCACACGGGTCACCCTCGCCTCCTGCATCCGTAAACTCCCACTCCAGAAGGAACGTAGCTCCCACCATCTGCCAACATCTAACTGGTTGTTAAAGTCCGGCAGGCACGTCCCACCCTGTAGTGACAACCTTATGGGCTAGAGGAGAGTGCGGCACCGACTGCTCACTGCCCGAGTTGCTCGGGTCCGCGCCTTCTTTCCTCCCTCTCTCATGAGGTCCCTTCACGCATTTGCAACACATCTCTTCCATTTTTGGAATAAGCTTTGCCAGTTGACAGTCTGTTCTTCTTTGAGCACGTGGAGGACGGCGTTCCATGTGTTCCGGCTAATGTGTTTCCTCCATTGTTCTGCACGCAGGGCATGTCTGGCCTCTGGCCGCTTCGAAGACGGTCTCTTACCAGTCGAGCAGCAACTCGACTTTGACAAAAATTTTTGTCAAATTTGGAAAATTTGTGGCCATAATTTTTGAGACATTTTGTGAGCTCCCCCCCCCCATCATCATCGTGTATGCATTTTAAGCCACGGGATATCTTTGGCGGCTTGGCAATGCTTTTTTTCTATAAAACTACTTTCTGTCGCCTCTTCCGCGTTCACTAAACTTTCCTGCCACTCGCTCTTGTCACCGTTGGGCTGTCAGCACCATATGATGCGCTTTCCACCCGAGGTGCTGTGCTGGTTACGTCCGGACTTCTGCCCGAGACTTCCATTTCGTAACAGACATCTCGCCAAGCGAGGAGAGCGGGCTGCCCCTCTTCCTGCAGCTTCCCGAGATTGCTGTAAGTGTGGCTTCCGGCCACTCTGGTTCCTCCGGGGCTTGCTTTTTCTCGAGCGTCAGGTAGTTGTGGAGGGGAGGCAGCCCAGGACTCAGGGGACGCTCTGTGCTCCTCCGGAGCACCCCCCACTTCTCTCCATCACCCGGCACACAAGCTGCAGCCACCCGAGGTCCAGGCAGCCACACCTGACGTACCTCGTGCTGCAGAACAGCACTCCCGATGCCAGGCCGACGACCTGCGTTCCACCCTCAGGGGGCCTCCACGGCGGACTTCTGCTTCAGTCGCACTGATCGGGGTGGAGTAAGAAATGCAAATAAATAAGCGGTTTAACTGTAACATTTTCATATCAGCTAGAAGGTAAAATCGATCAGCCACAATCTCCAGGCGGGCGTTAAAAATTGCGAGAAACTAAAGAGCTTTTACACAGCCCCTTGGCATGGCGATCGGGCGCAACAAGGGACAAGCAGATATTTTTAACGCGCTTGGTTGTTGCCAGGGCAGTTGTCATTGAACGAAATGAAAGTCATCACATCATTAAGATGATGGTGTTATCACCAGTCTATGCATACACGATGTTAACAAAGATTTTCTCATCTCTCTGGCTGTAAACGTGGTCCGCTCTCACAGGGAGCCCACCACTGTGACGGGGCTCTGTCTTTCTGTCAGTAACAGCTTCAGATTCCTGTGGCCTGGGGTGGCCCGAGGTACAGGGTCTCAGGCATCCCAGGGCACTGACACGACAGCCCGAACCTACTTTGCTCATTATTAGCATTTGTGGTCAAGATCATCTAAAACCCAAAGTGGATGTCATTCAGTTATAACCTAGGTTCGCGTTTGGAAAGTCATTCAGAATTTTTAATGCTTTTATCCTATTTGATGGACACAAAAAGTGTCATCAAAACTGATTCAATAGACCTTATAGAAACCCACCAACTTCATTTTGATGCCCGTTGTCTCAGTTATGCGTGTAACACACACCATGGAGCCTAGTGCTCGAAGCAAAACACACTTACCCCTTACAGTTCAGTGATCTGGCTGATCCTGCTGGGCTCGCCTGGGCTGCCACGGGGGGCTTCTTCCAGCTGGGGGGGTCAGGTGCAGCCCTGGGCATGGCTGGGCCCTCTCCTAGTGGCCTTCCATCCCCCGGAGGCTGACCAGGGTCATGGTCGTGCGGTCTCAGGGCCACACGGAAGGCAGGCAAGCCCGTGCACGGGGCTCACCAGCACCTGCTCCCCTGGGGTTTGCTGATGGCCTTCTGCCCAAAGCAAGCAAGTGCCATGCCCAGAGTCCCCAGGGGAGGGGACTCACAGGGCCTGGATCCCCAGGCGCAGTTCACTGGGGACTACAATGCAACCTTCCCCTGCCCAGTGGGAACACCCAGAGCCCCAGACCTGAAAGTTTCATCTATCTGGCCTCAGGCTGGCAGTCCACGATTTTGTGGGCCACATCACATCTGCACACGTGGCCTTCCCAGTGTGGTTCCTTTGCATCCAGAGAAACCAGACGGGTGTTCCGTGCCCCGAGTGCAGGAGAGACAGCCAAAGGCTCTGAGCCTTACTGGCCCCAGTAATCACGTTAGAAAGTAATTGCTGAAAGCCAGTCCAGCAAAGTTCCACTTTTAAGGAGCATATTTTTAACAGGAAAAGGTATATATTGCTTTTTAAACACTTATGAATTTTGAAAACTAGAATTTATTTAAAAATTAGCCACGTTTCTCTGAAAACCTATGAAGGTGGTATTCGAAAACCCGTATATCATCTTGGGGCACCTGGGTGGCTCAGTTGGTTAAGAATCTGACTTCAGCTCAGGTCATGATCTCATGGTTTGTGGGTTCAAGCCCCACGTCAGGCTCTGTGCTGACAGCTCGGAGCCTGGAGCTTGCTTTGGATTCTGTGTCTCCCTCTCTCTCTACCCCTCCCCTCCTCATGCTCTCTCTCTCTCAAAAATAAATAAACATTAAAAAAACTGAAAAAAGAAAACCCGTATATCAACTTAAGTTACTTCATCCTGAGGAGAAGAGAACATTCTTGTAGTTATCACACTGTTTCTCTGAGGGTTTAGAATTTGCAGAAATCATCCATGTTCCTGTTTGACACAGATAATCAGTAGGACGTTGTTAAAATATATCTTCTAGAGACTTAACTTAGGCTTAGGATGTTAGCCACCAAAAATTATGTGCAACGGTATTCTACGAAATATGACATCGTTTTATGTACTTGAAACTAAGAATACACTGGGTGTTGTATGGAAACCAATTTGACAATACATTTCATATTAAAAAAAGAAAAAATTAAGAATAAATTGTGGAATTTTGTGAATTGTGAAGTCATTGTAAAGAACGTGCCTATGTGCCCCTCACTAGAAGGAACTAGCAAACGCAGAGCTGAGCTACAGCGGTGAAGGTTCGCAGGCGCGGCCCACGGCAGACCCCGGGCACGGCAGCAGGTGGGGAAGCTGGGACCCGGCAGCTGGACGGCACAGGCCGGGCCTTGGAGGCCCAGCACGGACGCACGCGGACCAAGGCAGCAGGCCATCGTGGACACCAGCGGAAGGGAGCGGAGGCGGGGAGTGTAGGGGGAGGGCGCCTCTGTGGAGAAGGGCTCGGGATGGGGCAAAAGGGGCCGCGGGCGGGGGTGCGGGGCGCTGGGCGCCTCCATCTGGGCTGTGCCCCGGCCCCCCAGGTGGGCAGGGACCCCTGACGACCTGATGGTCTATCTTCCCAGAGGCTGGAAGAAGGGGTCGGGCTTAAGGGACAACGTCCTTATTACGGCCACAGCCTCGGGGGCAAAAGGGAACAATCTAAGCTTGAGGCCATTTAGATAGAGGAGGTCATGACCTCAGACCCTCGGAGGCCGGAAGACCCCGCCCAAGGGGATGCATCTGAGGCCCAGAAATTTCCAGTTAGAGAGGTGGTCCTTGCTTCCTCTGTTCCGTCCCTTCCGTCTGTGGCCCTCCCCCAGCCCCAGGCTGCACGTCCGGGCCCCCGCCCCCCAACACCGCAGCCAGCACCGCACCCTGGAGAAGCCATCTAGGGGAAGATCAAGGATCAGCCAGAAACAAGACAAACCTGTGGGCAAACTCCTCCCCCCACCCCCCGCAAGCCTCCCCTCTGCCCCGCCTCCGTTGCCCGCATGGACGCAGCCCAGCAATGGGGGAGCAGAGAGGCGACTTCTGATCCCTGCGTTGTCTTCACCGGCCAGCAGCCTTCTCCACTGCCTCTCCGGCCCTCGGTCCCCTTTTCTCGAGGAGACGCTGAGACAGCGACAGGGAGCCTTCCTCTGACAGGCAGACGTCCAGCTGGACGGCCACACGTGGCCAAGGAGCGTGGCCCAAGTGGAATTCACTCGAGCTTTGGTTCACCAAGAGTCCCAAACCACGAGTGTGTTTGTGTGGATTCCGATTTAACCGGGGGGACCCACGAAAGTGTGCCGCAGGTGGGTGGTGTCTGTTCCCAGCATGTGCAGGAAAGTCGCGGGGGACTCAGGCCATCCTCACGGCCACGCTGAGCTGGATCACATCTCGGTCCCCCTTCTGCAGCCTGAAGAGTGGGGGCAGAGAGGTTGGAAACACGGCCGGAGGGCAGCCAAGACCCGGCGGTGACCTCTGCTGCCTCGCTGAAACTAGTGAGCACGTCTCACGCTGAACCGCAAGCCCCTCCCTGTTTCTGGAAGGCAGTGGGCGCCCAGACTTCAGGAAGACATGGTGACAAGTCCACACACCACGGGGATAGCCTCAGTGTCTCGTACCTGCCGATGGCCGGGCCCAGGGTCCAGTGAGCAGAGCAGGAAGAGGCGATGCCCTCCGCTCCCAACCCTCTCTGGATCTGCCTGTTAGGGCCTGTTTTCTGGAACGTTCCAGAACATACATGTTTGAGAAAACCAACTTCCTCTCAGGCTAGTGGCTGACATGTGAGTTCCATGTAAGGGGGGGGGGGGCAAGCAGGGGAGCAGCCGTGGCCAGGCCCCCACGGAGGGGAACCGGTGCCACAGAGCTCAGGGACCAGAGGTGATAGTGGCTTACCCTGGGGTCGTTACTGATACAAGGATGCGGTGGGGGCACGTACCGCTCTCTCCGGAAACACCAGAAAGGTTGATTCCGGCCAAAGAGTGGACCAACAAAAAAGGGGGGCTCTCGCGTCGCTGTAAGCAAAAATATCCAACTGGAAGCCATCGACGCTTATTTATTCAGCAGATATTATTGGCTGAGTCACAGGTTAGGAACTTTGAGGAGAGCGAATGGGCAAGAGCCTGGAGTAGACGTTCAGAAGCAGGGGTGAGGGGCAGAGGGGACCCACGAGTGCGTCCAGCAAGCAGACACGGCGTGGATGTCCTCACCCCCGTCCTTCCACGCTACAGGCTGCGTGGGCGCTCGAAGCCACGGCTGCTGCGTGACAGGCCGGGTCCTGGGAGATAAATGGGGTGGTTGTGTCTGCTGACCTCAGGACAGCTCCCGTCTCTGCGGTGTGGCCGCTCCGGATTTGGGGCCTAACAAGATGACCCCAGGGCATCCAGACGGAGGCCATCAATCCTGGGCAGGTAACAGCCAGGAGGCAGCCTCCGGGACTCCCCAAAGTACGCATGTGGAAGAGGCCAGGCGGCTACGGCTGATGCTGAGCGCAGACCTGGGCGAGGTGTGCGGTCTGCCCGTATCCGAAGGAAGGCTTTCTTCTTGGGCCGCAGCATTTCGTGGGCACCAGAGAGCAGTGTCGACCCCCCGCTGGAGGGGCTGGCTCTGTACCGTCACCCGCGAGATCTGAGAGGATAATATCACCTGCCCGGGAAGTGTGCTCACGGGCTCCCACCGGCCTTCCCGGGGGGCACCACCTGGCCGCACCGGCCTGGAGTCCAGGGGCCCCACGACTCTGTTCTGGGGGTTCCCCACAGCTGGAAACGTTCACAAAAGCCGCGCCGCGGCAGGGGTGACAACGATGCCTACGGAAACTTTCTAGGAAATAAAGATGGTCGATTGTTGAGACGGACGGTCACGGCATCACTTTTCCGAGAGAGTTTCTTAAGTTGTTGGAACGCAGAAACGTTCATGAGACGAGATCTCAAGGAGAAAAAGAAACCCTTCGTCAGAATGGGCTTCCGGGGACTTGGTCCAGCCCCTTCGGTGAGTTTCTGTTCCTCCCCCGGGACGGAGCCGCCGCCAGGAGCCCCTCGCGGGGGGCTGGGCAGGGGGCAGACCTGGTCCCTGGGGATGCGGAGGGCTGGGGGAGCTGGGGGTGCCCGAGGGGCAGACGGAATAGCTCAGGGCAACCTTTCCAGCCTTCGTTACATCCAGACCTGGGTTTAATTGACATCTTTATGGACAGAAGTACAAATTCTCCCTGCAGTTGGGAGAAACAAGGGAGAGAGGCTGGGTCCACCGTGCCCGGTTTAGCCAGCTGGGAAATTCGAAGTACGCCGTCATCGTTTGGGACTCCCCCAAGGCTGTTACAGGGTGAGTCCTCACATCCAAAACCGTCCATGGCACGGAACAGCAGCCCCTGAACCCGCCGCAGGCTCGGCACCCCCAGGAGGACTGAGGCAAACCCACCGAGTCAGACCCCTGGGAACGTGGCCCACCTGCATTGGGTGTGGCAGTGACACACGGGCAGGGGGCAGGCAGGTACGTCAGGCACCACCTTGTCAGCAACGCTGGGTCAGGTCCCACAGCAGGCTCGACACCCCGCGTCCTGAGCCACCTGCCCGCGTCCCGGGAGCCGGCCTCGTGTTGGGCCCGGCCACACTTCCTCACGTCCCGTGTCAGGGCAGGGGTGAGCCCATGGCACCCACCTGCCACGGAAAGCCTGAACTCAGGTCCGCTCTCCATAAATCGACCCCTCGTTCCACAAAGCGAGACCTTTAGCGCTTGGCATCCAGGGTCTGGGCCACTGCATCCTGAAGATGACAGTGACAACAACAGAAAGAAATAGAAGCATGAGATGGTCCCGGGCCCTGTCCCTTCTGCTGTGTGCTTGGAGAAAGTCTGCAGTCTTGGCAATTATTAGCGCTCCTAACGGGAATACCTTCCTCAGTCAGGGGTCCCCCCACTCAGGGCTTCAGAACCGAGGAAAGATCACTCACTCACAGAGAAGTGAGAACAAGGTGGTCGGTGGCTTTTGATCACTTGATGTGTCTTGGAAGGAAAATAGAAAGAAACGTGTGGCAAATTCTTTCGTGGCCTCTTCAAGTTCCGAGGTATAGAGAGAACAGCACGAAAGCAATCCCTTCCCCACGATGAGCTCCAGAGAAGGTCTCCGACCCGGTGCTGCTGGAGCTGGGTCACCCCCACCCCGCACCACTGGGGGGAGGGGCCACCAGAGCCCGTGATCTCGTTACTAATTCAAACTGTACTGGAGTTACAATTTATGGAGGCATAGTTCGCATGCGACAAATGTCCCCGATTTTAGGTGTGACACTTGTGCACCCACTACGTGGCAGGGACACAACCCTCCCCCCACCCCGAACTTCCCTTGAGCCCCTCGCAGTCTGCTCCCCTCCCCCAGCCCAAGGAAGCCGCCACTGGTCACGGTCCGCACATAACGCTGCGTTTTCTGGACTTGCATCCGTGACCTTCTGTGGCCGGCTTCACGCGACGTAACGATTTTGAGATCCCTCCACTCCCCTGCCTGTCCATTACAGTCCATTCCTATTTATTGCTAAGTTGCATTTCACTGCACGTCTCCACCGCATTGTGTTCATTTCTCTCCTGAACATTGGACTTGTTTCCGGGTTTTGATTGTCACAACTAAAGTTTTTAGGAAGCTTCACACATCAGGCTCTGTGAGGACCTGCGTTTTGGTCGCCTTCAGGGACGTCTGTACGATAGAATTACTACACCATCTGGTGAGAGTATGCTTAGCCACGGACGGAGCCACTAAACCATTCTGACAGCAGTTGGATCACCTCTGGCCACACCAGCGACACGTGGATGGTGGCTGGCTGTCCTGGGCCCTCACGGCCACGTGTGTTCCAGGGACTTTCACGTGGGACACTTTCTTGGATGTCTGGTTCCTGCTTCAATTTACATTCCTCAAAGACCGATGATCTTAGCCTGTGTGCACAGCTGGCCATTCAGACATCTTTTGTAAAATGCTTTGGCAAATATGTGTCCATTTTCCTGGGTCCTGTTTTCGTCATCTTCTTGAGTTGTAAGAATCTCTAGTTGACGTCCATCGTGTCAGAGCACACGTGCTGTGCAGCTTAATCCTCCCGCACTTCCTGAGACCCATTTCGTGGCCCAGCGTGTGGTCTCTCGAGGCGAACGCCCCGCCACAACACATATCCCACGGGGGCCAGGAGGAGGGTCCCGTGTGTCAGGTGGGCGGGGCCTGCTAATACTCCTGTTCAGGTGGTCCACGTCCCTATTGATTTCCTGTCCACGTGGTCCACTAATCGTTGAGAAAAGAACATCAGAATTCCCACGAATAAATGTGGGCTTGTCTGTTTCTCCCTCAAGTCCGTCATTTTGGAGCTTCTGTATTGCGGACCTCTGTCGTGAAGTGTGCACACGTTTAGGGCTGTCCTGTCCTCCTAGTGGGCCGACCCCTTTATTATTATGTGGTGCCCTCTCCTCATCCTTACCTTGTTCTGGAGTTTAATTTGTTGTGTTACTATCGCCACATGACCTACCTTAAAATTCATATTTCCAGGGGCACCTGGGGGGCCCAGTCAGTTAAGCGTCATGATCTCGTGGTCTGTGAGTTCGAGCCCCGCATCCCGTCTGCGCCGACAGCTCGGATCCTGGAGCGATTCTGTGTCTCCCTCTCTCTGCCCCTCCCTGCTCGTGCTGTGTCTCACTCTCTCTCAAAAATAAACATTTAAAAAAATTAAATGAAACAAACTTTTTTAAGTTAATGCTTTCATGCTTTGTGTATCTTTTTACGGGTGTGTTTGCAACTTATCAGTGCCTTTATATTTAAAACAATGTGCTTCCAGCAGACACCATAGTTAAATCTTGCTTTTTATCTGGGGCAATAATCTTTCCTGGGAAGGGGCACTGGGGGGGGGGGGGGTCCCCTGCTGGGGGACTGAGTGCAGGAGGGAGGATCCCCTCCCAGGGGCCAGCCCAGGGTCACGGGAGCCTCACTCTGCCGCCCGTGTCCCCACGCCAGGGTATCAGCACAGCCGTCACCAAAGGCAAGGTGCAGAAGCCTCTCTTGTGCTTCTATTTTTTCTTTCCTCTGAATTATTCTGTTGTGCTTTTGTAGGAAGAGGGGGGAAAAAAGTAGAAGAAAGAAGAAATGAGCCCTCTCTGGACAACCTTTAAAACTCGTCTGGAAAGAGCCAACCTGTGTTCATCTCCAAAGTCTACCGAACCTGGATGTGTGTGAGGTAACTGGGCTGTCAGACCAAAGAGGGAGAACAGACCTGCTCCCGACAGAAGCCTAGTGGACGCCACGGAGAGAACGCGAGGCCAACGTGTGCAGGCACCTGCGTGCAGAGACCCTCCCCGCTGCCCCGGCAAGGAGTCCCAGCCTTGGCTGACCCACGTCATCCAGAGCAGGGCCGGCCAGCAAGGGCCACCCCCCCCCCTTGCCCCTGAGCAGGGCCCTGGAACCTCTTACAGACCTGGCAGTCTAGGAGGTCTCTGGGCTTAGCTGGAGACGGGCCGGGAGTCCGACAATCCTTCTCCGGCTGTCTCAGCGAGGACCCCGCTCTGGGCGGCAGGCCTCGGCCCGTCTCCCCCAGCTGCTTGGCATAAGCAGAAAAATTCATTAAACTGCAAATTCCAGACAACAGATTTTCCTTTTGAAAAAGGAGAATGCGATAATTAAAAATAACCTGTCCGAGTGGAAAAGATTTCCACCTGGATAAAAAAAGAAAGTAGTCCTCCTTAAGTCATGATTATGTTCACAGTTGGCTTTCTCTGCCTGCACACGTCCTCTGGTGCTGATGTTGTCAACTTGCCCGTTAAAACCTTGTCCGGACAGGCAAGACACGTGCTCCGCGGCGCACAAAGCAGAGTCCTGCCCCACGCGCTAGAGAAGACAGACCAAAGACAACGGCGCCGAACGCAGCGGTGGCAGCCATTTGGAGGCCACGCAAGGCTCCCCAGAGGCCGGGTCCGTGTGCGCGCCCCTACCCGGAGTGCCCCAGACAGGACTGGGAAGGATGCCCCCGGTTGAGCTGGCGGGAGCTCACGCCTGCCCAGGGGCCACTCACAGCGCTGCTGCTCCACTTCCGGATGAGGCCGGTGCGGTACCCACGTCGACAGACGGACAGCCAGAGCGAGACGGACGGACGCCCCGCCGCCCCCGCTCCCGGCCCCAGGACGAGCGGACAGGCGGCTTCTCCTTTCCAGAAAGGCTCCTTCCAGAGCGCTCAGAGTATCTGGAGGAGTACGGACAGTCCGACAGCCAAGCGTGGCCAGAGGAACGGCATTAAAGTCAGTAACGGCCAGAGACAAGGAACGCTTCCCTCTGCGAGACCCCAGAACGCATATGGGGAGACGGGAGTCCACACATCTTCTTACACGTGCTTTTTGTTTTCTTTTGTTTTCAATTCACGACGTGTTCTAACCAGAGTTTTCAACGCCAACTTGCTACAGTTTTCCAGGCACCAAAACAAAGCTGAGCTGGGGGAACGAAGGGCTGTGAGTGGCCTCCAGACGAATCCCCATGCATCTTTCCAACGGTTCGACTGCTTTGTGTTCAGATTAGAGCTTGCATCCTGTTGTCACAGACTGAATTATAGTAGAGAGAGATCACTGTAAAGACATTATGGTAGAGAGGCTACAGCAGAGAGATCACAGTAGAGACACTACGGTAGAGATTTGCTTCCAAGTCTGACTGGCTTTGATTCCTCCTAGAAGTGGGGTCATGCGGTATTTGTGTGTCTGTGTCTGGCTTGTTTCGCTCAACATCGTGTCCTCCAGGTTCACCCATGTTGTCACAAATATTATTAACATTACTAACGTTTTCTTCGTTTTGGTGAGGCAGGCACAATTGGTTGGTTCCATCGACGGCTCTTCCCTCTGCCTTCCCTGCCCCATTAAAGAGAAAACTTGGAAGACACAACACTTCTTTGCAGCTACACTTTTCCATGATTCTAGTTCTAGCTCAGCAATGGCGGAGGAATGCCGCCGGGGCTTTCCAGATGCCCCACTGCTTCTTAGAAAAGGGACAGGCCCCCGCTCCCGGGCCCTTCCCTTCCCCCGGCCTTCCCCTTGAGCTTGGAGATGAGTCCGGTGGCTTCAGCCACTGTCTACTGGCCTTGAGTCCACCAGTCTAAGAATGAAACCCAAGGAAGGGTTTGTATAACTTGGGAACAAATCGTCTTGAACCCCAGGGAGCACATAACTGCAGTCTTATCTAAGACCCCAAATAAGAACCTTCCAATCTAGCCAGTGACCCACAGAATGTGGGACATAATAACAGTTGACATTTTAGGCAACTAAGTTTTAGGGTGATTTGTCACAAAGTCATGCATGAGAGGAGGAGGCCTTGTCATTTGGGGGCCATTTCGTACTTTCTGGAAAACAAGGTGCCCTGGGCTTTCCTGGCCTCTGCCTGGGTCAGTCTGTTCTTCAAGCTCCCTGTTTCTTTTCGGGGCAGAAACATGATCGAAAATGGAGACCTGGCACCTGGTGGCAGGAGTGTTCGTGCCACAGATGGGTCACCACCTTCACACCCTCTGAGCAGACCAAGCCAGGAAACAAACAAGACGGACACAGGAACAGGTACATCAATACATATCTACCTCCATTTCTCCAACCGTAAAAACAAAATCATGAGTCGACTGATGATGCCTCTAATTCCTGTCTGAAAACATAGGACACGTTCCAGTGTTTTCCTTCTTGTTAATTGTGGCTCCTTTCCCCAACAGAGAAACACTGGCCTCTGTGATCCTCAAGATGGCTGTTCATTTGCTTGGGCCTGGAATACTCACAAAAAATAGTTTCAGGTACGTTAACCCATAAAAGTGATAAAAGCAAGGCTGTGCCCAGAGTTCAATATTTGCAGGCTTTCTTTGTTTTTACTTACAATTTACATACAGGGAAATGCACAAACCCTAAGTGTATAACCTGATGGAGTCTGACAGCTGCACGCACCCATGAAGCCATAACAATATCGACCATTCCCGGCATCTCCGAAAATTCCCTTCTGTGCCCCACAGTCACCCCTCCTCCTCCACAAAGCCAACTCCTCTGATCTTTGTGTAATGGACTCGTGGCTGTGCCCTCGGTGTCTGTCAGCTTCGCCCAAGCCACCGCTAGAGGAACAGCTTGCCCCCTCGCTGATGATTTGTGATTCTGCGGCATGGATGCACACAATCGGGGTCTGTCCCCCGTTCTCCTTGTGGACATCTGGGTTGTTTCCAGCCGGAGGCTGTGATGAATCGAGCTGCTGCGAACTCTGTGTGAGTCCTTTGCCCAGATAAATGTTTCCTTCTTGTGGGCGCATACCTAGTGGTTGTTGCTGAATTGCAGGTGGTGGTACGGTGAGTTTTAGTAGAAATGACCCAGCCGCCTCCAGAAGCTGCAAGGTTGATGCCCCCTCATAAACTGTCATGATGAACATCGCTGCGCGGGGCCATCGGCCAGCGGATGGTCCTCAAGTGTCATTTCGAGTAGTTTATTTTATTAGGTTGTTTGCTTTCTATTGTCATGCTGTGGAACTTCCTTACATGTTAGATACTGGCCTTTTATCAGATGTACGTCCTGCAGGAATTTTCTCCAGGTTCTGCCTTACCGATTGATTCTGTTCACGATGTGTTTTGATGAGCTAGGTTTTTTTTTTTTTTTTGATGTACTGTAACTTTGCATAATTTTTGACCGTTTATTATTTTGGTGTCTTTTCTATTAAATTTTTGTGTACATTCGTGTCATGAAGATAGTCTCTTAAGATTACCTCTGGAAATTATATAGCTTCTAAGTTTAGATCTACGCTCAATCTCAATTGAGTACAATGAGAAGTAGAATTCAAGTTTAATTTTTTGTCGTTGTTTACTTTGAGAGAGAGAGAGAGAGCGCATATGAGTGGGGGAAGGGCAGAGAGAGAGAGGGAGAGAGAGAATCCCAAGCAGGCTCCGTGCTGTCAGTGTAGAGCCCAAAGTGGAGCTCAGACCCATGAACCGTGAGATCATGACCTGAGCCAAAACCAAGAGTCAGACACTCACCCCACTGAGCCTCCCAGGTGCCCCTCAAGTTTCATTTTTACCCAAGCAGATATCCCTTTAGCTCGACCCCACTGACTTCCTTCAGCATCTTTGTCAAGAAATAAGCTGGCTCTAAATGTGTCTCCTCTGGCCTCACTACTCTGTTGACTGCTTCGTTTTTCCATCCTTGTGCTAAGGCCACGCGTGCCGATGGCTGTGTCCTTGCACACTTACAATCAAGTAGTAAAAGCCGTGTTGGGGCCAGACGCTGCCGCCTTGTTCCAGCTCAAGAGTGGCAACGCGTCTAGAATCACCTTAATCATGATGTGTGATTATGTTCTAGATGCCCCTCACCAGACCTAGGAAGTTCCTTCTCTTCCTAGCTTGCTGGCTGTTTTTAATTTTTTTTAATGTTTATTTATTCACATGAGAGAAAGACAGAGCACAAGCAGGGGAGGGGCAGAGAGAGAGGGAGACACAGAATCCGAAGCAGGCTCCAGGCTCTGAGTTGTCAGCACAGAGCCTGACGCGGGGCTCCAACTCGTGAACTGCGAGATCATGACCTGAGCCGAAGTCGGATGCTTAGCCGACTGAGCCCCCCAGGCTCTCTGCTTGCTGGCTGTTTATAATGGAAATAGGTGCTGAACTTCTGCATCCATCGAGAAGATCATATTTCCCATGCCCTTTATTCTGTTAAGAAGGTGAATTATATGAATTGGTTTCCAACTGAAAACCAACCTCGCGTTATTGGGTTAAACCTCACTGTCATGTTACATCATGTTTTCCATAAATTGCTCAAGAGAACTCTGTTTGAAAAAGTGAACTGAATAAAAACAAAAACGCAAATGACCAAACTTCACGGAGAGCACTTGCAGCCGAGAGGGCAATCTGCGGCGATAACGCGTCTACCGGGAGAGGAGAAACGTCTCAGATCAGCACGTGAGCTCCCACTTCCACAGTCTGGGGACAGGAATGTGGGACAAGCCCAAAGGAAAAAGCAGGAAGGAAGTCACGAACAGTAGAAACCAACGAAAGTGAAAACTTAGAAGAAAAACAGAGAAAACTCAAGAAGCAACGTATTGAAGGTCGGTCACACAGCCTTTCCTTCATGAAGACAGCAGGAACAGAAAGCCAACCTCGTGTACAAAACAATGCTGGCCCACTGTCTCCTGAGCCCCTTTTCTGGATCTGAATTCAGTTTTCATTGACCCCATCATTCTCCTGAGGGTCCCGTATTATAGCACCTGCCCCAAAGATGTCCATGTGCCCGGACTTTGGGTGTTATGCTACATGGCACGTGGGACTGAAGTCTGCAGGTGGATTTAGGTCGCTACTCAGCTCACCTTAAAATCGTGCAAATACCCTGTGCCTTCTGGGTCAGCTTCATCTAACCCCGCCACGTGAGTCTCCAAGAGCAGAGAGGCAGTCAGAGCTGACAGGGAAGGAGGAAGTCCCAGTAGGAAAGCGTCTAAAGTTGCGGACCAGTGGCCTGCGCCACGGAAGGCAGGCGGGCCTCTGGGGGTTGCAACGGTCCCCATTGGACAGCCAGCAAGGACGGGGGGGGACCCCGTCCTGCCCCGCCCCAGGGACTGGATTCTGCCAATACCTCAAATGAGCAGGAACTCAGATGCCCCCAGAGCCCCAGAGAGGAACACAGGTGGCTTCATCAGCCTTGGTGAAGCTGAAACGTGAGCAAACATGCACGGCATCAGAGCCTCGACTTTCCCTAAGGGAAGTGGGCTCTCGCAGGGAGGAGACGGGTGTCAGCAGGACGCCCAAGGAGTGGGGAGCACAGGTGAGGAGCAGTGGACTGTGTCCCGACGGGGTGAGGGGCAGCAGATTCTGCACCGCACGGCCCTTCCCCCGGCGGCACACATCAGGGAGGGTTGTGCCCAGACCGGCACGCTGGGTCCTTTCATCGGCTTCAAATAAGGGGGAGACAGAGGAGATTGGGAAACGCAGAAGAAAAACTGGGTGCAGAAGAAACCTTCTCTAACTGATCACCCATGAACGATAAGAGGAAAGAAACGCAGCTATTAAAACGCGAATATTCTCTACTAGGAACTTCAATGTTTTTGATGTTTGTTTATTTTTGAGAGAGGGCATGAGCGGGAGAAGGCCAGAAAGAGGGAGGCGAGGATCCGAAGCAGGCTCCACGCGGTGAGCGCAGAGCCCAAAATGGGGCTCAAACCCAGGAACCGTGAGATCACGATCTGAGCTGAAATCAAGAGTCGGCCGATCAACAAGCTGAGGCACCCAGGCGCCCCTCTGCTGGGTTCATTTAAAGTAGAATTTCACCGGACACATGTTTGGAAGGGTAAACCTTTGTCCTGACCCCACCACGCCCTTTGCTCGTTCATTCATCTTAGGCCGCTGGGCCATTTGCACTTAATTCCCGGGGGACGCACATGCGCTAGAAGAGACGACCATTCGGGTCACATTTCTGTCCAACCTCTTTCTTCTAACCTCCTACTGGATGGTGAAGTACCTCGTCCTGGACACCAGAAAAGCTGTTCCACCCCTTCTCCCGCCCACCCCCCCCCCCAATCTGCCGGAACGTGTGGCTGATAAAGTCAGGAGCCCGCTGACACTCACGTCCTCCCCAGGAGCCGGCAGCCCAGGGCCCACAGAACCCACCAAGTGCCACCGAGCCCAGCTGGTCTACTGTCTTCTGTGACACACATCCTGCTCCCCGGCACGTGCGTCAGCTCTGTCCTTACAGCATCCCAAGCTGGGGGACAAATTGCACAGCCCACGCTCGTAAACAGGGCGTCTTTTCTTTCCAAAGACGGCCGAGCACGTAGAACACCATTTGACGGACAGGCCAGCAGGGGAGATGGGGAGGGCGGCCCGAAAGCCGTCTCCGTGGAGGCAAATTATTTTGATGTGTGAAATGTTTCGTGAAACCTAAAGCGAATTAGAGGAATTCGTGAAAATGTTTTTCAAAGTTAAAACAAACTACATATGGGTAGAAAGGGAGAAGTCAGTGTCCCCACTGCGGTTCCCTACCCACCCTCGTCACAAGGAACCGCGGTCACCGTCGGGCCGGGGCTTGCGTGCACGTGTCAGACGCGGCAGAGATAGCGAGCAGGCGGCTGCAGGACCGGCCACGTCCTTCCCAGAGCCACCCCCGTGCATTTGTCACCGCGGCCCAGAAGCATGTCTCGGCCTCTTGTGCAGGGCTGCACACAGATACGTCGCCACTGGAGGGTGGCTTCTGTGCAGAGAACATGGGTACACTTATGTGGCTTAAAGAATATTTAATTCCTGAACACGCAACCGGGAAAGTTACAACTTAAATTCCTGAGTTTCCCTGTGGATTCGGGTCCCCTGCGGCCAACGCTACTCCACGTGTGCGTCTTGTGAAGTCAGAGTCGTCCTGTTGTCCTTCCATAAGTTGATGTAACTCAAGTCGGCCACCTGATTTTCTCAGACGCCAATGTCACTTATAAAAGAGTTAATGAGTTGAAAACAAACAAACAAAGAAACAAAAACCTGAAGCAGCACGTCTGAAGAGCCAGGGTGTCTGGGGCTCTTTTACACGAGCTCTGAATCTGGGAGGATTCACCTTCCCGACAAGAAAACGTACCTCGATATTTGGGCAGTCTGCGGCAAAAGCCTTTGAAATAACTTGGAAGTATCATGCCTTTGACTTCTCTTGACATAAAGCTGTTCGAACAACCTGAAAATTTAAGCAGTTTCAGATCACCAGCCCATACTTCTCACTCGGGGTCTGTGCTTCGGGCAGTGGGTTGGGATCAGTCGGCTCTGTGGGATTGTAACATCCCATGTCCAGAGTTCTCCATAGGGGTGGGGGTGGGGGGGGGGGGTCTCCGCTGACCCTGCGGGAGCCGCAGCAGGGGGCGCTGGCGAGCACGGCAGGAACAAGTCCATAGCAGGGAGGGCGTGGATGGTCAGGGGCAGTGGTCCAGTCTCCGCACGTGGATATCAACACCAACAGCCACCAGAGCCAGACGCAGGACCAAAAAGCATCCAATAACTAGAGAGAGTCTTTTTTTTTTTTAATGTTTATTTACTTTGAGAGACAGAGTGTGAGCAGAGGAGGCAGAGAGAAAGAGACACAGAATCCGAAGCAGGCTCCAGGCTCTGAGCTGTCAGAGCCCGACGCGGGGCTCAAACCCATGAACCGTGAGATCGTGACCTGAGCCGAAGTCGGACGCTCAACCGACTGCGCCACCCAGGCGCCCCATCAAGACGTTGTTTTAAACTGAGAAGCTCTGTGGCGCTCCCTGAAGAAACCATTGTCATACATCTTAGTTAGCTAGATGTGATAGTAAGGAAATTGTTAGAAATACAAGGAGAGATTTAAGTGTCCATCAAGAGTTATCAGAGGTGAACACAGCTCTCAGCCTCAGACAGATCAAGTGGAGGAAAACAACAGGGTCTGTGAAATGTAATAAATAAATCGTAAATTATTAGCTATCGAGCAGACTGCTTCTGGCAGACAAACACTTCCCTGTCGCTCAGAGTAATAATCAAACATTTGTAGAAAATAATCCTATGCAAGTTTTCAAAGGAATCATTAATGAGTTTATTGGCTGATGCATTCATACCACAGTTTAAAGACAATAAAAGAAAATTAAAAACAAATAACAGGGGTTTAAAATAAAACCAATTATGCAATTTGAAGAATACAATCCTAGTCACTATTCAAAGAGAAAATAAAGCCTCCAATTAAAGACTGATTTAAAAAGTAACATGAGCCTGACACAAGAAAACAAACCGGATATGGCAAAGGCTGAATTCAGAGAAAACATAAATATTTAAGTGCTTTTATTATTAAAAAAAAAAAGAAAGAAAGAATTGTCGTCGGGTTTTCCCTGCTGTTTTATTTCAAGCTTTTAAGGAACACAGAATTTCCAGGGCGCCTGGGTGGCTCAGTCGGTTAAGCGTCCGACTCTGGCTCAGGTCATGATCTCACGGTTCGTGACTTCAAGCCCCTGCATCGGGCTCTGTGCTGACAGCTCAGAGCCTGGAGCCTGCTTCAGAGTCTGTGTCTCCCTCTGTCTCTGCCCCTCCTCTGCTCACGCGCTGTCTCTCTCTCTCTCTCTCAAAATAAATAAAAACATTAAAAAAAAAAAAAAAAAAGGAACACAGAATTTCCATGCTTGGCCGAATCGGGGGAGAAGGAAATCTCGAATTATTTCATGACACCTCCACCAATGGCCTTGATGCTGAAATCTTACTGAGACCAGAAGAACACAAGCACTTAATATTTCTTAAGAACATCATGGTTTCAGTAAGTTGGTGTTTTCTCCATCTTCTATGATAGCCATGTATTCCTTGCATTAAAAAAAGCAAATGATTCTTCTCAACAGTAACACGATGAAGGGAAAGCCTTTTCCGGGACAGGCTGGGAGTCCCAGACAGGGCCAGGAGGGGGTTCCTTTATTTCCTGGCCCGTTTGCATGTCATCTGCACGAGTCAGAGGTGACTTATGACTAGATGCTCCAGGTCCCCTTCCTGCCATCCCAGTGGTTGGGGAGGGCGAGGTGGCGCTGATGCAGCCTGCCCTGCCCTCGCCCCCATGGCGGGAAGGGACCAGGGACGGGTCCAGCTCTAGTCCTCCCGGAGTCAGCTCTGAGACAGCCTGACCTGTCCTCGACTGTGGGGCCTCGTGTGCGCATTACCCACTCTGCAGCGAGTCTAGACGCTGGGGTGGTTCTCAACAGGGCACCTAGTGAGACCTTGGCACCCAAGGTGCCGTGTCTGTTCCAGCCCGCCCGTGGCTGTGCTCAGCTTGCCCCGGGGCGGCCGTGGTCCGGGCAAATGTCCGGGCAGTAGCATGGCACTTTCACTCCATTTATGCTTGCACCAAAATCTCCGATGTTCAGCCGCCACTTCTGGAGCTCCTGTGAAGGGCAGGGACCATAGAGGTGTCTTCCAGAATCACCTAATGCCACCCTCGCAGCCTTGCTGTGGGGTCAGGCTCCTGGGTGACACTCACAGAGGGACACCCACCCGAGCCGAGTGCCCATCAGCGGTGGGTCTGTCTGGCTTCCAGCTCTGTGGATGTCACAACTCCTGGGCTGCCTCTCCAAAAAGTTCATTCTCTGACCTTGTAAAGTATCCAAGTTTCTACTCCCCATTTTTATGCAAAACGCCATATTGCAGAGGGGGGAAAAACCCTTTGTTCCTGGCATTTACAGTAGTTATACAGCTACTCAGCTGCTTGGAACAACACTGCTGAAAGCATAAACTGCTTACGTCCGGTCTGACTCCCTAACAGCACAATCTGTAAACAAATAATAAAGCCCCAAGCGGCTGCAGTGACATAACGCAAGCAACTTGATCTACGGTCACGGGGACGGGTCGGAAGTCCAATGGACTTAACTCTGTGACCCCTGATGTCTCATTCGGAAACTGGGGTGGGAGCCTAGGGGAACCCAAAGTTATGACCAGCACCTACTCTGTGATGTTCCAAATCAGTGGTGAAAAGTGGTTGTTTCCACCCAATTAATTACCTCGGAGGGTGCGCTAACTCCAGTTACAAAGTTATGCAGGTGCTAGCGGGCGTCGTCCAGCTCCACTCCACGAAATGAAAAAGCACATGGCTTTTCTCAATTACCTTTTCTAGTCTCTAATTTTGGATTGATTCGTGCCTGTGCCTTTTATTTGTCTATTTCTGCAGTGTGGGAAAAGTGCCTCATTCGTAAAAGCCAAATATAGCACAGGACCTCCTTGTTACAACAGGATCCCGGGAACGGAGTAGCTTAGAAGTTATCAGGAGATGGGCCATAATGAGGCTAATTCTGGTCAGGTTTAATTATGTAAAGTTGGGCTGCGGAAAGGCATGGTCCACACGGCAGGCAGACTCCGGGATGGGGGGCTTTCAGTGACAGCAGATGGGGCAGGACATGTCACCAACCACTCCATGAGCCACGTACTCCCCTTTCAGATGCCTTCTTGTCATTGAAAAGCAGGTGTCAGAGGGGAAATGTCATTGTGAAAGAGTTCTGTATTGGGAATTAGTTATCCCGTCATGATGCTGTGCCATTCACTTGTACAGCAGTTATTTTAAGCTCTCTGTCCCTTTACAGAGCCAGTTCTCAATTATCCATCACAAGAGAAGGTCAGTGGCAGGAGTGAACCCGATTGACAGGCAATTAAAAACAATGTACATTTACCTTTAAAATGAGCTGCACAGTGAAAACAGGAAAAAGATACCTTGTAGGTTATTAAATTACCAAATTTTGTGAATTATTATAAAAACAACATTAAAATATGTTGACTTTTAAATCAAATTGTAAAACAGCAACACATCTCCCTCTGCACAGCTCAACCACACATCCCCTAAAAAGGTCACTTCTAATTATTTCTATTATTAGTTCCTCTGTCTATTTTTACCTCCATATATCTTAATAACATGTTTATAGCATATTTGCTGCAATATCCATTTTTGGTATTATTTATTGACTTCCCACTCTGGGAGATAGAATTCTAGCTCCTCACCCTGCCTCTCCCTCTCTGCATCTGACTATTTTCAGCTCCCGTGTTAATTACTTTTGTCACATGACATCACATCATTAGAATTCTACTTCTTGTTCCATTAAATATGGAGAAAATATTTCCTTACCTCGGAATGCAAGATTGTAACGGCTTCACGTTTCCATGTATCCATCATCCCTCCTTCCCACCTCCAAAATCCTCTTTATATTTTACTTTTATATTGTCAACCTTGATGCCATTGGCATTTTATTCCATAATATCGTAATTAAATATTCTCTGATTTCTGTTTGATTGATTCCAAAGCCTGGGAGATCACTGAACCATGTTTACATTATGGACTTTGTACATTATTAACTGCAAAGTGGAATCATATGTTTTAATTGTATTCCCTTCCTTTTATAGCTTTTTGGTTTCTCTGGAGTTTCTAATTGCCTTGTTTTTCTGAATCAATTGATTTTGCTTTGTCCTTAAAAAATAATATTTTAAGGGCGTGTGAAATCAATGAACTCTCCCACCATCATGATTTTTTTTTTCTCCCCAAGAGACTTCCCTCCTAGAGACCTCTGTTCTCTGGGGCTTATTTTTCTCTAGGCCTGTCATCCCGGGACTTAAATTTCTCAGTGTCCTGAGTGGTACCCACTGTTCTCCCCAACCCATGTCTTTTTGATTGTCTTTTTGATTTCCACATTCTTGTTTTGGAGTACCTCCTCGAGTAATATCCTTACAAAAGATTGGTGCGTGGGACATAAGCAATGAATGCTTACACATTTACACTTTATTTATACTAGTCTCATAGTTAGTTTGATTTATATCTAAGATTTGGGAGCCTGAGACAAGGCATTAGATGCAAGCACTTTTTTGGGGAAGTACTCCCAGGAAGTTCTGGTAGGAAGGTAGTAAAGTGAGGAAAAGAAGAAAAAACAAACCAGCATCCTCTGCCTTCGTGTGTAGGTTACCACTGTGAGCAAGTGAGCACCTCTGGGAGACTGTTTGATAGGTATGTCCTCCAAGCTATCTCAATCAGAGTAATTAACAACAACAACAACCATCAGGCACTATAAGAAGGCTTCTCCCAAGAGTGTTAACTGCCTAGAACTTCCAACCTGAAGGTTGGCTTCTTCAACCAGAGAAAGCCCTTTGGCAAAGATTTGCAAGTGTCATACCAGGAAGCATCGATCTGCTCAGGGTAGTTCGTGGCAAAGGGGTATATGAGGGCACAAGGGTGTCTGCCTCTGCAGGTATATAATTCTAGATGGAAAACAACATTCTCTTAGAAGTAAGTTCATGCTCACTGTATTCTAGCATAAGTTCCTTGCTTCTTGATTATTTTAAAAATGCAATATCTCCTATCATTTCCTCTGAGACTATTAGAGCTATGGTCAATGTGTTCTTGTGTTCCCTAAGTTGTTCCTCTTCCCCAGAGCCAGGCTGTCCTACTTCCTGGATTATGATGCACACAGGTGGGGCTCACCAACCAACAGACTTCACATTAGGCTTAGTTGTGAACCAGTCATTACATTAGGAAACTCCAAAGTGCCAGAGTTAAGATAGCTATTCTACGAGGCACCAACTCCCACACATTTGAGTTCTGGTTCTCATTATCTTCCTGATACTTGTCTTAATTATTTTTGAAAGGGTGGTTTGGGGGAAGAAATCTACTGAGAGCTGGTCATGTTCCTTGAGATGTTTATAAGAACTCCAAGCAAGAGAAAAAAAAAAAAAAAAAAAACCTCCAAGCAAGGGTGCCAAATAGGCAGTTCGTTTGATACAAGTCTTGTTTCAGAGTGAGGTCCGACCTGGAGGCATGACTGTCTGGGTTGGTCTCTAGATGTTGTTTAAGCCACAAGACCAAATGAGATCTTTGAGAGAGGAAGAATATAGACAAAGAGAAGAGGTCCAGGAATTGAGCCTAGAGGACTGAAGAAGAACCAGTGAAAGCGGGCAGCTGAAAAGGACAGAAATGTATTCCCTCCCAGTCCTGGAGCAGAAGTCTTATGTGGGAGCATCTGCAGGGATGGGTCCTTCTGAGGCCATGATGGAGAGTCCGTTCCAGGTCTCTCCCAGCCTCTGGTTGTCTGCTGACAATCTGTGGCATGTCTGGTGTTCCAGGTGCACCTGGCCCCTCCAGCTTTCCACCCTCACAAGGCATTCTACCTGTGTCTCTTCACATTGTCCCTTCTGTGTGTGTGTGTGTGTGTGTGTGTGTGTGTGTGTCCATGTCGAAATGTCCCCTTCTTATAAGAACATCACTCATATTGGATTATGGCTCACCCTAGTGACTTCATCTTAACTTGAGAACCTCTGTGAAGACCCTATTTTCAAAGAAGGTCACATTCTGAGTCACTAGGGATTAAAACTTCAACATATATTTGGAGAAAACACAATTCAGCCATAATGCCCTCTTGGCTCATTTCCTCATCCCCGGATCTCAGATCCAGCCACACATCCTCTGCAACCCCACGCAGGACTGTGTCTCAGTTGAAAAGCTGTTTGTCATGTACATGTCTGTGTCTGCCACCACGTTCCTTGGACACTTTCCAAAAGGTATATTTAGTTTTTCTAAAATTTGTTCATGCCAATCCTATTTCTATCATAAATATGTAAAGTAATTAACTGCTATGCAATCTGATGAATGTGAAAAACAATTTAAAATTTTTTTTAATGTTTATTTATTTTTGACAGAGAGAGAGAGAGACAGAGCATGGGCAGGGGAGGGGCAGAGAGAGAAGGAGACATAGAATCCAAAGAAGGCTCCAGGCTCCAAGCGGTCAGCACAGAGCCCGACGCGGGGCTCGAACTCACAGACCGCGAGATCATGACCTGAGCCGAAATCGGATGCTCAACCGACTGAGCCACCCAGGCGCCCCTGTGAAAGCCAACTTAAATGCAGGGTAATATTTGCTAGCAAGAGGAGTGACTTCCAACAATTACTATGAAATTAATATTGGATAAAGTAGCCCTAAAAGATTGGAACAATGGCTTAGGAATCCAGAAGGATACTTCACTCAAGTTGTTGTGCACGTGTTTTTATGTTCTTGACCCAGCTGGAGGAAACCCAGCCTCTAAACTGAAATCGTATATTATGCAGATATATAAAAGAGGGGAGAAAAATCTGCTCAACTCCAGTCAGTAAAGTTGTGCTCAGAGAAAAAGCCTGAACTGCACACTGGAACATTGGCAGGTCAGTGCCAAACATTGGTTTAAAATGGAAATGAAATGTTTAAGGTGTTTGTTATTATAATTCTGTCCCTCAGCTGCATTCCATTAACTCCAGATACCAGCCCACATGTCACAGAAGGACGTTCCTACCTTAACATCATATTTCCTGGTTGAGGCTCAGAGCTAGTAAATACTGCATGTACTCTACATAGCTGAGGCAGGCCTGAGCCTGGGTAGTGCAGTTTCGTTTATTAATTTTTTTTAATTTTGATTATTTTTATTTGATTTTTTTATCTTTATTATAATTTTATATTATATTATTTTATTTATTTTTACTTTATCATTTTATTTTATTATTATTTTATTTTAATTTTATTTTAATATTTTTAATTTAATTTTTATTTATTTCGAGAGACAGAGAGAGTGCAGAGGAGGGGATGAGAGAAGGAGAGAGAGAGAATCCCAAGCAGGCTCCACACTGCCAGCATGGAGCCCGATGCAGGGCTCGAACCCGTGAACCTCGAGATTACAACCGGAGCCGAAGTCAAGAGTCGGACGTTTAACTGACTGAGCTCCCCAGGTGCCCCTGGGCAGTGTCGTTTCAGAGCATGGCTGCTGATCCCTCCGGTGGGAAGCAGGTTGACTCATGGAAGGACCCAGAACTGACCCAGGGAAGTCTGATGAGTCACTATCTAGTGAACAAGAGACATGGTTAAATGTTAACACACACATTTCAATCTTTCTTTAATTGTGTCTCAATTCTCCTTCCAAGCCCCACGCTTGGTTTTCATGTTTCAGTTTCCTGTAGAATCTTGGGGGGAAAGCCGGCAGTTGTTGCCCGGGAAGACAGACTCATCCATTCGTGTACTCATATGTGGAGCTTGCAGCAGATAGAAGGGAGTCTCTGCCTGTGCCTGGGATGGTTCCAGACACCTGCAGACTCAGTAAATCCCAGAGCAAGTCAGACAGATCGGACCCCTTGTCTCCCAGGGTCATCGGCAAACACGAGTCCCTGGTGATAGTCAGACAGGACGTGAACGCTGCCCTCCTGGAGCTTATAGGCCACCAGGGAGACTGGAATGTGAGCCGATGACAACAGACGAGGGCCCGGGGGATGGGGGGAGCGTGGGGTGTGCCCAGGACCTGGAGGAGGGCCCAGGCTCTGGGCTCCATCCTTGTGAACTTTCTCCCGTTCGATCCCCACAGGGCAGCTCAAGGCACAGACACCCTCCCCAAGCCCCAGGCGCAACAGCACGGGCGATGGCGATGTGGACGGGCGTCAGCAAAGGCCCAGCTGGGTCAGCCCTCCTGCGGCCACCTTTCCTTCCTTCTCCACAGGCAGGAGCCCCTGAGTGGAGATGGACGCGGTCAGGGGTTCCTCAGCCAGTGGGGGGTGGAGGAAGGACCGCACGTCTCTGGCTGCCGCTTTCCCTTCCGGGCTCAGAAGCCTCGGTGCGCGGTCTGCATTTGCACGCACGTGCAGGAGATCCCCACCAGGCAGACGCATGCCCCCCGACGTGTGTTAAAACAGGGCTGCTCTGGCAAGTCGGCTGGAAACATTCACGTGTCTTCTTCCCTCCAAAGGAGGCCCCTCGGCCGACACTTCAACACAGGCGGGCGAGCTGTGGCCGGCCCCCAGCCACCGCTCCCGTGTCCCCCTCCCGAAGTCGGCACTCTCCGCAATGTTACAAGGGACGGCGGCTCTGTGATCGATCCGGCCGATTTCCGATTTCCGGGTGCTCCTGGGCTGGCAGCGGTCCGCTCTGAACCGTGTCAGCTGGCGGGGACCTTCGCGTCACGGCCCGAGTGCGCCCGGGAAAGGTGGCCGTCTGGACAGGAGCCCTTCGGGGGCCTTGGGCGGTGCCGGGAGAGCTGCGTCCGGGAGAAGGGGAAGGCGCGCGCCGCGTAGGACGCTTCATCTGCGGCAACGGACAAACACACCGTTTGCCACGAACACCGTCACGGCAGGTGGGCAGTGGGCAGGCTGCTCTTCGGTGAGACACCTGGGTTATGTTTTGTCATCACGAAAGCAAAACGGATCTTTAGCAACTTGGGAACACGTCAACTAATAAACCTTTCTAAACTGACCGCGAAGCCTCCTCACCAAGGTATTCCTACCCCTGCACTCACTGTGTCGTCGTCTTTTCCTCCTCAGCCTTCGAAAATGTGGATAGATGGATTTAGTATAGACAAGGAGCACGTAAGTTTACAAAAGCCGTATTTAAATGTGGGTTATATGTAAATAAATACACGTGTGTGTGTGTATATGGTTTTCGTGGATTTTTTCACTGTCCTGTTTATACAATTTACTATCTTGCTTTTCTCACTTAACATCAAAACAATGGATTATCCCTGCGTCTTTGAACAGCTGCTAAAATGCGACTTCCATGCGCCGGGGTGCCCCATCATCTGACACACTGGCCTGGGCTAATTCAGCATCGCCCGGACCTCACGGGGGTGGGTCTTTTCTAGTAGTTCCCCTTGCTTTCCAGTAGGTCCCCTGAGGTTAGACTCACATCAATGTTTTTCTGACTTTCTGGTGTCCTTGGGATTTTTGTTTTTCTTTTTCCATCAGGGGAATCACAAGGTCAAAGCAATGAAACAAAATGGGAGCTCTGGATAAGAGCTCCCCAAAGGCTCCCTGGCGGGGCTCAGCCGCCTTCTGCGCCCCCCACCCACCCAGCCACGGGACCAGTTTCCGGTCACCGTCACCGACACGGGCCCCTGGCACGAAGCTCAGTGTCACCGCAAAGGGTGAAAAATGGTCTTCTTAATTTTTTTTAATTTTATTAATCTGTATGCCTTTTCTCACCATGAGGCTGGACATTTTTCAAAAGTATACTGGGCATTCTGGATTTCTTTTCCTGATTAGACTGTTTCTATCTCTCCCACTTGGTTTTCATGTTTCTCTTACCCACCCCTAGGAAAATAATTGGAATTAATGTTCTGGTCCTTGCATAACATTTTTGAAATGGCCTCAATTAAAGAGGGAAAAGACTGGACTCGGTGCTTTCCCCAGGCCTCGTACATTGCATTTTCCGGAGACGTTTAAAAGGTCAATGCTACTTCAAAGTCAGACTTCAGCCTGAATGGACCACCACCAGAAGGCAATACGGTTTTAGATATGTTCCACCGGTTTTGACTTCTTAAAATGTCAAGCTCATAAATTCACCCCCTCAGACAAACCCAGGTGCCGATCACCCCTCACCAGATACTCACTTAGCCATGAGGACGTTTGGAGCCTTGAGCCACGGTCCCACAAAAACCACATTCCGTCCTTGTCTGTAAAAAGCCTGGGGTTTAGATGCAGTGATGAAATTCAAATTCCCTGTCTCTACCCTCTTTAAATGCTACTCACTCATTTTTTCTTCTCCAAATCCAGTAATCTGGGGTTAAAACATAAAAAAACACCTACAGTTTTGGTGCAGACAGAATCAAGGATAACTTTTTAGTCTCCGAAGGTTTACTAGATGCCCAGAATAGATCTTTCACCCTAAAGTGACGACCTCCGCCTCTGTCTTGGCTTCGGGGGCTGTGAGCCCTGTACTCCCCTCAGAGCGGCCCCCCCTCCCGGACCTGGACCCAGACCCCGGTCGGGCTTGGAAGCCAGTGAGATGGGACGGACGGGGAACCTAGGGTGGCCCTGGGGAGTCACCGCCAGGCGAGCCCACTGGAAATGACAGGAGCTCATTTCTGACTACGGGACGGAACTGAAGCGTCCTGGGTCCCGTGCCCCCAGCATGAGGCTAATGAGGGCTCACCCCTCCCTTCTTCGCCCGGGAGGGCACGTGGCCTGCTGATGTGCCCGGAATGTGCCGTGACTGTGCCCACACTGCAGCTCCGCTCAGCTGCAGACAAACCAATGAGTCTCTCGCTGGAAGCCTCGATTTCCTCGATTTCCTCATCAGTGGCGGCAAGGGAAGAATTGATGAGCCCCGAAGGACTGGACGTACACGTGACCCGGTAGCTCAGGGCCAGAGCCCGAGGGGACCCTCCGTGAAGGCAGGCTCTGTGTCTCCATCTCCCTCCGGTGGATGACACCTCGGTGGTACCGAGGGACAAATCTGTTCCTGACTGTAAGAGCCAGCAAATGAACCAGGTCTCCATTTAGGTCCTGCTCTGTCACCGCAGGACCAGCTATAACCTGCCGGGCTGGGGGTGGGGGCGTGACTCCGGGGCATCTGAAGGGCCGGAGGACGCCCCTCGCAACGCCAGGCTCTGAGGCCCGGGCAGAGGAGGGGACGCCGAGAACCGCCCTCTGCACAGGACGCGCTGCTAACGGTGATAAAGACCGGGGAGCCGGGGCCGACCGCGGGCTGCCTGGTGTGGCGGAAACAAACCTGTCACTCCAGCCGCACGTCTGCCTGGAGGACCCGAGGGAGGCTGTAACCCCTTCACACCTTATTGCCGGGAAGTGACTTTGTGATTTGACACATTAAAAACAGGTTCAAGCGAGGCTCCTCTCCAGTGAGTTGGAACCTCTGAAGTGACAGGCCTGCCTTCCCTCCTGCACACGCTGGCACAGACAGGAGGCTTCCAGAAAGAAGGGCTGGGGAGGGGCAGGTGGGGGGCTTTCCTGGAACACTGTGTTCTCAGTGCTCCCTGTATTACCAGCAGAGACCAGGCCAGTGGTTGAACTGAGTCCTCGAATAATTAGTAACAAGAACAAGAAGGAGCCTCTAATTCCGGACCCCTGGTCGGTGGCGGGGCTCCCTCGGGGAATTCCTGGGGCGCGGCGCCCGCCCAGACCTACGGAGCGACTGTCCAGACCAACACCAGTCGGCGATCGACCCTTCCCACCCGCGGCCTGACCCTGCCCAGCCCCGCACCTGCCGGGCCCCAGCCCCGCTCGGCCCCAAGGCAGGGAGCGGCGCCCACCGAGTCCGGCGAGTCCGCGGGTGGCCAGCAGAGGGCGTGCCTCCCGGAGCCGCGCTGGGCCGCCGCAGCCCGCCCGCCCCCCGTCCCCGGATCCAGCCCCGGACCCCCACCCCGGACTCGGACCCCGACCCGGACCCCTCCAGAGTCAAAGGGAGTGTGCCCGCCCGGCCGGAAGTCCGGGGGGCCGAGGGCCCGGGGTTCCCGACCGGCTGGGCGAGGAGCGGCGCGCGGCGCGAGCCAAATGCGTTTGTGCCACCTGTTGGCGCCGCGCCCGCACTGCACGCGCCGGGCGAGGAGGGGGCTTCCCGGGGAGCCGGGGCCTGGGTGGGCGCTGGCCCGGGAGGGGGGCACAAGCTGGCGGGGGCGCAGCTCCAGGGAGGCGGGTGCACCGGGCGGGCGGGGCCGGGGCCGCGCTGCTCTGGGAGCGGAACGCGGGGTACGTCCCCTGTTTTTAGTATCGCAGCTCTTCTGAACTTAATCTCGCTGTAATTTAATGTTTCGATTAGATTAGCTGGTGTTTTCTTCACGTTCAGGGTTTGACTAGCGTGCGTTATCGTCACGGGGAGGAAAGAACTTACAAATGGCAACCCGTGTGTCTCCGTCTTCCCTGTGCGCGTGGGTTTTCGATCTTGTTAACGAATGTATCTTTTTGAAAACGTGCCGGCTGCGACGTGTTTGTGTAAACTACTCAGGTCGGTCACGGACATCACGAACTGCTTGGAGTTCGGACTGACAGACAACGGTGTTTGTCACTAATTTTGTCAGCTGTAACCCCTTCTTCAGACACTGGGTTTGAAGGCACGGGGCATTTGGTCTCCCCTGTGTCTCCTGGTCTTAACCTGGCATCCTGAATACCTAGAAGGGTGACGGGAGGCGTGGTTCTGCTCCCAGGTCAGCGCCCCCCCCCCCCCCCCCGCCGCCCGTTCCCGTTAAGAGGAGAGCGGGGACCCACCCAAAGCTCGGAGCAACGTGGGTGTTTGCCGTCTCCACCTCAGGTCGGGGGCGAGTGGTGGAGGCAAGGTGGGGTTTCCCAGCGCCCAGTCGTGCCCAGTTCGTCTTTTATCATGAAACGCGTGCACCACAAAAGCATGAAAGGAGCCCCCAGTTCCAGCTAGTGACATCCTATTAACAGAAGTAGAAGGTGAACGTTTTAAATGTACACGTACGGAATGCCAAGGCACACCTTTCAGTGGGAGGGCAAATGCTGGGTCCTTCTCGCTTCCCCTTGCCCTCCGCGCGACACGAGTCTTTCCCTTCCTGTCACTGAATAGAGCAGGGATCCTATCGCTCACCGTGGTCAGCAAATCTTCTCTAGAGGTTCATGTTTATTGGTGTATTTTTGGTGTCCACAACTTTGTGTGCATGAGCTAAAGACATCTAGCTCCTTAATGGGAAAATGCACCTCATTTATGACTCGCAAAAATGTATCCGGAGATCCCTTGGCTGTATAAATGTGAGGAGTGCAGAAAAGCAGGAGAAATTCCACTGTTGTCAGTATATATATTATATATAATACTATATTCGTATAATATTAATTATGTTAATATATAATTTCACGTATAATTTTATATATGCTACTTATAGATACATAGGTTAAAAAAACTAGGGATTGTCTATATTCCAGATTATATATACACTAAGTAGGGCTGTTAGCAGAATATTTATATTCTATATTGTATGTAAATAAAAGCATAATATATAATATACATTATATGTCAAATATTAGGATACAAAATTAGAAAGCTAGCCTCAGTTCAGGGCTGGAATGAGGTAGGGAGCGTTATTTCTTATTAACAGAACCTCCATATGGGGTCCAAGTTCAGTGACTTAACTGGGTCCTACAGGTGACAGCAGGTTTTAAGTGTCAACAATAATTAATGTGCATCGTAGCATTCTTAACAGCACCTCCCCCACCCTCCAAGCAAGTGAAGGGGACAGCGCTGTCCTGCCCTTCTGACCAAGCAATGGGTCAAAATCTGGCAACGGAAGACGTGGCACAAGTCTCTGTGAAACGGCCCAGCAGCGGGTGACATTGAAATTGCGTGTTTCCTAGGACAGGGTGGGGAGAACGGACACAAATTTCAGTCGATAGCCCAAGGTCTTTAATATGAGGAGTAAAGAAATCTCCTACAGGTTAGTGGGAACCTTAGTAAAAGTGGCTATGCAAAGATAACATTCTTGTGCCAAGAAGAAGTCACTCCAACAAGAGAAGTAATCACAATAGAGTATTTTAAGAGACTGCTAACTGAGATTCAATAACGGGAGTTCAAAGTGGAAATTTTCAAACGCTGGGACCCTCAGTGCAGCAACATGGTGCTGTACCCAGTAAGCGGATATAGAAATGGAGACAGACTAGGAGCCCCTGGGTGGCTCAGTCAGGTGAGCATCCAACTGAGCAGGCTGCACACGAATAGTGGACATTTTGGACACCGTGACGTGGGGCCTTTGTACCCCCAGAAAAGATGAGTGGAGATTTTAATTTACCCCAAGGCAAAGAGGGAAACCAAGCACAAATAGTAGGAAGAAAGACCACTGTTTTTTAGAGAATGCTCTGCAAATTAAACCGTGTACGGAGGTATAACGCTATGCAGCCACTTTTTAAAGTATCCGTCCAGCCAGCGTCTGTTGAAGGTTTTAGGCACAGCGCTGGGCACCAGAAGGGCAGAGATGGCTGAGACGTGGGTCAGCGATCACTCAAAGCAGAAAGTGATTACAGAGACAGGAGTCAAGAATAGTGGGACAGAAGGAACGTTTTCAGACTTTTCCTACATATTTCCCAGCATATCTATCCATTCTTCAACCAATGCTTCCTACATGTCTAACGTTTGCTGAGCACCATGCTGGGAGCCGAGGCCACAAATGTTAGGGGAAAGTGAAGGTTGTGGCCCTCAAGAAGTTAGTCTAGTGGGAACACTGACGGAGTCGTCCATCACACAAATGCATGTAAAGTTAGACCTGTGCTCATCCGTGGCTCAGGAGTGCACAGGGCTCTGGGACATCACGGTAGATTCCACCTTCCCGGGGAGGTCAGACACAACTTGCCAAGGAAGGGACAGCGGAGCTGAGCCGTGCTAGGACAGATCGATTAAGGATGGCCATAAACTCTGCCAAGAGCCGCGATCTACTGCTTCTCCTCTCCATGTAGGGCTGGCCCCAGGCTCTCACCACGACGAGGAGTAACTGCAGAGGTAATGGCCACGTGACCCCCAGGGCCAGGTGAGGAAAGGCTGCGGCTGTGGCCGCGGTGTCTAGACTCACTCACTCGTTCCTGCCTCCGCTCTTGGAACTCAGCCGCCGTGCTGAGAGCAGCCCAAGCCACATGCAGCAGCCGTCACCGAGGGCCCCCGGACAGCAGGCGGTATCGCCGGCTGCCTTGGGGACCCAGCCCGGCTGAGCTTTCAGACGCCTGCAGCCCAGCCTGCACCTGCCCGCAGCACGTGAGCAGCCCGGAGCGAGAATCACCAAGATGAGCCCTTCCAGAACTCCTGGCCCAACAGACCCTGTGGCCATAACAACCGGTTGTCGCTCTGTATGCACTAAATGTTGGCGTTTTGCTGCACAGTATTAGAGACCCGGGAAAGAATGTGGCCCTAGGAGGTGAGATGAGAACAAAACCTGAGAACATGGCATTGGTTTTGAGACAAGGTGCAGACAGAAGTTGAACGGCCCTGACGAGACTGTCGGAAGGCCTCGAGGACAGAGAGGAGGGTGGGGCCGGAAGCCAGAGAAAAGGAGCCCCTGTTGTGTGGGGCACAGGCTTGTAGAAAATGTACCTGACGGTCACTAAGGACATCTTGAGGGGCAATACTGGAAGTACCTCCCACCTCCTTGCTGCCTGTGAAGACGGGGCTGGAGGAGAGACAGAGTGGAGACAGTGGACTTAGCTTTTAAGCAGAATGAGCATGAAACGTAAAGGGGCCAGGATAGTCTTTGCAGCCAGCAAATGGCTCACAATGCAGAGCTGGCCTGGGGCAAAGGTCAAAGTGCCAGGAAAATAGAGCCTCATGGAATTCAAGGCATAGCTCTGAGACCCTTCAAACGTGTATCAGAATGATTCAAGGTAAGATATCACACACCCTCTCCATCAAACAAACAAAAATAGCCCTACGGACAGTAGTGCTTCAAAGACCCGGCAGGACATCACTCTGTGCCGCCTCACAGGCAGCCAAGGCAGAGGAGGGTTTATCTTGAATAGATTAGTGAATGTGCCTTGGTCTAATGGAATGGATTATAAATTGATACATAAAACCCCACGGAGTTTTTAAATGAATTAACACACTTGACTGACAAGGGCCTGGGCGGGACTGGGAACTCACGGCAGAAGTGACGACACGTGCCTGGAAGGATTCAGAAAAAATGTCTCCAGTGGCTCCCCGCACCTCCTTCTCCCCTTTCAGAGCGGGGGGGAGGGGGGTCCATCACGACATCCTTCACTCAGTGTCACTGCTCTGTGCTGGGTGTGTGGCAGGAAATCTGTTTAAATTAGGGGACTTGGGAGCAAGAGAAAGTGCACTTGAAACATAGGGTTTGAGCTGTGGGTTTTGTGGAAAAAGAGGAAACCAATCACAAAATAAATTTTCACGGAGGGGTAGAACAAGAGGGACATTCTGGAAAACAAAATTGTAAACATGCTAAGAAGCACCATTAAAACAAAGTCAGCAACTGGAAGAATTCACTCCCGAGGAAATAGAAATCATAAAACACTCTAAAGAGAACTTTACGATTAGTATGTTTAACATTTAAAAAAAAAAAAAAGAGCAAACAGGAAATGTATAAAGGGCCACCATAAATCCAGGACAACTGAATGTTAAGAACTAATTTAAAATGCTAAAAGTGAAAAACATGTAGCTCGTCGGAGAAGTAAATGTGAAATAAGTACATGGAAGGACGCGCATGCTTATCTTTTAGAAATGGTCTGTGAAAGCGAGGGCGACGGGATAGGAAAACAGGTGTGGTCCGAGGAGGGGCCCTCAACACCACCACCATGGGAAAAGCCTGAGCATAATTGCAAAGATACCAAGGATGGTGACAGGTGGCATGTTCGAGAGCCAAAGGGTATAATCCACAGGGCAAGTCTCATGAATTAGGGAGAGTGGGACCTGAAACCAGGTGGAAAGAATACTTTTGTGGGGAAACGTACAGCTTCTCTACAGGAACAAAAACCAAACGGAGGGTGGCACTTGATCTCTGGCGGTCTCTGTTGTCTCCAACACGGGGAGATGAGACCAAAGCTGGGCACTGTTGGGAGGAGGCTCTGAGAACAGGAGGTTGGGAGTAGCAGAGTCGAGGGTGGGCGACAAGCGGTCATGAGCACAGAGGGGGACACTGGGGATGAGGAGGCCTATTTGCAGCCAGGGCTCCTTGGATGTGTAAGCAGGCCCAGCCATCCTGCCGTGGGACTCTTCCCGAGCACCGGCTTCTGACCTAGACCCCTTTTCTAGGGGGCTTAGCTTAAAGGAGCAGCGCCATGACTAAATGCTCACTGAGCATCTCCAATGTCACTACCAGCCTGGAGAGACACCAGGGTAAGCCTCCGGCACTGGGAGAACACCTCCAGGTACAGTGTTTCTCCTGTTGAACTCTTGAAGTTATTCTAATTATGCCAGTCTCAACTCATTCCGTTGCCAATAGAATTCATTATCTCCTATTTCCTATATTACCTCCTTGAACCTTTTTTTTCCCAGAGCACTTTACAATCTGATTTTTCTCAGTGCGCGCCATAACTTTTGGAACCTTCCTCCGGAAGTGCTGATCTCAGCGGGCTGTATGAGAAGGAAAACCACTAAGGGGTCAGTGATCAAAGAAACTCCAATTCCAAATTAAAAACAAAAAAAAGTAGCAGGGTCTGGCCAGTGCCAGGCTTTGTCAGGGTTGGGATGAAAACGAACCACATGGGGGAATGTGACACCGGACCAGGACGTTGCTGGCCCCTGGAACATGGAGTCTCAGCCGGATAAGAAACAGGGCAGCGGGTTGGGGAATGGGCGTGTCCACCAAGATCAAGGGCCGTCTTCGAGTCGTGAGACAGCAACTCTCGGATGTACAGTTTGGCTAGGCCAGGCCATGTGGATGCTGACCTGGTCCAGGACGGAGGACAGTGCGGTGGAGGAGAACCCTGAGCCAGATGCAAATGATGGTCACCCGAGGGAAAGATGTGGCAGAGCCACTGTGGGAGCCCTGAGGGAGGGATGGCTTGCTTTTGGGGCATGTGAGTGAAGACCCCGATATCTAAGAGGAGCAGAAGCAACCAACCTGCAGCCAAGGGGGACGGGAGCGTGACGTCCCACACTCGGTGGCTCCACCAAACCCAGTCCAGCTCGCGCTAGTGATGGACTCGGCCAGAACCCTTGCAAAGCCCCCACTGCCCCTCTGCAAAACGGAGGTGACAATTTGGGACTGCGGGAGGACTGAACGATCTGCTGGTCTCCCAGAGTGGGCCTACACGTCTGGTACGATAATGTGTGCCATCGCAGCTCGCGGCCATAAGAGAACAGCAGGGTCTCACCACGTGCCACACGCTGTGCTGGAAGCTGACGGAGTCACGAGTGTGCAAGGGAGGCAGGATGGCAGGTCGACGGGAGGGATGACCCTGTGCGGAAAACTGGAAGGTCCCAGGCACGGTGGGAGAAAAAGTCCCCAGGAAACTGCACGTTCGTTCCTAGGCACATGTGGCCCGGCCATTGTTTGGGAGACAGTTTCAACAGAGTAAAGGCCATTTCCGATGACGTGACGCGAGCCAAGTGGGAGAGAGACTAAGGAGGGTACCTCACACTTCTGCTGTGTAAGCGCGTGCGTTTTTCCTAGCACTTCCAGGGACTGAAAACCTCCCACGGCCTCCCTAAACATCATTGTTACATCTCCTTTCCCCTCCCAGAGGTAAGAAAGTGAGCCTGAGATTGTCTGTCGAGACACGCAGACAACCCTCAGCAGTCGGCAGATGGGAGGAGAAACGAGCTGTATCTTAGCAACAGGACAAACATTTCCTGCTTATTTTTTATTAACATCTTAGGCTCTGATTCAAGAATCCTGTAGGAGTTAGTTTCTGTCACCACACAACTTCTAAGTAGTGTCTTTGGAAAATCCTCATGGCAGATAAAATCCAAGATGTTTGCTAAGGGACAGGGAAAAACTTTTTTTTCCGTTTGAGCAAACAGTGAGAACCCAGTTAGATCTTCAGTGGTCACTTAACATCGGCGCCTGGTAACTCATGAGGACAAATCATGGCACGGTCATTCGCTATTACCTGGACGAACATCGGGGATGAGGTAGAGTCCACAGCCGGTTTGCCAAGAGTCATCCCTAGAGATCGGCAATTCCATTTCCCTTGTTGTCGCGTGGCAAAGGGTGTCGATCCCCAAAGCTAAAGCTAGGGAGGAGGCACGACTCCCACGAGGATGGCCGGCCACAGGGAAGCAGCAGAAAACGCACACACGAGTTGTCAACGTGTTTGCTCATTTGGAAAGTTGTAAAATCACCAGCGAACGTGGCCTGTGTCCAAGAGTCTGGGTCCACGTGAGAATGAGGACGGAACGTAGGGCCCAAGGAGCACGGTGCCTGACGGACACCTGCCTCTTCTGGAAAAGGGGACGAGCCTCAGAGAGGCGAGGCGGCTCCCCTGGGGCCACCCGGAAGCCACCTGCCCAGCAAGGCTGCTGTCCCACGCCATGACTCCAGGTCTGCACGTGTCACACACTGCACCCTGTCACACCACTCGCCAGTCCTCCCCAGGCTGTGCAGTGAGAGCTGAAAGTCCCCGGCACCTCGAGGCCCTGGGCAGGGAGATTCCGAAGCAGCCAGCCTCCGAAGAGAGGCCAGCGGGATGGTCGCACGGCACACAGACCCTGGAAACCAGACGGAGCGTGTGTGCTCAGTCTCCCGTCCGCCTACCCCCGACGTCGTATATAACAACAGTTTTCTGAACATATGTCTATGACCTTTCCCTAAAACTTGCCCTAAGCTTCTGACCTGTTGGCGAAACTTTATTTCATCCTTCATGACACAAGACATGGTCCGTACGTATGCTTCTGGAATGCTGGATGGGTTTCCAGAGCGGCAAAGGGAGGTGATGTAAAAACTAAGGAAATCTGAATGAAATATGGACTGTAGTTAATAATAATGTGTCAGTGTTAGTTCACCACACGCAACAGAATAAACATTCTAATAGAAAACGTTAGTAACAGGAGAAGCTGAGTGCAAGATACATGGGGGCTGTCTGTGCCAACTTTACAATTTTCCCGTGAATCCGAAACATTTTTGAGAAGTAGAGTGTATTTTAAAGCTAGAGCGTTAACCACGCTGCTACAAACTAACAGATAGCAGATGGGGGGCAGCCTCTCAAGAAGGCGGCAGACAACGCCCATCGGAATCATCGATTTTACTGTCTTTCCACCCAGAAACTCCCCACTTCGGGTGTCGAGTCTAAAACATGTTCCAAAGTCCCGAAAAGTGTTATGGACAAAAGTGTTATTGAGATAGAACAGATAGTAGTTAAGCAAAACAGACAAGCCAGAGGAGGTTGTGATGGAGTCTTAGGAGAGAACATAACGTAAATCAAGTTCCAGACAAATCCGAATGACAGAAGAAATGCTTTGACCGGCCACGTCATAGTGCCTTACAGAAAGTCACTGACGCATTCCCAGGAATTACCTCTGGGAGTGACGCTAGCGTTGATTTAAAGTTTCATCTTTGCTCATTTATAATTTCAGAATTTTCTGTACTGAGGAAATGTTTCTGGAATAAGGAAAACATAAAAATAGAGTAAAAGGATTAAAGTGAAATGGAAACATTAACACTTGTTTTCTATTTCTAAGTATTAAACTATGTATAAACTCTGTAAGTACAAACTATGCATTGCTGAGTATTAACCATGCCAAAGTTGATTTTCCACAATCTTTGAATTCAGATGTAAAATCAGCAAGGGGAATCACACTTTACAAAGCTTCCGTTTTAAAATTTTTTTAATATCGGGGCCCCTGGGTGACTCAGTCGGTTGAGCGTCCGACTTCAGCTCAGGTCATGATCAAAAATTTTTAATGTTTATTTATTTTTTGAGAGAGAGAGAGAGAGAGAGAGCGCGTGCCCGCACATGAGTGGGGGAGGGGCAGAGAGAGAGGGAGACACAGAATCCGAAGCGGGCTCCAGGCTGCGAGCCGTCAGCACAGAGCCCCATGCGGGGCTCGAACTCGGGAACAGTGAGATCATGACCCGAGCCAAAGTCAGACACTTAACCGACAGAGCCACCCAGGCGCCCTGACAGAGCTCCTGTTTTAAAATAGCTTTTCCTGGGCGTCTGGATGGCTCAGCCAGTCGAGCATCCGACTCTTGATTTTGGCTCAGGTCATGATCCCAGGTTCCTAAGATGGACCCCCACATCAGGCTCCTCTCTGAACATGGAACCTGCTTGAGATTCTCTTTCTCTCCCTCTGCCCTCTCCCCTGCTTGCACTCTCTCTCCCTCTCTAAAATGAAATTTAAAAATAAATTACTTAAATTAAATCGCTTTTTCTCGCAACTCTCTGTGTCAGTGGACAGAGGGCCAGGGCCTGACTGCTGAGTAACCTGAGCTGGAAGGTTCTCCTGAGAAATCTAAGGACTTCAGATCGTACCTTGATGAAATAAACAATCGATTCAGCTCTTTCCACCCTCCACCTGTAGGTCTGAAGAATGCATTTGTGCCTAACTTTGAACGTGGCAATGAATTCTGCATCAAGCATGCGGATGATTAAATGACACAAGTGTAGTACCTGTGGGCAAACGCAGCCGTCACATGACACACGGGAGCAGCTCTTCTAGCTGGGAACAGCCTGGGCAACACTGAGGTCATCCCGATTTGAAATAATGCCGTGGAATTCTTAGCACACGTCTTGAGAATGCTGAAGACAGGTGATAGGAACTTCTGCCTGATGTCTTGTTTCCAGGGCAACACTTCTAATAATGCCACCTTCTGCAAGAAACAACGGTGATACCTGAGGACTTCCGAACTGTGCCTATTCTACGTCCTGGCACTTTAAAACATGACACTGCATTTCCAGAATTAGTCTTGGATAAAACTGGAATTCTTAGAGAAATAATATCGAGAAGTCATAAGATGGCTCGGAACAAGCAATAATGCAATATTTCTCCCCAGTGCTCTGCTGTGGTGCTGTTATCAATCGGGAAATACTAACACATATTTTTTATCTTAAATTTTATCCTAGTTGTATGCGACGTGGTGGAGTGAGACGCTACTCAAACCTCCCCCAAAAGCAATGACACAGTGGACAATGTTGTCCAGGGCGATATTCTTTGGGACTCTAGAAATCAAATAAAAGCATACCGGAAATGAGAAACGTATTCAAGAAACACTGCTGAACATCAAATGCCACTGGGGTGTATGGTGTTTGTCTAGGGCTTCCTCAACCCCGCATACCCCCAGTTTCCAGGGGCTGGTGGCTCACGGTTTTCCCCACGCTGGGTGGGCAGTGGAAACCAGCACCTCGGCCGTGGAGGAGCTGGCTTCATTTGGAGTGATGTGCAGTGTTGAACAGAAAAGCCATCTCTGCAGCAAAACCAAGCAAGCCACCCAAACAACAACAACAGAAACAGAAGGCGAACACTGTAGCAAGTCCTCTAATTGCCCAGCGTTGAAATGCACAACCCAACCCACACACAGATTCACTGGCGAAGGATGGCAACTTCATTAGCTCAAGGTATTTGGGAACAACTTCTTATCAGTCCTTGTCTGACGGTGAGGCTACAGCAGCCAGAAGTGACCCCTGTGAAACCAGGCTTAAATACAAAAACAAGAGATGTTAAAAACAGAACAAAGATATAAGAAGTAACAAACTTCAGGGATAATATAACTTGCAGAATTAGTCTAAGTCACTAAACAAACAGAACCAGCAAAAACAACAAACCCCAGAGAGGGGGAATCATAACCCAGAGTTGCCACAATATGTCGCCTAAAATAATCAAGTTTTACTACCCACTACACGACATGGAAGAAAACTGGAGCATGTGATCCACGCACGGGGTGAGAGGGAACTCTCTGCGAGGACCCAAACGTTGACACTGGCAGACAAAGTCCTCGGAGCAGCTATTTTAAATATGCTCAAAGAATTGAGGAAATGGTACTGAAAGAATTAAAAACAAATATAATGATAATGAGTCACCAACAAAGAGAGATTCTTAAAACGACAAATTAGAAGAAATATTCTGGAGTTAAAGAGCACAGTAACCAAAATGAAAATTTCACTCAACAGAGTATACAAACACTCTGGTCAAATAAAGAATCATCAAACTTAAAAACAGATCAAAAGAAAAGATGCAGTTTGAAAAGCAAAAGTGAACAAGAGTAAAGAAAATAAACAAAGATTCTGAAACCCACAGGACACCATCAACTATATCAATATATGTTTAATAAGACTCATGGAAGGGTTAGAAAGTAGCAGAAAAATGTTGAGGAATATTGAAAAAGTATTGAAGCAATATTGGAATACTATTGAAGAAATAATAGCTGAAAACTTCCCAAATGTGATGAAAAATTCTGCATGCCCGAGAAGCTCAACGGATTATAAATGAGATAAAAAGAGATCCGCACCTGGACACGTCATAGGCAAACTGCTCATAAACAAAACCAAAGAGAAAATTTCTAAAGGAGCCAGAGAAGAGCAACTCACTACATACAATAAAACTACAGTGAGATTAACAGTTGACTTCTCATAAGGAATCATGCATGCATGAAGGTACTGAGATAAATTAAAAGTGCCAAAAGAAAAAACCTGTCAACCAAGAATTCTATAATAAGTAAAACTAGGCTTCAAAGACTTAAAGAAGTCTTTCTTAGATAAACAAATATTAAGAATATTGGCTTCTTTTACACTCATATTACAAGAAATAACTGAAGTAGGGGCACCTAGGTGGCTCAGTCAGTTAAGTGTTGGACTCTTGATTTTGGCTCAGGTCATGATCTCCCGGTTCGTGGGTTCAAGTCCCACATTGGGCTCTGAAAAGATGCTGCTAAGCCTGCTTGAAATTCTGTCTCTCCTTCTCTCTGCCCCTCTCCCACCTGTGTGCATTCTGTCTAAATAAATAAATAAACATTTAAAAAAATTTTTTAAAAAGAAGTAACTGAAGGAAATCCTTCATACTGAAGGCAATGACACCAGATGATAACATGAGTGAATAAAAAACACCACTAAAGTTTTTATGCACATAAACATAAAGACAATATAAATATATTCTTTCTATTGTTTCTCAAGTTATGTAGAATATAATGAATCAAGATAATAATTAGAAAACTGTATTGTTTACCTTATAATATATAAATGTATTATGTAAGATAGTCACAGCACAAAGGCAATGAATCCCTATTGGAGAAAAGTGTCTATATTTTTCCAGAATTAAGCTAATGTTAACATAATGCAGATTGTGATAAGTAAATGTGTTTACTGTAATCCCTAGAGCAGTGTTTCCCCAAGAAAATAGAACTAAAAGGGAATTAAAAAATATTACATCAGAAAATTGCTACTTAACACAAAATAAAGCATTAAAGGAAGATCAAGGGAACAAAAAGACAACAATTAGCAAAGTGGCAGAAATAAATCCCACTGTGTTAACGAAACCATTAAATATAAGTGGATTAAATACTCCAGTTAGAAACCAGAGATTGGCTGCATTAAAAACAAAATGACAAGAAAAATAAGATCCAATGTTATTCCCTCTATAAGAAACACACTTTAGATTCAAAGACACAAAAAGCTTTAAAGGAGATGATTTAAAAATACACCACGCAAATAAGAGCCATACAGGAACCAGAGGAGCCATACTAATACCAGATGAAATGACCTTTAAGGCAAAACACATTGCCAAAGAAAAAGAAGGATTCTTATGATAATAAAAGGACCAATTTACCCAAAAGACATAACAATTACAGACAAATACACACCTAACAACAGAATGCAAAATATATGAAGCAAAACTAACAAAATTGAAAGAACAGACAATTCCATAATAGTAGTTGGACACATCAGTATCCAAATCTGGATAATTGGTAGAAAACTACGTAGAAAATCAACAAGGACACAGAAGACTTGAACAACATTATTAACCAACTTGACCCAACTAACATCTAGCAAATACTCACCCCTCAGCAACAGTAGAATATATAACGTTTTCAAGCGCACAGAGAATACTCTTCAATATAGACCATATACTAAGCCATAAAACGATGCAATCGGTTTGAAAGGATTAAAATCAGAGTATGTTCTCTGACCACAATAAAATTACACATTTCATTAGAAATCAACAACAGAAATTTATGAAATCTAAAAATATCTGGCAATTAATAACTTTTAAATAACTCATGGATCAAAGAAGGAATCACAAAAGAATTTAGAAATATTTTTTAAATGAATAAAAATGAAAACGCAACATATCGAAATTTATGAGATACAGCTAAAACAGTGTTTAGAAGGCAATTTCTAGTTTTAATAGTCTGTATTAGAAAAGAAAAATATCCCAAACCAGTTAACGTAAGGTTCCGTTTATAAACTTAGGGCGAGGGAAAGAGCAAATTAAACCAAAGCAATCAGATGAAAGCAAATACTAAAGATAAGAGTGGATATCAATCAAATAGAAGACAGGAAAAAAAACAGAGTAATTATCAGTGAAAGCAAAGGTTGGTTCCTTACAATGACCAAGAAATTTAGCAAATTTTTACTTATACTGATGCATAGAAAAAAATAATGAAATTACCAAAATGAGGAATAAAAGAGAGCATTTATCACCAGTAACTTCATAGAAATTTAAAGGCTTGGGGCGCCTGGGTGGCGCAGTCGGTTAAGCGGCCGACTTCAGCCAGGTCACGATCTCGCGGTCTGTGAGTTCGAGCCCCGTGTCAGGCTCTGGGCTAATGGCTCAGAGCCTGGAGCCTGCTTCCGATTCTGTGTCTCCCTCTCTCTCTGCCCCTCCCCCGTTCATGCTCTCTCTCTGTCCCAAAAATAAATAAACGTTGAAAAAAAAAATAAAGGCTTATAAGGGGAATATGTTACTCTAACAAATTAGGCTAATTAGGAAGAATAGACAAGTTCCTAGGAAGATACCAATGCCCAAAGTCTTAACAAGAAAGGGAAAATATGAATAAACATATTACAAATAAAGATATTGATTAGTAATTTAATAGTAATTTTCTCTTAAGCCTTAAAATAGTCGACACAATATTGACGGAGAAAAACAAAGCTGGAGGACGGCACTATCCTACTGTGAGGACTCACTATAAATCTATAGCAGTCGAGACAATACAGTATTGATGAAAGGAGACAAGCGGATCCCTGGAACAGCACAGAGAGACCCAAATAGACCCACTCAAATAGAGTCGACTGATCCTTGACAAAGAGCAAAGACAATGCAGTGGAGCAAAACTCGTGTTTTCAACACGTGCTGGAAAACCGGGATGTCCACAAGCAAAAAACCGAACGTAGACACTGACGTTATACAAAGCTTAACTCAACATGGATCATAAACCTTGGAAGTGGAGATGACTCTTTAGATAAAACACCAAAGATACGCTCCAGGAAAGAAAGAACGGATAAGCTGGACCTCACTGAAATAAAAACCTTCTGCTCTCTGAAAGATAATGGCAGGGAGTAATAGAAGTCAGCCTGGGAGAAAATATTTGCAAAAGACACATTGGATAAAGGACCGTCATCCAAAATATACAAAGAACTCGTAAAACTCAACAACAAGAAAACAAACGACTTGATTTGGAAATGGGCTGAAGACACTAAGAGACACCTGAGCAAGGAAGATATATACAGGTGGCTAATTAGCATATGAAAAGTCGCTCCACGCTTAATATCATCCGGGAAACATGACTTAAAGCAATAAGATGCCATACACACCCATTAAATGATCAAAATCTGAAACACTGACAACACCAATGGCGGTGAGGATGTGGAACGACAGAAACTCTTTCACGGCTGGGGGGACTGCAACTCTGAGAGCGTGGCAGTTTCTCACAAAACTAAACATATTCCTACCATAGGATCCAACAACCACACTCCTTGGCATTTACCCCATGGAGCGAAAACGTGTCCATACAAAAACCTGCACACAGTTGTCTATAGCAGCCTTGTTCATGATTGTCAAAACCTGGAAACAACCAAAAATGTCCTTCGGTACGTGAATAGACAAACTGGTGCATCCAGACAAAGAAATACTATTCAGCACCAAAAAGAAATGAGCTATCAAGCTGTAAAAAGACATGGACAAACCTTAGATGCGTATCACTCAGTGAAAGAAATCAACCAGAAAACATTGCCTACTATATGATTCCAAGTTGAAGAGGCAAAACTTCGGAGAGAAAAAAAAAACTTAGTGGTTGCCAGGGGACGGGAAGTGGATGAACGCGTAGCCCACAGAGGATGTTTAGGGCAGTGAATACGTATGGTGTAGAGGAGAGTATGGCACTGTTATGGTGAAAACATGTCATTATGCATCCGTTCAAACATCATCAAGGTTAAGGTACAGCATCACGCTTGAAGGTAAACTATGGACTTGGGATGCCAGTGATGTGTCTATGCAGGCTCATTGACTGTAACAAATCAACCACTCTGGATGGGGACGTTGATAGTGGAGGAGGCTGTGTGTGAGTGGGGTCAGAGGGTACGTGAGACATCTCTAACTTTTTCTTAATTTTGCTATAAACCTAAAACTGCTCTTAAAAGATCATCTTAAAAGTCTTCACATGAAGGAAGTCCCCCACTCAGATGGCTTACTCAGTAATCGTCTCAAACGACTAATGAAGAAATAATACCAATCTTTACAAATTTTTCCAGGGAATAGAAGATGGGGGAAAAACTCTCAGCCCATCCTATGAGACAGGCATGATCCTACAACCAAAGCCAGATAAAGACATTACAAGGAAAGAAAGCTACAGACCAGTATCTCCCAAGAATATAGACTCAGCGATTCCCAATAAAATATTAGCACACTGAACTCATCAACATAGAAAGGATTACACACTAGGAGCAAGTGGAATTTACCCAGAAATACCAAGTGGTTTCATATTCAAAGTAAATTAATTTAACAAAGTCTATTAATAGCATGAAGAAGGGGAAAATGTATCATCATCTTAATAGATGCAGAAACACATTTCACAAAATTCAACACCTATTCATGATAAAAGTGATCAACATATTAGACGTGAAAGGAAATTCACTCAACCTAAAAAAGGACTCCCGCAAAAAATTGATGGGCCACTAACCTGAATTCAATGGCGAAAGACTGAATACTTTTCTCTGTATGATGGGAAGCAACCCAAGGATGTCCACTCCCACCATGTCCATTCAGTATTGTATCAGACGTCCTAGCCAATGAAATCGGGCAAGAAAAGGAAATAAAGACATTCATACAGGAAAGGAAAAAGAAAACATGCCTTTATTCACAGATGACATAATGCCATTTGTGTGAAATTCTCAGAGGTTCACCGAAAAGGTCTGCTAGAACTAATAAATGAGATCAGAACGGCGGCAGGATCCTCAATCAAGATAGAAAATCAATAGCATTTCCATACACCCATCATGAACCCACCAATAGTAAATGTAAGAAAATAGCTCCTTTCGTGAGCCCGTCAAAAAGAATAAATACTCAGGAGGAATTCAACAAAAGGAGTGGCAGGTTTGCATAGAGAAAATAACAAAATATTGCTGAGAGAATCTGACGAGCTTTAAAACGTGGGGAAGCACTCCATGGCCGTGGATTAGACAACTCAGCCCTGCTAGGAAGGCACTTCTCCCCACACCGACCTGGAGGTCTGCAGTTGCCATAAAACCCCAGCTGACTGTTTACGCAGAAATGGACACGCTGATCCTGAATTTTATATGGAAATGCAAAGGATCCAGAATGGCCAAAGCAAAGTCAGAAGACTTCTTTGCCTCAGTTTCAAAACTTACTGTAAATCGAAAGTCATCAAAATACTGTGGGACTTGCATAGAGGTGACTGTGCAGATCAATGGAATAGAAGCAGGAGTCCAGAAACAAACCCTTACGTTCACGGTTAATTTATTGTCACCAATGGCGCTGAGACAATCAATGGAGTGGAAGCAGTCTTAACAGATGGCTTGAGACTGCCGGTCATCCACAAGCAACAAGACGAACTTAAACCCCTACCTCGTACACATATAAGAATTGACTCCCAACAGGTCATAGGCCTACATATAAGACGTGAAACTGTGAAACGTTTGGGAGGAAACATAGGGTATTAGGCGGAGATCTTAGATCTGACACCAGAATCATGATCCATAAAAGAAAATATCGATAAGCCGGACTCGGGGAAATGAAACCCAGTGAAAGATGCTATCGGGGGAATGAAAAGTCATCCCACGGCTGAGGGGAGCCGTGTGTCCAATGAGGGACTTGTATCAGGGTATATGGAGAACCGTTACAATGAAATAACAAGACAAAAAGCCAATTAAATAGAG